>NC_136068.1:100178720-101378720 GCF_964261635.1 Lissotriton helveticus
TCTCGGTCCACCACCAAACCCCATCTCCAAAGTCAAGAATTTGGGTGTTATCTTCGACGACAAACTGACTTTCGCATTCCCATGCAAATGCAATCGTCTCATCATCCTTTCACAAACTCAGAATAATCAAAAAGATCCTTCCATACCTCCCTCTCAACGCAGGAAAGACTTTGGTCCGTGCTTTGGTGATGTCATCCTTGGATTATTATATATATATATATATATATATATATATATATATATATATATATATATATATATACTAGCAGCCCGCCCCAGCGTTGCCCATGGCAGAAGGGGGCTGAGGGCAGCATTTCAGGCTTGCGTGCACTCCCGCCCGGCCCCCGCCCGCCACGACATTTCCGCTCCTCCCCGCTGCCCGCCCCAGCGTTGCCCGGGGCAGAAGAGGGCTGGGGGCAGCATTTCAGGCTTGCGTGCACTCCCGCCCGGCGCCCGGCCCCCGCCCGCCACGACATTTCCACTCCTCCCCGCGCTTCACTCAGCCGCACACGTTCCGCCTCCTCCCAATGCTCCCGCGCTTCACCTACCTCAGCCCGACTTCACCGCTACTCGGTCCGCCTCCTCACATCAGCCCGACTTCACCGCTCCTTGTTCCAGACTTCACCGCTCCTCGTTCCGCCTCCTCCCATCAGCCCGACTTCACCGCTCCTCGTTCCGCCTCCTCCCATCGCTTCTCTGAGCCGCACACGTTCCGGTCCTCCCCGCGCTTCATGTATCTCAGCCCGACTTCACCGCTGCTGTCCGCCGCTCCTCCCCGCGCTAGATGATGTCAGCATGCACGTCCACGTTGTTAGCGCACACGGCCGGCGCTACTTCTTAGGGACTACTTTTTTTTATTGTTTATTTTTTAAATAACATTTATTATTTATTTTTTTTATAGCCTATGTCCATCTACAGGACCCCCCCCCCCTTTCCAACGCCGTATTGGGTGTTGCGATTGGTGGTGTACTTTTCGAGTTTACCTGGCTCAAAGGACACAGTTCTCTCTTTATAATAGTAGTATAGATGTGGGTGTTCCTCTGAACGTCAACGCACAATTTTAAATTCACAGTATTAGTGTGTTTTTTAGCGTAGAGAACAGAGTACCTAGACAGGAATGGAGCGTATTGTTGATTGCTCTTTTCTGTTGTTTACTTTCCTTTCTAGGTTGCATCATTAAGGGCAGGACCAATCGGCCTGCACAATTATTGACCTCAAGACATAAGGTTGTATTTCTTTATTCACTGTGTAGTACATTGCACCTAGGTCCTGACGAATTGCTTACAATGCAAGAAACATGTTGACCTGATCAGAGGGTAGTAGATTTTCTACTGTGAACCTTACACCAGTACATATCTCCCCTCCCACCTTTTAACCAAGGGAGTCAACCATACCAATAAAGTTCCCATTGGATTGACTAACCTTTTTTAACTCACATTTACTTCTCGACTACACATTCACCCGCGATTACTCTTCCCCTCTTACACGCATGCAAAATATGGCAGGAACAAAAGATCTCCGGTAAAGAGCCCCTTCGCGGGTGCCCGTCAGACATTGCAGCGCCAGTCTGACGAGGAGCAGAACCCATATGATGAAGCATGACACCTAGCTTGCTGGGTGTGTGAGGGTTTTAGTTCCAAAAAGGGAAATTCCCCGCCCTTTTACCTGTTTCTCTTTCTATGCTAGACTCACACTCCTACTCACATTGGGGTTTTTGTACCCGTCTTGTGCTACTGTTCTCCCGGACATGTACACTGGACCCCGTTAAATATAGTCCGTCTATTGTTCCTCCTTTTGGTGATAAATTGTGCGCTGGAGCTCTCCAGCGGAACTACTGAGCCTACCTACAGTATAAAGTTACTGAGAGGACCCACGGTCTCTTTGGATGTTACTCCGGTACTCCAGGGACTTGTTCATTCACAGTGTTTCAAACAATACCTTCACTTCTTATCCGGGCTGATCGTTCCTACCAGTCATGGAGGACGTCCCAGGATCCGCACCCTCACTCTTTGGAGTTGGGGGAGCAACCGCCTCGGGCTCTTCAAGTGAGGATTGGGTGACTCTTACCCAAATGAAAAAAGAGTGGTTAAGGATTACTGTCCATGGAGCTATGATGACTGAGTATCTAAGAGCAAACATCGCACCTCAAGGACTAATTGTTAATATCATCCCAAGACTCTTTCTGGAGGATGGTCCATTTAAATTAGATTGGTGCCAAGTCTCGTGGAAGTGCACCAAGGATCTTCTCATTCTGATCGTTAAAACAGCCAAAAGGCTGGGGGGCGTGGCTTGGCGCCGGAGAGAATGGTCGCACTCTGAGGCGGCTACCTGCCCTTCTCGGCTAAACCACCGTTACAGCGCGACTGGTGCCGTCATCTGACCCTGGGTCCGGGGGTAATCTATTGCTGCCCCCTCGGAGTGCCTCTGCTTGAACCCGGAGGCCCGCTGGGGCCCACTGACAGCCACTTCCAGTTCCTGGCGCCCGGGCCTCATCGGACTACAATGGCGGCCGCAACTCTACGGACTGTGGCGTAATGTTCCGAGGCCGCCACTGACATCGGTGACACACTAGCGCTTCAGCAGCGCTCAACCGAGTCCGGGGGAGGCGATTCCCCGCTGCTTCACCCTGTCCTCAGGTCCGTAGCTGCCGCGGGTGAGGAGCGGGACGGTCTGGTGCAGTCTCCCCCACCAGCCCGGCGCTGAGTTCCAGGCGAGTCCCCGGCTTTGGGCCCATCACCGGGGGTCTTCACGCGGCATCGGCCAGGGTCACTTCTGTGCACTGGGTTTGCACCCACCTCCCCTTTCTTACACCAATCGGAGGAGGCTGTGACGGAGACATAGCAGAGGACCCCCTGGAGCCCTTCAGGCCTACAACTTCGAGCCTGTCAGGACACACTGGTGGCTGGTCCCCCTCCCCAGCCGCGCCTGCTGTCTCGCTGCACCCTCATCCCTGGAGTTGCTTGCCGGGGGCCGGGATCAGACGGAGTTGGGATCTGTTCGTGTGGAAGCTGCTGCGGGCCTCAATCCGGCTCACCGGCCTGGTGGTGAGTGCTTCTCTCTGACCACCCGCAACCGGCCATTGCACGCCTCCGGGTGCTTGCCTCTGCTCGAGCCCTCTGTCATACGACCTAGTGGGGTGCGCTAAATACCCCCCCGGAACACCAGCTGGAGGATCCCCCTCCCCCCCCCCTCTATCCTCATTCAGTGCTCGGGCCTCACAGTCTCCACTCCCAACAACCTCCATATCGCCTCATGATGTCCTCCAACAGAAGCGCTCGGCCTGCTACTCAACGGCAAATTAACAAACTGTCGTGGGGTTCCAAGGGGGAACAAAAAGACATGGCTCCAGACGCTGCTTCTAAAGCAACGACCCCCCCTCCACAGGTGCGGCCCCCTCCAACCTTGGAAGACGTCATGTAAGCAATAGCGGGGGCCCGCTCTTCGTTGGAGACCCGCATCGATTCTGTGAACATAGAGGTGACGTTGCTGCGTGCGGACCTCCGGAAAATGGACACAAAAGTAAAAGACATTGAAATAAAAACCCAGGCACTTGTCGATGATACCTCCACACTACAAAATCAAGTGACCCAACTACAGAAACAACAACTCCAGATGGAGGTGCTCCTGGATGACTATGAAGGACGCGCTCGGCGCAATAACCTCCGCATCTTGGGTGTTCCCGAGCGCCTTGAGGAGCCGGCCGCCGATCTCTTTGTGGAGAAATTGGTCCTGCAACACCTCCAACCAAAAAACCTCTCCAATTTTTTCTCCATCGAAAGGGCCCACAGAGTCCCGTGGGGTAGACCAAAGGTGGGCGCTCTCCCCCGCCCCATTGTGGCCCGGGTGTTCAACTTCCGTGACCGTGATGTCATCCTCCAAACGGCACGAGCGGGGCCACCCCTGGGTATAGACAATGCACAGATCACCATCTTTCCGGACTTCACTGTGAAAGTGCAGGCACGTCGACGCAGCTTCCTGGAAGTAAAGAAGGCACTCAGCGCACAATCCGTTAAATACTCGATGCTTTTCCCTGCGAAACTCCGTATTGAGTCGGATGGCAAGACCTGGTTTTTTGAATCTCCTGCTGAGGTGTGGGACTGGCTCGAGGGATGGCGCCAATCAACCTCCTCCAAAAATCGACGCAGGGAATCCACGGATCACATGGACGATGCTCTGCCTCTTGAAAGTCAGGACCTGTTCATCGACAAGACACTGACGGAGTAGAGACCCTAAAATCCACGATGGATCATACCTTCAGTCCGTCTTCCCGGGTGATATGGCTCCTACCCGTAATAACCTTCATGCTGCCGCTCCGAGAGGATTCAGTACCTCTCCACCGACCGGCCTCGTCTCTCTTGCTCCCGGAGTTCTCTGTGTCTTCTGTGGCGGCCCTCAGCCGCTCCACTCTGTTCTCACAACAGCTGATCACATCGACGATGCTCCCATTGGCCTGGACTCCGGAACAAAGGCTGCATAATGGACCTGTCTACTTGCGAACCCTGTGGCCGGATGACAGGCCGCCTGACACTTGAAGCGCGTCCTGGCTCTACTGTATCCTTTACTGATCCCCTCTTCCCTGAGGGGTTGTATCTTTGGCTGTTCTAGAGTATGGCAATACCGTTCTACCGGACTGCTCTCACATAGGACACTTGTTCCCCTAACACCCTGAAGAGGGCATTGTCACTTAGCCTTGATCAGCCACCTCCCCTTCACTGCGGAGATACGAAGGTATATGCTAGGAGAAGGTGTATAGTTACGGGCTGTATCTTTCATTTTTATGTTACTTGCTGATATTTACATGATTGTACTAGCTGTGCTTTATGGCGCTGTCCCATACATGGTCTGGTCCCCTTTGGACCCTGGCTCAGGAATAACCTGGACATCTGTGTTATTAATAACCTCTACTCTGTGAAAGCTATTGTTTGACTCTAATTGTTCCTAATTTGCACTAGTCGAATTTATCCTGTCATTAGCTGAGGAGGGCACCTCCGGCTCTCCACGCACCTCGTCGATGTTTGGGTGGGCGACAGGCACTCTGCCTAGTTGGGGAGTGGATAGTTTCAAGTCCGCGGGCAGGGACGCAGGGTGGGGGGTCGATGGGGGGGTTGAACCGAGGGGGGAGGGTTTGGGAGGGTTGGGAAATGTTGGGGGGTTTGAGACGGGACTCATATGGTTCCTGTTTCTGTTTTTGTTCATTCACCGCAGAGAATTTTTGATCGTGGAGCGCGTCATACGGCGTGCCGCGTCCTCGCACACTGACATTTGCGATTTCTTCACTGACGGCCTCACTACACATCACCTTACGCTGTCCTGGTACAATGTCTGCCTACAATTTGCTAATACTGTGCCTTGCGGATGCTTTGCCGCAGCCTCATCCCCTGGAGTCAACTCCTCTATGCTCCATTCATTGTACCTCAAACCCCTGATCCGTGCACAATCCCATCTCTTCAGGCCACCATGACGCCCCCCTCGACATCCTCCCTAACCATCATGACCTGGAATGTTAACGGCCTCGGCAATAAGCTGAAGAGAGGGGTGGTCCTGCAATATCTTAAACGTCATTCTCCGGACCTGGTTCTCCTCCAGGAAACACACTTAATGGGCAACACATGCCACGCGTTACACCGTTATGGTTATAAACTACTGGTACACGCCGGTTTCACTTCTGGGTCCAGGGGCACCGGTGTCCTAGTGAAAAGGAATGTGGCTTTAACTTGCACTAAGACATGGGCCGACCCGATGGGCCGTTTCGCGGTAGTTGAGGCCACCTGGGAGGGCAAACCGCTGAATATCATTTCAGTCTACATCCCTCCTGCTCTCGGCACAGCCGCATTACAGACCTTACAACGTCTGATGCTTGACCTCCCGCAGGGGCCCATGCTTATCGGCGGCGACTTTAATATGACAACGCACGATGCGCTAGATCGGCACCCCCGACGTCCCTCCCACAGGTCGACCACTGACCTATATGATTTCACTCTAACAATGGGGCTTGAAGACCTGTGGCGCCTCTCCCATCCGAATACTTCATACTCCAATGCCCATAATAGCAGCTCTCGCATTGACTACCTCTTCTCCCCTACTACTGATTTGGAATTCTTTCACCATCCGGAGGGACTTCCCAGAGGAATCTCTGACCACTCCCCACTCACTGTGCAGTTTACACACCACCGCCAAGCGACACGCGGTCCCATAATTATCACACCCTGGCTCTTGAAAATCCCTGACATTAAGGATTGCTTGCTGGAGCACACTGAATACTACTTTACCAAAAACGTAGGATCGGTGGCTTCGGCCATAACCATATGGGAAGCATACAAGGTGGTGCTCAAAGGTAAAGCGCTAGCCCTTAAGACCGGCTATATTCATAAACAAAATGAACACCTGTTGAAAGTAGAAACAGACCTCGCTACCCTAGAGTCCCTCCACAACACAAACCCCACAGAGGAAACATCGGCCCGTCTCAGCGCTAAACAAATGGAGTATAAAGGTCTAGCTCTAGAAAAGGCACAGGCCAAGCTCTTGCAAACCCGTCACCGAATCTATGAATTGGGAGACAGAGCAGGCAAGATGCTTGCATGGCTCGAAAAACGGGAGCAGGGCTCCCGCTGGGTCACAGAATTGACCCTCCCAGATCAATCTACTGTCACAGACCCGGGGGATATAGCGGAGGCCTTCGCCACTCACCTGGAAGGGATCTACACTGCCAGGGCCCACTATAGCGCGGAGGAATCTAAATTACTCCTCGCAGAAATGCGGCTTCCCACCCTCTCTGAATCTGATTTACAGGAACTAGAGGCTGACCTCACGACGGAGGAAGTCGGAGATGCCTTGTTTGCCATCCAATCTGGCAAAGCTATGGGCCCCAATGGCGTCCCAATGGAATTCCTGAAGGGCATGGCGGGAGTGATCCTCCCTCACCTGAAGGCAATGTTCGAGGAGAGCCGGGAGGTTGGGTGCCTACCACCGGATCAGCGACTGGCATCGATTGTGGTCATTCGTAAGCCTAATAAACCAGCTACTGACTGTGGCTCCTACCGACCTATCTCTCTCATTAATGCTGAGGTTAAGGTACTTGCTAAGCTCCTTGCCACCAGACTCATGACAGTCCTCCCTGCCTTGATACACGAAGATCAATCAGGCTTCCTTCCGGGCCGTAATACTGCGCTCAATCTCCGTCGAGTCCATAATGTTATGAGTAGGAAACCGCTGCTCCATGACGATGCAGCTATCCTCTCCCTAGACGCAACGCTTGCCTTCGATTCCATCGAATGGTCTTACCTATTCGAGGTGCTCGTCCGCTTCGGCTTTGGCCCCAAATTCATACAGTGGATCCGGCTACTCTATACTGATCTCTGGGGACAGGTCTATGTTAACGGGCACACGTCTAGGCGTTTTCCCCTGCACAGAGGTACGAGACAGGGATGCCCTCTGTCCCCCCTGTTATTTACACTTACTCTCGAACCTCTGGCCCATTGGATTAGAACTGACAACTCCATCCGAGGCCTTCGATGGACTGACGACACGATCGATAAAATTTCACTGTACGCAGATGACATCCTTGTATATCTTTCCTCCCCTAAGTCTTCTCTCAATAGCCTGCTACATGTGATCACTAACTTTGGCAAATACTCCGGCTTCTCCATTAACTGGTCTAAATCCGTGCTATATGTCCTACATGGCCCGCCCCCACCCCTCCCACGGGGCTACTCTATCGAAATCGCCCGTGAAGGATTTAAATACCTTGGCATTTTTGTCACTCCAGACCCCAAACTATTTTATGATCGTAACCTTAAAGGCCCACTTCAGAGACTCCATACTGACATCACCCGCTGGAGATCGCTCCCCCTCTCCCTCCCAGGTAGAGCTGCCCTATTTAAGATGCTCACGCTCCCCCGATTCCTCTATGCCCTACAGAATTGCCCTTTCCCCATAGCTGACTCCTACTTTAAATTAATTGAAGGAGACCTCCGCCTTCTGCTTTGGGATGGCGGCTCCCCCCGCATCGCTTTGGCCTCGCTCACGCAGGGATGGTACGATGGAGGTATCGCCCTTCCCAATGTTCGCCTATATTATTGGGCCACTCAATTAGTCACCACCAACTCGTGGATATATGGCTCACCCACGAACCCTGCTTTCCACCTGGAGAAATATCAAACAGGCCGCGGTGGCTACCTCAAGGCTCTTTACGGCAAACATTCCCGCTCCCATTATATAGGCCCGATGTCCCACACACTGTCGATTTGGCACCGCGCAAACAAACGACTCGGATGGGCTGACACCCTTACGCTGTCCACTCCACTATGGACCTCATACAAACTGGGCACCCTCTGTCACTATCAAGGCTTTGATAAATGGGACACAATCGGCATATCCACGATCAGCGACATGCTTCGCAAGGGCAGAATATTGACATTCGCCGAGCTACAAAAAACGTATGACCTGGCGCAATCCGAAACCTTCCGCTACCTCCAAATTAAACACGCCTTACTCACCAATGTCCCAAACCTCTCTTCTCTCCCACAGTCCTCGCCCCTTGAAGACAGACTCCTGTCGGAACCTCTCCAGGCCAAAGCGATATCCTGTACCTATCGCAAACTATGCAACAACATACCAAACACCTTCCACCTCCTCCGAGATAAATGGCAGAATGACGTCGGGACCCTTGATGATACAGAGTGGCAGTCGGCCCTGATGTCTCCATGCGAGTCGGCCATCAGTCACAGATTTAGATTAATACAGCTCAAAATACTACACAGAACGTACATGTCCGGTCCTCTCCTTGCTAAACTTGGCCGACGCCCCTCTGATCTCTGCCTACGCACCTGTGGTCGTGCGGGGACCTTCTACCACACTCTTTGGGATTGCCCCGCGATCCAAAACCTCTGGACCCGAGCCATTCAGAAAATGACCGATGCACTGGGTAAGCCAGTCCCCCTTACTCCCAAGTGTGCTCTTCTCAATGTATGGGACCCCACAGACTTAACTGCAATAGAAATACGATGGGCGGCTCTCGGCTTCCTCTTATTGAAGCGTGAGATTGCCATGAAGTGGGGCTCACCACAAACCCCGCTCCTGATTAGGTGGGTGGCCGCTATGGACATGTGCATGCTGTCTGAAAAAACGGTCTACAAGAACAGAGGATGCCCTGGGGTCTGGGATAAGAAGTGGGGTCGATGGAACGCCTACAGAGGCGAATTGTGTACTTCTCCATCAGCAGATATGGAAATGGCCAGGCCTGCCATCCCTCCGTGAGTGTGATTGTGGTTATTGCTGTACAGTACGTGCTCCATGACGACATTGTTGCTGAGATTGTTTTGGTAAATATTTCTCTGCCCTTGTTCAGTTACTTATGTTAACACAAAAGGAAAAACCATAGACCGTTAAGTTTTCAGAAATACACATCTCAATGATCTTCATACACCCTACCCTTGCACGCCGCCGGGCCCCAGGGATATCGGCAGAAAGGCTGTGTTACTCAAACACTGATGCAAAGGTACCTCAACAGAACGCTGCCGGCCCGTGGGGTTGTAGGCACTATGCTGTGTCATTGTGTAAACTATGCAATAAAGGTCTTTGGCAAAAAAAAAAAAAAAAAAACAGCCAAAAGGCTGGCAGATGCCCTGTTAGTTAAAATCACAGCAATGGAGACGACCATTAGAGGGACGCTACACAAAACTACCATCACAACCAAATTGGCAGAGATCAATCACGAGATCGCTGAGAATAAAGAGTTCCTCCTCAAACAGAAAATGACCAAGCTACAAAAGGATGTGACCAAATTCGACAAGGAAAAGGTCTATCTCTACTTAAAAGACGGGTACACTACTACAAAATATGGGTACTCGTCCGATGAGAGCTCAGATGCTGGCAGCCGGAGGGGCTCCTCAGGCAGCGATTCGAGCGGTAGCTACCCCAATAATCGTAATCAACGACGCCCTAATCTTAATCAAGGGTATAACAATGGCCAGATGTTCCATGGGCCACCGCAGATGATGCCCCCCTGGCAATGTCCTTTCTACCCACAAGGACCGCCACAGTTCTATCCAACGAACCCTCCTTTTTTAGGCAGAGGTTGGGGCAGAGGAAGAGGGCGCAAGCGAGGATGTCAAAAGGGCGTGCAGACAACCACACCATCCTCGGTGGAGACCAGGAGCACAACCAGGGGAAGGAGAGTCTAGTTGTCAACCTCTCTGACAGGACACTTACCTCAATTGAGACAAATATTCTAGAAAAAGGCTTAGGATTCCTCCCCACTCCTACCCCTGACAGCTTTAATGAAATGTGTGAAATTAAACAACTGTTCGGGAAGGTACGGCTGCGTTCCTTCTTTCAAGATAGACCTGAAAGTGAGAGAACAGACACAGGGCTACGAAAACTGTCCACATTCACGCCAACAGATAACATGGTTCCACCAGAAGTACTGGCGTTTGAAGGGGCGGTACTTAGGAGCCTGGCAAATAGACCTGCCGCACACAGCTACAACAATCTGACTACAGCTGAGAGACAGGCAGTCCAATCCTTGGCTACCGACACCACCATTGTAATCAAACAGGCAGACAAAGGGGGTGCTACTGTCATCCAAAATAGAGGCGATTACGACACAGAGTGCAGACACCAACTATCCAACACCACTCACTACAGGCCCCTGGCGGTGGACCCCACCAAACGACTGACAACGACCATTGCCAGCTTGGTTATGGAGGGTGAGACTAACGAATGGATTAGTAAGAACGAAGCAGCCTTTTTAACAACCGATGACCCAGTTACACCATATTTCTACACCCTCCCCAAGATTCATAAGGGTGTGACACCTGTCCCCGGGAGACCAATTGTCTCAGGGATCGGCTCATTGCTTGAGCCGCTCTCTAAGTTCTGCGACTCCTTTCTACAACCAGTAGTGAGGAAAATACCCTCCTTCTTACAAGATACGAGGGATGTGCTCCGTCTAATTGAAAACATCGAAGGGAGGGAGGGAGTGGACCTCCTTCTCACACTGGACGTTGAAGCACTATATACAAACATCCCTCAGCAGGCCACCCTTGAGTCGGTTGAGGCTACCCTCCTCCAAGAAGACTGGTCCTCACCAACCCCTATCTCATTCATAATGGCCTGTGCAACAATAGCCTTAACAGAGAACTTCTTCCAATATGGGACACAGCTTTACCATCAAATACGGGGGACTTCAATGGGCTCTGCCTTTGCTCCCAGCCTGGCCTGCATTTACATGGCTACTTTTGAAGAAAACACAATAAGGGCTGCCCAGAACCCCTTCCTTGGCAACATAACACTCTGGCGCAGGTTTATTGACGATATCCTTATCCTATGGAGAGGAGACCGCGAGACCTGTGAAGCATTTTGCTCATGGATCAACCTACAGAACCCGTTTCTAAAATTTACCGGTACTATCTGAAATACAGACATCCCCTTTTTGGACTTGAGGATCTGTTTAAACCAAGAGGGGCTGAGAACGACCTTATATCGCAAAGACACGGACAGGAATAGCCTATTGCTTTATGAGAGCTACCATCCCAGAGCCCTGAGGGACAACCTCCCCTTCGGGCAGTTCCTCAGGGTTCGGAGGAACTGCACAGCAAAGGCCGATTTCAAACAGGAGGCTAGACTCCTCCAACACAAATTACAAGACAGGGGGTACCCCACGAGGCTTATCCACAACTCCTGTAAACGAGCCTTGAATAACCCTAGGGAAGCGTTACTAGAAACATACCCAAAAGAGCCTGAAGAACTAATCACCTGTGTGACCTGCTTCACCAAAAACTCGGCCTATATCAAGAAAACAATAAACAAACCGCTCGTGTGGAGTATTTGCCCTGCTGACCTGCTCGCCACTGTCCTGGCTGGGAGCCAACGTCTGCTTGCCTGGGGAGACACCGCCTGAGAGTCCGGCCGCAGTGGAGGTGAGAGGCGCAGGCGAGCGGGACTGCGAGGACCAGCATTCCATTGGTCATCGTCAGCTGGTTCCTCTTCCCGCCGCGCCGCGCCCCCTCCCAGTGCCGCGCCCCCCCGCCTGAGCCACTACTTAACTCCTCGCGGCCCCCGCTCCGCGGGTGCCGCTCGTGTGGAGTATTTGCCCTGCTGACCTGCTCGCCACTGTCCTGGCTGGGAGCCAACGTCTGCTTGCCTGGGGAGACACCGCCTGAGAGTCCGGCCGCAGTGGAGGTGAGAGGCGCAGGCGAGCGGGACTGCGAGGACCAGCATTCCATTGGTCATCGTCAGCTGGTTCCTCTTCCCGCCGCGCCGCGCCCCCTCCCAGTGCCACGCCCCCTTGTTATACTTAGGTGAACTCGCCCACGCGCATCGCGGGACGCGCGCGGGGCGGTCACCGGGGCGAAGACCGGGCAAAGAGCGGGCCGTTCTAGGCCGTTAGAGGCCGGCAGAGACCGGGCCGGGCCACCCCTCTGACGCCCCGGGCTTTCTTTAGCTCCCCTTACATACTCCATCATGGCGACCAGAACCTCACGAAGCAAGTCTGCCCAACAAGGTACAAGCACTCTGGATAAATTTTTCCCAAAGACGAGTAACCTAGCTAGTATATGCTCGTCAATCCCTGAGGCCCACCTCGAGATGGGCCCGGAAAGTGTGTTTCTGGATCAGGGGGATACCTTTTCTACAGATGCGAGTACACCGATCACACTGGATGCCACCCACATGTCACTACTGGACAGCATTGACCAGACGATTGAGTCGGTCCTTCAGCAGTTAAGAACTCCCTTGACGCAGAGGGACAGGAACTCTTCCCGGCTATCTGGGATCTCTGACCATACTACCATTCCGGAAAGCAGGGGAACAGTCCTGCAAGATGCAGGTCAGGCCGACTTGCCCATAGATGATGTAGGCAGCTTAGTAGAACACCCCCCCAAAAGGAAAAGGTCCAGGAAAGCAAAGAAGGCAAAGAGGGCCAAAGTGGACACAGTAGAGCTAAACCAGACTGACAGCATAGACATTTCTGCCTCTCCTGACCTCAACCTATCAGGGTCCAGGCCGATTCGCACGGGCTCTCCAGCTCTTGCTTCCCTACCCTTGCACACGGGCCCTTTTATTTTTGGTGGGGCAACTTCCACTTCTACTAGCACTGACTCATTAGTTAACACACTCACTGATATTATGAGGAACTTGTTAACCCCCATTGCAGCTAAACTGGACGCCATAGAGTCCAGATTGAAGGCCCTGGAAAGCAGTCATCTAAGGAAAAGCCCTGGGACAGACAGAAATGTGACTAACCTCCCTCCAGTCCCCCGGGCCTCCCTGGGGAATAGCCTGCGGTCCGTTACACCGTCACAGGGCGCTAATGCGGTGCTGCTAGGCACGGACGGTGCGCCTGTTCTGCAGGCGCCCCCTTTGTTGCCCTCGGCTCCCAGGCCCCCTGTTCCGGCCCCAAGGAGATCAAAGCAACTTCCAGCGCCACAGACTGGGGGAGCTGTGATCCCTACAAATGGCTCTACTGATGGTCCCGCTCCCCAAAGTGATAGGCGTAGGGTGGTCAACCTGCCTCCAGAAGCGGTCCCTTACACGGTAATCATGGTGGGAGTACCTGAGTTAACTGGTGATATGAGGGAGCCCCAAGACTCGTTACGCAACAAGGTGATAAGCTGGCTTAGCATCAACAGGCCGCTGCCTCCTAACCTGAAAGGCGAGGTCCTGATGGCTAGGAGGATCCCCTGGATTGGTCACACCCCAAAGAATAGGGCTGGGGATTGTATCATCATAAGTTTTAAAAGCCCCCACGTAGCCAACTACATTTCTAATTGGCTTGCTAGGCCTGACAAGTCCAACATAGAATTAGTCCCCCTCTCGTACTTCTACCCAAATGCAAGTAGCACAGAGGCAAGGGGGGAGAAGGGGTGGACTAGAGTGGGCTTTGCTGTGGATGGTTCACGCTACAGACCAAGGCACCACCTTCCACATGCCCAGGCAAACTTTATTCATCACAATAGATTCTCCTGCCTAGACCAGGTCGACTGACTACAAATCAGTGACACCTCGTCTGGCTCGGGAAAGATGGTAGATGAGGTTCGCAGGGGGGTGGGAGAGAGCAGAGCCCCTGCAGCTGAACCTGGCTCCCAGGTTAATGCTAAAGTTAAAGCGCAAAGTCGGGTGGGAATGACTGTAGCCCCCGTAATAGAATACGCCCCGCAGGTTAACGCTAGTGACCGACCACCTAACAGCGGTGACAGTCTGGGCTTACAGGGGACTTCTCACATCACCGGGGCTGGCCACATCCTGCAACCCGGGGGGGACGAGCTGGCTGGTCCACCTACCATCGTGCCAGGAATTTATCCACCCACCGTCCCTATGCAATCCCCCACTGTAGGTCAAGGTGCTCTACCCACAGACCAGGGCCTGAGAATTGTTTCGTGGAATGTAGCGGGTATTGCAAACAAGGAAGGCACACCGGAGTGGGACCATTTACTGGCCAGTAGCGACATCCTCCTCCTTCAAGAAACGTGGGCGCGGGACACTGTAATCAGGAATGGGTTTGATGTATTTGAGATTCCTGCCAAATGGGGGGGGAGGGGGAGGCCGTCGGGCGGGCTGGCAATCTGGATTGCGAGTCACACCGGATGTCAGGCGGAACAGGTACTTACGTCCTCGCAGGACATCCAGTGTGTTCGGCTCACATGGCCTGGCAAACCATCATGGGCCATTGTGAATGTCTACTCTCGACCGGTTGCCGCGCCTGTCGAATCCCCCACCCTAAACGACCTCTCCTCCTTCTTGGGGCAGCTGCCGGGAGACCTCAAGGTGGTGCTTGGAGGAGACTTCAACTGCCACTTTGAACCCCTTGAGGGCATGTCGGAGGGTGCCCTCACGGCTGAAGATGACCATTGGGGAGTTCCACCCTCGTCCTCCCCATATCCTAAAGCCTGGTCCCCCCTTGTAATACAACTTATGTCCCTTACCCTGAACTACGCACTGAGGGCTTGTAATGGGCGCACCATCTCCGATACTCCCTCAGTGTGCACTTTTAATAGGAGGGGTCATGAGTCGAGGCTAGACTACATCATGGTGGATATCTCACTCTGGCCTAAAGTCCACGATTTCAGGGTAATAAACAGGTCAGATAGCGATCATAATGCCCTGTGTTTAAATATCCAGCGGCCTCCCCATGTAGCGGGAACAGTGATAGAAAACTCAGGGGGAGAGGAGGGGGATCTGGTTCTTACAACCAGCAGGCGACGGGTTAAGTGGGGAAAACTTGTGAGCTCAGAAGAGGCCATTAGCAAACTATACGGGTTGGCAATCCCAAGGTTTATGGAGGTGGATGCACTGCTAAACGCACCAAGAACCCCGGAATACAATGAGAAACTGGGTGATATCCACCAGGGTCTTGTAAGAGATTTGGCTGAGGTATTCCACCCGCTGGTGCCAAATAGAAAGAAAAAGACCCATGTTCCCACCTGGTATACCTCCTCTTGTAGGGCAGCAAAGTCTGAGCTCATTGCTGCAATAAAAGAGGGGTCAAACAAGGCCAAGGTGCGTGCCCATAGGAAACACTATAAAACAGTGATGGCGTCTGCCAGGACCGAGTGGGACTGGAACCACTGGCATGATCTTTGTGATGCCCTAAAAGCTAGGGATTCCCGTAAATTCTGGGCCCTTGTTAATAATGGCACAGGGGAACTCAAAAATGCAGTAGAACCCAATATTGCCCCCGAGGTTTGGGAGGCCCATTTCGGGGAACTTTATCAAGATACCAATCCTTGTCCTGTCACAGCTCTGGATGCACTTTGTGGCATACAGGACCGTGAATTGGAACTATCCCTGGGGGAAGTGGAGGCAGCCCTGAAGCAACTATCAGCGGGGAAGGCGCCGGGCCTAGATAGGCTACCTGGGGATTTGTTTAGGCACCATCTGGACATCTGGGGCCCATACCTCCTTATTCTTTTTAATGCCATCTTAGGAGGTATGTCAATCCCCAAGTCGTGGCTGGGGGCAGAGATTGTTCCGATCCACAAGAAGGGATCTACTCTGCTCCCCGCCAACTACAGGCCCATTAGCCTAATAGATGTCCCCCAAAAGCTCTTTGCGCGCCTCATCCTTAATCACCTCCTGGACTGGGTGGAGGAAAATGACATCATGACTCCCCTTCAGGCTGGCTTCAGAAAGAACACGTCGACCATGGATCAGATCTTCCGCCTTCTTCTCCTATATTGGAAGACTGTCACCATAGAGGGTGGAAGACTGTACATGGTCTTCGTGGATCTGAGGTCAGCCTTTGACCTAGTCCCTAGAGGGAAACTTTGGGAGGTTTTGCAGAAGCTAGGAGTGCCCCCACACCTTCTTAGTACTATCATCAGGCTCCACGAGAACAACTATGCCCAAGTAAGGTGTGGGAGGGATGGTAAGCTCTCAGGCAAATTCCCTGTCCTTAGAGGAGTCAGACAGGGCTGTGTCCTGGCGCCAACCCTCTTCTGCCTCTTCATTAACAGTGTCATTCAACATCTTGACACTGTCGAGGACAATGACGCCCCGGTTTTGGCAGGCAGGAGGGTTCCGGCAATCATGTTTGCTGATGACACCCTCCTGCTTTCCAAATCCCCCATGGGGATCCAGAGGATTGTAAATGGTTTTGGCCTTTTCTGTCGGCAACACGGGTTGGAGGTCAACACAGAAAAAACTAAGTTTATGATCTTCAACCCCCCTGCCAGAACCAGACCCAACCCAAAACTGGGGGAAGTTAGTCTTGAGAGGGTCTCGACCTTTGTCTATCTGGGGGTAACATTACAAGAAAACCTGGCCTGGGACTGCCAGATAGCGAGATCAAGGCTGAAGCTATCCCAGCTAGCGGGCGCACTCCTGAAGGTGGCAAATAAATCCACCTTTAAGCCTGTAAGCCCGGCCCTTGAAACCTATAGAACTCAAGCGAAGGCAGCAGCCATGTATGGCAGCGAGCTGTGGGGTTACAAAGCAGGGAAGGCATTGTTAGCGGTGGAAAATACATTCTTGAGACGCCTACTTGCTCTCCCGCAGGGAACGCCACTCCTCCCCCTAAGATTGGATTTGGGCCTACACTCCATCGCTGAAGATCTTCTATCCAAACCCGTGAAGTTCTGGCATCGGATATGGTCCACTGAGGAACTGTATCACTATAGACAGGACCTTATCCATGTACTGAGGCTGAATGGCAGTAACAAAATCCCCTGGCTGGCTTTTATTAAATCAGAATTGTCCAGTTTGAACTTGCCAGACCTCTGGGATGATCCAGTTCAGGGTTGTCAAAGGATCACACGCAAAACTCTTGCCCAGCTGTACAAAAACAAAAATCTGGCTGACATGGACAATGCTCATAGTACCGGCACCCTGACGAGTCGTTTTATGGAGTCCAAAAATTCTTACCTCTTTGAACCTTTTATGGATTTTATTTTTCCTCTTTTGGCAAGGAAATTGTTCCTGCAATGGAGGTTTGGCACACTCCCCACCAAAGTATTTACCCACAAATGGCTCACTGGGGGTGACAAATTCTGTCCTTGTTGTAAAACCAAGAACGAAGATGATCTGCACATAATGTTTGTTTGCCACGCATACCAAAATCCCAGGAAGCGTTGGATTGCACCGCTGTGCCGAAACCTGGGTTTTCGGGAATACCTACAAGCATACAGGGTTATGAAAACCAATACCCTGGGACATATTGTCTTTGCGGTATCAAAATTCCTAATGGCAGCTTGGTTAATAAGGAAGAAAATGTCCCCCTGAACTGGTGCCACTGTGTTTCCTTACCTCATGCAGACCTTCTAGCCTTTTTATATGTAAATATTCTCTAATACATGCATTCCATTTTACTGTGTATTTATGTACTGTATTTTATTGCATCTTTTATGGCCCATGTGGCCGAAATAAAGAATTTTTGGATTTGGATTTGGAATAAACAAACATTGGAACATCATTAATACGGGCAGTCTAGATATCCCACGCCCCAGGTTCGCATTTAAGCGTACATCTAATTTGAAAGACTCGTTGATCCACACGAGGCCAAGAAAACAGAACACCAGTACCCAGAGTACACTATGGGACCTCCCACCCGTAGTGGGCCATTTCCCATGTGGGGGCTGCTCCGTATGCCCACAAACCCTTCAATGTAAAGACATCAGACTCACTGAGACTTTTGTCTGGCATCTCAAAAGACACACTAACTGCAACAGCGCTAAATGCATCTACATGCTTACTTGCCCCTGTGACAAACACTACATCGGGATGACGATGAGGCAAGTGAAGCTGAGAATTACAGAACATAAGAGCAACATTAGATGCCAAAAAACGCACGCCAGACTGTACGAACATTGCACACAACAGGGACATACAGCGGATAGTGTGCGTTGGCCTGTACTGGAAGCCCATCCAACCATTACCTCCCAGGCTCTGTTTAGGATTGAACAGAGATGGGTACACCGGCTAAGACTGGATACGGTGGGTCTGAATGACTCTGCCCCATGGTCCACGTTAACCCGCTAGTCATGTGGGCTACACCCGCCTACCCCCCATCCACGCTGCTTAGGGGTCAACCTTATGCTGTTATGAAGGACGCAGGCCCCACTGATACCATATTTGTCCTAACAGAGATCATTGCCCTTACCCACCCACTCTTACATTGTGGCATCTTGGATCTATAACCAAGAAACTGAGTATCCACCCACTCATGCACTGTGGCAATCTTTGTACCCACCCACTCTCGCACTATGGCTTTTGATATACATAACCATGAGACTGAACAACCATGCCTTGTGCCACCATTACTAATGAGCGGGGTAGGTTCCTTAATCAGTCGCACCATCCATTTCTACTCTCGTGGCAATTAGCCAAGTTATGATCAATGAGAGAACAACTGCTATTTTTCAGGGTCCCGGCACGCTCCAGTTTGGGAACGGCCCCCCCCTTATACTTTTACTAACTGACTATCACAGTCCACTTACACACCTAACATGGCCGCCGCTTCCACACACCCGTGATGGTAGTCTTGCCTAGGTCGACGCGTTCCTCCCACTACGCGCATGCGCAGTTCTAGTCCCGATAGGCACCGCCTCCCCGCGGATGAGCGAGACGTGAGCAACATGGCCATAAGAGACTCGGGGGGAGCTTGAGTATACTACCAGTCTCTCCTAGTCCTAGCCAAATGCTGTGGGGGTAGGTGTTGACGGCTGAGACCGCACGCCGTTTAGGGTAAATTTGCAGCAATACCTCGAGCAGACGCCGAGATCGGGATCATCCAGGTAACGCTCCCGGTATCCTGCGCCCGTTCTTGTGGGTACTTCTTGACTGCTTTCACATGGATTGATGCGGGGCTCGGTTTGTGGATCACAGTCCCCGGTCGACGCTTATACCCCATCCGGTGTTTTCAACAATTGCGGGCCCGGATCCGCTACTCTGCCTCCCTCCATGGGGTTCTCCACCAGTTACTGGCAGGACGGTAGCGGATCAAGGTGATTTAAGTGGAAGCTGAGTTTGCACACACGGGGGGGTTTTGCAGCCAGATCCGCTTCTGTGTGGCCCTCGACCATCATGCAGACCATGATTAGCAGACACGGGGCTACACACGAGAGCGATTGCTCTGCCCCGAGTATATACTTGGTGGGCCCTATGAACATTTGTACAGATGCATTTCTGTCCCCTCTAAGGTTTCTCCTTTACTTTGCGCCCTCTCTCCCTTAGGTACCTTACTCAAAGGTGCTGGTTCCATGGGAGCTGACTGCGGTGGCACCTTAGGGAAATCCTTAGGGTAAGCATCATACTGTATCACCCTCTACGCATTGCTTGAAGAGCTTTATGTCTTCGTCCTCTATATGATTAGAGATTTTAAACTACCATTGTGGGTGTTCCTCTGAACGTCAACCCACAATTTTAAATTCACAATATTAGTGTGTTTTTTAGCGTAGAGAAAAGAGTACCTAGACAGGAATGGAGCGTATTGTTGATTGCTCTTTTCTGTTGTTTACTTTCCTTTATAGGTTGCATCATTAAGGGCAGGACCAATCGGCCTACACAATTATTGACCTCAAGACATAAGGTTGTATTTCTTTATTCACTGTGTAGTACATTGCACCTAGGTCCTGACGAATTGCTTACAATGCAAGAAACATGTTGACCTGATCAGAGGGTAGTAGATTTTCTACTGTGAACCTTACACCAGTACATATCTCCCCTCCCACCTTTTAACCAAGGGAGTCAACCATACCAATAAAGTTCCCATTGGATTGAGTAACCTTTTTTAACTCACATTCACTTCACGACTACACATTCACCCGCGATTACCCTTCCCCTCTTACACGCATGCAAAATATGGCAGGAACAAAAGATCTCCGGTAAAGAGCTCCTTTGCGGGTGCCCGTCAGACATTGCAGCGCCAGTCTGACGAGGAGCAGAACCCATATGATGAAGCATGACACCTAGCTTGCTGGGTGTGTGAGGGTTTTAGTTCCAAAAAGGGAAATTACCCGCCCTTTTACCTGTTTCTCTTTCTACGCTAGACTCACACTCCTACTCACATTGGGGAACTTTGTACCCTTCTTGGGCTACTATCCTTGGATTATTGTAATGGACTCTTCTCTAATGCGCAAAAAAGGGTTATTCAAAAATTGCAATCTGTGCAAAATGCAGCAGCTAGAATGTTGTCAGGAACCCCCAAATTCAAGCCCATTGCACATGTAATCAAAAGTTACCACTGGCTCCCTGTGAGGAACCGAATTAAATTTAAGGCATTGTGTATTGCCTATAAAGCCTCTCGAAATTTAGGGCCTCACTTCTTACTAAACTCTCTAGCCATCCATATCCCCAACAGGCCACTTCGATCCTCCAATGCATACTTCCTGTCAGTACCGCGGACCAAAACTGCCTCATGGGGCAATCGACGCTTTGTTGTCTTAGTCACAAAACTGTGGAACTCCCTCCCGTTGGAGATCAGATCATGTCATACCTTGTTGGCCTTCAGAAGAAAAATCAAGACCTGGCTGTTTAATCAATAATTCTGCTTTTTTTCCTGCCACGTCTGCAGCGCCGAGACACCCCAGGCCAATTAGCGCTTTATAAGTTTCAAAAATAAATAAATAAATAAGATCTTTTTTTCAGAAAATGTTGACAAAGTGAGCTTTTCTTTAGGTTGTCCCTTTCAACCATTGGCTTTCTTTGACATGCCTCTGTTAGCCAATAATTTGAGAGGCTGTCAATTACATCTAAGCTCAGGCTAGAGGAGTATTAATCTCTCACCTAATGCTATTGGCGACATGGTTGTATCCTTCCACCTCCACTTGATTGCTTGCACTGAACTGCATGAGAGACTACTCTTCCCCCGTTCACTGTCTCCCTCCTGGTCGTCTCTCTCTAATGTGGTAGTAATGATGCATGCATGTGCACATTAAACCGAGACCTACATGCTTTGACAATATTCGTTTTCTGTAGCATCATCTTGTTTACACTCGCTCCCAATTGCTGCCAGGCAGGCAAGCAATAGCTCTGAAGTTTGTACAGCATGCAGACTCCCAAACTGCACACCTTGCAACTATCAAACTGAATGATGTGTATACTTGGCAGCAGTTGCTCAGACCGAGCAGATTGTTTCCTCTGGTCCAAGTGAATTTCCTTTCAGCAGCATTTTCACCTCTGTACACAGTGATGTTGCTCTTCTATTGGAGATGTGGTGGAATGCCCCATTGTAAATATTCTCAACTTATTCCTTTGTGCATACAAAAAGACAGAAAATCAGTCCCTGGGCACTCACACACTTGTTGACGAATCTTTCACTACCAGGCCTCAATATTCCAAATAATTCCTACAGGAAATGAAATTATATTTGCTATGTAAATGGGCCAAAGCCTCCCCTTCTGGCTGTCCTGCTTGTGAGAACCAGGAAGAGACCCTCACACATGTTTTTTTCTTTTGCCCAGGTTATACTGCAATCAGAAGGTCCTGGCTCTTACCAATATGCAGTAATATGGGGTTCAGACAGATTCTGGAGGCTCTTAGAGTTATGCGAACTGGAACGCACCCCCGATTGTTTTTGCTGTCTCTCGTTTCCTTAACTCCATGTGGGCAAGGCGTCGCAAGTTTTTAAATTCCCCAATTGTAGCCTAAATATATCTCTTCTGTTTTCCATTGCTTTAAATCTATAAAATATGAATTGACTGTTTTAATGCTTTTAAATTTCAATATTTTTTTATCTTGTTATCGAGATTGTATAACTAATTGTTATTGGTTGTATCCTATGACATTTAAACAATCCAATGTATCATATGTTTTTTATTTGTTGCTTTTATGGTCTGTTATGATCGAAATAAAGCTTGGAATGGTATTGGATAATTTTTTTATTTTGGTCACCCCAAATCATTAAGAAAACAGTGACAACTGCTTTTTATGATGTCACTCGTCCCTGCATCTATCACAGGCACACATTTTCACTTGTATTAGCATAAAAGGGTGAGGAGAGGTGCTTAAGAGGAGGGCTGGTCCTTTCTACCTGAAAATCCAACTTAAAATTGAGAGCCCCACTCTAACGTATGGGCTATTCCTCCCGTGTGGGAAAAGTAAAACCTTTGTGTAGTATAACCCTCACCCACCAGGGTTACCCCTGGTGGCTTGCTTCATCACTGGGTTCCACCCATTCCGCTGCGGATTGGGAAGTGCTACTACCTATGAGTTATACTGGAGCACTGAATAGTATCAGACTACTAATAATGGAAGATAGGAGTTTGAGGGGGTCTTCATGGGTTAAAAATACATGACTGGTAAGATATCTTGTTTTATTAAATCCGCCAGTCAGTGTGGTTAAAATTTGGGAAAGATCAGACGGAAGTTTGCTGGGGTTTAATTACCCCACCTTCCTTCTCGCACTTGGTGTACATGTTTCGGCCACGCTTCCCTGTGGCTTTCAGCCGGACCATGAATCTCACTCCTTGAGATCACTCCTTACTTTGTTAAGTTATAAACGCAAAGCGCATTGCAATCATGCCCTCTGCATGCTAGATATAAATCGTACACCTACTTGGTGTTGGATAAAGGAACACTAATAAGTGCTCCATAGGTCTCACGGTGACGAGGCGAACCTGTAGACACACTTCCGCCAAGGTCTCGTCTGGTTTAATCTCCTATATTAGCATCACCTGTGCCTGGTGGAAGGGTGTTATACTATACACAGCTTTTGCTTTTCCTAAAAGGGAGGGCTAGCACCATACATAAGAGTAGGGCTCTAAATTTTGAGTTGGATATATTTTAACTTGTACACAGCGATGTACCTGTGGCCCACTGTTCCATCTGGAGCTCTTGCAGCCCGGTTCCAGAACACCAAAATGGCCTAGTTTGATTCTACTTCATGTTGTGTTTTTTCCATACCCTTTGGGGTATTATATTAGCATACCAACAATACATTCACCACACACATCCTGCTCAGACACACTCGGGTCAGTATATCAGTAAGCCAGTAAGTCGGATCCAAAGCCACTTTCTACAAAATTATATATAAACGTTTTAGATTTTATTAAGTTTGTTCAAATAATTGTATATATTAAAACACCTTTTCGTTTTAGGAATAATACATCATAGTACACATTAAAAACACCACAAATGAAAAAATTAAAAAAATATTTTTTAAATAAAATTGTATCTACAACAAATTCAAAATGTCAAAATTCATAGACGCATAACTCTAGTTGCATATAACAATGGATACAATACTGCATTCATAGATTCATGTCAAATAGCACAAAAAGACGTGTATTCATAGGCCAACGAATACACATCTTTTTGTGCTATTTGACATGAATCTATGAATGCAGTATTGTATCCATTGTTGTATGCAACCAGGGTTATGCGTCTATGAATTTTGAAATTTTGAATTTGTTGTAGATACAATTATTTTTTTTTTAAATAATAATTTGTGGTGTTTTTAACGTTTATATATAATTTTGTAGAAAGTGGCTTTGGATCCGCCGTACTGGCTTACTGATATACTGACCCGATAGTGTCTGAGCTGGACAGGGCCGGACTGGGAACCAAAACCGGCCCTGGCAAAGTGCTTGGCCGGCCCCCTCGCCCCCGGGCAGGAGGGGGGCGAGCGCTTTGCCAGGGCCGCTTTTCAGCCGATTTTGTTACAGGGCCGATTTTGCAGCTATGCTGCAAAACCGGCTCTGCAACAAAAATGGCCCCCATGGCCCAAAACCGGCCCCCACCCTTGCGGCCGACCGGGGGATTGCCCGGTGCCCACAACGGCCAGTCCGGGCCTGGAGCTGGATGTGTGTGGTGAATGTATTGTTGGTATGCTAATATAATACCGCAAAGGGAGTTATTTTTTTACTCAACCGTCTTTGTGGTGTCCTGTCCCTTTGGAGTGTTGACCCCGCTCTTCTTTAGAGGTTTTACACAACCCTACACTTCCTATTCTCTCTTACACATACCTTTTCGTGACTGCTTTCTCCCTTTGTCCCTGTTTCCCTATCCTTCTCTTCCTCTGTTTTCCTAACTGTTGTGCCTTTCTCTTTTGCTCTGGGGTAAGTATGATGTTGAAAAGTAAGACCTGGTCCCCAAAAATAAGCCCAATTTCTATTAATGCGAGTGGATTCCCACCACCTGCAATCATCCCCACAAATCAAATATAAAAAGAGGTGGTCTAGTGGTTGAAATTGAGAATGAAGACCAGCATAGAACCATGCCCTTCAAAACACAGGGGCCGATTTAGAGTTTGGAGGAGAGAAGATACTTCATCGCAACAGAATACCCTGTCTGCCAGACTGAAGGTCTGCCCACCTGATTTAAAGTCGAGCCAAATTTAAGTAGTCAGCGACGGAGACTGTTCCGTCTCCATTGTTGGCATACTCCTCTGACAGACTCATAGTGTAATAGCTGTCAGAGATTTGGCCATTTGACCACCCGACCGATTTAGAGTGGACTAGTTTTTATTCTCCCTTACCTCAGTAAAAAACCCTGGCGGTAAGGGACAGCAAGAACATATAAAGGATCCTCCCACCATCAGAGAAAGCTTTCATGGTGTGGGGGTCTTTATTTTGTATTTATTTAAAAAACCAAATCCCACTTTGGAATTAAAAAAGAAAGCAAACTAAAACAATTTAAAGTTTGACAAACAGTGCCATCATTTAACAGTACAGTTTGTAAAACCTTTAGCTCATTGACAAGAAGCGTTGTGCCAACGGGTCCAGTCAATGACTAGAGATACCCGCTAGGCCTCAGGGCATCTCTATATTCAGTACAATCTGTGCTCCAAATTCTAAATCAAACCCAAAGTAACTCAAATTGAAACCGTACTCGACATGCGGTGAAGGTTGCCTTCCTGCAAGAAACCCATTATGCCCCCACGTCTGACCATCGATTTGCCTCCAACTAGGGAGACAATCTTTTTTTTGTAAGTTACAACACCTACTCCAGAGGGGCTTGCATCCTGATACACAGGACGGTCCCTTTTAAAATACATAAGGTAATTAAAGACCCAGCGGGAAGTTATCTTTTGATTGCCGGAGATCTTAGCGCAAAACGCATATTACTGGTCAATATATATGCCCCTAATATAGACGCGCCTGATTTCTTTCCCTCTATCTCTGGGCACATTTCTAATCTACATATCAATTCTATAATAATGGGGGGCGACTTTAATTTGGCATTACAACGTACCCTTGACACTCCGGGATCTGACCATGTCACCAAACCACACTCCATGAGAGCCCTTCGGGCTCTGCTGCAGACCCGCTTCTTTACTGACGCTTTCTGCCATCGAAACTCTAATGACAGAGGGTTTTTCTTTTTTTCAGCGCCACATGGTACATGATACCGGATATGCCACTGGTACTTGTCCCCAAATTTTCTCATTCACACGCTCACTGTCGATTACCTAGCTCAACCCTGTCGGACCACTCACCAATGCTCTCATCCCTTACAATCCCCAGCTTTGCAAGACCTTTCCTTTCTTGGTGATTACCACCATTGGAGGCCTTGCTTGCTACTGTTTTTAATAGCGAAAGTCAAAGAAGCCATACTTGAATACTTTCAGATTATTGTGGGCTCAGTGCCCAATTATACCACTGTATAGGAAGCTTTTAAAGTTTATATGAGAGGGTTATGTATGGCCAAGCAGGCCTGCATACTTCGCGGCATCCGCCGGGACCTAGGCACAACTGAGAAGAAGCCCTGGCATTTGGATGCCCAGAGTCCGACAGATGTCCGGCCCTCCTCTCTTCACCATTTGGCGACTCTTCTGGCGGAGTTTCAGGACCTTGCCGCCCACGAAGTCAACTATAGATGGCCTCAACAGATCTTGTGCCCCCAGCACAGATGACATACCGGTTGGTATCTTCTATAAAACTTACACAACATTATTGGTCCCCCATCTTCTCGAAATGTATGCCAAGGCCCTGGCGGCCAGTGTCCTGCCTCCTACGATGTGGGAGGCCGTCATTTCCTTGCTTCTCAAACCAGATAAATCACCTGACAGGTGTGTATCCTGTCGGCCTTTATATCTGCTCAACCAGGACTAGAACATTTTAGCCAACGTACTTGCCACCCGTGTCTCCTTCCTGGTGGATCGGATTATATCCCTTTTTCAGACAGGCTTTGTCCCTAACCAGTTTACGTCAGTCAACCTCCGTACGATCTTTGCGGTAATTAACCAGATTGAGCCAAGGCTTCCAGCTGCAGCAATACTGTTAGATGCAGGAAAGGCATTTGATTCTTTATAATGGCCTATTCTCCATGCCACGATGGCCAAGATGGGGTTCCCCATGGATTCCGCAAGCCTGTACGTCTCTTATATAGTAACCCGATAGCCAGACATCGAATAAACGGCAAACTTACTGACCAATTTGCATTATCACAGGGCACCAGGCAAGGATGCCCGTTCTCACCACTCCTGTTTATTATCCCGATGGACCCCCTGGTACAATACCTCCACGAGCGACACTTGCACCGGGGACTTTGGTTCCATCAGGCCCCCTGCTGGCCTCTCTTTAAGCAGCTGACGTGTTGCTCTTTGTTCGTGAGCCCAGCACTAATCTACCTCCACTCCTCAGAGAAGGTCCGGTTTGGTGTTTTTTCTGGGCTGGTCATTAACTGGTGCAATTTGGAGATATTTCCTTAATCAATGCCACCTTTCCCATACAGCTAGACATTCCCCAGCACTGGTGCGATGATCCCCCTCGCTATCTGGGCATTTTTGTGCACCGCACCCCTTCAGAAGCTAGTTGCCTCAATTACGGTCCTGCCATTGACCAGCTATCATCCCAAATAGACAGATGGATAAAACTTCTAATGTCCATAGCTGGCAGAATTGTTATCATAAAAGTGGTTGTATTAACTCGATTTTTATATCTTTTCCCTAATATCCCTATCCCACTCGCGGCAACATTTTTTGACGTATTGCAGAGCATGCTAATCAGACTAATTTGGGTCAGTGGTCAGGCACGTATCGGTTGGCAAACACTGATAATGCCTTTTCAGCAGGGGGGTTTGGACTCACTGTATGCATACTTCTGGTATCATCCAGATGCTCGGCTGCAATACCTGAAGCCTGAATATTCACAGGTTCGTCGACAATTCTCCTGTGCGACCTTCCGGGGTCACCCTCTGAAATCCAAACACTTCATACCACATCCTGGGCTTGGGAAAACTGTGTTGGTACCTAAATGCAGACTCTCTTTACTCACCACACTTACCTTTCCACGACAATCCATGGATCCCCCCACTCTTGAGACCCTGACTAAGCATACACTATCCCGACGTGAACTGCATTCTGTAGGAGATCTCTTCAGAGATGCCGAATTGCGAGCCGTATTAAGCCTGGAAGAGGGACACACTGTGCCCGATGGCCAGGTTCCTTTTACATAGAACATGGGTTTCCATACAGACTGCGATGGGATCTTCGACCGCAGAACCAGGAAAATTCCTCCCGCTTTCTCTTATTATTACACCGGCAGATAACTCACATTTTGTGCATCAATTAGTTCAGACTCTATGATCCCCTGTGGGAGGGAATGCCTGAGCGGCATGGGAGAGGGAATTGGGCCAACCTGTGACTGACAAGATTTAGACTTTCTGCTGTGAACAGACTAGGTATGTTTCTAACAACTATAGGCACAAACTTCTCCACTTTAAATATTTACACAGGGACTACATCACACCAACACTCCTTGCCAAAATGGACCTTTCTAGACCCCACAATTGCAACAGATGAGCAACTGCCAACGCCGATTTTATACATTTGGCATGGAATGCCCGCTGGTTCAGGTTTTTGGGGGGGAAGTGTTTCGCTACCTCTCTTCCATGACTGGAGCTGACTTGGCCCTCCCCGTTACTGGCACTGTTGGGTTATGTCCAACTGCTGGACGCTGGAATATGACGCTTCACTGCCATTGCCCTACTCCTCGCAAAGAGGCAGGTGTCCAAAAACTGGGGCACCTCTGCGGCCTCAGCAATTAAAGCCTGGCTGCGAGACTTAATATACTGCGATATGACAAGTGATACCTATGCAACACTGTATCCCTTCTCCTAGAGCCCCAAGAATATATGGCAACCCCTTCGCTCTTACTTATTGCTTCATCTTGAGATCACAGACTGAGAGAGTCTGTCACCAGTCATCCTAATGTGCCCCTTTGCAGTGATGGGAGGCGGTTTCTGGGAATCGTCGTACTCTAACATTTACTGGTTGCCTGCTGGGGCGTGCTAAAGATACACTATTGCCTCCACTGCTGTAAGATTCGCATGTGTAAGCTGGTTTTGCCTCCCCCGCCCACCTATTATCTTTTACCTTTTGTTGCTCTGTGCCAATAACTCTGCTGCTGGACAAGTAATGATTAAACAGGTTACAGCTGAGATCGATGATGTGGAAACAAAAAAAAATAAAAAATACAACACAGATATTGAGGAGCAGTGCCAGTGCCTACTGTATAAAGAAAAGCAATGCCAACAATTTCATGGCAGCACTGGTAATATGTGCTACTGCTGTCCTGCCTACTCTCTTTCAGCCAGTAAGGAAATTCATGAAATCAATTTGTATCATAGTTATTAAAAATCCAATTTAATTTTGAAGTTGGATTTTTAATAAGTATTAAAGAAAAGTAAGTTTGGGAAGTTACATTTACTCTGCCTGAAGCTCCTGTATTCTAAGTTACATTAGGTCACCAGCAGCTGGCCAGCTCGCAATTAGCCTTTATTAATGAGGTGCGAAATAACTTCTAGGAGCCACATAATAGACCACTTTGATTAATAGGTAGACCTGAATGGGCAGTTGTGACTCCTCTGAGCTCAGCTGAACATTCAGGGTAAGGGCTGCTGCTCCTTCTGTTAGTACAACAGTGTCAAAATCTGTCTGAAAGACCTGTCTGAGGCACATGTAAACATGATGCGCTCTTGAAAGGGATCAAACAGGAACAGATCACAATTCTTATGTATCCTCTAACTGGTTCCTCCTACACTTCTGTCTCATTTTGCTGTGGGTCCAGGTCCTGCTTCAAATTACATGTTAATGTTAGATGTGGTAGAACAATAGTCATTTCCATAGCACACTCCACTACTCACCCTCAGCTATCAGAGACCAAGTTTAATGTGACTAAAGACTTTACCAATCTTTGAATTGACAAATGGGACCTGCTGAAAAAAGTTGGCATGCCAGGGCCTTGCAACCTTTAGCCCACTCAGCAATCACCCCTACTGACTAGCTACTGTCAGCCATAAATGTGGCACTCCAAGGCACCCTCCTCAAAACACCGCCCGTGCCTGTGAAAGATCAAAAGAGGGTTGGACCTGCTTCCTGTGACTTTAGAGGATCTGCTCCCTCTTGTATGTTCGACAAGGTTGTGGACTCCAAGGGTCAGTTGGCTGACTGTCTCTCTGTGGCTACTGCGGCACAATAAACTACAAGAGGTCTTTTTTTCCTGAAGTGCCCAGCAGTACAGTGGCAGCTGGACCGGGTCTGAACGTTGCAGTGGTTCTCTGCCTGACACTATGAGAGCCTCTAAGTGCCTTCCCCTGAGGTCATGAGGGTCTTAAAAGTGTATTCTTGTGGTTGTTTGGGCACCAGAAGAGTTTATAAACGTTTGAAAAATGTTCTCCAGAGCTTCAGCGGCACCCGCCAAGGTAAGTATCAGACTGGCCCTTCCACATTGTTGGACTGAATTTCAGCTTCATCCCCCACAGCGATCTCAGCTCTTCATACAAAAACAACAAAAAAACATTTTGAGTTGGGACTTAGGACATTTTCAGCCATAAGTCCCAAAAGCTTCAGACCATCAACGGGGCCACCCTGCTTCAGGTATCTGTGATTAGGTTGCAACAACTGTGTCACCGATGCCCACACAGTGAGGATTTTTCTTTAAAAAAGTGTCAAAGTTGCTTTCTGAAATGGGTCTTACAAACATGGTCTTAGAAACAAGTAGATGAAGCAGGATGAAAGGGGAGTCGAAATGAGTAGGATGGATGGAGAAGGGTATAGTTGAACACAACACATCCTTGTGATGTAATATCAGCATGGTACTCTTTTGAGTTGATAACAAACAAGGAGGCAGAGTGGTGTATAAATGTTACTGGAACTCCATAACTCTCTAAATCTGTTATTCAATTTTATATGACATTTTAAAAATTGAAACAGGCATGTTGGAAACACTATTACCTAATCAGTGCTTAATTTGTAAAAAAAAAGATAAGTGCCAGGACTCTCGTCAGGAGGCCACTGCAGCTTGCACCACACATAGCCCCTGCCAGAGCTGTCAATGATAGTAACAACACAACTACTAACCATCACAATCCTACAGGTGTGACAATTCGGATTATTCCAGGCCCCCAAAGCTATAAGATTTTTAAAGTACATAGAATTAATAATTAATTGTTGTTGTGGTCATCTTTAAATTAGTCAGACAGCGCCACCTTGTGTCAGACTGTCAGAAGCACTGGTGTTGACAATTAGGTGCCGGTGCACAAGAAACCACCGTCTCAAATTAAGCACTGAAAATACTGCTGTAGCACACAGCACTATTTTCAAACCTTTTCATTGGTTGAAAATCGGAAAGCATGTGGATCTTTAATTTCTGTGAATTATGGACATTAACTCATAGTTATTACAAAATCCCTGTGAACTGTGGGTTTTAAAAGTAAATCTGAAAGAATGATCTAAGTATGATCCAGATGTTAAAAACATTGTTTCTTAAGCCTAGCATTAACCAAGACCTTTTGATTATACTGAGATTATATAAATATATACATATTGTACTAACATGTGGGTGCTTCAGCCATCCCTCTTCATCCATTGATATGTACTTGTGTCACTCTCCTTTTTCTTCCGCCCGCTGCAGCACACTGCATGGGGTAATGGGTCAGCCCACTCCAGCCATTCATTAACCACTTGCATGCGACGTAGTAGGTAGTGCTGTTCATGTCCATTGGCCGACGCAGCCCCACCCGCGCAATAAATCACCCGCACTGCAGCGGAATTTACGCCGTGGTTAACGGGTTAACTTTACTGTGTTGGCATGCTGATATTCAACAATGAGCACATACGTACACAAAATGTTTCCTTTCATGCTAGAGGTGACAGTAACAATTTTCCACTGTAACAATAAATGTTATATTTGGTGGAGAGTCATATAAAATAAATATCAATAACATTCTGACATGCGCATTATACAAATTTCCTAATTTATTACAATACTTCTTTGACAAATCTCCTTGAACAGTAACTACAAACAAGATCATTCCAGCTAGGCAATACATTATATCTTACCCAAAAAATGTATCATACATCTGTCAAGGATGAGTCATTTTAACATCATAAATCATAATTACATCCCGAAATCAGTCACTTTATCAGTAATAGTTACAATAACTATTTCATAAACTTGGTTCTCTATCCAAAAAAGAGTGGTCCAATTGTGTCCATGCTTACAGCCAAGATAATGCATTAAAAGAAATAGAACAATTGGCAGAATCGATTATTGCATCAAAGCGCAAGCCAGTCAACACATGTTACGCGGAGTGTTTATCCGCACAGCTCATGGCAAACGGTCCTCAACATTGGACCTATATGGCTAAAGATATGTAAATTTCTACTTCTTACACATGTCAAAATTGTAGAAATGTCAGGATCTAATTCTCGCAAAACCCTTTTGTTATTTCAGTGATCCCTCATGCTTATTCTTGCCTCACACATGCTCTGTATTGTATTATATTGTAATTGCATTTATATAGCGCTTACTACCCCTGACGAGGCGTCAAATCGCTTTTTCGGTGAGTAGCACGCTACTCCGGGTCCCATAGAGGATTAGTGTTGAATTAGTATAGTCTGTCATGACAAGGTCATAGCTTGGTCTTTAAGATTGTGGGGTGAGGGGTTTGAGCTTCAAATTTTCCAACAATCAGTCTGGCATATATTGTTTAAATGCATTATTTGACAAGGAGGGTGCATGAGAGGGGCCTAGGGATCAGTGGAAAGGGAGAAAACAATATTTTGTAAAATACCAAATATTTTGCAGACTTTTAAAACAGAGAGTGAGAGGGTGTGTGCTTTTGTATCTGTGTGTATGTAAAAACTCCTGCTGAAATCCGACTGGCATCTCACAATACCCGACTGAAAGCACCCATACCCAACTATTGATCAGAAGATACATTTATCATGGGGGTGTAACACCGCAAACACTACCCCTGAAGCTACACCCCTGGTCACGACCCTCCCAGATCCAGAATCATTGAGCTGGGCGTGTGTAGGACAGGAGCAGGAAGATGATGAGGAGAACCATGGCCTTATGCCAGCAACACGAGTGGGCTTCTGGTACAGTAGCTGGAGGTCCAGCTTTTGCACAGCAATACAGTCCCATGTGAAATCCTTTACAGATTTGGCAATTTAGGCAAGTCTTGTCAAAGTAAGTATATGGGCTCCTTAAAGTGTTAAATATGTGACATGTTGAATATACTACTCTGCCCTCTCCTGAAGGACAGGTGTCACCTATATACACATATCCCCTTAACCCCTTGCATGCGGGGCTGATTCCCCCGCTGTGCTGGGGGGAGGGGGGGCGCACAGCGCCCCGTGCTCATGACGAGCTCAGCTCGTCATGAGCATGGTAAGAGTTAGGGTAACACCATCTTGCTCGAGTTACGTTGGCTGCTATTACCGCCTCATATACTTTTCAAGGCTTGCTATCTCATCTGCAGGACAGTACAGATAGACTGAAAGTTCCCATTGAAGAAAATAGCTTAAAGTACAGTTCACAAAAAAAAGAATCAGAGAATTACTCCCTTATGCTGTATGAATTAAGTAAATGTCCAACTTTTTGAAGCTTTTCGGCTACTTATTGCGGCCTTAGATAACCGGCAGCACTCGTATGCATTATCATTTAAACACTTATGGGTATGTGTGGTATAAATGTCCAGTTTTTTGGAGAACCCCTAGATATTTATGAAGGCCTCAGACAGACCAGCACTTACACCCTTAGGATTATCCCCATGTTTGGAGTAAACTTCCAATAATTCATTAATCCGAAATATCTATGCACCGAAATATGCTTAGCATAATAACAGTAATTACGACGCTAGCTCTTACAAAAAACTAAATATGAACAAACAAGATGCTTAGATGGAACATAATAGGACACAATATTAGATGGTGAGTGTTGTTGGAAGATATTAGATAGCTATTTATTTTACTGAAAGTTCTCTATATTTTACCATTGGGAGATCTCTGCACTGAATGTGGAGTCTTCCAATGTTAAAGTATAGGGAAAATAAAAATGTTTATTAAAATCGAGAAAAAGTTAAAAATATTTTATGATAAGCAATAATGTACATTAATTTCATATATTTATTTTAAATGTAGAATTAAAGATTTTTTTTACAGCACTATAGACTTAATTTTAAATTAAATATTGAATTAATGTAAATACACTACATTAAATTAGAACTATTTTTCTGAAGTTTAAAATTAATTATTAAATGCAAAAAAGTTATAAAAATATGTTATACTAAAATAAAAAACTATTTGCTCGTTTCAGTAATAATTTTTACCATTATGTTATATTTAGTTGCATTTTTTTACTAATTTAACTAATTTAATTTAACAATATTTCCTATGGGATTTTATCTTAAGGTACTACTAACTCCATTATTCGGTCTCGCCTCTAAAAAGTGCATATGCTGTGCCGAAGAGACATGTTGTATATACTTTGTGGGCTTCAACTCGTCCATAGGCTTCCTATTTGCCAGCTCCATCATCGCTTTCCTATTCTTTTTCCCCATTTGTCCATGGCATGCCTGCATCATGCAGACCCTCCAGGATTTTGCGATTTTGCGGTTTGCCCGGAATCGGCACTTTTGTAAAAATGCCGCGATTTTTAGAAAAGTGCCTGCAAAATCGGCATTTTTCTAAAAGTGCCACAGATTTTTGCAAAAATGCCAGCAAAATCGACCCTTTTGTAAAAAAAGCTTGTGTTACCACATTACTGTTTGATCTTAATGTAAATAATAATGATATTCATTTTTAAAAAGATTTAACGTTGACTGACCAGTCCAGTAATTGTACGTTTTGATTGTGTAAACTGTATCTGAGTTTCATACTCTAAATTAGGTTCTAAGGGTGAACTTTGGCTGCAGAGTCTTATCCCAGGAGGAGCTTCTTGGCATTTCAACGAGCTGCACCATAGAACCCCACCCTCTAGGCTCGTAGAGGACACAGGCAATGCTGGTCACAAGTGTTTTCTAGTACGCCAGAGTCTCCTAGGATCCATGGAACAATAACAGGTGCTACACGCTTTGGTAGGGCAGCCTAGTTCTTATTTTAGAAGGGTGGGGAGCGTTTTTCACCTTCCAACAGCTAAAAGAAAGAATAACAAGGATTCAAAAACTGGAAATGTATTCTTACCTTGGCGACCTTCTATGCGCATTGGCTTGAAGAACACAAACCCTTTGCTCTCCACATCACTTCCTAAGGAGCTCTGTGCACTTTGGCTCAGTTTCATGAAGTGCGGCCTGAAACTATTTTTTTGCAATTCGAATTTTGTTTTGAAGTGCAGTTGGCAAAGCTAGTATGTCTTGCTCTGCCAAGGATTGCTTAATTTGCAATAGTTTAGTATTCTCTTTATCGTTTCAAGAAACTAACAAGTTGTGCATTTTGGTGTGGTATGCTAGTTGTAAATTATAACCACTAGCTCCTTTCATAGTTTGTTATGAGTGTGCAACATAGACAATAATTTAATAAAGTTACTTGCCTGGTTGTAGTTATTTTAACACTTGTTAAAATGTCTGTAGAATTGTACATTTACATACGTTTTAATTGTGGGATTTACTTTTTAACCTACATAAAATAAATTATATTTAGCTTGAACAGTAACTTGGTCAGCTAGATGCGCAGTACAGATCCCGAGAGCCAGCATCAAGCACGAGTACCGCTGTCAATAGTCATTGTCTTACTTCCCTATACAGACCCTCAAGGATTTCGCGATTTCAGGCTAAAAATGAATGATTATGAGTAAAATAAAGTGCCGCAAAGATGCTGCTAAATTTCCATATTTGTGCCGCTAAATTTGCTAATCCATGCCGCTATATCCTGGGGATCTGTCATGCCTCTTCCTGTGTTGAGCCCTCCCGAGGGCAGGGACCAACTCTTCCTATCCATGCCCTGCTCTTATTTTAGGAAGTGTTTTTGGAACTCTTTTTTACTTTTTTGAAAAGCACTTCACATGACCTGTTGTGTTTTCACTGGCACCGACCTCCGTTAAACAGGTCTGTAAATCTGGTTCTTATATTTTCACATTTGAGGTGCATTCAAAGACCGAGATCAAATGTCAGACCCTATTTACCGAGAGTGCCTTTTCTTTCTCTGACTTCAAAGTGATTGCTTAAATGTTAGGGTCACCAGCACGCGGGGTGCTGGGCTACTCAGTTTATCTTTTTCGAACCGAACAGAAATCTACTTTCGTTTAGTGCTTTGTTCTAGGGTTACCTACTTCTGGGCGATTTCATTTTCTGTGCATTAGAGAGCAGAGATTCAGAATTGCTAACTTGAAAAGCAAACTAGGGGACTTTTTAATAGAGGATCACCAAATGCAATTTCTTTTGATTTGAGGCATCAATATTGTTATATTAACCCTACTCTGCTGCTGCAAGTGTTTCTTCCATGGATTTGTACAGATGTACATGGTGAGTACTGAAATCGAGAACTGGGGTTCTGCAGAGACGAGCTAAGCCCTCGTGTTTATCGCATAATGTGTTCGCTCACTGCTGAGATATGGATGTGATGCTGTTCCACTGATTCGATGAAATATTAAGTGGTTTGGGTTTGTTATTTTTCTGTTGTTTTTCAAAAGCACAAACTTAGCGACGGCCCAGAGAGAAGCCGCTTTGAATACAAATAAACCCCTTAGCCCACCAAGGCTCCCTGTCCTCATAGCAAACAGCACCTCTTCTTCCCCACCATCTAAGTGACATGATGCCTCCCGTTGTTGTTGGCACCACCTCCCCACTTCCTTTGTTTTTTACCTTTCCTCCCCCTCCCACCTCATGTCACTATTCTCTCCAAGCAGTTTTCTCATCTCTCCCACACAAAGGGGCCGATTCACAGAACTAACTTAAGACAAAATCCTAAACTTACTACTTTTGGTATTCACAGAAGTTGGGATTTTGTCTTAAGACAGACTTAAGACAAACTTAAGACAAAATCCTAACTTAAGTCTGTTTTAAGTCTGTCTTAAGACAAACTTAAGACAAAATCCTAACTTCTGTGAATACCAAAAGTAGTAAGTGTAGGATTTTGTCTTAAGTTATTTCTGTGAATCAGGCCCCAAGTTGTTACATTGCATATGCTGCCGTGCACACGGCTCTGATTTTTGTACAGCATGCAGTGCTTATTTTTTATTTTTAACAGGATGCAAAAAGCAGTGCTGAGGGCAGCTGTGTTGCTGAGATGTTGCCAATAAGCTAGCTTGTCTGGCGGATTGGGGAGAGGCAGACTGTTCACCCAAGAACTGAGGCCACAGTATACAATTCTGTAATAATTTAAGACCCAGAAAGAGAAACAAGATAACCTCTGCGTTCTTTGTCAAACAATCTGTGACAAATACGAGAAAATACTTCTTATTATTTATTTTATTTATTTGGACTATTTTGATTTATCGAAAAACCATTCTTCTACTTTTTATAAAAAGACAACCGTCTTAGGCGGTTAATTCTGATCGTTTGAATGCTTCAGCTTAAGTGTCATTCAAGAAATCTCCTGTGCTGTGAAACCGAAGCCGGGCAATTCAGCTTAACAAGCATTCCTGCCAGGGTGCCTTCTTACCTGAAAGAAATGCAAATGTGTGCAACGAGTTAATTAGCAAATGTAAAGGGTAATCTATAAATGTAAGGGATGCTTGGGAACCACTCCTGGCTTTAATTGATCAACTCACTTGAAGCTCTGTGACGACAAAGATGTATTCTCTTTGAGTGGTAGTGCAAAGAATTAACAATTGAGCTGTGAAGTGTGTGCTTTTAAAATTGTATTTATATAGCACTTACTACCCGCATAGATGTTGAAGGTACAGTTATGTAAAAAACAAAATTACATTATGTACAGTCAATTACTATAATGTGTGTGGTTTTTTCACGACACAAAAAATTAAATGCCGCCTACTACAGCATTGCAGCTGCATCAGATGCCAAGTCCAGGGTGCTCCCCTTGATGAGCATTTTTCCAACTTTGAACACACACCTGACAGTCTCAGATGGTGGTTTATAGAGAAAGTAAAACGCAACCCCAGAGGGGGTGATTTCACGAGCACATTGAGCAGATGTATGATGGTACAGCGCGTACCGTTTCAACGCATGCCTTTACAACGCGTCTTTAACAACACAAGTCGTTACAACGACTTGCGTTGTTGGGCGCGGATAGTGAATAGTATAATTTACTATTCTAACACCAGTCCCCGTGGATAGTAGGGAAGGTGTTGGAATAGTAAATATACTATTCTTTATCCTTTAGCGCCCTCCAGCGCAAGTCGTGGTTACGACTTGCGTTGTAAAGGACGCATCGTAAAAGCACTGCGGGGTAACATCCGCGTTGAAAAGGATGTTCCCCCACTGAGCAAACGTGAGTGTAGATGGATACATTCGTTAGACACCATCTCACGAGGGTTGAATGAATCTGAGGAAATGACCAGACAGGTAGCGGTTATGAATTGATTGCAGGCCTCCGTAGACCATACATCCTATTCATGACCCTCCGGATCAGACATAGTAGTGTAGGTGACTTCCAGCCCTTACACTAACACTGTCTCATTGTTTTACTGTTCACTGTAAATATGTCCACTCACACAATTGGTATTGTATTGTTGTATTCTTCACTGTAAATATGTCCACATACTGTATTGACATTATACCATTAATTATTACATTGGTACTTTGATCTCAATAGACATGCACTGTTGCTTTTGCGCCACTCTGTATTCATTGTGAATCCTATTCGTCAGATAGAAATGTCATGATAACCATCTGTTATGTACTGACTGTTTCAGCCTTGGTTTGGGCCGCATCCCTCGCTGTACATATTTTTCAATTGCAACCTGTATGTAATGATCATGTCCTCCAGTGAAATTGTTTTTTTTTTTTATATTGCAACTAATTGTTTACACTGTATGCATTGTTTATCGAATATCCACTAGAACTGCTTGGAATGTTTCCTTGCCATGATTATTATTAGATCATATATTAATTCTCATGTATGTGGGTTTTCAACTTTACCCACTCTGCAGTTTGTGTCTAAACGGCATTGTTCATTGATCACCGTTCGCCCCCTAAACAGCTCTATACTAATTTACGTCCCGGCGTATGACCGTTTAGAGTCTTTCAACTCTGGCCTTCGCCGCACGTCTGACACACGCTGTTCGCGCGTATCTGTTCTTTAACTACCAGCCGGTTAGGGTCCTTTGGACCCCACCCTGCACCCTTGAAATTGCATTCTCAATTTGCGATTCGCAAATTGCGAATCGCAAATTGAGAATGACTTCCCATTCATTCCTATGGGCCTCTAGGCCCATAGGAATCAATGGGAAGGGATTCCTTAATTGTGATTCGCAAATTGTGAATCGCAATTAAGGAATTTTAAGAAATCGCAAAAAAAATTGCGATTTCTTAATGCATAGCATTTGCGATTTCTTAATTGCGATTGCCTAATTTTCGCAATTAAGAAATCGCAAACGGCAACAATGATGCATGTGGCCGTATGTCTTAGCAAGTCCTTACTCCTGTAGCGGTTTGGAATCGCTCATGCACGCAATTATATTCATTCATCCTGGCACATGTTTTATTCCTCCCTAGCGCCCGCCTACTAAATTGGTTGATATGAAGTAGTTACTGGCTCCCCACGACGCAACTGCGTAGGGTAAGCCCCCCCTTTTTTCCCCTGTCCTTAATGGTGCGCTATTTAATTTGATACACAGCAACATACCTGATCCACATTCTCTCTATCCATTAGGTGACATAACCACCTTAATCCCGGGTTGCCCTTCACCACCCCAGTCCTGAAGAAGATCCTCACGGCCGAGGCCCAGAGTTTCCCTTGCGCCCTAAGATGGATCCAAACATCGACGACCTTGATTAAGCCTAGAATTTCTCATGTGACCCTTATCGTGCCAATTTGGAAATTAATCCTATATTAGTGTAAATTACTTTATGAGCATTGTATCTCATGTGGAGCTAGGCTGCATATGCCGGTGAATGACAACCGTGCATATGGTTAAAAAAGAATACAAAGTTCTTTTTCTTCTATGTCACTGAATTTCCTTCTCTTTCACTGACTCACGCCGAGCATTTCTCCTTTACGCACATTCCCCCTGGAGCAACCTCTTTTCAAATTTTTGAAACCTGAATATTTTTTGACTAATTCACCAGAATCTGAAAATAAATTATTTGGTGAATATAAAAAAACTGTTTGGTTTGTTGCTGTTTGACTGTACATTAGATGCTTAAATTATTGACTTAGGTGTAAGGAGTTTGTTAAATAATTTTGTCCTAAACTCCCTTGTACTTTGATGAATTATTCGTACAAATGTCTTTTTGATTCACAGCTTTCTTTGAACTAGGTTCTAGGACCATTGTTTTGGGAAACATCCTTTACAACGCAACTTTTACAACGCACTACTATTATGACGCAACTATTACAACGCAAGTCATTACAACGACTTGCGCTGGAGGGCGCTCTAGGATAGGGAATAGTTTCATTACTATCCAACACCTTCCCTACTATCCACGGGGACTGGAGTTGGAATAGTAAATTAAACTATTCACTATCCAGGGCCCCCCAACGCAAGTCGTTGTAACGACTTGCGTTGTAAAAGTTGCATCGTAATGGCATGCGTTGTAAAAGCATGCCTTGTAATGTCATACATCCATTGTTTTTTATACCAATTAAATACCTGGGTCCAGGACCATTTTCAGGTAAACCCCATTTTTTGGAATGGCTACCTTGTGCAGGTAATGCCTGCGCGGGTTTTTGTCTGTTTGAATATTTTTTCACATTGAAGCATGCATGAAGCCTGTGCATCACTTTTTTTTTATGCTCTGGTGGCATGGGCCTCGCAATCATATCTATGAGGTGACCTGCGTGGCTTTGCCTGCCCCATAGATTTGGAGTAAGGCAAGGCAGCGCAAAGCACTGCCTTGCCTTACCCTGCTTCAAGGAGGCATTCCATGGGCGTTCCCACGCAACACCCATGGATTTTGACACTGCCCTAGATTTACAAAATCACATAAACCTGGGGCAGCGCCACAACCTTATGCCTCCTCAGAGCAGGCATAACAAGGAGAAATGTTTTCATTTCTCCTATTTTTTTCCACTTTCCATGTGTGATGCATTATGCAGCACTCAAGAATGAGGAAAACGCCTCCGAGGATTGTTTTTGTTCAGAAATGTACCCCCTCACTTCTTAACAACAATCCTGCCAACAATGCAGATACCTTGCACCATGGTGCAAGGATGTCTGTGTTGGGGATCTATGACATTACAGCGCATGCTTTTACATCGCATGCCTTTACAACGCGGTTTTTACAACGCAAACCTTTACAACGCATAGCGCTTTGGGGTGCTGGATAGTGAATAGTTTAATTTACTATTCCAACTCCAGTCCCCGTGGACACTAGGGAAGGTGTCGGATAGTAAATTAAACGTATTCCCTATCCTAGATGCGTTGTAAAAGTTGCGTCGTAAAGGCACTGAGTGGTAAAAGTTGCGTTGTAAAGGATGTTTCCCCTGTGTTGGCACTAGGCTCCAAAATGTGCGCAGGTACTGGCTGAAAGGTCAGGAATGCCTCATATTTCATAAATATGGTACATTCCTGTCCCATATAATTGGCATAGGGAAGTACAGTAAAAAGACTTGCGGCGCTGCCCTACATACATTTTTTGTAAATGATACCATATATTTTGGAAGCAGCATTTTACCTTAAACCTGTATGCACATTTTGTAGCAGTCTATCCTATGCTGTGTGTAATGCAAGTTTAAAAGAATGACTTACATCTCCACGGTGCTTTCCGTCACAGGCTGGGACATCGTAGTGCTAAAAATTACACAAGTCACTATGGGGCACATGCATCAAGGGTTTTTGCATTCGCAAACGGTGCGAATTGCAAAATTCGGCCGTTTGCGAATGCAAATCCCTTTTTTGGGATGCATTAAGGTTTTTGCTTGTTTCGCAATTTAAATTGCGATTGCATTTAAGGAATCGCAATTTTGCGATTTCTTAAATGCAATGCATGATTTTTTTTAAATTGCGAAATCACAAATAGGAAGTGGTAAATTACCATGAAGTTAACCTTCATGGTAATTTGCGAAAACTTTCAAAAATGCACCCTAGTGCATTTTTGAAAGTTTCATTTTACACACACACATGCCCTTGGGGCATGTGTGTGTGAAAAAAGTACTTAAAGGTACATTTCAGGGGTGCAGGGGGGTCCTTTGGACCCCCCACTGCACCCTTGAAATTGCATTCTCATTTTGCGATTCCTTAATTGCGAATCGCAAAATGAGAATGCCTTCACATTCATTCCTATGGGCCTCTAGGCCCATAGGAATCAATGGAAAGGGATTCCTTAATTGCGATTCGCAAATTGTGAATCGCAATTAAGGAAAATTAAGAAATCGCAAAAAAAAATGCGATGTCTTAATGCATAGCCGTTTGCGAATTCTTAATTGCGATTCCTTAATTTTCGCAATTAAGAATTCGAAAACGGGAACATTGATGCATGTGGCCGTATATTCCATTTCACCAACCAAATTTAATTCTGTGGCTCTCTGGTTATACACAGGCGTTCAAAGTGCATTAACTAATAGAGGTTGTATGATGTAATATTGTGCATTTCCCACAGTAACAACTTTTAAAAACCTATTTTCAGTTAAGCTGCACATTATTTTATATGTAGCTTCCTGACGGTAGAACACTAAAAAAACACAGAATATTTTGTTTATTTAGTCATACCTTTGACCCCACCCTCACACTCACGGACCTCATCCCCATTGCATGAAGCATCACAGTTCCCACACTTTTTTAAATGTACTTCGACCGCTGTTTTAAGAGTTGGTATTCTAACGCCAGTAACTTCCAGCTGTGTTCCCAAAATGACGACAAGGGAGAGCAGCTTCCAATACCAAGTTTATATCATCTTTACATTTTTCTACTTGAAGAGTTTTACTGCTATATTTTCAATGTCATTTTATTTTCCACTCAAAAGTTCATTATTAATTCCGTAACCACGTTTCTCTCTTTTCTCACAGCAACAGTTCTATATGTCCAGCAGTCCACAATGACATCATATCATTTTCCAGTGACTGATTTTCACCTCAGCACTTCATGTCTGTTCTGTACCCCTTTAATCTTGTTTTGTCTAAAAATGTGAATTTTAATTTTATATTAAACTTCAAAATCGAACAGTGATAGTTATTTAATACTTAACCCCTTGGGCGAGGCCGCGATTCTGAGGCTGTGTGGCGTTTTTTGAAGTGGGCGGGTTTATGACGGCCCCCAGCCGTCATCAGCACACGAGCCCCGTGATGCATGACGGCTGGGGGCCGTCATCAGCATCAAAGGGGTTAAATATGGCTTCATTAGCCTACTGTTTGTCAACAGCTTTCCAATAGTTATTAACAAACCCAGGAGTAGGTTAGTAAACCAGCACTATTTTGTGCATTTTCAAAATATCATAAACATCGTTGACAGTGTCAAACCTAAAAAAACATAAAACCCAATGCAGTGCAATGCTCATTCATTATTGATTTTGGACCTACCTAGAATTGGTGTGAAACAGAAAAAAGTGTGCCCCTGATATTTCTGGTATTTGACTGTGTTATTTTTGAGGCCTCTAATTATAACGCCGTACACAAAAGCATTAATATTGACAACGCCTATAGCTCTCGGATTGCCAAGACCTACTGGCTTTGCCAGTGCTTATTTGCTATGTGAGGGTGTTGCAGTGCCAGCGGTTTGCTCTGCAACACCCACAACTCATGGCTCGACCTGCTACTGTACAGTAGTCCTGGATTTGCTACTATTTGTTTTATAGCAACTTATACTCGTAGATTTGACTCCACCCCTTTTCTCAGACTGTAAAGCTGTGTAAGTCAACACACTGAGTAACTATACACTCTGATTCTGTGAATAGCCAAAAGTAGTAAAATCATTTAAAAGTGTAAAAGTAATTTACCCAAAACAGTGGATGTTGGGCCGAAGTGAAGACTCAAACCCGGTTCCACAGTTTCAAAGTCGGTAGCCCTGTCATTTCAACGCTTCTCCTCTGCTTTATTACTTTTGAGATCTGATTGCTGAGTTTTAGTACTTTTTGGTTTAAGCTACTATATTATAATTTTTTAATAGTTATGCATTTCTTTGTTTCTGAGGTTGAAGTAAATGTTTACATAATGTTATTCTTTTGTAAAAATGTCCCATTCTCTCTGGACCTGGTTTGCCCTATAAGACATATATATTTTTTATTTTGTTTTTAGTCTGAAAGAGAACTTTATTTAAGAATAAAAAGGTGTCAGTATACAATACATGTGTATAATCATCAAAAAATATATTACATATGTATTCCAGCATAAAAGACGTGAAGTAAAATAAAGGATAACAATCATACAATGAGAAAGTAAGATACAACATGAGATATATGCACATAATAATTGGAGGAAAAAATTAGATGAGCTATGGAGGTTTGAGAACTTCTTGTTGGGAAGGATTCAATAGGGAAATTTGTTTGGCACAGGTATCAAAGAATATTGTAACAGGTGACCATAACTGAATTCTCTTTGTAACCATAGGTGCGGGTGAGTTGGAGAATGTATCTAATCTATGGTGATGACATATATAATACCACCAAGACTTATATGAGATTTTTGTGAAGTCTTTCCAATTTCTTGTTATTTGTTGAAAAGTGACTGCTATTAATAGATCAATTATTTTTAAGTTAGTCGCAATATGATCCCAAAAGGCTACCTAAAAAGATGTTTGTTGCAGAAAATGGGGCATTTGTGCCAAAAATTAGATTGATTTAGGACCAATCACGCTTCCAGAAATGATGTACTTGTGAGCATGAGAATAACATATGAATCGGATCGGCATTAGGAGATGTGCAAGACCAGCAAGTATTCGGTGTATTAGGAAATCTTTTGTTCAGGGTTTGGGGAGATAATAGAAGCCTGTTATATATACAAAACAGTGTTTGTGTCAAGCTAGCTGCTCTTGAGGATTTACGTATTTTAGTCCAAATATTATTCCACACTATTAAAGGCCATACTACATTAAAATCTGTCTCCCATGCCTCTTCAATTGTTGATTTCTGCCTCAGTGTGCTAGTGGATTGAAAAAACGCTTATAAGGCTGATGCTTTGGGGTGAGTGCGTAAAAGATTAGATAGATCCTTATGTAAGGGAGTGGGATGAACCATGGAAGTCCTGTTTGATGAATGCGGGTGTGTGTCTAATATAGTTTTACGGAGAATGTGATATGTAGATAGGAATGAGGTGGGTAAAGTATATAGCTCTCTAAGCGAAGAAAAAGAAAGAAATTACTTATTTGAAAACAATTGGTTGATCTATATTAAGCCACGTGTCTCCATGTTTTCCAGCAAAAGGGTTTGTTACGTATCAGTAAAGTTGTATTGTGCCATATTGTTGAGGTTAAAAAGAATCAAGAGTATCTTGAGCTAAGGGATATCTAGGGCTTAATAATTTGGAGGCGAACTTGAATAAAGGAGTGGATAGTGTCTGGGGTTTACGCGAGAAAGAAAGATATTCTTGAAATCAAAAGGGAGAGAGAAACTAAAGTTCAACTGATGCCCAAAGGGGATAATCATCTGTAGAGTCAAGCAACCAGTATGAGGCTTGTCGTAATGAAAAAGCTTTTTGATAGACAGAGAAATTGGGGAAAATTACCCCTCCTTCAGCGTTAGAACGTGTTAACTTAGAAATGGACATACGTGGTTGCTTCTTGTTCCATAAAAAAGAAGATAATACTGAATTGACAGCTTTAAATAGTTTAGTAAAAATGGGGACTCGAATGCTGGAGACGGTTTATAAAACGATGGGGGATAACATCATCTTAATAGTATCCAGGCGGCACCACCAGGATAAATAGAGAGGATGCCATTTAGTTGTGAGGTCTGAAATTTTAATGCAATTATTCATGCATAATGTGACAAGGGAAGAGAGAGGAGTGGACATGTTCAGAGTCAGTAACATTAGATACCCCAGTATTTGTTGAGAAGGAGTACTTTGAGTTCCTTTTTGAAGAGAGGGTAAGAGGGATTGCAGCGACACACACACACACATTTTACACACACACATGCCCTAAGGGCATGTGTGTGTGTAAAATGGAACTTTGAAAAATGCACTTTAGTGCCTTTTTCAAAGTTTTTGCAAATACCATGAAGGTCAACTTCATGGTAATTTGCTCCCCTTATTAGCGAAATCGCAGATTTTTTTTATTTGATGCATTACATTTAAGGAATCTCAATTTGAGATTCCTTAAATGCAATCGCAATTTAAGAAATTGCAATTTTCCGAATTCTTAAATTGCGAAAAGTAAAAAAATTATGATGCATCCCAATTGATGAAATTGCATTCGCAAACGGGCAAATTTTGCGAATTCACACCTTTTGCAAATGCAATTTTCAATGATGCATGTGCCCCCTAGTGATTTGCCCAGAATCACAGGATGTTCGAGCGGACGCCGAGACTTAAACCCGGGTCCCCAGCTTCAACGTCTGCCGCTCAAGCCATTAAGCGACATCCTCTCTTGTGACTTCAGTTGCAACAGTGAGTCCTCTCTGCAGTCTCCTAAGTCGTGGTGCAACAGTGAGTGCTGCTTCCAGTCCCCTACGTTCTAGAGTACCAGTGAGTTCCGTCTGCAGTCTCTTGAGCCCTCACAAAGGAGTGAGTCATTTCTGCAGACCCAAAACATTCTCCAAGCCCTGGTGCACCAGTGAGCCGTCTTTACTCCCCTAAATCTGGTGCACCAGTGAGTCTTGCAAGCAGCCCCCTGCGTCCTGGTGCATCAGTGAGTCCTGTATGCAGCCCCCTATATCTGGTGCACCAGTAGGTCTTGCAAGCAGCCCCCTAAGTCCTGGTGCACCAGTGTGTCTTGTATGCACCCCCCTAAGTCTGGTGCACCAGTGAGTATTGTTAGCCTCCCAGGAGCCCTGGTGTGTCAGTGAGTGCAGTATGCAGCCTCCTAAGTCTGGTGCGCAATGAGTCTTGCCAGCATGCCCCTGAGTCCTGGTGCACCAGTAAGTCCTGTATTGCTGCCCCCTAAGTCTTGTGCATCAATGAGTCTTGCCAGCAGCCCCTTGAGTCCTGGTGCACCAGGGAGTCCTGTATGCAGCCCCCTAAGTCTGGTGTACCAGTGAGTCTTGCCAGCAGCCCCCTACGTCCTGGTGCACCAGTGTGTCCTGTATGCATCCCCCTAAGTCTGGTGCACCAGTGAGTATTGTTAGACTCCCCAGGAGCCCTGGTGCATCAGTGAGTCCTGTATGCAGCCCACTAAGTCTTGCGCACGAGTGAGTCTTGCCAGCACCCCCCTGAGCCCTGGTGCATCAGCGAGTCCTGTATGCAGCCCCCTAAGTCTGGTGCACCAGTGAGTCTTGCCAGCAGCCCCCTGAGTCCTGGTGCACCAGTGAGTCCTGTATGCATCCCCCTACATCCGGTGCGCAATGAGTCTTGCCAGCATGCCCCTTAGTCCTGGTGCACCAGTAAGTCCTGTATGCAGCCCTCTAAGTCTGGTGCACCAGTGAGTCCTGTACGCAGCCCCCTAAATCTGGTTCACCAGTGAGTCCAGTATACAGCCCCCTATGTCTGATGTACCAGTGAGTCTTGCAAGCAGCCCCCTATGTCCTGGTGCACCAGTGAGTCCTGTATGCAGCCCCCTAAGTATGGTGCATCAGTGAGTCTTGCCAGCAGCCCTGTTACACTTGGAATCTTTTGGCTTGTTTCCCCTGAGTTTTTTGCTTTCTGACCTCCCGGTTCTGACTCTGTTTGTACTGGCTTAGTGTTTCTGCACACTTTTCTCACTGCTAATCAGTGGTAAAGTGAAAGTGCTCCTGTGGGAAAATGTGTTATGGATTCGTGTTTCCATGATTGGCCTGTTTGATTTATGTGTCAGTCCCCAGTAAAGTGCACTGCGTGTGCCAGGGCATGTGAATCAAATGCTGTTGGTGGGCTGAAGCAAGGGATTGTCCTACCCACACGAACAGCCTGTAAAAGGTAACTCAGACCCGCCATTGTGGAGTCTGCACGTAGTTTGTAACTGACATGTCGACTTGGCCAGTGCACACACTTGCCTTTCCCTCACCTTCCCTTTTCTTACATGATAGCAACTCCTAAGGTAGGCCCAAGGTAACCCTGTGGGCCGGGTGCAGTGTATGTGAAAGGTAGGACATGCCCTGTGTGTGTGGCATGTCCTGATAGCGAACTAAGGCCAATTTTGTTTTTCGCTATTGCAAGGCTACCTGTTCCCCAAAGGACAGAATGAGGAGTCTGTTTATAACATCTTATACGTAACTGGCCCGGGGAATTAAGTAGGAAAATAAAGTTTAGTATGCCTGAACTCAGAATCTAAAGATGCATCTTTTAGTGAAGGTGATTTTTACATTATGTGATTGAAAATACCACTTTTAGAAAGTAGTTTTTTTTTTGCTCAGTCATCCTGTCTGCCTCTGCTGGAATGAGGATTGCCTGTCTGAATTTTGATTGACAGAAGGCTGGGGAGCAGGAGTGGCTCCAGATAGTCTAGGTGGGTCAGGAAAGGGCTGAATAGACCTGGGCTGCAATTAGGGAAGCTGGAGATTTCCTTGCACCTAAAAGGGCCTGGTCTGCCTCTGACAATGCCGTCTCCACCTCCTGCCAGGAAGTGGCATGAGAGAAGGCAGAACTGGTTTTGGCTGTGCACAGACACTCTCTGCCTGGGAGATCAAAGGATTTTGGGATATAAATATTGGGGCCCAGACCCCTGACTATTAGAACTCTTTTGGATCAAGAAGACTGCCAAGACAAAGAGCTGGAGAAGCTGTAAGGAAGGAAAGCAACTTTGCTGTGTTGGCCTGCAGTGGCTGCTTCAGTCTTGGGTAGTGAAAGGACTGGACTGAACTTTCTGCAATCTACTTTTGTGAGTTTCTGCAAAGGGCTTGAGGTAGAGCTTGCCCCCTGTTCAAGAAGTCTCAGGAACAGCAAAGACTTCAAGCGCTTCTGCCCTCAGCACTGGGGACTGTGTGTTTTGTGCTGCAACAGAGAAAAAAGTAACGTGACGCAGTCTACAACGCCACTGTTGACTCTGTGTCCTGAAGGCACCGAAGAGGGCACCGCCGCAAAGGCTGTACCGTGACCCTGGTCTCACCGACAACGCCTGCTGGCGCCGCCACTGAGCCACTGCTCGCACTGCGACCTGTGGGCACCACACTCCACACCACCTTGCTTCACAAGGACGCCTTGGTATCACCGACGACGACGCTCCACGCCAAAATCAATGCTGCTGCTTGCACCATGGTTCAAGGGCATCGCTTTACTGTTCGTTATGTGCAAATGCTTTACACACTGCCTTTAAGAAAAGTCTGACTGCTCCTGCCAAGCTACCAAGGGGGTGAGCAGGGGTTATTTTAAGAGTGTAACTCCCTTATCCTGACTAGAGTAGTGGCTTCTGCCCGACTTTGGCACATGCCCTAGTTGATCAAAAATCCCATTTCTAACAAGCCCCCTGAGTTGTGGTGCACCAGTGAGTACTGTATGCATCCCCCTAAGTCTGGTGCGCAATGAATCTTTCCAGCATGTCCGTGTGTCCTGGTGCACCAGTGAGTCTTGCCAGCTGCCCCCTGAGTCCTGGTGCATCGGCGAGTCCTATATGCAGCCACCTACGTCTGATGCACCAGTGAGTCTTGCCAGCAGCCCCCTGAGTCCAGGGGCACCAGTGAGTCCTGTCTGCAGTCTCTTGCTTCGACAGAGGGTCATGTCTGCAGTATGTTGACTCCTGGTGCTACAGTGAGTCCAGTCTGCAGTCCCCTGAGTCCTGGTGCACCACTGAGCCCTAACTAAGGTACATTGAGTCCTGGTGCAACAGAGTCCTGTCCGCAAACTCTTGAGTCCTCAGAGAATAGTGAGTCCTTTCTGTAGTCCCCACAGGCATGGCACAACACCAAGTACATTCAGCAGTCCCCTGAGTCCCAGCAAGCACAAACCATGTCTCCTGCCCTGTGAGTCCTTCAAGAACAATGCATTCTGTCTGCAAATTCTCGAGACTTCAGAAAACAGTGAGAGATGTCTGCAGACCCTTAAGTCCTCAGAAAACAGTGAGCGATGTCTGCAGACCCTTAAGTCCTCAGAAAACAGTGAGCGATGTCTGCAGACTCTTAAGTCCTCAGAAAACGGTGAGTGCTGTCTGTAGACCCTTAAGTCCTCAGAAAACAGTGAGCGATGTCTGCAGACCCTTAAGTCCTCAGAAAACAGTGAGCGATGTCTGCAGACCCTTAAGTCCTCAGAAAACAGTGAGCGATGTCTGCAGACCCTTAAGTCCTCAGAAAACAGTGAGCAATGTCTTCAGACCCTTAAGTCCTCAGAAAACAGTGAGCGATGTCTGCAGACCCTTATGTCGTCAGAAAACGGTGAGCGATGTCTGCAGACCCTTAAGTCCTCAGAAAACGGTGAGCGATGTCTGCAGACCCTTAAGTCCTCAGAAAACAGTGAGCGATGTCTGCAGACCCTTAAGTCCTCAGAAAACAGTGAGCGATGTCTGCAGACTCTTAAGTCCTCAGAAAACGGTGAGCGCTGTCTGCAGACACTTAAGTCCTCAGAAAACAGTGAGCGATGTCTGCAGACCCTTAAGTCCTCAGAAAACAGTGAGCGATGTCTGCAGACCCTTAAGTCCTCAGAAAACAGTGAGCGATGTCTGCAGACCCTTAAATCCTCAGAAAACAGTGAGCGATGTCTGCAGACCCTTAAGTCATCAGAAAACGGTGAGCGATGTCTGCAGACCCTTAAGTCCTCAGAAAACGGTGAGCGATGTCTGCAGACCCTTAAGTCCTCAGAAAACAGTGAGCGATGTCTGCAGACCCTTAAGTCCTCAGAAAACAGTGAGCGATGTCTGCAGAACCTTAAGTCCTCAGAAAACAGTGAGCGATGTCTGCAGACCCTTAAGTCCTCAGAAAACAGTGAGCGATGTCTGCAGACTCTTAAGTCTTTAGAAAACGGTGAGCGATGTCTCCAGACCCTTAAGTCATCAGAAAACAGTGAGCGATGTCTGCAGACCCTTAAGTCCTCAGAAAACAGTGAGCGATGTCTGCAGACCCTTAAGTCCTCAGAAAACAGTGAGCGATGTCTGCAGACCCTTAAGTCCTCAGAAAACGGTGAGCGATGTCTGCAGACCCTTAAGTCCTCAGAAAACGGTGAGCGATGTCAGCAGACCCTTAAGTCCTCAGAAAACAGTGAGCGATGTCTGCAGACACTTAAGTCCTCAGAAAACAGTGAGCGATGTCTGCAGACCCTTAAGTCCTCAGAAAACAGTGAGCGATGTCTGCAGACTCTTAAGTCCTCAGAAAACGGTGAGTGATGTCTCCAGACCCTTAAGTCATCAGAAAACAGTGAGCGATGTCTGCAGACCCTTAAGTCCTCAGAAAACAGTGAGCGATGTCTGCAGACCCTTAAGTCCTCAGAAAACAGTGAGCGATGTCTGCAGACCCTTAAGTCCTCAGAAAACGGTGAGCGATGTCTGCAGACCCTTAAGTCATCAGAAAACAGTGAGCGATGTCTGCAGACTGAGGTATTAGAAATCCTCAAACTCCTTCTCAGGGGTCTTACGAATAAGTAGTCCATTCAAAAGCAGCAAAGAAATCAACAGAGAATCTGGAATATGAAAAGACATCTTTATTACAATTAATTGTGAGGCTACGTCGCCCAGTCACACCTAAAGCAACTGAATGAGGCAGCCTCCTGAATGGTCTCAGCACAGACCTTTTATACCAGTTATTATGCCCTAGGCACACATTTTCCACATTATTGTTGGTCAATCCCAGGACGTGCACATAGATGCAAAACCCACTTTCAAGATAAGTCCAGGCCATAAACAATGTCCACATAATGCGTACATTCTCTGGCTGACAAGGCCGGATAAACCCAAAACACAGCCCATGTCATAAATAGCTCGTGGAGGTAGGAACAGGAACAGATGGAAGTAAGATAGGCACGTTTGTGTGTAATAAATCTTTACAATGTCCTGTGCTCTGATCTATAATCATGATCAGCTAAAGGGCAGGAACTGGTTTGGCAAGGTTAGCCTCAAGCAACAGGGTCAGCTTTCGCCAGGTCATACAGGAGTCAGCACAAACCCATGCTAAGGTTATGTCCTTTAATACTTGTTCTGCCACAGTGAAGGCCTACTGTAAGGGCAATCCACAAAATGGCTGCTATGCACAAGATGGAACCCGAGGGTTCATAACAAAACCTTCAAATACACAGTGAATCCATTGGTGTAACATGACGAAAACACTCGCACTTGCTAAACTCACTGTTTACGGTCTGCTGTTACCAAATTCATAACAGAATCATGATATTTAAAACACAGGTTCAGAATTTTCAGTACCACAGACCATCCTTTTGCCCTTACATAGGCAATAACCTATACTCACGCTAGTCTGATTCCAGGTCTATTTTTATCAAATCATCAAGATGTTGCTGAAGCATAATCCTATTACTTAGCGACTCTCTCGGGACAGGTCTCCTTACACACGCAGTAGCACAAAGGCCATATATGGCAGGACCAAATAGGAATGCCTCTATCTGTCGTATGTGGTATAAGACCACACACCCAACAATTAGTGATGTTCAACTACTAACTGGTGTTGATGCAGAAACTGTACAAAAGGAAATATCAGTAAACTCTGATCTCCTAACTATCCATGTTTAGGTAAAATCTGGAAAGGATGCAAAGAAGTAGAAGTAGGAAGAGACATAGGTTGGGAGGTGGGTACAGATGTGGATTGGGCAGCAAAAACAATCCCACCCATAAAAGACAATGCCATGTTTAAAAAAACACTAGAAAACACGTCATTAAGAACATATAGACAAAGTAGTGACTGCTATTACAAATGACATAATTTTTCACAACCCTAAGCAAAAGGTAGATCCTAAAATTATCTAGTAACAGTTTTCCTATGCATTTTCTGTAATTCATTATACGTTCAAGTGAAACGGTGGTGACCCTCATTAATGCTCAGAGGTGAAAAGGGGATACTCTTTCACAGAAAATGGACTTTTATTCTGCTTTTACTAAACAGAATACTACTTAAAAATACTGCCAGCAGAACAATAAAATCATTCTCCTAACACGTAGGCTAAACAATCACACGGAAACCTCTTGTGCAACCAACTATGCCCAGAGTCTGTTCAAAAAGTCTCTCTGGCAGACTTCTATTGTCCATCAAATCCGCTTCCAGTGTCTTCTTCCGCGTTGGGCCTCTCGATTTCAGGCCTTTTCATGAGAAAAAGTACTGCTTAGTTGGAGTGCCCTCCTGGCAAATACCCACAGCTCACTTGAAAGTCTCAATGTCTCAAAACAATGCACCAGTGTCTCTTCTTTGTGGCAGACACTACAAATGATGTGCTCTTCATTGATCATGGGCACAAAACATCTCGTGCAGATCCAAGCACTACTGAGAAACAACCTCTCAAGATCAGCAGCACTTTCAGACTCCAACACTCATTATTCAGTGTCAGAGGAAGCTCAAGCTGCTCTCTCATTGGCACCAGAATGTAGTGCCTTTTTCCAAACGTGGATTCTTGGGTGCACTGCCTTTCCTCTGGAGCAAAGGGAAAAGAGGTGTGTGTGTGGCCAAAACTCGGGCCAAGGGCTCAAGGGACTGTACACTGTCAGAGGTTACCAGTACACAACAGGTACAAAGATCAAACAAACAGAAGCTCTCATTCTGTGGCAAACAAGGAACCAGCTCCTCTTTTCCTCTGCAACGCTTTCCGATGAAGCAAATGCCTTGCTTGGGAGGTACCATTGACGGCACGCTGATGATCGCTGTCCAGCCTCGCGACTTTCTGGTTGCAGAAAATGTAGAGCCAAGAAATCTGTCATTCATCTGTAGGGGTCACTGATGGGGAGTGGGCTTAGTCTCGATCACAGGTCTGCAGGGTATCACTCTTCCTTTGACTCTGGAAGATCCCGCAGAACCTAGTGATATAGGAAATGTAACACAATTGTTAGTTTCCTTCAAATCAAGCACAAGAACAGTTCATGGGTTTTAACAAGGGGACTGCAAGCAGGTGGCCTTCAATCTGCAAGGGAGTGGCCACACGCCATGGGACAATGTTGGTCTAGAATACACTGTCATTTTCAACAAGCATTTACAATGCAATGGTCTCGGCAATATTATAGGTAGAGCTATTGGTATTGCTCATTATTTTTGTATCTTTTTTGTATCCCTAAATAAATGGCATTGTCATTTGTATTGGCATTAGCTTTGTTTTTTGCATATGTGATAACTATTGCATTAGCAGAGAGAGTGAGGTAGTGAGATAGAGAGAGCGAGTGAGGTATTGAAATAGAGAGAGAGTGAGGTAGTGGAGAGAGTGAGGTAGATAGAGAGTGAGGTAGTGAGATAGAGAGTGAGGTAGTAAAGAGTGAGGTAGTGAGGGAGAGTGATGTTGTGAGGTAGTGAGATATAAGCATAGAGTGATGTTGTGATGTAGTGAGATAGAGAAAGAGGTCGTGAAAGAGAGTGAAAGTGAGTTAGTGAGACAGAAAGAGTGAGGTAGTGAGAGAGAGTGATTGAGGTAGTGAGTTAGAGAAAGAGAGTGAAGTTGTGAGGTTGTGAGCTAGAGAGTGAGGTAGTGAGAGAGTGAGGTAGTGATGTTTTGAGAGAGAGAAATTGTGAGATAGTGAGGTAGTGAGATAGAGTGGAGTAGTGAGGTAGAGAGTTATGTAGTGAGAGATAGGTAGATAGAGAGTGAGGTAGTGAGAGACAGAGAAAGTGAGGTAGTGAAAGAATGAGGTAGAGGGATGTTCTGAGGTAGTGAGATACAAACAGTGAGTGAGTTTGTGAGGTAGTGAGATAGAGAGAGTGAGGTAGTGAAAGAGTGAAAGTGACTTAGTGAGATAGAAAGAGAGAGTGAGTTAGTGAGAGAGAGAGGGAGGTAGATAGAGTGAGGTAGTGAGACAGAGTGAGGTAGTGAAAGAGTGAAAGTGACTTAGTGAGATAGAAAGAGAGAGTGAGTTAGTGAGAGAGAGAGGGAGGTAGATAGAGTGAGGTAGTGAGACAGAGTGAGGTAGTGAAAGAGTGAGTTAGTGATGGAAAGTGATTTTTGGTGGTAGTGAGATAGAAACAATGAGTGATGTTGTGACGTAGTGAGATAGAGAAGGATTGAGGTAGTGTAAGAGAGAGTGAAAGTGACTTAGTGAGATAGAAAGAGAGAGTTAGTGAGATAGAGAGTGACGTAGTGAGTTGGAGAGAGAGAGTGAACTTGTGAGCTAGTGAGATAGAGAGTGAGTCAGCGAGAGAGTGTTGTAGTTATTTTTTGAGTGAGTGACTTGTGTTATAGTTAGGTAGTGAGAGTGATATCGAAATAGAGTGATGTTATGGAGAGAGTTAGTGAGAGAGAGAGTGAGATAGTGTTATAGATATAATTTGAGTAGTGATGTAGTTATTTTTGTTTTGTGGGAGAGTGAAGTAGATATAGAGTGAGGTAGTGAGAGATAGAGAGAGTGAGGTAGTGAAAGAATGAGGTAGTGAGCGTGAGAGTTTTTGTGCTGTATTGAGATAGAAACAGAGCGATGTTGTGAAGTAGTGAGCTAGAGAGAGAGTGAGGTAGTGTATGAGAGAGTGAAAGTTAGTGTATTTGAGAGAGAGAGAGTGCGGTAGTGAGATAGAGAGAGAGTGAAGTAGTGAGTTAGAGAGAGTGAAGTTGTGTGGTAGTGAGAGAGTGATGTAGTGAATTTTAGAGAGAGTGTGTCGTGATATAGTGAGAGAGAGATAGTGAGATAGAAATAGAGTGAGGTAGTATATAGAGAGAGTGTGAGGTAGTGAGATAGAGAGAGAGTGAAGCAGTGAGTTAGAGAGAGTGAAGTTGTGAGGTAGTGAGAGTGTTGTAGTGAATTTTTGAGAGAGTGTGTTGTGATATAGTGAGGCAGTGAGAGTGAGATAGTGAGATAGTAATAGATAGAGTGAGGTAGTGATGTAGAGAGAGTGAGGTAGTGAGATAGAGAGAGTGAAGTTGTGAAGTAGTGTGTTAGAGAGATAGTTACTGTGGTAGAGATATTGTGATGCTGTGAGAAAGAGAGTTGAGTAGTGAGGTAGAGATTGAGGTAGAGAGAGAGTGAATGAGAGATAGTGTAGTAGTGTGAGAGATAGTGAGGTAGTGAGAGAGAGAGTTCGAAGGGACGGTATAGTGGAGCTGAGGAGAGAGTGAAGGGATGGTGCAGTGAGAGGCTGAGGAGAGTGCAGCAGTGAAGGGACGGTGCAGTGGGGATGAGGAGTGAGTGCAGCAGTGAAGTGACGGTGCAGTGAGAGGCTGAGGAGAGTGCAGCAGTGAAGGGACGGTGCAAGGAGAGGCTAAGGAGAGAGTGCAGCAATAAAGGGACGGTGCAGGGAGAGGCTGAGGAGAGAGTGCATCAGTGAAGGGCCGGTGCAGGGAGAGGCTGAGGAGAGAGTGCATCAGTGAAGGGATGGTGCAGGGAGAGGCTGAGGAGAGAGTGCAGCAGTGAAGGGATGGTGTAGTGAGAGACTGAGGAGAGTGCACCAGTGAAGGGACGGTGCAGGGAGAGGCTGAGGAGAGTGCAGCAGTGAAGGGACGATGCAATGGGGGGCTGAGCAGAGAGTGCATGAGTGAAGGGACAGTGCAGGGAGAGGCTGAGGAGAGTGCAGCAGTGAAGGGACGATGCAATGGGAGGCTGAGCAGAGAGTGCATCAGTGAATGGACGGTGCAGGGAGAGGCTGAACAGAGAGTGTAGCAGTGAAGGGAGGGTGCAGAGTGCAACAGTGAAGGGATGGTACCGTAAGAGGCTGAGGAGAGAGTGCAGCAGTGAGTGATGGTGCAGTGGAGGAGTGAGGGCTGCAGCCTGGATGGGGGGGGGGCTGAGCAGAGAGTGCAGCAATGAAGGGACGATGCAATGGGGGGGCTGAGCAGAGAGTGCGTCAGTGAAGGGATGGTGCAGGGAGAGGCTGAGGAGAGAGTGCTGCAGTGAAGGGATGGTGCAGTGATAGGTTGAGGAGAGTGCATCAGTGAAGGGATGGTGCAGTGAGAGGCTGAGGAAAGTGCAGCAGTGAAGGGACGATGCAATGGGGGGCTGAACAGAGAGTGCATCAGTGAAGGGACGGTGCAGGGAGAGGCTGAGGAGAGTGCAGCAGTGAAGGGACGATGCAATGGGGGGCTGAGCAGAGAGTGCATCAGTGAAGGGACGGTGCAGGGAGAGGCTGAGGAGAGAGTGCAGCAGTGAAAGGATGGTGCAGTGAGAGACTAAGGAGAGTGCAACAGTGAAGAGACGGTATAGTGGAGCTGAGGAGAGAGTGAAGGGATGGTGCAGTAAGAGGCTGAGGAGAGTGCATCAGTGAAGCGATGGTACCGTGAGAGGCTGAGGAGAGAGTGCAGCAGTGAGTGATGGTGCAGTGGAGGAGTGAGGGCTGCAGCCTGGATGGGGGGGGGCTGAGCAGAGAGTGGAGCAGTGAAGCGATGGCGCAGGGAGAGGCTGAGGAGAGAGTGCAGCAGTAAAAGGACAGTGCAGTGTAAAAATAAAAATATGCCTTACCTCTAACATAAACTAAAATCAACATACATACCTGTCTGAACAACTCCGTGCACAGCGGTGCACATGGCTAAAGGGAATCACCACGGGCCATGTTGAACCTAGAAAAGAGAGAACATAAGATTAGAAAAAAACCAAAATGGCTTACCTCTGAGCGAAAACAACAACATACATACCCGTCTAAAGAACTTGAAATATAAAACAATTTACCCTGACCTGTAGTTCGCAGCACAGACGATGAAGTCTAGAGTCAACTAAAGATATCGCTACATGGAATTGAAATGTAAAATGTGCACACACAGTCATATTAAATGCAAAACATTACTATCTCCTAAACACTTTTGCCCTGAGGAATCAATTAAAAAAACAGCTAAACAATAAATGTGCACACACACACACAGAGCCACCCACACAGAGCCACCCACGCACACACAGCCACCCACGCACACACAGAGCCACCCACGCACACACAGAGCCACCCACGCACACACAGAGCTACCCACGCACACACAGAGCCACCCATGCACACACAGCTTTCACAGCCCACACAGCTCTCACAGCCCACACAGCTCTCACAGCCCACACAGCTCTCACAGCCCACACAGCTCTCACAGCCCACACAGCTGGTATGCCTGAACCACTAGATGTGAGATTTCTAGTCACTTTAGTCTGAGCCCTGGCAGACGCTAGAGTGCTCTCACAATTGTTCCTGTTTGCAGTAAGGGTCTAATAAATCGTATGTACGCTATTAAGATTTATTAGACTCTTACTGCCCCAAAAAGCTTTTACAAGTAGAAATTTCAACCGCCGTGTTGACAAATTAGTGAGCACTGTGCATCAAGGTCCATTAAACGACAACTCCAGCAAAGGAACGTCAGCCCTAAGTAAACGCATATGGGGACCTCAATCTTCACCTTGGATCTACCAGTAAAACCTGGTTCCTCCCTAGCCCCATTGTTTCTTAAACACCCATTTTAAGATGACATGTTGTTACAGGCACCTGATCCAAAAAAAGCTGCAGTGCAAGTAGTGTTTATCGATCCATCCAGTGTAGATGATTTGATCAATTTCCCATCTCTCAACTTTGACAGGACAGAAGTCTGAACAAAATGCAGGCATATCAATAATGTTACGGTTAAATGTACCCATACAGTACCAAGGAAGAGCACATACGCAAACAAATGAGAAATTGTGTACTGGTGGAAGTACCCTTATCGTTGGATACACATAAAAGGGGGGGGGAAGAGTATGTTGTGACGCATGTTCCGTTGGGTAAAACTGCTGGTATTCATTATACAGCACAAAACAATCTGGTCTGTAATCATGAACAAATGACACTCACCTGTCATGCATAGCTAATCCATTCGCAGAATAGCGAACATCCTTGTCATACTTCACGACCAGGCACTTGTACTGTGCAATCTGAAAGCGGCGGACTCTGCGCATCAGCTCTGTACTGAAACAGGTGAGGTAGTGAAATCACGTTAAAAAGATGTTCATGGCTTCGGCAGCAAAATAAGCGTTCTATTTATCAAGTTTCTCAGACGGTATGCCTTGCCATAACATATGCCATGCTACATCCCACTTGTGCAATGGTGGTAGCCTTCCGAAGTGCTGTCTAGGTGGCACGACCAAAAGTGCCAATCGGGAGAGATAGGGGTATTTCTATCCCCAGCAGCAACCATAGGGCCAGCAATAAGACAGTCATGGCATACACGGCTCGAGTAGGTGGAGTTAGAAAATAAAACTCAACATCGTCTGTCCATCCGGCGGAAGATAAACACAACGATGGTTTCTATCGCTCAGAGGGGGCTACCATAAACAGGAAGTGCATGCAAGATGTTCACCCTCCCCAGATGGGGTAACTGGCCCATCCCATCGACCATAGGCAAGAAAGAACGGTTTTATAGTTCCCAAGTAATACAAATGAGGCACAGCCACATAATGCATGGCTTCTCAATGACCTTATACAAATGGCGGGTATTTTCAACAGAAACCATGCAAGGAGGCTGAACTGGAAGCAAGCCACTCACCTCTTGCCAGAGAACATGGGTCCAAAAATCACCTGTAAAAGAAGGACAATCATTTTGGTTAACATTCGTGTTATCAGAAGTGCCGGTGCAAACTAAGCCCAACCACCCTCTGAATTATATGCAAATCCACCATTTACAGTCTGTGCGCCTAAGCAGGACCGCACCAGCAGAGCGTCTAGCATCTACTTAATCGTCCTTCCCGCCCTAACACAGCCCTTGCACAGACTACACCTGCTAGTCAGAATTTCCTTGGTACCATAGTGTAGCCCGAATACAGAGATTATTGAAAATGAAACATTTTCACACCAACGTCGCAATTCCTTCTGATCGGCAATTATATCAGTACTACTCCATTACAAAAAAACAATAGCGTTAATCAAGGGAGTTTTGCATTAAATTACAACAACAAACAGTGTGAGAAATGAATTAAAACCTTCGCTTTGATTTCGATTTATTGCAGATTTCAAAACATAATCCAGTGGCAGCAAGAATTTTAGATCACCCAGCGTGGCAAAGTGAGCTAAAGGTAACGGACCACCCTCAACCAAGTATTTTACAAGCAGCCAGACTACTATCCCTCACGGGCGACCACTCCATCCCAGCTCCATTTTTTCTGATCAGTGCCCTTTCCTCTTCTAAACTCATCCATTTTCTGGGACGTATGCCAGCTCCCGCTCTACCAGTACCTGGATCTGTCCTCGGACCTTGCTGGGGGAGCCGGGGGTCACCTCGGGCATGTTAAGGCAGTTCATCCTGAACCTCTCAGTGCGCTTTTCTCAGATTGGCCGGAATCTGATCAGCTCTCTTGAAGTGGCGGACTCGGCTAAGCGCGCTCCTTTGATTGCAAGCTACAGGCGCAGCGATGGACTCAGGGAGCAGATTTTCCTCCTTTCCAACTTGCACAAATGCCCACTTTCAAAAAAACCTGCGCAATGCTCCCATATACGGAAACAGCCAGCCAATCGTTGGGCAGGCTGGCACTTCCTCAAAGAGAATGTGACCAATCAGCGCAATGTAAGGAAGGCGGGATCCGGAAAGTTTTGGAAGTGAGAACTGATGCCCTAAAACAGAATAGAAGAAAGACTTGCAGGGGTATGCGGTATTCCTAGTTTTGTTGCTGACCTGCCCCTTCACAGCACTTTCCCCCATTCAAAATTACTAAACAATCCTGCGCAACAGCACCCACCAGAAACAGAAAGAAGGGACGAATAATCAACCAAGGCACGCGCAGGACGGGTAACCACTAGTGAGAGCTTTAATCATCCATCGGACGCATTAGAAGCGGCGCCACGGCATTCACTTGGAAGAACCAATCATTATTTTTGATGAAAACTGTGTGAAACTGTGGCTAATATCGTGCTGTGATTGTCCAACATATAATAGTCAGGGCCACTGGCTTTATGTGCTTGCGCGACGTTCGCATAATTATAGATATGCCGCATTTAGGGGGGTGGGCGGGAAACAGACAGGGGGAGACGCCCACCGAAACAGACAGGGGAAAGAAGGCACAAACGAACAGCAAAAATACACGGAGAGCGGGAGGGGGGGCGGGAAACAGACAGGGGTAAGAAGGCACGGAGGGAAACAGACACGATCTTACCTTCACTGCGAAGGATAGAAAATGGCGGACACAAGCTTCCGGATTTTGAGGATTTGGGGGCGTGGTTTTGCTGTCCTGAGTGACGGACGACGTCACAGGGCTAAAGAATGCAAAAAATCACACCCCACAAATCCGAAAAAGACGGGGCTTCTTTGGAGGGATGTCTCTCTCCTCCAATGGCTGGCCTCCGTTTAGGAAGCCAGCCAATGAAGAAGAGACAGGGCAGGGAGGCGGGACCTTCTGCGCTACTGAGAGTCATTAAATCTCCGGCCTAAGACTGCGCAAGCGCAGCCTTTTAGGCCTTCGACCTAAAAAGCAATTCAAACATAAAGGCAGTAGGCAAAACAGTGTCTCTAGGCTTTTCAATTGGGTTTCCGTGTGAGAGCATATCCTTCATCATCTAAGGGTAAATAACTACACGAAAATTCTATCTAAATGGATGTCTTCACATATGGTGGCATTGTCTAATGGTGCAAATACATATTTTCCTCAATGATTAAGCCTAGGTGTTCCTAAATTCCTTATCTAGAACATCTCAAATAGAGAAATGACATAATACATATTATCAAGGACATGAAGAAAAGTCCCTTTAAAAATTGTGCATTAAGTGCACCATGCAATACAAAGGCTAATGATCAAATGTGCAGACAAAAGGACAAGAACTAGAGAGTCCTGGTATTTGCATGATTAGAACACATCTGATCCCACCAAAAATTAAAGCAGCAGAAAAAAGAGAACTGAAAAATTAAAATAGACATTGAAAATTCGTCATGTTCAAAAGGTAAACTTAAAATATCTCCTATTGAGATGGAAAACGTGTCTTACTATAATATTGGGTCAGTTAACCAGCCTATCACTACCCCGACAGTCAGTCTGAAAAAAACATTTTACATAACATGGGGGGTCCCTGATACATCACTCCAGTCTAGAAGTGTGCACATAAACAATACACCCATAATAATAAATGGGCTGACCGGTGAAAGGAATATGGAAAAGGGAAATGGAACTAGGACACAAGTAAAATCCGCAATAACTAAGCATGATGCGACATTGGTCAGGGGAGAAGCAACAAAAGAAAAATCTATAGGAAGAACAAGAGTTTGCTTGGGTGCCTCAGGCATGTGACACAGCACCAAGAGTACGGGGAATACAAAAAGACCAAAGTTACACAAATTTTAACTAAAAAAATGAAACCTGGTTTCCTTTCAAGGGACAAAGTCATATGCTATTTGGGAAACAGAACATGATTAAGTAATGCAATATAGAAATTAGGCCACCTTGAGTCACAGATCTATAATTCCATCCTTAGGTCCAATCAAGGATACATGAATGTAGGGCTGCCTATTCCTTTAAGGGAATGTGCAGTAAGTGACTAACAGCAGATGACACACTTTGATTCTGTATACCTTTTTAGTTTTCTTCAATATCACTATAGCCAAATTTAGGCATGCACTGGTAAAAGTGCTGCCTGTCTTCCTCACAGTATGAAAACCATATCTGTGAAATTTATCATTATACCAAATCCATCCAACTGTTGTGCAACAATACGTATCGTCATACGGATCACTTCACAACGCTGGGGAACTTGTAATAATTTTTTTAAGCAGCAACATACAACATAAAACATGCAAAAACGCACAAAACGTAAATAAATGAGCGGTGACACATAATACCGTGTAAGGATACCCTCCTTTTTGACAGTAGATCCCCAATAGAGTGGGTATATGCTGTCAAATACAACTTTTGGACACACAGAACCAGCAAGAACAATTCATGATAGATCAAAATACACAAACATGAAAAACGCATGGACATTTCTTTTTAAAGCTCACGTGTCTTGTTATGCTTGAAAGCCCCCAGAGCAATCCATGAATGATCTGTGAGCAGAAGTGAAAAGAAAAAAACATACACAGCACACAAAAGGGACACATTTCTGACACCAATTGTAACTTTTAAGCAGAAGACAAAACATGATAAACATTAAAAAACACAAAAATAAATTTCCATTACTTAACTGTTACCATCTTGTCAGTCACCTTGCAACATCGAGCCACTTTATTTTTACCGTTCTAAAAGAAATGGTTACACTGACACTCCATACTAATTTGGCACCTATAATTTCCACTGTGAGAAATAATTCCTAATTAGCAAATCGTTTTGTTTCACTTAGGCCTGTAGCCCATAGCCTTCAAAATTTTGAAAAAGGGCTGCATCTTATTTTTTTATCTAAGACTTAATGCAACACTTCGTTTTTTTGTGAAATAAACGCAACTAGCAAACATCATTTTACTTAGCGTGGAGGCACAAATGTATCAGTTCTGCAGAGCATTTAACACGACGTTTGGAAAAGAAACCCCTTTTATTTTCCCTATTAAATTGAGTTTTTTCATTTTATTGATGTTCTCACAGAGAAACCAGAAACCCTACCTTTAGAGGCCTGCTCAGAGAGGTCATTCTGCATTCCTCGGAGGCAAAGTCCTAATTAAAGGTCACAATGTCAGCCTTCTCCAGGGAAACTAGAAGATAACATCTCGGCAGTGCACTCCAGCCTACCTCTGCAATTCTCTCAGCCCTCAGTTTCTGGCACACTGACGCTGTCAAAGCCAGAAGGCCTAACTAATTCCTAATTCACTCTATTTTGAAAAATAATTTCTCTTTTTTAGGCGCTAAAATTATCTCTATTCCCAGATTGTTAAACTACAAGTAAATGGTTGTTGCAATCCTATGGTACACACTTCATCAGTTTTAAATGAACAAACTTTTCCGTAGGCCTAGCTGAAGCTAGAACCTTCAACCCTGATATTTAAAACAAGCCTTTGTACTGGCACATTGACCCACTGACTCATAAGAAGGCACAACCTGCAAATATATATCAAAACCTAAATGTATGCATTTACTTAAGCCTGAGACACTTTAAAAAGTACTCTGAATGAAAGCAAAATGCAGTTTAAACAGTGTTTTTACTCGAAATCGACTTTCATATTTTGGGCATTAAAAAATGAATATCCTACAATTTTCTTGCATAATATGCATTACTAGAATGTCTATTACATAACCCATGAGTCAGGCATTTGAAAATAATAACTTATACTTCATAAAAATGAGCTTGCTTGCGCCTATGCCAAGGGGAAAATTATACACACGAATGCTTGTCATTTTAGTGATGCAACATAACTTAAATCAAATTTTAATGCTAGGAGGTCATAATATGAGTGTTAAACTTTATAAATATTAAAAAACTATTTTTGTAGCACTTATTTTTAATAATTATTTTTCATAATTAATAACTTTTTTCTTCTAATAAAAACCAATTATTCCTTTTTGTGATTGTTCTACATATAAGAGCCCACTGCATCCCTTGCCTATCATTTAGATGCATTAACTCACAAACCTAAGCGCATATGCCTAACTTAAAACGTGTCACATTCCTGCGTCACATTTCTGCGCCACATTTATTTAAAAGGACGGTTATGCAAAATTCCACCCATGTTTAACTGGAAAAAGTGCTGGCTGAATGAACATTCCTATCAAATATACTGCAGCTGAAAGGTTTGCCTGTGAACATCTAATACAGTGCATCTAAGGAAAATGCTGTAAATTTATTTATTTTTGCAAAAATAGATAATTTCGTTTTTTTCTTTTGGGGCCTTATTTATATCCATTGAATGTTTTTCCTAATTTTATCCTTTAAGCGTGTAACGGCAGTTTTGTATATGTGCACAATTGCTCATTCTACAAACTAAAGAGCAACACATACCCATCTTAGCACATTACATGTTTCATTTCTGTATCTTTTACTCAAGTTTCTACTCAACATTAACCAACCAGCAATTTACTTAACAGACTGAAAACATCAAGAAAACCACAAACACATTGAGCTCATTTCAGACATAAACAGAAAGTGTTGAAACATTCAGGACACACAATACAGCGCTTTTAGGCATTTTGTTTCATGAATTGCGCGAACGCTATTCACATACCGAAGTTACACTAATGAGAAAAAGCCACATAAACATTTAAACATACATTAAACCCACAAATCAACACTCAGGACGAAAACAGGACAGCCCAGACTGTACTCAAACCAAACCATTTGTAAATAGTAGCTGTAAGTCATATTTACAAGAAACACTTCTCAATAGTGTACCAAAAGTCTGCATAAACAGCCCAACAGACCACTGTATGTGCAGGAAACCAAAAATACACTCAATTCACTAGCTGTAGCTGGCAGAACACCAAAAATCGTTCTGCACATCTCCAAAAAATTGCACAGAACAAAAGATCCTTGTTTTGTATTATGTCATATTTTAATTCCCTGGGGATACAAAATCACCAAGGAAGAAATATGTTTGTATATCTAACCTATTTAGATATTCCCTTTAGGGGAAGCCGGCTAATCCAAACCTATACAAAGTTGGCCAACACAAATCTCCAAATTCGCTAAGATCAGGCATCCTATAGCTCACTAATCTAGCCTCAAACATCAAGGTGGCTATTTCTATCGATACACTCGTAAATATACAAGACCCTCGATTATTGAAAATTGCAATATTCAAATAAACTAAGGACCAAAGAAACTAAGCAAAGAACCACAGAACCAAAGAACAAAGGACTGGGAGCGACCCACTTATACCTCAACTAAAGCAGATGGAGAAAAAATCCCTTCATTACCTGCCTACACAAATTGCAATTCGCATATACAAACCTATACAAACCTACCAAAGCTATACCAAACAAATAGTTGCCCAAATTCTAACTGCCAAGTTCTAACTGCACTAACAGTCTCTTTTTTTAAAAAAAAACACTTACGCCAAAAAGGTTCCTCAGTCAGGAGTGACATCTTTTGGAGAGTTTAAGTCAGAAAAATCTAAAATATACTGGGCCGCAGAGACAAAAGAATCCCCCAGAACCTCTGTGCACAGAGTACCTTTTTTAGTAGATTTCTGTCTTGCCTGCCCCAGTAGATTTCTGTCCTCTGACAAGGTTACTCCTCCAGATAGTCACTGCTTGATGAGGCCCGCTGTTGAGGCGCCATTTGAGGTATTAGAAATCCTCAAATTCCTTCTCAGGGGTCTTACCAATAAGTAGTCCATTCAAAAGCAGCAAAGAAATCAACAGAGAATCTGAAATATGAAAAGACATCTTTATTACAATTAATTGTGAGGCTACGTCGCCCAGTCACACCTAAAGCAACTGAATGAGGCAGCCTCCTGAATGGTCTCAGCACAGACCTTTTATACCAGTTATTATGCCCTAGGCACACATTTTCTACATTATTGTTGGTCATTCCCAGGACGTGCACATAGATGCAAAACCCACTTTCAAAATAAGTCCAGGCCATAAACAATGTCCACATAATGCGTACATTCTCTGGCTGACAAGGCCGGATAAACCCAAAACACAGCCCATGTCATGAATAGCTCGTGGAGGTAGGAACAGGAACAGATGGAAGTAAGATAGGCACGTTTGTGTGTAATAAATCTTTACAATGTCCTGTGCTCTGATCTATAATCATGATCAGCTAAAGGGCAGGAACTGGTTTGGCAAGGTTAGCCTCAAGCAACAGGGTCACCTTTCGCCAGGTCATACAGGAGTCAGCACAAACCCATGCTAAGGTTATGTCCTTAAATACTTGTTCTGCCACAGTGAAGGCCTACTGTAAGGGCAATCCACAAAATGGCTGCTATGCACAAGATGGAACCCGAGGGTTCATAACAAAACCTTCAAATACACAGTGAATCCATTGGTGTAACATGACGAAAACACTCGCACTTGCTAAACTCACTGTTTACGGTCTGCTGTTACCAAATTCATAACAGAATCATGATATTTAAAACACAGGTTCAGAATTTTCAGTACCACAAGACCCTTAAGTCCTCAGAAAACGGTGAGCAATGTCTAAAGACCATTGAAACCTCAGAAAACAATGAGACATGTTTGCAGGAACCAACCCATGTGAGAGAGAACGTCTAGTCTCATAGGCCACTTACTAAACTATGGTGTAGTAAGAAAGAAATGACTCTTGGAGTGAAAGCCCTGCACTCTGGTCTTGATACTCCTGCTTCACATCAACAGCTTCCTAATTGTGTATCCACTTAATTGTCACTGTGAGATAGAGGTGGGCGAGCCACTGAAGGATACCCGGCTGAGCTCGAGGTTCACTTGGAGCCTCGATCCCGAGGACAACTTTTATGTGACTTATATCCAGGGCCACTGGAACTATGCGGCAGAAGAAGGCCAAATTATGCAGCAGGGATGAGCAAATTATGCGGCAACAAAAGACAAATGATCCAGCGTGATGCAGCACATGTTTTAATAGTATTAATTCATTAGTTTGTACTTTTTACACTTGTTTAACACTGTGTGTGTATTGGATGCACCTCACTATTACCAGTTTAATACCCAAATATAGCAATAAGCAACAGTTAGGTGACCAGTCAACCTTTGCAAAAGGCCTTCCACTGCACTGTAACATGTACCGCTGCAGTTTTAGTAACTTTTGAACTGTTTGAACTAGAAACAAATTTTTTTTTTGTTAACATTTATGGATAATGCAGCAGATGATGGATTATGTGGCAAATGCAGCAAATCTATACTTATGCAAAAATCGGCGCCTAATCACATAATTCCAGGGCCCTGCTTACATCTACCGCTCTCGTTCTAACCTCATATTCCAAGAATTAAAGACAAAGCATTAAATGTTGATGTAAAACAAGAGAGGAGAAGAGATGCCCAGCTAGTGACTGAATTGTGTAATGTGAAAACAGAAAACTTGAGTTTAATCCCAGCTTCCCAACTTGGTCAAATTGTGTGATCCTATGCAATTGTTTTATTTCACTTTGCCTACTTTTTCTTCATTATTACACATAAGAGCACTCTGAAATGATTAAATTACAAAAAATGTAATCTTTATTAATCTGAATACCCTTTTTCTTGTATCACCCGATTGGTGGTAGGGGCTTGAAGGGAGGGGAAGAGGGGGTTTGCTTTACAGTTTCTCATTGGTTCTAGCTAAATCGTGTGGAGCGTGACAAGAGGTTGGACACCACATAGTAGTAAGCATTGGTAAGAGAAAGGGGGATGAGGAGGTAATGCAGGAGTTCAGGGTGTGTGCAGTAAAAAACCTTCTCTTGTGTTTGATTTATTAAGAGAGCGCCAAAAGGAGGTAAGGTGAGCCACCTTCCCTCGCCCGACGTCAAGAATAGTAGCCAAGCGGCACGTGGGTCTATAAATAGGCCAGTGGCTCAGTGTCATCCCTTGTTCCGTGCGTGATGACGTCACCACTGCCAGAATATATATACGAGTCCAGGAACTTGAGGGGTGGGCCATATGACCTCAGATGGCGCCCCCTACATAGCCAATACCTCAGGCCAGATGCCACCAGCCTCAGAGGCTATGTCGGTGTCCCCTATCCGGGCAGAAATCACTTCCTTCAGACAGGTACTGCAGCTGAGTGGGTTAACGCACAGGACGCAAAGGCATGTGTGACTAAGGGGCTGTTTAATAGTAGAACATATGACCGCGTTAAGCGAATACCCAGTTACAAGCCCCTATGTTGCCCAAAGAGATGTACAATAAAAAAAACGAAGTGGTTATGACCTGCACAGGGCACCCTGTGGGTCCCGCTGCCATACACAGCCCACGCTAGGCATGGCCGGGCATCGAGGGTGGGGGCAGACTGGGGGCGCAGCACTCAGGTGTCGCTTTATTTGGACGGCTAATAATAGCCACTTGAGGGAAGGTTTAAAAAAAAGGGCCGAGTCAGCCGGCGCGGGACCAGTAGTCACTGGGCAGGGGACAGCGAGAGAGGCCGGGGCTGCGGGGCCGCGACAGGCCGAGGGGGCTATTTTTTGCCTCGGTTGCCTTAATATGGTCAGGGCGAAGGCGGCGGGGGCCGGGAGCCCGGGCCGGCGCCGCGGAGGCGCGCCCTGGTATATAAGCGCTGTGAAGGTGGGCTCGCTTTCTGATCGCAGGGAGATTTTTTTTGTGCCGGCTCTTTTAGGGCTCTTCCCTCCCCCTCCCGCGTTCGTCAGTGGTTGCGTCCGGCTGTACTCCATTATTTATATTACTTTAGCGGCCCTGACCTGCAGCCCGGCGGTCCGGTGAGAGAGAGGGTCCTGCCGGGACGGGATGGAGTGAAGCGAGGAGCGCAGTCTGCAGCCAGTAGGGGTTCATTCATTCATTCATTCATCTTTTTACGTTGCTTCGCACAGGGAGGTGGTGTATGTACCTGGAGAAATGGGCCTTCTCTTCAGTGAATATTGTGCGCACCCGAAGTGCCAAGCTGGAATCCTGGTGCACTTAACTTTGCGCACGTGACCCCCGCAGTGCCAGGTGTGTTTCCTGCTCCGTTTCACACTTTTAACAAAGCTTATGCCTCACTCCTGCAGCGCAGACCGCCCCCCCCCCCATGCCTACCGACTGCATCTGTGTGGGAACGACCCTGCGCCTATGGATGACTCCGCCTTCACCCCGGGTGGCCATCTACTGCATTCCCCATTCCTCCACCCAGCCAGCCACCGGTGAGCCACGACCTTGCCCCCTGCAGCCACCCTCCCTCCCCCAGCACGGTTGGGCTATTAACCCATGCAGCCCCCTCGTGCGCCCAGCCAGCCTCCGCATGCACCCTCGTGCCACCGACCCGGCACACCTTGAGAGCGCGCCCTGCCCTGCTGCAACGCCCACCGTCCCCTCATCGCACCCACCCCGCCGCGAGCAGCCAATCTTTGTGGCTGCCCCAGAGGTGCGCGTGAGGCGTTCCATCCGGTCCACACACAGCATCCCACACTGCAGCAAGAGGCGTTGGGTAGCGGTGGTTCTCTGGGAAGGTGCGTGCGCGCGCGCGCGGAGGGGCCGTGAAGGTTGCCTGAGGTGCCCCGGCGCCCCCCTACCGGGCGAGGCTCTGTAACAGCATCACCCCGCCCCTCACCCACCCTGCCTGCATCAGAGAGGGGCTCTGAGCAGAGGCAGGTGCTGCAGAAAGATGCTCCCAGCGCCTTGTGATGCCGCTCGACCCTCCTCCCTGCCTCCAACTCCAGAAAGCTGATTCAGCTTTCTGCGAACACGCTGCTGCCTGCTGCACTGCTGCAAGGACTCCTCCGAGGGGCAGGTGCCTGCACTGCTGCACGGACTCCTCCGGCGGGTAGGTCTCTCTCTCTCTCTGTCTCTATCTCTGTCTCTATGCAGCAGTCCAGCTGGTACCCAAACTTACTGCCGGCTCGAGCCAGGCGGCCACTCGAACATGCCCTGTGCGCTTTAATGCGCCCGCCGAGGCGTGATCCAAGGTGTGTCACGCGGCCCGGGGGTCTCTCACGCCTCAATGTACTTCTGTCACACAGATGCATTGGCGTCTAGACTGAGAGATAACCCAGGGGGGGATGTTCGGGGGTCACTTGGTAAGCGGAGGGGGGGGCACAGCTCCCACGCGGGCAGTGAAGCCTCGGCGGGTAGTCTGTAACTTTGATGTGCGAATCAAGGTTAAAGAAGGCAGTTTGAGGCTGTCCCACGCCCCTGGCAGCTGGTGGGAGCAGCAGCCGGGCAATGTCGGCTTAGGTTTGCTGTGAGTGGGCGCTCTGCGCCATGCTGGCACAGCAGGGGGCCCGTGCATGTCTCCACTTGAAAACTTATTCACTAAACTTATTGCATTTTTAATCATGTCATTATGCATGGAAAGGCTTAATAGGAAAACGATATGCTTAATAGCAGAACTACGCATCATATGCAGTATGATATTGGGTGTGTGTGTGTGTGTATATCTATGCAGCTACACAATTAGACACCTAGTCATAGAGCTACGAATGCACATGGCCACTCTTTGTTCACTGCATTAGTAGTTGAATAACAAATCTTTTTATCATTACGTAAGAGATTCACCATATTGTGAATTTGCATAATCTTGGTGTTGGTGCCACTACCAGAGTTGCCCTGATTTGTGTGTGCGTGTCTGTGTGTTTGCGCACCCACGTGCATGTTCGCAAATGTACTTTTATGCAAAGTTTTGAGGAGATTTGTCAAATGATGCCAAAGTTATGAGCAAGGAAAAACACTTTTACAGTAAACTAACCAGATCTACCATAACTAGAGTCAATATTGTCTGCTCAAAAATAATATGCACATATATGGTCATATATTATGCATTACGCACATAACAATGATCAATAGTTCAATATGTGTGTGGGTGTGTATGTATATATATATGTGTGTGTGTGTGTGTATATATATATATATATATATAGTTGCATACAAATTACTGGTGCATGCGTGTCCCCTACGCCACCTGCTACAAGTCTTACTTAAGTATAACATTTAAAATTAGTTGAATTACTGATTCTCGAAGATGCACATGGTATGTTTCCAGAGCACTAGTGCCTTGATGAAAAAATACATTTACCCAGAGTCAGGTGCTGTGAACCCGCATTCTGTAGCCAAGTTGGGCCTCGTTTCTGCATAGTTTGCATCCTACACACATAGGGAGCAGGGCTTGTTGATCACTGACTGTCCCATTGTGTTTACAAATGAGCCATATTTCCATTTCCACAGCCTCTAAATTGTAGCTCCTCTGCCTTAGAGTTGGCGAGAGCCCAAAACCAAGCCTCAAACGCAGACAAACCCTGGCTTGACCCGGGGACAGCAGAGTTACCTCTCTCTGGGGTATCATTAAATGGCTGCCGGTGTCTATATCTACATATATAAATTATAGGCACACTTGTTACTTATTCCTGAGAATGACCGCATTGCAATAAAAGGCGGTGTTCTGACTAGCTGGGGTAATCTGACCAGAACCTTTAATTAATGCTGCATAGTAATCTTGCCTGAGTACTCTATGCGGCAGTGGTTAGCATAAAGTCACATTAATTAGACTGTCTCATGAAGGGAAGGACTGCAAGACTCATTCAGGCGCGGTCAAGGCCCTTCGGTCACCAAACATTAAAGTGTCCATGAGAGGAGGGCACGCTGTGGTGTTATGTACCTCCTATGGTATATGTCCATTTAAATCTTTGATATTCATCTAGATTTCTGGGAATAAGTGAAAACATGGGTAGAAAAGAACAAAGTATCTCTTGGGCTGGGGACAACTGCATAGCTCCCAGACGTGCAAAAAGGAAAGCTTTCTTCCGCACTCACCACACCCTTGGTTTATGCAAGTGATGTATTTCCACTTTATTAAATCAAAAAAGTAAAATTTTTATATTCTTATGTTTTAAGACCGGGTTTCTGCACCGTAAGTGTTGCAATGCAAACTGCACTAAAATGGAACTAATGCTCTCAAAGTAAGATACATTGTTCACTAACCAGTAATCTAAATTAAATTGTACTGCAGTGTGTGACACTGCAAAGAGTGCTGGAGAACAGAAAGTACTGCAGTGCAAACTGTGCCACAATGCAGGGTGTTTGGAGATGGTAACTTTGTAGCAGGATATACTGTGTTTATTTGCATACCTTGTTGCAATGCAATGTGTGCTGTGGTGACAATGTATTGCAATGGAAAGGCTGTTGTACTGGACATTGTAGCAGTAAAAGCTGCTATAAAGCAAATTCTGCTGCAAAACTAACTACTCTGTAATGCAAAATATGCTGCAATGTAATTACCACGGCAAAATAAACTGTGTCGCCGAGCAGTCTGCGCTGTAGTGCTACTGTGTTGCAGAGTAAAGCATGTGTTAGCGTATTGTGTGCAGCAGTGTGAACTTTGTTGCATTGCAAAGGGCGCTGCATTGCAAAGCGTGCTGCATTGAAGGCGGTGATGCAATGCCATGTGCGCGGGTAACTGCTGACGCTAAGGTTGTTCTCTAGCCTCGCAACCTCTGCAGAGAGGGCGTCTTCCGCTTCAAACGAGGGTTTGAAATGTGCAGCGTGGGTTTGGGAATGCAGCAAGGCAAAGTGTGTTTTGTCGACAGTACAGGATAAAAAAGAATCGCAAATATTCCGGTGAGTGGCGCGTGTCGCTCTCACCGCAGATTCATGACCTCTGGTTGGAGGTTGCCCAAAATATTGTCTTTTTTTCCTTTAAAACCCATATATCTTTAATGACTGCTCGCCTGATACATACTATCAATGGAAGATTCAGTTTAATATATTAATGGTTGCTTTTTCTACTGTCAAGCCTATATCACCGGGCCATACATTATGAGTTTACTAAAGCTCACCCACACGAGCCAGCGGATTCTGTCCTACAGCCCACCTCAGCAAGGGAAGCTCAGATTTTCAACACATCAGGCCAATTAATAGTTCATATGGAATAAAGAAGGACTGACTCTGAAGTTCTGAATCTACACATAGGAAGGAAATATATGGACCAGACACAAATCCCTTTATAAGAGAAAGGCAAAGTCAAAGGGTGTCAGTCAAGTACAGTCAGTCAAGGACAGCAAGAATCCTGCAGGCAGGCGTGTTATTAACTCTACATTCAGAGATTGAATAACATGGACAGTAAAAAAGTTGATTAAAAAAATAAATACTACCAAATCACATTGTACCACAAAATTGTGTTTTAAATATCGCCCTGCCAAAACAGCGTATCTAGAATATGGACTACCTCAGTAACATGATGATAGCTATATATAGGTATTAACTTACTATTCATGGCTACACGGCTACATGCCTTGATAATATTTACCTTAAGGGTATGTAGTCCAAGGGTTAACAATAGTAAATCGATGCTCACCTACATAGATGCACGTCGCCGGTATTGTGGTAGTCGATACTCTAAGTACAATATTATGGCACTATGATCTTTAAACCGCGTTATTGTGACGCGTTCCTCCCAAAATGTTTAAAATAGATTAATATCTCCTAACACAATGTTGAGTTGCACCTAAACCTACAAGCATTTGCTTCTACACTTTCTGCAGTTACAATAAGATCACTAAGCCCAGTCCCAAATAGGGTGGATGTGTGTGAGCTGATCTGAGAATTTTAAAACCCGTCAAACTTTCTAGATAAAGTTACATATGCAAGGAAGGTATTTTTGAGTCTATGTTTTGTCATTCCGTGCTCTTTTATTCTAAGTTTTGAAGAGGACCTTCTAAATAGGACTTTATGATAAGAGGCACACATATTTTCGCCCTGTGATTCACACATTTCGATATCGTGGTAGGCAGGGGCGTAACACAGGCCCCCCCCCCCCAGGTCCCGTGGTGTGGGGAGGCAGAACAATACTCAGGCCCCAAAGCTCCGGATTAAATCCGTAGCGGGGGCCCCTCCTTGTACGTGGCAGGAGGGCCCCCTCAACTTTCGTTACGCCACTGGTGGTAGGCCTGGGCAAAATTTTAATGACATCACCATAATTCATGTCATTTCAGTAAGTTTGCATTACACTTGTAACGCGAAATTCCCCAAACTATGCCACGTTGTGTAATTGCATGCCATTCTCTAAACATTTTTGACTGCAAATGAATGAATGAATCGACATTTCTTAAGCGCATGGCTACCATGCAGGACATTCAAGAACACCGAGCAACCTAAGGAAACTGTGAGGTTTTAAGGAGTTTCCGGAAGGTCAGATGGTTAGCCTCCCGACGAACTAAAGGGGAAGGGAGTTCCACAGCTTGGCAGCATTATATGAAAAAACCCATCCTGCACTTTTGGATTTCCGTATTTTAGGGACTGCCGCCAGATGTTGATTATCCGACCATAGGGCCCTATTAGCACGGTGGGGGAGCAGGATGGTCCGAATAATAGGCGGTCCCCTTCCTGTTAGGACCTTGTGTGCCACGCACAAAGCCTTAAACTTAATTCTTTCCCGAATAGGGAGCCAATGAAGGGTGGCCGAGGCAGACTTAGCCGATTGGCGGTGAGGTATTCTCAGGTGCATGTGTGCAGCACAGTTTTGAATGATCTGGAGTTTTGTGGTGTTGAAGCGTGAGCTCCTAGATAAAGGTCATTGCCGTAATCCAGCCGCGAGAGAATCCGTGCTTGTACTAAAAGTCTTCTGGCTTGAAAAGGTAGGAGAGGAAGGACTTTCCGCAGCATCCTAAGGATACCGAAACAGCTAGCAGCAACCTTGCTAGCTTCCTCCATAAAGTCGAGATTCCAGTCGAGCCAGATGTCTATGCTCTTAATCCGGTCCCTAGGGATGGGGACAGGGCCGAGGCAGGCTGGCCAGAATGCTCCTACATTCAGAATAGGGGGTATGACCAGGAACATCAATTCTGTCTTGGCCCCATTCAATTTTAGATATCAGCATCCCATCCACATTGCTACCTTCTCCAGACACAAAGCCAGGCCCGGAATTTTGTTTTCAAGATGGCTAAAGGAGACGACCAACTGTGTGTCGTCAGCATAGGTAGTCATCTGGACTCCGAAAGGTTTCACAATCTCTGCTAAGGAGCTCATATATACATTAAATAAAGTGGGGCTTAAAGAGGACCCCTGTGGGACACCGCATCTGAGGGGCATATAATCAGAAAGGGATTCGTCTTCGAAAACCTGGAAAGACCTGTCCTCCAGAAAAGATTGCAGCCACTTCAAAAATCCCTCTTTCACTATCACCCCAGTGCTTAATTTGAGCAGGTGCTTTTCGGTGCTCAGCAACGGCACCTAATTCTCAGCACCGCCGCTTATAGCACCAATTAAGGACACACTCATTTGGAAGGCACCTGATTTTCTCCAGAATAACAGGCTGTTGAGTCACGCCAAGACTCAAACCCGGTTCCCCAGCTAGGCTAAGTCCTCTCCAGAATAATAAGTGCTGAGGCTCCAGTTAGGAGGCAGTTTGCACCAGTACATTTCCCCTGTTAGCGCTGCCTCCTGAGGAGAGCCCGCCACTTTTTCTTTTACAAATTAACCACTGCCCACCTCCCAGAGTCTCTGGATCAAAAGCTGATGGTTAACAGGGTCAAAGGCTGCGCTGAGATCTAAAAGAAACATCGCAGCACAGCCTCCGCCATCCAAGATTTTTCTAGACCCCTCTACCACCGCCAAAAGGGCAAAAAGTAGTTTTTACTGTGTTTTTTCTTGCTGCTGTAAAAATAAAGTGAAGGAAGAAGGCATAATCCGAAGCCTCTGGTCCTGCCATAGAATTCCCCAACACCTCATAGTCCATATTAGGCTTCTTTAAGAGTTCTTTTTTCCATTGCACATTTCCATGGGGTGGGGGACTAGTCCGGTCAGAAATGAGGCATTAACGAGTTCCAAGATAACTGGGGACACTGTATCAAAAACTTGTCTTAAAATAGCCGGATGAGTTGGGTCTCTGGAAGAGCCAGATGGCACAGGAATAACGCAGCCAAAACGCGAGTAGCTTTCGCTTGTGGCACTTGTGTTTTTTACACTATATTTTCACAGTGAAATGTGTCTTCACCTAAAACATTGATGTAAGAGCACATTTCGCTCTAAAATATACCACAAAATGCACAGTTGCCCATAAATTAATGTCATTTTCCTGAAATTTCACTTAATTTCGTGAAAGCAAATGACACAAATTTCACACACCCCTACGTCGTGGCAGAATCACTGATGTGCAGACGGAGACATGAAGGGAGAATGTAGCAGATTGGCAGAATAATTGTGAAACCTGCGTAGCAAAATGTGCGGAATAATGATGCGGTCACAGCTTTGTGAATGGGAGCAACACACTGTTCATGGGAGTGGCTGCACTGCGCATGCACAAAGGCGCTTTCTCGCCAGGGAAAGCTGCCGCGTGCACACTGATGCTCTGGTGCAACGGTATGAAGGGACAAGAGGGACTCCAGGGCTAATTTGGTTGCTGCAGGTGGGGTGAGAACATTTAAGACCCTAGCACCGGAGAAATTATATTTTAAAACACAACTCAGCTGTACCCAGTCCATCAGGTGTTAAAGAACACACTTTCATGAGAAAGGGAGAAAGGGCCTAAACTAGGCCTATGCAGGGCTCAAGTCATAAAAAAAGAAGTGGGGGGACGCTGTCACCGGAAGTGACGTCACAACAGGAAGTGGTGTCCCGAAAGGTGCCGAGCTTTTTGTCCCAGAGAGGCCAAAGAGTGAAGTCCAGCTGTTGGCAGGGGGGACTGCGTCCCTCCGGTAAAATAAGTGGGGGACGCCGTCCACCCGTGTGGTACCCCGGCTCGAGCCCTGGGCCTATGACAGGAAAACACCTAACCCTGGCAGGCCTTTGGCAGCTGGTTTTATTAGATGGCGCTAGTCAGCACGCAGCATGTGTACAAGTGCGGCTTGGGACACACCACAGCAAAACAAGCTATTGCAAAAAAGAAATCTATTGCACGGGGCGCAGATTTTGTGGGTTCGTTCTGCACCTGCGAGCTTCATTTTCTACTACACGACTTTGTGCAAGTAGAACATTGTGGCCAGGAACCTCGTATATACACCCCAAAACTTGAATTTTGTAAGCCGGGAGGACGTCGGCTGTGTTTTTAATCTACCTGTCTCAGAAGGCAACAAGGGCCCCACTGCGGGGAAAGACCAAGTGTCACTCGGCCAAAGGAGTATGCAGGGCGGGGCTCCTGGAGCATGAATCTTTGAGTGTCCAGAGGACACCCCCTCTGGCTCCATAGGCAGGGCTTTAAGTGGGATGAAAAAACTAGGGGTTCTCTCAGAGGGGTGTGGCCAATGTAATTAAGGGTGTGACTTAAAAACACATAAGCTAAAAGTCTGTGCTTAGCATAGTGTGCCGCCCGTCTTGTATTTTGCTGTTTCTGTCATTGCATCCAGATATATTATACAACAAGTAACATCATACCTACAACAAATCAGGACATATTGGCTTTGTCAATGGTTGTTAGTTGCATAAGATAAATAAGCAGCAACTATGGCTTGTATATAATATTGAAAAAGCTTTCACTTAAAGCCTTGGTGGCACCACGACAATGTTGCTGCTCCTGAGTTTCAATAAGAGAAGGGAAATCCAGAGAGAAAAGGATTCTCTTTAAAGGGTTTCCCTTCCCCTACACGCTCACCTGGCATGACGTCATGCCATAACTTCTCCACTAGTGAGAAGTGAGCAGTGTGAGCAGGTGCACATCGATGTGCCTGCTGTCACTGCAGTCCGGAAAAAAAACGGACCGCCTGTGCCAAGGCACAAAACAGAGCCCGATAGAGACCCATTTTGAGGCTCCTTCAAAAAACTTCCGATGTTCAGACCCAGTGAGACCCGGCCTACTTAAAGCCCTGTCCATAGGCCTCCACTGACCGTGAAGCCCCCTCGCTCATGGACATATTACCTTGGAAGGAGTGCGGTTCAGTGTGGGCATCAATGAATCCGATCTCAGAGGGTCTGTCAAGGAAACCCCCAGAGATCTTGTCTGGGGAACAGAACGTGGTCCATCACAAACGCTCCCTTCCTTTTTCTTTTCCCCTTCTATTTTTCTCTTCCCTTTTCCTTTATTGGTCCTCTTTTTCTACCCTGGTCGTTCCGTTAAAGTCAAAAGAGAGCGTCACACTGCCTCAGTAAACTGGATAGCAGGGCTTGTTATTCAGCCAGCCTCACCAATCAGTGACGTCACAACCTCCAAGACCTTCGTACAGAGACCATAGGGAAGCCGGTTTGCTGCACAGATATAATGACAGCCAGGACAAAGCCTGATATGCCTGGATATGTCAGAAGAGGAAGAGAACCCGAAGGCAGCGTGGGGGACAAAAAAAAAACAAAAAACCCATCTGTAGTTTCCCTATTGGTCCCACTTCAAAAGGTACCAAAAGGCTCTTTTATTTTGGTTGCCTGATCTCATTAAGTCTAACTTTGACACCTGCAATACTGATACCCGCCAACAGGGCCGGACTGAGAACCAAAACCGGCCCTGGCAAAGGGCTCGGCCGGCCCCCTGGGGGAGCGACCGAGCACTTTGCCGGGGCCGGTTTTCGGCCGATTTTGTTACAGGGGCCGATTTTGCAGCTATGCTGCAAAAACGTCACTCTAACAAAAACGGCCCCCAAGGGCCAAAACCGGCCCCCACCCTTGTGGCGCACCGGGGGATTGCCCGGTGCCCACAATGGTCAGTCCGGGCCTGCCCGCCAATCAAGAAAAGAGGGTGATATTGAGTCCTTCCATTTTTTACAAATTTCTCTCCTGGCCAAAAGGATGGAATAAAAAAGATGTTTGGCAGGACCCATAACCCCATCCATAACACCAAATATTGCGAGTGCGGGATTTATCGTGATTTGGCAGCCCGAGAAGTCGAGAGTAGAGTACTTATAGAGTCCCAAAAGCTCACACCAACCACCTACTAAAGTCAATAGAACATGAAATACAACAAACCAGGTGAACACTTACAAGCCTATGTCTGACAGTTCCCATCCCAAGAAAGCTGAGCTTGGCTAGGCCTAGGCATGAAGGACTCAGTAAATAGACCTTTGAGTGGTAGAACACAGGTGGTAAAGCATCCGCATTCTCAAACAGCAAGAAAAAACATCACTGGCAAACAAACTAACACTCCTGCCAAAAAAAAAGCGAAGCAAAAAAAAAAGCTGCTTGGCTTCAGCTTTGGGAAAACACAAACTGCTAAATAAATCTGCCACTGTCTCAGTGTGAACATTGGATTTCATTCCAGCATTGCGGGCCTGGCTTGTTTTACCAATAACAGTGAAGCGAAATGTAACTAAACAGCAGAAACTGGTAGGAGTGAGAAAGAAGGGAGACTGGGAGGGAAGGAAATGGCGGAAAGGACATGAAATGGAGGAGGGAAGGAGCTAGACCAGATGGGAAGAGAGAAGAGAAAAAGATGTTAGTGGTTGAACAGAAATGGGAGAAGACAAGAGAGTGGTGTGAGGTGTCAGTAACAGAAAGGTTATGAGTGAGTGGGCAATGAGAGAAGAGAGCGAGAGAGGGAGTCAAAAAGAGATAAAAATGGGAGAAAAAGACAGGAGATTTTCAAGAGGAGAACCGAGAAGGAAAGGGAGATAGATATGGCAGTACAGAAGAAGAAAACAGCTAAAGAGACTTATAAGAAATAAGAGTCGAGAAAATAGAGAGAAAAAAATGGCTGAAACGAGGATAAAAGAGAAGTAGAAAACGAGCCTTCAGAGAACAGTCTCAGTGAAGTGTTTGTGTAGAGAGAGATGGTGAAAGAGCACAAAAGGAAACAGCAGGAATCAGGAAGAACAAAAGAAAAGGAAGATAGGTGCTCATTTCTGAGTGGAGTTAATCAAATTCCACTGGTGTAGGCCTGGTGCAAGTATGTAGATGCCTTGGGCCATAAGTATCAAGGCCAAATGGGTTCGCAAACGCCGATTGCGAACCCATTTTCGCAAAATTGTATGTATGAAACAATTTGGGTGCAAAATAAGGAATCACAAAATTTGCCATTCCTTATTTTGCGATTGCATTTAAGGAATCGCATATTTTGCGATTCCTTAAAAGCAATGTATCAAGGGAAAAAAAATTCCAAAATGCCCTTAAGGAATCACAAATTACCACCAACTTCTAGTTGGTGGTAAGTTGCGAATTCTCTTAAAAAAGCATTTTTTTTTTAAATCCAAAGGTGTCATGTATGCCCTTAGGGCATGTATGTGCGCCATATGCGCACACATGTCATTTTCGGGGGTGCAGCAGGGTGTTCTTGAGACACCCCTGCACCCTTGAAATTATTCAGAATTTGTGATTAGCAAATTGCGATTCGCAAATTGCGAATCATTTCACATTCATTCCTATGGGCCTCCTGGCCCATAGAAATGAATGGGAAATTATTCCTGAATTGCGATTAGCAATTTGCTAATCGCAATTAAGGAATCTTGAGAAATCGCTAAAAAAGCGATTTACTACTTACATATCATTTTGCGATTTCTAAATAGCGATTCCTTAAAATTCGCTATTAAGAAATCGCAAAAGGGTATGTTGATACATATGGCCCCTTGTTTTTTAAACTTTTATTTTGACTTTTCTTTGATTTAGAGGACGCCAGATGTACCCTGTTTTAAAATCTCCATGAAATATTAGTGTGTGTCCATTCCTTTCCGAGCCTCTCAAAGAATGTACATCTGCTCTTTGCAAGGGTAAATTTCCACGGGGGTAAAAGCCTTGCAAAGAGTTTGTGGGTGATCCCAAACTTTTGGCAAACCATTCTCCCAGGATCGCCTCCTTTCTCACCCTCAGTTGCAGTTTTCTCTTTGGAGGGACTGCAAAACTGGAAAATTGTCATCATGGGCAAATCTGATCTACAAGCGCAAATTTCAGCCAATCAGGATATTTCCACCTATATTTCACTTATTTGAACATAGAGATCAGCTGTGGCCAGTGTTGGTCCAAGAGGTCAGAAATCATGCAAGAAGTCCAGGATATTGACATGCTGAATGATTATATGCCTAAACTCTATATGGGAATGATTTGCATAGTTAGTGGTAATCCTGAAAATATAGCACAGATCCAGCATCCGTGAACAAGCCTTGGACACCCCTGGTGTACACAGGTGAGGACTTGCAGCACATTGTTGGCGCTAGGTAATCAACGGGGCTTTTAGCCACTTGAGACGCTACAAACTACATATTATGCATCATACTACCTCCTATTATATATGTAAATCCCATCATACACATACTATTATAAATATAGAAGGTGTGGATGTTCTAGCAGCTTAAAAGTATGCTCTACAAAAACTTGAAGCTCTAGGATATTAATGGTTTTACTCTTCTTGGTGCTGGTTAAACCACACCCATCCTGCGTATGTTCAATCACTGTTATCAAAGGGAGGAACAAGGCGGGCTATTTTTGAAAGGGTCCAGTGTACGTGCCCAGGAAAGTATCAACAAAGAGGAGTACGCAGTTCCCCTGGAGGTGTACTCTAAGAGAAAGACTAGAAAAGACCAGGTAACGACCTAAGAGAGAAGGACAAAAGGGGGGATGGGAATCCTCCCTTTCGGGACTAAAACCCTCACACACCCAGCAAGCTAGGTGTCATGCTTCATCATATGGGTTTTGCTCCTCGTCAAGCTGGCGGTGCAATACCTGACGGGCACCCAGATGGGGCTCTTTATCGGAGATCTTTTGTCCCTACCAGATATATTCAATCACTACCATACCACGTGGTTTTAATCCCACTCATCTCACATAGGTTCAATCCCACATAGGTTGAGTCTCACCCTGGTGGATGCCCATTTTCTGTGAGAGTGGCCATCTTGTCTCGTGGACTCCACCAGGGTCTGTTTGTATTTAGAGGTGTGGCTAAGACATGGACCTCTAGCAAAGCTTTCTCATGAGTTGGCCCAGATGTCCAGTCTTTTACTTCGTCCAGTAATCCAGGTGCCTCTGCTGCCCGCTGAGTCTAGTGCCCCACGAGTCCCATTGGGATATAAAAGGCAAGCGACAAAACCTACAAATGATGTCATCAGTCGTAGCCTGTAGACCAGACGGTGGCTGACTGCGGCCTCGCAGGCTCAGCATAGATACATTTTTATAGCCATTACTCAGCGGTCCCAGAATGAACTTCTTGTTTGTAATTACAATCTCACTCTCTCCTATCCAACTGATTTCTAGTTCGAGTTTTATCTCTGTGCTGCTGCTCACATGCAGAGGTGTAGCTCGAGTCATACCTCTGTGCTGATGATTATACGTCTTTGGTAATGATTGTACCTCTGTGGAAGATGTGTGGTGCAGCAGCCAGGGTGCCTGACTCCGGACCACAGGGTTCACGGTTCGATCCCCGGCTTCGGCGGCAGGTTAGCCCAGCACCATGTGACTCTGGGAAACAGCTCGCTTAATCTTACAGCGCTGGGACATCTCCATCGGAGGTAGCTGTGTGCTTTACAAATGCTGGCATTTATTTGCTGATGATTGTATCTGTGTGCCGATGCTCAAACGTAGAGCTCTAGTTTGAGTTGTACCTCTGTGCTGACGATTATACCTCTGTGCTGATGATTGTACCTGTGTGCCGATGCTCAAAAGTAGAGCTCTAGTTTGAGTTGTACCTCTGTGCTGACGATTATACCTCTGTACTGATGATTGTACCTGTGTGCTGATGCTCACACACAGAGCTCTAGATCGAGTCATACCTCTGCATCGGCACAAAGGTACAATCATTAGCACAGAGGTACAATCATCAGCACAGAAGTACGACTCGAACTAGAGCTCTGCATCGGCACAGAGGTACAATCATCAGATTCTACCTCTGTGCTGATGTACAACCATGAGATTGTACCTCTGTGCCGATCCTCACATGCAGACCTCTAGTTCGAGTCCTCCCTCTGTGCTGATGCTCACAAGCAGAACTCTAGTTGAGGTCGTACCTCTATACAGATGTTCTTATGCATAGCTGTGATCCGAGTTGTACCTCTGTGCTGATGATTGTACCTCTGTGCTGATGATTGTACCTCTGTGACGATGCTCACACGCAGAACTCTAGTTCAAGTTGTACCTCTGTGTTGATGATTGTACCTCTGTGACCATGCTCACACGCAGACCTCTAGTTCGAGTCCTCCGTCTGTGCTGATGATTGTACCTCTATGACTATGCTCACATGCAGAGCTCGAGTTCGAGTCCTCCCTCTGTGCTGATGCTCACAAGCAGAGCTCTAGTTGAGGTCGTACCTCTATACAGACGTTCTTATGCAGAGCTGTCATCCGAGTTGTACCTCTGTGCGGAAGCTCATAGTTCATGTCATACCTCTGCACTGTACCTCTGTGCTAATGCTCAGATGCAGAGCTTTAGATCAGGCCATACCTCTGTACTGATGCTCACACACAGAGCTCTCGTTCCAGTCATACCTCTGTGCTGATGCTCACATGCAGAGCACTGGTGCAAGGCGTACATCTGCACTGATGATCTTGCACTCTTTGGGTCTGATTGATCAGTCTCTATGTCACCCTCCTGACATCAGCACTCTGCGTTTCTCCTTGATCGAACTGACTGTCGTGTCCTCCCCTCGAACCCGCCAGCTTCTACACATGCGCACTTTGAAACCTAGGGCTACGTAAACATAGCGCGGTTAATTGAGCGGTTTCAGGATGCAATCAGAATGTATAGTGTAAATTGATTTGTATTGATCAGAAGAGGCTCGATGGTGATTTGCTTTCAGATAAGTTTTGATGCACTGAGGACTTGTTTTTCTTTGCTTTTGTGATGGGAAGGGTGGAGGCGGACAGGCCGCTCCAGTCCGATTACAGGCGGCCCGCCCATCTTGGCCTGGAGTCCGGCCTCTGCGGCCTCGGCCCACCTCATTTGTCATGGATTGATAATTCCTCCCCTTTGTAGAGGCCAAGTCAGTTTCATGGGTGTCAGATTTACAAGGGAGGGGCCAGGCATGCTGGGGGTGTAGTAGATTTGCATAAAGGTTGGTGATCTTTTTAAAACCTGTTTGAGAATCCGCTTTTATCATGTTTATGGTCTGGCTTGACAGGGCAGCTGTTGCCAGACAATTATGTGAGCATCATTAGAAAGGGGCTTTGGCTCCGCCCTCATGTTGGGAGCCAGGAGTACTTATTTTGATTAGGCAGAAGCTGTGTGCTTCCACAAAAAATGCTTGCTCTCCAAGCAGCTGTGATCATTTTCTTTATTGATCCAGCTGCCTAAGCTTGAACTTTCAGGGGCACACACATGAAAATGGATTGCTATCAATGTATCTTAGATTACTAGATAATGCATGATGTTTTTCTCTGTCAGCAGCACAGATGGGAGGAGGGCAATCATTAACCTACATGGATGTTGCGGTCTGGCGTGACAGTGGAACCTTCACCTGACCTTTTAACCTTCGCCAACATTATTCTACAGTTCTTTGCTTCCACACAACTACATATCTAGCCCCATGCTATTTAATTGCAATACTTCACATTGCCATACACAATTCCTTTAAAGTCAGACCTATTGGCTTTGCAAGTGCTTGTTAAAGGTTTAAGTACATCCCTCCACTTGGATTTCTGGTTGGTGGCATTTTAACCCCTTAGCTGCGGCGGCTATTCCACCGCAGCGCTATGGGGGAGGCGGGGCCACGTGGCGCTCCCGTACTCGTGATGGAACCGCTCCGTCACGGCCCTCGGGTGAGCTGTGCTTGTTATGGAACGGTTCCATCACGGCCCGCTCGCTCTTTAGAACGCTCAGCGCAGGCGCGGAATTCACGCCACGCAGGCCTGGCGAGCGGGCCGTGACGGAACCGTTCCGTCACCAGCACAGCCCACCCGAGGCTCATGAAGGAATGGTTCCGTCACGAGCACGCAACGGGTTAAAGTTCTACGCCCAGTAACTTCTATGGCTACATAATGTGTGAGCTGTGTCTCTTATGCAATCCGAGCCCAAATGATTTCATTTTTTTCTTTTTCGTTTTTTATTTGGATTTTTATGTGAGTATTACTTATGTAAAAGGCTGTTTGTTAATAAGTTTATTTTTTAAGGAAATATATCAGAATAACTTCAGATACAGTACAAATGGGAAACCCCGTAGGCTCTGTTTTTGTGGTTTGCCATAGTATGTGTAAGGGTTGAGCTCTGCTTTGACGAAAACTTGCTGGTGTGAGACTCAGTGTCCCGTGGGATCTAGCGGTCTCACCATGCTGCCTGAAATTGAAGGCAAAATATAGCTGACTTCTCTGCTTAACTCAAGTGCAGGCCCAGAGCTCTCAGATTCCCTGATCCTATGACTGACCTTTTGTGTACATTCTGGTGCTTGTAACCCTGAATTTATAATACACAGGACGACAGGCACTTGGATGAAAATGTACTTATTTATGCCTACTACCCCACCTGGTCTACCTGAATGAAAAAAAGAAACATGATCTGGATGAGATACTCACACATGAAACTGGAAACTTGAGAGTCAAGTGCGCCACGGCAGATACATTAATGCTAGGAGTATTGAACCTCTGTGGAATGGGTGGGATTGAACCATATGGGATGACAGGGATTGAACCTATGTGGGATGGGTGGGATTGAAACTATGTGGAATGGGTGGGATTGAACCTATGTGGAATGGGTGGGATTGAACCTATGTGGAATGGGTGGGATTGAACCTATGTGGGATTGAACCTATGTGGAATGGGTGGGATTGAACCTATGTGGAATGGGTGGGATTGAACCTATGTGGGATGGAAGGGATGGAACCTATGTGGGATGGGTGGGATTGAACCTATGTGGGATGGGTGGGATTGAACCTATGTGGAATGGGTGGGATTGAACCCATGTGGGATGGAAGAGATTGAACATATGTGGGATGGGTGGGATTGAACCAACGTGGGATGGGTGGGATTGAAACAAGGTTTGAATGGGTGGGATTGAACCTATGTGGGATGGGTGGGTGGGATCCACTCAATCGTCATATCAGCAGATACTAATCGATAAGCAGTTCCATGATATCGTTTTCTCAGCAGATACTACTCGGCAGGCAAATCCCCTCTGTAGCAGCACATAATGCTCGACAGGCAAATCCACTCATTCTCAGCAGATAATACTCAACAGGCAGCTCCACTGTATCTCAGTCTCAGCAAATAATACTTGACAGACACATCAATTCTGTCTATCTCAGCAGAAAATACTCAAAATGGAAATCCATTCTATCGCCAACTGAGCAGATGATACTTGGCAGGCATATCGACTCTATCTCCATATCGGCAGACAACAAACGAGAGGAGAATCTACTCTATCTCCATCTCGGCAGATAATGCTCGGCAGGCAATCCACTCTATTGTGATATCAGCAGATAATAATCGAAAAGCATTCCACGCTATTGTTATCTCAGCAGATACTACTCTGCAGGCAAGTCCACTCTATCTCAGCCCATAATAGTCAACAGGCAAATCCACTCTATCTCCATCTCAGCAGATAATACTCGACAGCCAATCCACTCTATCGCCATATCAGCAGATAATAATCGAAAAGCATTCCATACTATTTTTTTCTCAGCAGATACTACTCGGCAGGCAAGTCCACTCTATCTCAGCCCATAATAGTCAACAGGCAAATCCACTCTATCTCCATCTCAGCAGATAATACTCGACAGCCAATCCACTCTATCGCTATATCAGCAGATAATAATCGAAAAGCAGTTCCTCGCTATCGTATTGTCAGCAGATACTACTCGCCAGGTAAATCCACCCTATTTCAGCACATAATAGCTGACAGACAAATGCACTCTATCCCCATCTCAGCATATAATACTCAACAGGCAAATCCACCCTGTCCACTTATTACTCGACAGGAGATAATACTCAACAGGTCAATCCACTCCATCTCAGCTGATTATACTGGACAGGCAAACTCACTCTATATTCGTATCAGCAGATAATACTCAGCAGCAAATCTACTTTCTTTCTTTCTCAGCAGATAGAAGTCAGCAGGCAAATCTTCTATATCTAAGGACACAATACACAGCATGCACACTCACTTGGTCTACTTCTTAGTAGAAAATGTCTCGCAAGCTTCTTCGCCTGCAGATAGAGCCACACAGGATCTATTCCCCTGCAGAAAATGTCTCCCAGGCTCTATCCCCCTGCAGATAATGTCTCACAGGCTCTATTCCCCTGCAGATAATGTCTTACAGGCTCTATTACCCTGCAGATAATGTCTCCCAGGCCCTAATCCCCTACAGATAATGTCTCCCAGGCTCTATTAACCTGCAGATAATGTCTCCCAGGCTCTATTCCCCTGCATATAACTCCACACAGGCTCCATTTCAATGCAAATAATGCCAAACAGGCTATATTTCCCTGGAAATAATGCCATGCATGCTCTATTTCGTTGCACATAATGCCACCCAGGATCTAAAACCCCTGTAGATAATGCCACGCGGGTTCTACTTCCCTGGATATAATGTCTCACATGCTCTATGTCCCTGCCTGCAGCACCACTTAAAACTCTTGGACCAGAGCTTAAGTGAGATAAAAAAAATACTGGGGGGTGGGGGTCTCTCAAATGGGCTTGGCCGATGTAATTGTGGGTGTGTCTTATACACGTATAAACTAAAAATCCGTGCTTAGCAGAGTGTGCCGCCCAACTGGTATTTTGCTGTTACGGTCATTGCCTCCAGATATATAACACAACAAGTAACGTTATACCTACAACAATCCAGGAGTATTGGCTTTGTCAATGGTTGTTAGTTGCATAAAATAAATAAGCAACAGCTGTGGCTTTGTTGTATATATTATTGAAAATGCTTCAGTTCTGAAATGATGAGATTGTGAAAGAAGTAAAACGAGTCTCTTTGTAGTTACCTCAAAGGCAGTGAAGGGTGGTACTACTGCAGAATTGAGATTTTTTTTTTCACCCTGAGAGTGAGGGCAGAAATTGAGAACCTGATAGGGACCCGTCTTGGCACCTGCAAAATACAATGCAGCGCGCGCTACGAAATTCGTTTTATTAATTACATTGTTTACTTACCTCCAATTATCTATATTCCGGTTTTTAGCAGCCCCCGCCCTGCCCCTCCCCCGCCCAGCCTTTCTGCCCCCGGAACTCCCACCAGGGGCCGCGGCTGCTGACTGATGACCTTAAGAAGTCACCTGTCCTTCCTCCACCATGCAGCCACTTTCAGTTCAGAGTGGTGTCTCTGGGTGAAAAGGGACACTCCAGGGAGTAGCTGTGTGCTTTATAAGTGCCCAGTAACATAACAAAAGAAGGGTCTGGTCACATTCCAGCCAGTGATCATGGGGTGTATGGGCAAGCATGGGTAGAGTGTGGCATATTTAAATATTGGCATGTTAAGCATCCACTTAAGCAGATGACGACCTCCAGGTTTCTGGAACATGTGTTTCAAGTGCTCATGCAGGACAACCTGACCCTTAAGGGTGGTGGCTCCTACCTCAGTAAGGGGTCTCTTGTCAAACTGGGGCGCCAATGATGTGGCTGCAGGATACCGCCTTTCCAAGCATATATCAAGGCTAATCTGCATTGAAAAGACAGAGAGACAGGATTAAACATTCCTAGATATGAAGTAGGTTGCTGCAGGAGGTTTGGGTGTGGCTAAGCGGCCTTCCTCAAGCCTCGTCATAGATGACTTGACATCTATGCATAAGAAACTGAAACATTCCAGCACCTGGAGGACTCAATCTACACTTCTCCTCATGATTCTACAAAGTAATTATTTATTTAGTCAGATGCATCAGAAAATGGGTCCGGCCTCTGCTTTCTCATCTGATTGGAGGAAGGCCAGGCCATGCATTACATCATCAAAGGTCTCCTTCCACAGAAGACGAACTGTGCCCCTATTAAACAGGAGTGTTTGTCATCATTTGGGCCCTGGAAACACATGTTTGGTGTTCATTTTACAGACCAGACTGATTGCAGGTGTTAGAAGTGGCAGATATTGAATAAATGAATGGCGTGGTCAATTTCACTGCCATAGCTGGATATGAATGTGTCTCAGGCCTCAGATTTCTGTTGAACAACTGCAGATGTATGCAGTGGGCAACAGGAGACCTACCCGCCCGGTCATGTATGATTTGAGAGAAACTGTCCCTGAACACCCTTCTTTCCCTGGTCCCTGTATTGTCTTATGCCTGAACAGCTTATGCCTCCCTGGGACCTGCGTTCTGCAAAGAGCTGTGACTGTAATCTTGGTTTAAATTTAAGTGACTTGTGAGTATAAATCTCTTCTGAAGCACAAGGACAATATCCCTGTCAGCACTACCGCAGGCGCATTAACCTCACCCTCTGCACCATGAGAACAAACCCCCTCTCCTCTGCTTATCAAAAGTGCACTATCCTTTTACTCACGTCAGAAGTGTAATGGATGTATGACGTTACAACGCATACTTTTACAACGCATACCTTTACAACACATTTTTTACAACGCAACATCCATTACAACGCATTCCATTACAACGCATGCCATTACAACGAATTTTTAAAAACTACCTTTACAACGCATTCCATTATAATGCATACTACCTTTACAACGCATACCATTACTACGCATAACATTACATTGCATGTATGGTAAGTATTGGATAGTGTAGGGGTAAAAATTACTATTCTAACTCCAGGGGGGTGCAACAGTAGGGTAAGTGTTGGATAGTGTAGGGGTAAAAATTACTATTCTAACTCCAGGGGGGTGCAACAGTAGGGTAAGTGTTGGATAGTGTAGGGGTAAACATTACTATTCTAAATCCAGGGGGTGCAACAGTAGGGTAAGTGTTGGATAGTATAAGGGTACTATGCGTTGTAATGTTATGCGTTGTAATGGTATGCGTTGTAATGACATGCGTTGTAGTGGTATGCGTTGTAGTGTCATGTGTTGTAATGGTTGCGTTGTAATGGGATGCGATGTAATGGATGTTGTGTTGTAAAAGTTTCGTTGTAATGGTAGTGCGTTGTAAAAGTTGCGTTGTATAGGTTGTTTCCCAAGTGTAATATCCCTCTCCACTGCACCACAAGGACAATATCCCTGTCTGCACCGCAGGCGCATTAACCTTTTACGCTGCACCGTGAGAATAATATACCTCTGCTCCACGTATCAGAAATGCACTGATCCTATATGCACGCCAAAAGTGTAATATCCCTCTCTACTGCACCACTGTATGTCATCCTTCTCTGAGAGGCCACAAATTATGTAACCCTCCTCTCTGTCCTACCAGTGCACAACCCCTCTTTACTTCATCATACGTACTTTGCACCAACAGTGCAAAACGGTTCTACAAATCCTTTTTTTTCAGTCAACAGTTGCCTTGTTTTTGGTTCGATGGGTGTTTCCTGGAGGCAGTAACATACACAACTGAAATTCACTCTTCGGTTCAGTTGTCACTGAAGTTCACTTCTGGGGAACATCCTTTACAACGCAACTTTTACAACGAAGTACCTTTACGACGCAACCATTACAACACAACTTTTACAACGTCTTGCGCTGGGGGGCGCTCTAGGATAGGGAATAGTTTTCAACACCTTCCCTACTATCCACGGGGACTGGAGTTGGAATAGTAAATTAAACTATTCACTATCCAGCGCCCCCAACGCAAGTCGTTGTAACGACTTGCGTTGTAAAACTTGCTTCGTAAAGGCATGCGTTGTAATAGCATGCGTTGTAACGTCATACATCCTCACTTCTACATGGTCTGCCAACGAGAAGTAATCTTTCCACGTGATGCCATAAACACTACACTGTCCTCTACATTTCTTTGCGGGTTTTCACCAGAATCACGACACAAACAGAAGCCCTTGTCATGAATAACCTCTTTTTTGCTTTAAAATTAAAATTAAAAAAAATATCTCAAACATACTAAAGCCTAAAAGCACTTCGACAATAAATATGGCATTCTCACACTGGCATCTCTCAAACTTGTTCAACAATCACAGTTGACCAACATATTTCGACATTTTCGGTGCTTACCAGTGTTGTGTCGCTGACATGTTTTGAAAATAAGAAAAATATTGGCTTGGGTTCTTTCAGTATATATCTTTCAACAAGTCCAATTCCAGGAAAAAAAACGATATATATAAATATATTATTCAACAAATTCAATGCAGCTAAGCCAAATTTAGCTAACTCATTATAGAGCGTGAAGTTATGCCAAACTTTGAGGCACTATTCACATGAGAGATATAATACTTTTCACAAATTTTCAAAAAGTGTAATCTTACAATCCCCTGAATGTGCTGTTGAGACAGGTTGGTTTTCCCTAAATATTGAATAGCGTAGTAATTGATTAGTCCTAACTTCAGTTAAACGTAGTTTTGTTAGCGAGTCATGCAATTCACAAGGACCTTTATTTACAGAAAAAATGTGTTCAAAAACATTGGGACATCCGAGTCTACAATAGGGGTGGACGGAATGTTCCATTCCACCCATGGAGTTGGCGGAATTGTGGCTACTCCGCATTACTCTTTAATGCGGGGTTTTGCAAAATTCCGCCACTCGCCATGTGGCAGAATTTCTCTCCCACAAGGCTCCAGAATATATGAGCTGGCGAGCACAAGTGAGATTTGGCCTCCTCTAAGCGTGATTTTCTAACGCGGGCAGTCACCGGCATTTGCGAGCTGTCGCGGTCAGAGGGCTGCCGTTCAATTAGATTTGCTGCCACTCGAGTAGGTTTTCTACTCAAGCCGCAGTAAAATCAACTTGAATGGCTGTTCACTCTTGAGCAATGTCTGGTGCTGCTCGCGCTACCAGTGCCAAATTGCAGAGCGAGCCACATATTTTCTACCTGTTGGTGGATCTCTGCAGAATCTTGTGGAGTTTTCCTATAGCTCTGCGGAATTCCGCGGCGATAAACTCCGTGAGTTCCACCCACCCCTAGCATCTCGGCCATAATAACAAAACACACCGGAAAAAAATTGTTGCTCAGGGTTCAAGGTGTGTGAGAGTTGGTCTTCTCCCATAACGCAAGCATCTTTCCTTATGTAGATGTCTTGTGAGGAGTTGGTTGAGTTTTTTTGGTCTGGGTTTTGTTTTTCTGCACTGATTGTGAAGCGATCTGCATTAAGTTATCTGCCTTGGAATCAGCCGATGTTGATTAAAGCTGCACTGATTGTCTCTTTAAAAGGATCAGCTGTAATAATGACCATTGAAATTGAATTTCGATGTCTTCAGGGCTGATGAAAGCAGCTGCTTTGTGGTGCTACCAAAATTGCCGCAAGAGGGCACCAGCTTGCTGCACATGGCCTAAAAAAAAAGTTTCTTTATTTATTTTATTTGCAAAGTTTTATATATAGCGCTGGCTAGACCCAGAGGTATCAGAGCGCTTTACATGAGGATCAGCGAGTTACAGGATACATAGTTATATTCTTTGATATGGTAGAAAGAGCCTGCATGTCCTTGCACCACATTGGATGTATTCTCTATCTCTAAGATGTGAAGAAAAAAAAAGTTAGGTAATGAGAACACTTCCGGGGCAGGTTCAATTTACATTTCTGACCCCAGCTGACTCCAATTCCCGCTTCAATTAGTTCTCAGCCAAGACATTGGACGCCTCTTTCTCGCCTCCACAACCCGAGAACAAGGTCAGTGTGATCTCTGTGACCTTATTACCTTCTGAAATAGATGTGTTAACTCCCAGGAGGTTACTTGTTTTAGCACTTAAAGGTGACATTCTACATTCCTTACAGTTAACGTTGCACAAAGGAAGAAAGCACCGCGGGGCTTATTTACAAGCCGCTTGCGCCGCCGGTGCGTCACATTTAACAAGGGAAAAGTGGCGTAACGGCAGCGCAAGGGGTTTGTAAATAAGCACTTGCGTGTTTTACACTCTACAGCAGTAGCGGTCGGTGGTGGGAGTAGCTGCCGGGCGGTGACGTGTGGAGGGGGAGGGGCAGGGTGGGGGGTAGTAAACTATATATTACGGTGGACTTCAGGTAAGTAAACATATAAAAAATAAACAAATTTTGTTGCGCACACTGCATCGCATTTGGGGATGCAGTGCGCGCAACGAAATTTGTTTTATTTATTTATATGTTTACTTACCTGTAATCCGCCTTAATCCATAGTTTACTACCTATTCTCTACTCTTTTTCTTCTCTTCTTCTTCCTCCTACTTTCATTTTATTTCTTTCTATTTCTTTTTTTCTTACTTTCTTTTCTTTCCTCGTTCTCCTTTAATATATAATATTCCTAGTTTATCATATGTTATTTTAATATTGATATATTTTGCTCATGTTATTTAGATTTTCTTACTGCTTATACCCTTTCCCCATTTTCATCTTCCCATTTTCTCTGTTATCTTTTGTATTTGAAACTTAATAAAACTTCTTAAACAAAAAAAATAGAGTGTTAGGTAGATTTCCGCGTGACGTTATGTTTTGAATTTCAGCTTTGTTCACCAGGGTGCGCTGTCATAGCTCCTGGAAGACAGCTGGGTGCAAAGTGTTTTCCTTTCTTAAAAACTGAGGAGGATATGCACAATAAAGTGGCGAAGCGTGTCGTTAGCCTTCTGGGCTTAATGACACGCTCCGACACTTCGGAAACACAAGACTGCACCATATTTACAAGAATGTGGTTCAGCCTTGCGTTTCCCCCTGTGATGGCAACTGGGGTTTAACAACTTAGCGCCAACGCCGGCACCCTTGCACCAGAGTGCACGGGTGTCTGTGTGCAGGGGAGGATTGGTCATGTGTAGGAAGGCGTCCCTTCTCCTGCACACAAACAATCCTAAAATGCAAATGTTGTCACTTTCATGTGTGCTGCTTCATGCAGCACACATGAAAGTTACAAGCTGGCATTTTTTTTAAAAAGGTTTGTTTAGGTACAGGAAGGGACACCTTCCTGTACATAAACACTCCATGGAATTTTGCTTTTTCCATGTGTGCTGCACAAGGCAGCACACATGGAAAAAGCAAAAACGAGGAGAAATACTGCATTTCTGATGGACGGGTTGCAGATTGTGAAAGGGAATCTGAACTGAAATCCTTATGAACCCTAGCCATGTGATCCTGGGCGAACCATTTTACCTCACTGCCCCTCGTTTTTCTTAACTGCAAAATTTGGGAGCACGTGGAGTGATTTGGTTCAAGGTGAGAACTTTACAAAAAAGACATTTGTATTCAGTTGACTTCACTTTAATGCTGCCCCACATTATAATATGCCTGCTAAACATGTAGATGGTGCCCACAAAAACTGTAATTGGCTACTGGCTTTCTCGTGGAAAAGAATGTAAGGTCGTTCTTTAAAACCATATATATTTATTATTAGAAATGTTGATGTTTTATATTTATTGGTGCAAAAATGTAATTTTATGTGTTAATATGGAACACAAATGCTAGGGGCCTGATTCACAGAACTAACTTAAGACAAAATCCTTTTGGTATTCACAGAAGGCACTTACTCATTTCAGTATTCACAGAAGTTAGGAGTCCTAGCTTTAGGACTCCTAAATGCCTTCTGTGAATACCGAAAGTCTTAAAGTTAGGATTTTTCTCAGTTTAGGAGTAGTAAAGTTAGGAGTCCTAACTTTAGGACTCCTAAATGCCTTCTATGAATACCGAAAGTCTTAAAGTTAGTATTTTTCTCAGTTTAGGAGTAGTAAAGTTAGGAGTTCTAACTTTAGGACTCCTAAATGCCTTCTGTGAATACCGAAAGTCTTAAAGTTAGGATTTTTCTCAGTTTAGGAGTAGTAAAGTTAGGAGTCCTAACTTTAGGACTCCTAAATGCCTTCTGTGAATACCGAAAGTCTTAAAAATAGGATTTTTCTCAATTTAGGAGTCCTAACTTTCTGACTCCTAAACTGAGAAAAATCCTAACTTTAAGACTTTCCGTATTCACAGAAGGCATTTAGGAGTCCTAAAGTTAGGACTCTTAACTTCTGTGAATACCGAAATGAGTAAGTGCCTTCTGTGAATACCAAAATGAGTAAGTGCCTTCTGTGAATACCAAAATGAGTAAGTGCCTTCTGTGAATACCAAAATGGTAGTAAGTTTAGAATTTTGTCTAACGTTAGTTCTGTGAATCGGGCCCTAAGAAAATAATACTGGACCATATTTTCAATTTCCAAGAGTCCTGGTCTATTTTGACATCAGTTGGGGATTTCAATGGCTCGGCTCAACTTTGTAGCCCAGGGTCCAACCACAGCCCAGGCTCTGCTCTGACTCCGCTCTCTATGAATTCTGTGCCTGACCAGCTCTGCACACACCAGAGTTCTGCTGAGTTCATGCAGTTTGGCTGGGCAGTGTTTGACTGCTTTGTACATTTAATTTTAACCCTGCAAAAAAACGCTAAAAGGAGTATAATTTTAGAAAGTAATGCAAAGTATGATACATATAGTGGGCGCATTTGTATTAGAAGAGACAGGGTTCAAAGTACGGATATTGCTTCTTTGACCGATACCCAGGGCCACGGGAATTATGTGGTAGGGGAGGACCAAATTATGTTGTGGTGTTGACTAAATTATGCGGCAAGAAAGGCCAAATTATGTGGCGTAATGCGGCATATTTTGAAGCAGTAATACTTCACTATTTTGTGATTTTTACACATCAAGGTATGGGCAAAGGTTTCACCTTATTAAAATCAGTTTATCAGCAAAATACAGCAATCAGCAACTAAAAGATGACGCGCCTGTATGCGACAAAGGCCTGCTGCTGCATGACATCATTTGTGTTAATATTTTTGTAAGTTTTGATCTGCTTGAGCTAGAAACAATGTTATGTTAAAATTTGCAAATTATACAGACGATGGATTGTGTGGTACATGTGGAAACTCTACCAATAAAAAGCAGCAGCTACAGATTTGCATAATCCCAGTGGCTCTGCCTATATCCAGAGCCTTATAAAAATTGGACATAGGAAGCGGTAGGTGAGGGAATGCATCAATATTGGTTAAAATGGTACTCTGTGGTTCGTTTCAGAGGAACAATACGTTTTGTTGTTATTTTAGTTTTATTGATGCACTGCTCTGAATTTATTATGGGCACCGTTAATTTTTGTGTCTTCATCTACTTCTTATTTCTTCGTGCACGCTCTTCTAGGTTCTCTACTCAAATGATTAGCTTAAGACAAGCTAGCTTGTCTTTTTGCAACCACTGAAACATAACCTCAAATCTATTCACTACACGGATTTTGGAGACATGGCTTGATAGAACTCCAGACCCTAGGGCTCTGAAGGGCTCTGAAATGGGCCTATGCGTCGCATCACTGCACCCGCACCGGAAGCAGCGCACGTGTACTTGTGTTCTGGAAATTATAGCAAGGGCAGAGAGGCGCTATACAAATGACCAGTAACAACAGTGAAACCCATTCAATTATATTCTGATTACAGAGCCTGCCTATTGTAACGCCATATTTGTACTTCTTTTACCATTCATTGAACTTTGAACTAGGCATAGTGCCTAGAAGCCCTACTGCACGTTCTTCAATTCTGAATCCACACATTGCCAGATGCTGTCTGCGTGTGGGCTATCTATCTATCATCTTTCTATCTATCTACCTATCTATCTATCTACCTATCTATCATCTATCTATCTATCTACCTACCTACCTATCTATCTATCTATCATCTATCTACCTACCTACCTATCTATCTATCTATCATCTATCTACCTACCTACCTATCTATCTATCTATCTATCATCTTTCTATTTGTCTACCTGTCTATCTATATATCATCTATCTGTCTATCTATCTATCATCTTTCTATCTGTCTACCTGTCTATCTATATATCATCTGTCTATCTATCTATCTATCTATCTATCTATCTATCTATCTATCTATCTATCTATCTATCTATCTATCTATCTATCTATCTATCTATCTATCTATCTATCTATATATCTATCTATATATCTATCTTCGTGTGGGTTATCTGTCTGTCTGAGAGCACTGTTCACAGCCGGGGGGGGGGGGGGGGGGGTTTCCAGGGGGTAGTGAAGAAGGTGGGGGCAGCCATGGTGCTGGGATGAGGTTTACACAAAAGGGAGTGGCCATGTGCGTTTGCACCCATGCCTTTCCCCAGCTCTCCTTCCCTGGGCTATTTGAGGGGGGGGGGGGGGGCAGCAGGAAACCCCTGTTCTGACGGGGCATAAGGCAGCCAGAACCCTGTAGCTCAGGGGGGCCCTCCTTTCGGGGTGCCGCCCATTCAACCCAAACGCCTGTGAGTTACCGAGTCTCGGGAGCTCCTCACTGGTCCCAGCAGTGTGCGTGACGTCACCGCTGCCCTCCTCATCCCCCCTGCGCCCTCCGGCCCCGAGACACATATATCACAGGGTGGTCGATGGGGTTAAATATTGGCGCGCGCTGAGTGGGCCGCGCGCTAAGTTTACTTAAAGCCGCTGTAAGAGCTTCATTAGCGGACAGTGAGAGACGGCAGAGTTAATTAGCGCCGGGGCAGCCACTCGGCATTCCATGGAAATTGGTATCGATCCGCCGGGGGTGGGGGAGGGGCACAGGGGGGCAGGGAAGGGGGGCCGCTAGGGAAGGAAGTTGGGGCACAGAGGCTGTCAGGAGTGCGCCTCCTGGAAAAGCGACGTATTGAGGTGATTGTTGGGGGTGGCAGGGGAGTTGGGGGAAGGGGCGGGGGAGGGGGCAGCAGAGGGGGCGGGGCTCCAGGTGACAGCATTGCTGAGCCAGCACTCTGCGCCCCCGCCCTCCCACCCTTTGCCTGGGGTCTGAATCCTGCTGATGGCACGGCCGTCCAGGTTCGGCGGGGTCATCACTTTCAGCGGAGGCCTCTAGGCGCATTGTGAGCGGAGCTTTAAAGCTCAGGGTGTCGGTGAGAGGCCGGGAGGGGCCCTGCGAGGGAGGGGCGGTGCAGGGAGTGTGGCCGGTCAAAGAGCACCGTGGGGCCCGGATCTGGCTATTCAGTGCACGTGAGAGACAGGAGAGGGCTCGAGAGACAGGGAGGGAGACAGGAGACGGTATGAGAACCGGAGTGAAGAAGAGGTGGGAGACAGCCTGCGTCTGTGTGAGCGGAGAAGGGAGACAGAACTTGGGTGTAGAGATCTGGGGCTCACAGACAGGACTCAGCCCTGCAGAGACTTGAGGGCGGGGCGCATAGCCTCAGAGACATGGGGGGTCACAGACAGGACTCACATGTGCACCGAGAGGGGGCACAGGCGGTGGCTTACAGATGCACAGGTCTGAGGCTCACCCATCCGGACTCACAGGTGCACATAGTGAGGGGGGGGGGGGGGTCACTTGCATAGGACTCACAGCTGCCGAGAGTTGAGTGCACTGACAGCTGCACAGAGTGGGGCTCACAGACAGGACTCGCGACCAGACATGGGGCTCATAGCGGCACAGACCTGGGGTCACAGGACTCACAGGTGCACAGAGTGGGGCTCACAGGTCTCACAGGTGCACAGAGTCGGGGGGTCACTTGCATAGGGCTCACAGCTGCCGAGAGTTGAGTGCACTGACAGCTGCACAGAGTGGGGCTCACAGACAGGACTCGCGACCAGACATGGGGCTCATAGCGGCACAGACCTGGGGTCACAGGACTCACAGGTGCACAGAGTGGGGCTCACAGGTCTCACAGGTGCACAGAGTCGGGGGGTCACTTGCATAGGGCTCACAGCTGCAGAGACATGGGGCTCACAGACAGGCCTCTCGACCAGACAGGGGGCTCACAGCTGCACAGACCTGGGCTCACAGACACACGACTCACAGCTGCACATGGGGTGGGGGGTCACGGGACTCACAGCTGCACAGAGCGGGGGTCACTGGACTCACAGCTGCACAGAACTGGGGTCACATACACACGACTCACAGCTTCAGAGATATGGGGCTCACAGACAGGACTCGCGACCAGAGAGGGGGCTCACAGTTGCACAGACCTTGGGTCACAGACAGGGTTCTCACAGGCAGCTGCACAGACCTGGGGTCACAGTCAAAGGAACCCCCGCCGAGCAGGGTGGGGTATCATTCACTCACGTTGGACTCGCCCTCGCCGTGACAGGAGCACAGCCCACTCAGCTGCACAGACCCGGAACTCCCACGTGCAGGACTAGCCCATGAAGAGTGGCCCTGACAGATGGACTGCTTCCGGGGCCACCTGGGCCTGCAGAGGCGGCATCCGGGCCGGCGCGAAGCTTCCTGCCAGGTAACCGGCACCGCTGGCGCGGCTGTCAGATGCTGCAGCGCGCACTGCACCGTCAGCTGCTCTCTGGTCCTTCAGCAATAGATGTGTTTATGACCAAATGCAGCTGTGCTCATTTTATCGACCTTGTAAGCATGAGAACTGGCGGGCTTTGAACCCGCTCTTTCAGGTTGCCTACATAGTTTCTATTATGTTGTGTGCATTTATCCAATGGTAGTACCCTATTGAGATTGCCAAGCATTTCTTTAATAGACAGTTCCAGTCTCTATTCGGATTTTGAGGTTTGGGGACTAGTTGGTCTCGGTTCATTGCCTGTTGTCCGTTTGATTGAGGTGTTGGTGGAACAGGTGGCTCTTGCGTTGTTGCCTGGAGCCCAGATGTTTAGATTGTTTGGGGGACGGGGACGGGAAGGAGGTGGGCAGGTGATTCTGTGTTATTATGTGAATCATGGGGTGTTGGTGGAACAGGTGAATCCTGCGTTGTTGCTGGAGCTCCGCTGTTAGGAGTGTTTGGAGGGGCAGGTGGTTTTTGAGTTATTTTTTGGTTCGTGATTGGTTAGGATGTTGGGGGACAGATGATTTTGCGCTGTTATGTGAATATAGGCTTGTTTGGTTGTTGGTAGAACAGGTGATTTTGCGTTATTATCTGAATATAGGCTTGTTGGTGGAACAGGTGATTTTGCGTCATTATCTGAATATAGGCTTGTTTGGTTGTTGGTGGAACAGGTGATTTTGCGTCATTATCTGAATATAGGCTTGTTGGGTTGTTGGTGGAACAGGTGAGTTTGCGTTATTATGTTACTATAGGCTTGTTGGTGGAACAGGCTATTTTGTGAATATAGGCTTATTGGGTTGTTGGTGGAACAGGTGATTTTGCATTATTATGTGAATATAGGCTTGTTGGGTTGTTGGTGGAACAGGTGATGTTGCATTATTATGTGAATATAGGCTTGTTGGGTTGTTGGTGGAACAGGTGATGTTGCATTATTATGTGAATATAGGCTTGTTGGGTTGTTGGTGGAACAGGTGATTTTGCGTCATTATCTGAATATAGGCTTGTTGGGTTGTTGGTGGAACAGGTGAGTTTGCGTTATTATGTTACTATAGGCTTGTTGGTGGAACAGGCTATTTTGTGAATATAGGCTTATTGGGTTGTTGGTGGAACAGGTGATTTTGCATTATTATGTGAATATAGGCTTGTTGGGTTGTTGGTGGAACAGGTGATGTTGCATTATTATGTGAATATAGGCTTGTTGGGTTGTTGGTGGAACAGGTGATTCTTGCGTTACTGCCTGGAGCTCCGCTGCCAGGAGTGTTCGGGTGATTCTTGAGTTGTTGATTGGGACCTTGTTGGCTGGGATGTTGGAGATCAGGTGATTTTGAGTTATGTGAATCTGGGCTAGTTGGGGTGTTGGTGGTGCAGGTGATTTTTGTGTTGTTACCTGGAGCACCAACTGTTTGGAGAGTTCAGGGGCAGGTGATTCCGAGTTACTGCTTGGAGCGTGTCTGTTTGGGGTGTTGGTGGATCAGGTAATTCTTTCGCTGTTGCCTGGAGCTCAGCTGTTTGCAGTGTTCTAGGGAGTCAGGTGATTGTCGAGTTGTTGCTTTAAATATGGCTGGTTGGGATGTTGGGGAACAGGGGATTCTGAGTTACTATGTGAATCTTTGCTTGTTGGGGTGTTGTGGGAACATGTGAGTCATTAGTTCTTGTCTTACGTGTGACTGGTTGGGACTTCAAATGGAGGGTATTCTTGAGTTGGTGAGGCCTGATTGGTGAGATTTTTGTGAGAATATATGAGCCTTCAGTTGTTGTCTTATTCCTGGCTGTATGGAGTGTTGGGGAAATTGGTGGGTCTTCAGTTATTTGTTAGGGCTATCTTATTGGGGTGTGGGGAACTGGAGAGTCTTGAGTTACTCATTGAAGCATGGATGGTTGGGGTGTTGGGGAACCGGTGTTTCTTGCAATGCTGTTTGAAGCCTGGCAGATTGTGGTGTTTTCGGGGACCAGGTGAGTGTTTATTTTTTTGTCCAATGCCTGGCGTGTTGAGGTGTTAGGGAACCCGTGATTCTTGAGGTGTTGACTGAGGACTTGGAGAGCAGCTAAGTCTTTCGTTTTTGTCTTTTGCCCTGGTCTATTGGGGTTTTGAGTAACCTGAGTAGCAGTTTGTGGCCTTGTTAGTTGGGGTGTTGGTGAAACGGGTGAAACATCTGTTGTTGGCTAGTAGGAATGTTGGGAGAGCCGGTGAGTCTCGACTTGTCTTCAGAAGGCCAGTTTGTTGGGATACCGGCAGAGCTCTTCAATTGTGTTCACTCCACTGGTTGAGGGTGGAGAAGCGTATTCAATTTAAGGCTCTTTGCTCTGTTTTTAAAGCAACGGCAGAGATTGTCCCCCCTACCACAGAATTGGTCTAATAAAACGACATCAGTCCTCTCGTCATCTGCGATCCTGTAACTCTGTCCCTAGGATCAAACAAACTCACATGGGTGGTCGCGCCTTTGCGTACCTCGGCCCAAAGCTCTGGAACACCCTACCGGAACAGCTGAGATTCTGTACCGCATTAACCACCTTCCGCAGACAATTAAAGACGTGGTTGTTCTGAACCAGTTGCAACAGTGCGCATCCCTGCCTGTCGACAAAGGGCCAGGAAACCCTGAGTGGGTAGCTGCCGCGCTTTATAAGCTTTTAAACTTTTCTCAAAGGTAGTCGTTTCTTTATTTTTCAGTTTTTCAATGAGATATGTCCACTTTGGGGCTAGAACTCATGTTCCACCCAATATGACTTGGGCGGCAGAAATGCACATTTGTCAACCATAGAAAGCGTTTGTTTCAGCCGCATCCGACCCCCTGGGCAACAGGGAGCTCAATGTGCAGGAAGGGGTCTGAGACAAGGACTAAGAGGAAGAAGAGAATGGGAAAAGGTGTAGGGGAGATGCATAAGCAGGGAACGAAAGATTTAGTACCAGGAAGACAGAAGGAGGATGTAGGGTTGGGGATGAGGGAGAACAGAGGCCAAAAGTTGTAGGTAGCGTGGATGGAGGAAAGGACAAGTGGATATGGTGACAGGAGGGTGAAAATGTAACAAGAGAGGATGAGGTGGAAAGGTCATAAAAGGTGTTGGAAGACTGGGTCTGCCAGCAGGGAATGAAAGGCGTAGGGCCAGTGGATGGGTTGAAAAGGGAATGGGAAGGCGGGGTGGGGGAGGGGGTAAATGAAGAGGGAATGGGTGCAGGTGTAAAAAAAAAAGTAGTGTTAGAGACACGGATGGCAATGGTTGGGGTAAGCTGCAGGGAGACAGAAGAGAGTGAGGGTAGCTAAGGGCCTGAGTTGGACTAAGCAGGGTGTGACGTCACATGCAAGAGATTATTATGTTGGAGCCATGTGCATGATACGACCAAGGTAAGGGGTGACGGCGCCATCTTGGATTGGGAATCATAGACGATAAGATTGGCTGTGGTGGATGAGAGAACTGGTAAGCGATGCAGTTGTAAAAATACTACCATCGTAACTTAACAGCGCAAGGCCTTCTATCTATTTATTCATGCATTTATCCAGCCCTCAGACTCTGTAGCAAGTGCCAGGACAAAATGGCGGATTTTATTTAAATGGCCACATCTTTGCTGTCTAGTGCGAGATTGGGAAGATGGGGGTTGCGATGGGTTGGGGTATGATGCTAGCAATTTGTATTTCATGTGCGCACCCCCAACTTCCGGTTGACCCTCAACACTGCCCGGCTGTCCTTTTTGGAGTGCAAAAGGTGTATGTATGTTGCAGGAGACTACGTCCCGATTGTGTTGTGCAAAAGGAAATTGTTTTCGACTGTATTTGTGTTTTTTGGGGCCGCATATTTTTCTACTTGCTGTTGCAGAAGTAAAATGGCGGAATAGGCCTCAAGCCTGACACAGCACCCTTGCCTTGTTCCCCGGGACTGGAAGGGGACCAGAAACTCTTCTCCGGTGCTGGGATCCCCCCCACAGCTACAAACACCCCCTGACACCCGAGAAGAATGAAACAGCCGCCATGCACCGCCGGACAACCGCGCAGAGGACTGCGCGCGCCCGGGCCGCCTGTTTGGGAAACATACCTCTTTATATGTCCATATGGACATGTCAGCTATGGAATGTAAAGAAGTATGTATTCCAGGCAGGGATGTCTCCGGGGAGCCCGCGCCGGACATAGGAGCCCCGCACAGAAAGGATCGGGCTGAGCCAGCAGCGGGCCGGGGTGGGGGCGCGGGGCTGTGGCGCTGCCTGCATTGTTCTGTGACTTTGCCTGTGTCAGCAGGCGGGTCTGCTCGTCAGGACATTAAATATTCAGCCTGCTGACTGCTGCAGGCCCTTTGAGAGACGGCCCCAGCAGAAAGCCGGCTGGTCACTTTTGTTCTGGCCAGGCACCGGCGGTCTGGGGGCCGCTGCTGTCTCGGGGTTTGATGGTAAAGCTGTGTTTTTTTGCAGAAGGGTGCAAGGCCTGACACGTTTGCATAAGGGGGCTGGGGAAAGGCAAACAGATCTTTGATTGGACGAATTTGTTTGTGAAGGGTGTACTGTGATATCAGTCCGTTTTATATCTAATGTGGTCAGAAAACACACACTGTTTCATTAAAACACTATTTTGAATTTGGACTGATGACCTCCAAATTGTGTTTCAAGAAAAAATTATGCATAAAGCTTCCGATCACATGGCATTTAAATTACTGTCAACTGCCTCTGTATTTGCCATCCTTGTTTTTATTATTGCATCATTATTCACGTTTGTGTTTGGCTCTTGAAAGGTTAAATAGCAACTAATATTTTTCCACTTTTATTTGTATGAAACATGTCTGCCTGCAGAAGGATACCTATGTTTGTTTGTTTTTGCTCTCTGTTAAGTAGCCGGGGAGGGCACACGATGTGCGTGGCAGTCGTTTTAACACTCATTAGTGGTTTGATTGACTTTCTATAGATCTTAAACCCGAAGCTGTCCTGGAACTGAAAATGATAACGCTGCAGTTCAGCAAACAAGCACTGGCAATGCCAGGTGTTTCTGCCTTTGGCTTCCAGTCTTTTGGCTTTATCAGTGCTTATTTTGTTTTTCACTTGTTTTTTGGAAACTTATTTTCGACTGAGCTGCTGGGCCTTTGCCAATACAAAAACACAGGCTAAAAGTAAACACTTGTTTTGGGTTTTAAAAAAGCTCACTTTACCATAGCAGGCCTTTGCACCGAAGGGAACTACCTTGTGTGCAGATGTGCTCCTTGTGAAAAAGCAGAATGACGTCACTCAGAGTGAAATTCCACTAAACTATTTACCCATCCACTGGGTGAGAGGATCGCATGCACGAACAGTCAGAAAGAGTATCTTTCATGTTGAACAGATAGTTTTACCTTCGCCTCCATTTAAAAGCACAAAAAATTAGCAAGCTAACTGTTCAGTGAAGACAGGTTGCTGTTAATCAGCAACAAAGGGTAAATGTATCTGGAAGTGGAGAGACAGAGGGCTTGTGTCACATATAAAGCGTTTCAAATTTTCTTTAAAAACAACTCTCCATGATGTCACTTTGAACATCCATTTGTACTTGAAGGTTTAGTGACAGCACGGGGATCTTATGGAAGGACCAGTTCTAGGTAGCTACTATATATTATTGTTACAAATATAGTATATATTTGTAAGTTGAATGTAGTAAAAATTCTTTTGCATTTGCAAACGGTGCGAATCGGTAATTTCTCCCGTTTGCGAATGAAGAATAGCCATTCAAGATGTATGAGAGACTTTGGAGTCACAATTTTAGCTAATCACAAAATTTGCAATTATCTAAAATGCGACTACAAATAGGGAAACGCAATTTGCGGTTACCTTAGCACATGTACCAAGCATTTTCTAAATGCAAACTGTGCATTTAGGAAGTGTTATTACCATCGAATCCAAGTCGAGGGTAACCATATGCACATTTTGAAAAATGCATGAAAATATTTTTTTCAAAGTGCTATGCTATGCTATGCTATGCTATGTAGCGCACACATGCCTCAAGGGCATATGTGCGCTTTACATGTGCACATTTATTTTTGGGTGCTTCGAGGGGGCCTGAGGCCGCCAGACACCCTTGCTATTGCATTAACTTATTTGCTATTCCCAATTACGTAATCGTAAATTAGGTAATGCAAAACCATTTGCACCCATGGGCATTTAGGCCTCTAGGAACGAATGGAGTAGTATTACCTAATAGCAATTACCTAATTGCGATTGCGAATCTTTAGCAATCGCTATTAGGTAATTGTTATTTTCTTACATACCATTTTAAAATTCTTAAATAGCGATTACCTAAAATTCACTATTCAAGGAATGCAAAATGGATTTTTGATACACATGGCCATTAGTTCTATATTGCATTGCAAGGTGGTGGGTGATTGTGCAGTGAAATGCCTTTGGCAAAGGTGTTTTGTGTCCTATACTGAGCTGGTTGTTGTGTACATTGGGGCCACTGGTTGTCCATTCTGGGTTGCCCAAGTTTCCAATGTAATTTTTGGGAAATGGAAAGTCTGGATATCTCTTCTTGTGAACTTGCAGATTCTGAACTGAAACCCAACTATTGAGGTTGAGATGGGCACCTGCAAGTACACCGCCCACAATACATGAGGTTTCGAGGAAGGATATTAACCTTTTTATTTGGGAAGTTTGGGCAGCTCAGGCCCGTAAAGCAGCAGGTAGCGACGTGCTGTCAAAGGTTTGCAAGCACGAAAGTAGCAGTGACTCACAAGTGGCAGCAATCACACATATTCGTACAAGTGTGGTACGAGATCGCATATACCCTATCCCTCCTGGATGAGGTTGTTATTTTTATACATGTCGCATTGATTATGGTAAAGCGCTCTGATACCCACAAGGGTCATGTTCGTGCTATATAAAACTTTATAAATAAATAAATATGGCTGAGTGCATATAAATCAGGGACAGGGCCGGTGAAAGAGGCTTGGTCTAAGATGAGCAGGCACTGGTAGGAGGTGCGTTTGGGGGCATTAGAAAAGGGTGACACGGTGGCACTAAGACGATCACATGCATAGTAGCAGAGAACATAGATTGAATGATTGTGTCAGGGGCGGAGTCTGAGCTGCCGCTGCACCCACTACAGGCTCTTTTTGTGTGTATCCCACTCCAGGTGAGCACTGGAGGCCTGGATGTGCCCAAGCAGTGCTTGTGTTTTGCAGTTTGCAGAACCCTATTTCCAAGACCATGTTGACTTTGTGGAGGTTTTTCCGATATTGCAAAAAATCCTATTATTAGTATCAGAGATTATTCATTTTTTATTTATTTTACTGAGGTTTATATAGCGCGAACTTGACCCGAATCGGGTATTGGAGCGCCTTACATAGCGCCAGTTGCATTACATGAGGACACACAATCATTTTTGTTAGGCACGGGGAGATTAAGTGATTTGCTCAGAATCACAGGACTCATTGCCGAGTCTCAAACCCAGTTCCCCAGATTCGAGGTCGACCACTCTAGCCGTTAGGCCAACTCCTCTCCCCAAGATTGATTCTCCTTTTATCAGTGGGTGTGCCGTAAGTCTCTGAAATTCAGCAGTAAGCTCATCAGTGGAGAAGTGTGGCTCACTGGTTAGAGGAGGCAGACCCTGAAGCATAGGTCAGACCCGGGACCAGGGTTCAATTCCCGACGCGGCAGGGTCTTGAGCCCGAATATCCACGGACTTGATAATTCTCGTTTCGGTGCCTACTCGAATCACGGGTTCACACTCTGCAGCTCTGGGCATTAGCTTGCTTAATCTCCACTACGGCCCCCCCGCGGCGGGATGCCTGGCTTTCACCTTGGGGATGCCCAGTACGGGTATCTCACTGGGAAAAAAGCCAGGACGGGTTCCCAAGGCAAGCGCCGAGATGCCTACGGGTAATCGAGCGCTATATAAGAACGCAAAATAATAATAATAATCTGAGCAGCAGGGGTGCCGTGGCACCTCATGCAAATGAGGAACATGCCCCTCTTACGGACACTGCTTGCCCGTGCCCCCTGTTTTGTGCATAGTTAGTCCTACAAACCCTTGCCATGCCCAGTGCCACGGCTTGTGTTTGTTGTATCCTTAGCCCTGCTTACCCGTACCGTGCTCTCTGTTCTATGTATCATTAGCATGTTTATCCTAAGCCCTGTTTACCTGTGGCATGCCCTGTGTTCTGTGTATACCTTGCCCATCTAGCCTGTGCCATGCCTTTGTTCTGCTTATCTTTTCCCTTGCTTAGCTGCGCCGTGAACTTTGTTCTGTGTATCCCTTACCCTTCTAGCCTGTGCCATGCACTCTGTTCCACGTATTCTTAACCCTGCTTATCCATGCCTTAACCTCTGTTCTGCATATCCCTAGCCGTGCTTAGCTGCGCCGTGACCTCTATTCTACATATCCTTAGCCTTGCTTACCCATGCCATGCCCTCTGTTCTGTGTACCCGTAGCCCTGCTTACCCGTGCCATGCCCTCTGTTCCATGTTTCCTTAACCTTGCTTAACTTCGCCATGAACTTTGTTCTGTGTATCCCTTGCCCTGCTAGCCTGTGCCATTACCTCTGTTCTGTGTATCCTTAGCCCTGATTACCGGTGCCATGCACTGTGTTCTGCGTATCATTAGCCGTGCTTAGCTGCGCCGTGAACTTTGTTCTGTGTATCCCTTGCCCTGCTAGCCTGTGCCATGCACTCTGTTCTATGTATCCTTAGCCCTGATTACTGTGCCATGCCCTCTGTTCTATATTTCCGTAGTCCTGCTTAGCTGCGCCCTGACCTCTATTCTACATATCCTTAGCCTTGCTTATCCATGCCATGCCCTCTGTTCTGTGTATCCTTAGCCCTGCTTACTGTGCCATGCCCTCTGTTCTATATTTCCGTAGTCCTGCTTAGCTGCGCCCTGACCTCTGTTCTGTGTATCCTTAGCCCTGCTTACTGTGCCATGCCCTCTGTTCTATATTTCCGTAGTCCTGCTTAGCTGCACCCTGACCTCTGTTCTGTGTATCCGTAGCCCTGCTTACCCGTGCCATGCCCTCTATTCCCTGTTTCCTTAACCGTGCTTAACTGCGCCAGGAACTCTGTTCTGTGTATCCCTTGCCCTGCTAGCCTGTGCCATGCACTCTGTTCTATGTATCCTTAGCCCTGATTACTGTGCCATGCCCTCTGTTCTATATTTCCGTAGTCCTGCTTAGCTGCGCCCTGACCTCTATTCTACATATCCTTAGCCTTGCTTATCCATACCATGCCCTCTGTTCTGTGTATCCTTAGCCCTGCTTACTGTGCCATGCCCTCTGTTCTATATTTCCGTAGTCCTGCTTAGCTGCGCCGTGACCTCTGTTCTGTGTATCCGTAGCCCTGCTTACCCGTGCCATGCCCTCTATTCCCTGTTTCCTTAACCGTGCTTAACTGCGCCAGGAACTCTGTTCTGTGTATCCCTTGCCCTGCCAGCCTGTGCCATGCCCACTGTTCTATGTATCCTTACCCTTCCTTAGCTGTGCCGTGACCTCATTTCTGTGTAGCTGAAGCCCTGCTCGCCTGCACCATGGATTTCCGCCATGGTAAGCCTTTTTGGGCCCTCACTGACCAGAGCCATGTTAATACTTCAGGCCCTAAACAGCCTTGCCTGACCCTTGCTGCTGCTAGCAGAGACATTTTAAGAGTGAGAAAAGTAGGAAATCTCCCCCGGCATCCACCTTCCTAGGGACCCCATGGAAAGTGAACTTAAGGGCACATCTTGGTCAGAAAGATTGGAGGGGTCGGATCCTCTGACTTTCCAGAAATCAGGCTGACATATCCAGTCAAAACTCATTCTACGACAAGCAGGGCATGAGTGGGTTGAAAGGTGAGTGGAGAAGAGTTTAAGTTGTTGGGTACAAAGTGGCGGTAAACACAATATTTTGCAAATCAACCCACATTCTCGAAGACTTTCAAAACAATTGCAGGGGAGTGGGAGAGAGAGAATGAGTGTGTGTGTTTTCATCAGTGCCTGTATTATAAGTCCAGGTGAAATCCGACAGAGACCTCACCATACCGGACTCAGAGCATCTGTAGCCAACAGTTTATTACAGAATATATTTATTCAGGGAATGTTACACCCGAACATCCCCTTTGAAGCTAGACCCCTGAGTGAGCTTTCTCTCCAGATCACTTCTGGGTATTTTTGTATCTTAACTTTGAATTTATCATTAAATGCTGTTAGCCAACATAGGGCTTGAATTTGAAAAAAATGGGTAATACATTTCAAAATTGCCCCAAACAGGTCTCTCAAAATCCTTAAGATGATACTGGCTAGTTGCAGAGCTCAAAGCCTTCCTAGACCGAAGAATCCCCACAATTTCATTGTATCAGCGCTCCACAACAAGTCTGTCCTCCCTAGTAATACTGTGAGGACTGGAACCTGTACGGAGATGCTTTGGGCCACTACGAAATAAACAGGAGTAAGCCTCAGAGACTTGTATCTGACATTGACATGATGCTCCGTTCAGTCAGTCAATCAAGGATTTATAAAGCACGGCAAATCGCCCGTGAGGGTCTTAAGGCGCTAGAGTTGCTAACTGCTTCATGGTGATCTGTCCAATCCCTGATGCAGAGGTCTAGCCCGGGACCAGGGTTCAATTCCCCGCCTCGGTGGGTCTTGGGCTCAAAAAATTCCACGGACCTGATAATTCTCGCCTCGGTGCCTATTCCAATCATGGAGTCCCACTCTGCAACTCTGGGCAATAGCTTGCTTAATCTCCACAACGGCCCCCACAACGCTAAGGATGCCTGGCCTCCACCTTGGGGGTGCCCAAGAGTGGACACCTCACAGGGAAAGCCAGGATGGGTTCCACAGCGGTATTCGTACAAGCCCCTTGAGACCCTTGCGGGTGAGTAGTGCGCTATACAAGTATCAATTTACATTTCAATCGAACAGCCAGGCCTTGAGTCCTTTCCTGAATTGCCGGAGCTCAGTTCTGCTCAGGGCCCCTCCTGAGGTTCCCGCAGCAAATCTCTGTGCATTTGGGGCCAAACCATGAACAATTTGCGCCTGTGCAAAAAAAATGGCTTGCCCAGGCCGTTTGCACAGTTACAGCCGCGTTTCAGCCGAGGATCTCCAAGCTCTTTTTACACTTTATACCCCCCCCCCGCCACCTTAGATCAGCCAATTGCGGTCCCGTTAACATCAATAAGGTTAAGCGGGCGAGATGGGGGGCAGAGCAATCACACATTGCGTCTCCAAACTTTGAAACATGATGCCACTCCCCCTGGAGACTCAACCTAACCTTCAGCTTTTCAGAAGGAGCTTAAAGACCCGTCTGTATATAGCCATTTAAGTCCCCTTCCTTCAGTCTTTTCCTTCCACACAACATAGCGCCAAGACGCCTTGGCATTCGAGCGCTTAACAGGCATATAAACATAAACATAAACATAACAACCTGCAAACCAATTTGCACACCTGCAATTGAATATTGCAAAGAAAAATGCCATAGTATGTTTTTTTGTTTTTTTTACCATGATCTCAGTTAGGAACAACTTCATAAAATGAGCATTAACTAATAAATAAAAATATAATCTGTGCTGCTGTGCTTGCCACAACAGAGGGCTGATGATTAGTTGCATAAATCAAAGAACTGCTTCTGCGCCTGCGCAAACTTTAGTCCCCAAACCCGATGTTGTCCCTGCGTGCATTGTTGGCAATAATGTCTCAAATCTACAGCTCACTGGACAAGCTTTACCTCCATTGTTCATGACCGCAGCAGCCGGACAGCGCCTAGAAAGGCAGTCTTGGTGTTTTTAACGTCACTGCAAATAACATCAGATACATGGATTATTTTGTTAATACTTAACAAGCTGAAAGATAACCTTCTGTTTATGTGCACCCTGCTTAGGGTGACCAAATATTGAAAACCGGGACATTTTGCAAAAATAAAAGAAGGACTACAATTTTACGTCAGCAGAGCTGTGCAGAATGATGGCTCTCGTAGGGTGACCAGGCGTGCCGGGTTTGCCAGGACGGTCCCTGTTTTTCACTAGCTGCCCGGACAGATTTAGAGAAATTTAGCTCATGTCCAGGTTTTTGGAGAGGGTCGACTAAAAACGGGGGAGGTGGTGTTTTATGTTTTACAAAGCAGGGATAGTTAGCAGTTGTTCCAAGAAAGCAATTTAATTCACAGGCAAGCTAATGGGTTTAACAATTGCATCTTATGTATGTTCTTACTGCCTGTTTTGTAATTCTCTGCTGAGGAGCGCTCTCATTCTGTGCGCTTGCTTGACGTAAAATTGTAGTCTTTCTTCTATTTTTGTGAAATGTCCCTTTTTTTGCTTTAAAATTCTGGTCACCCTAGGCTCCCATCAACATAGGAACACAATAGAGGCACTAAGAAAATAAATAAAATGTAATTTTTACAACCAGCATCATACCTGTTAATTAAGTGTCTTCCTTATAACAGGTGCTCACTGGCACAGCTTTAGAACACATGAAAAAGTGATTGTCACTTTTTTCAGTCGACCCCCTCTAAAAACCCGGGACATGAGCCAAGTTTGCCGAAATCTGCTGGCGCCTGATGGTTGATGCTCTGAAATGCCATTGGAGCTGTGGTGCAGGCGGACACGAGCTGGTATGGTTGGGCCAGGGTCAGTCATTCTAGGTCCCTAAAGACACCCAGTTCCAGCAGCCCGTCAGAGGTGTCTGTCGTGGGATCTCTGTATTTCTCAGCAGGCACCTGCCTGTCTCGGTTGCTGCTTGAAGGTGGGAGAGACGGCAGGCCTGAGTCAAGGCGCTGTCCCTTCAGCACCCGCGTCACCCTGAAGCAAGCAGGGACCTCTGTAAGACGTCGTCTCTCGCCTGGGGGTGGGTGCAGGGCTCAGAGGGGCTCTGCAGATCGGGGGAGAGTCAGGAGATATTGGGCTAGGGTGACCAGAATTTTAAAACCAAAAACCGTGACATTTCATAAAAATAGAAGAAGGACTGCAATTTTACTTCAAGCGATGAGAGCGCTCCTCAGCAGAGAAATACAGAACAGGCAGTAAGAACATACATACAATGTAATTTTTAATCCCAGTAGCTTGCCTGTTAATTAAATTGCTTTCTTGAAACAACTGCTAACTTTCCCTGCTTCGTAAAACATAAAAAACACCTACCACCGTTTTCAGTCGACCCTCTCCAAAAACCGGGACATGAGCTAAATTTCTTGAAATTTGCTGGGACAGCTGGTTAAAAACTGGGACCGTCCTGGCAAAACGGGGACGCCTGGTCACCCTATATTGGGCGGGTGTGTGACTGTCTCTGACGCGGAGCTGCTAGCAGTCTCACCACCAGCTTGACGTGACACGTGTCTGCCTCTTCAACAGGTCTCCATTCCCACTTCCACGGTCTGTAAGGTATTCTGGCCGAACATCTAACACACGCTTCACCAGCCCTACACCCCCTAATTGGCATGACGCATGATGTGACTGACTCTCCGCTGGCCCTACCAGCCTCCAAGCCTCATCTGTGACTGGTCGGCTAACCTTTAGGGAGCACAGATATAAAATAAGATTGACACTGCCCCGGCCCTACTAGTCTGTAAAAGTCACTGACCTAGCCCCACCAGCCTCTCCGGGCCAATAGCCTAACAGGTGACTCAGACTTCCCCAGCCCTACTTGCCTCCAGGACACATTGCCTAACACGTGGATGACTTCACAGGTCCTATTATCTTCTCAAAGTCAGCAACCTAACAAGTGACGGACTATATCCAGTGCTTAATTTGAGCCGGTGCTTTCCGGTGCTCAGCACCGGCACCTAATCCTCAGCACCGGCGCTTATAGCACAAATTAAGGACACACTCATTTTCAAGGCACATGATTTTCCTCAGAATCACAATATGTTGAGCCAAGCCGAGACTCGAACACCGTTCCCCAGCTCTTGAAATCGGTGGCTGTAGCCATTAGGCCAAGTCCTCTCCAGAATAATAAGTGCTGGATTTCAGGTCAGGAGGCAGTTTGCACCAGCACATTTCTCCTGTTAGTGCTGCCTCCCGAGGAGAGCCCCAGCACTTTTTATTTTACAAATTAACCACTGACTATATCCCAGCCATAACAGCCTTTATGGGACACTGACTTAAGATGTAACTGACTTTCCCTGTCAAACCAGCATCTACTACTCAGTGGCCTCACTTGTGACTCTTTCTGCCCCAGCCCCACAAGCCTCGATGGGACACTAGCCTGACATTTGAGGTTCTGCCTCAGATGTCATTCACAGAGACAGCAGTCTCGCGGTAAATCCCATGAGCCCCTTGTAGGTGAGTACTCCTTCCGGTACTTTCATAAAATGAGCACTTCAAAGCCTTCTGCTCCAACATTCCAATGTTTATCTTTCTGTGTATCCCTTTTTAAACCAGAACAGTCCATTCTCAGTGGGTGGAATGTTCTAATAGCCTTATAGCCCTTCTGCCTCGGGCTATACCCGTTGTTAAAGCCCTGTTCCTCGTCATACGCCTGAGCCGCTATAACTCAGGTCCAAAGCTCCTAACACCATAGTAGGTAAGAAGTTGGCTAGCTGTGCAGAATAAGATAAATGGTTGTGTCATTACCGATTTTCTGAAGGTAATCAAGTGTGAGGCAGCTGTTGATATTGTTTAAATACTAAGCTGCAGATTCTATAGGCCGCGGGAAAGCGTTCCAGAGTCTTGGAGCGAGACTTGAGATGGCGGAATTCTTTACTAGCCAGTGCTAAATTTGAGCTGGTGGTTTCCCGTGCTTGGCACTGACACTTAATTGTCAACACCGGCGCGTGTGCAAGTCTGCCACATGGTGGCGCTGTCTGACTAATTTAGAGATGACCACGACAACAGTTAAAACTTAATTCAATATTAAAAATGACTATTACCTGCCGCCCAAGCCCTTCTTATAGCTTTGGGGCCTGGAATACTCAAACTGTCACACTTGAAGGAGTGTGAGGGTTAGTAGTTGTATCATTCGAAGCATGGCAGGAGCCATGTGTGGTGCAAGCTGCAGTGACCTCCTAACGGGAAACCTGGCACTTATGTTTTTTTAAACAAATTAGGCACTTTTACTAGCCCTAGATAAATTCAATAAAGACAATGAACTAACAATCAATGCTGGTAAATCAGTGTTCAGTCAGAAAGGTTGCAAAGTGATAAACTGGAGAGCAGGAACTACTATAAATGAGAAACAACAGAAATACTCTTATCTTGTGTATGGATCTCCGCAAGCGGCCCGATTACAGAGCATTTAGCACATTTAAAAGCAACGTTTGCACCACTCTCCTTTCCTCTTCGGTGCCTATATAAAAACCTCGAGGCTCCAAAAGTTACTCCATTTCTTGTTGTGCTTGGAGCAAAATCCCAGCCATCTCTGACATACGTTATGTTATGTTAAAATTATTTACACAGCGCACGGACACCAAGCGGTTTCATGGCGCTAGGGGCGGAAAGGCAGTGATGAGAGGCGATGTGCAATTTTTACTCATAGGCTTGCCGGAACAGATGGGTTTTCAGAAATTTTCTGAATAGAGTGTAGCTGGATGTTGATCTAAGTTCGTTCGGAAGGGAGTTCCAAAACCGGGGGGCCAGAGTTGAGAACCTGAGGCCCCCATGTTTTTTCCGTTTGAAAGTGGAAATGGTAAGTAGGTTATGGTGGGAGGAACAAAGATCACGGGATGGGAGATACCGATGAATCCTGGAGGCGATAAAGGCGGGGGCCTGACCAAGTAGTGCCTTGAAGATGGTACAGCCAAGTTTGAAGACACAACGTTTGGCCACCGGGAGCCAATGGAGGTTCTTCAGCAAAAGGGAAACATGTTGGTGCTTGGGTTGGTGAAAGATCAGCCTTGCTGCTTGGTTTTGTACCAGTTGTAGGCAGTGGAGCTGGTAGGCTGGAATGCCAACATAAAGGGCGTTGGCATAGTCGATGCGAGAGGTGATCAGGGCCATGATGACAAGTGTGAGGGCCTCCGTAGTCAGAAACCTGCAGATTTTCCTTATTCTGCGAAGGTGGAAAATGCATGAAGACATACGAGCTAGAGGCATTCCCAGGGAAATTAGGAACATGGCTAACTTGCAAAAAATGCTCGTTGCTCCGACAATGATTCTATCGCCCTAATTCTGCCTGCCAAGCAAAAATAAAACTGGAATTACACCTTCAGCAAACGTCACTAGAAATATTGCAATAAAGTCTTTCTAGTTTCTTTAAGCGCTGGCGAAGTAAAAAAAATAATTGAGAAGATATTAGCGAGGTCACCCACTGATTACTATCAGAAAACGTCTGCTTGTCAGGGAAAATAATTAAAAGTTACAGCCTGTACACTCATTTCAATGTATAGTCGCCTAGAAGGAGCTGGGCTCTGTAAAGAAAAGGCGTGTTCCACAGTGCGTTAAGAGATTTATAAATTGCAGGATATATAAATTCTGAATTGTTTGGTTTTTGAGAAATAATATTTTTGGTTGAAGACAGTAAACTTATGTCATATTTGTATTGACAGCCTTGAGTCTTCTCTTAAAATAAGAGGAACCCCCCTACACCCCAAAAAAACCTCAGGAAAGTGGTTTTCTGGATGGTTAAGCTAAGCTGTTTCTTTCGACTTGCAGCCACCTGGCAACTTCTTAGAGCAGCCGCATTACCGGCACTTTTTCTGCAGATGCTGGCATCACTCCGCAGTGATGGCCACTTACGCCATCTTGACGTCCGCGTTCTCTGCATTTTTCATTTGTAACAGTGGTGTTAAACATTAAGCCCTTTTAGGTGGACTGGCCATCAATGAAAGCTTGCATAAAAAATAAGATAATACAATATGAAACTGGGAATTGTACTTAACATGAGAATCACCTACAGTTGCCAATTTAGCTGGGTAACCTGTAACATCTTAGATCTTGCTGTAAGCAAACAGGTGCAGACTTGAACAACCCTGGATCCACTCAGCCCTCATTCTTTTAAAGAACTGGGGCCCATCTCTACTGGCACATTTCCCCATAGACACAGAATGGGCAAAATCCTTCGATACATCAGGCCATATCTGGAGACTATCATAGAGCCCGATAATAACGCTTTTTTGGGGACCTAAAGTCTATAGAGCCAGTACAATGGTCTAAAAGGTCCAATTTCTTTGCTCTTGATCCCCTATATCAAGCAGTGTGTTGACGATAATAGTTCCGTTATATAGAATTTATTCCGATTGTGAGAAGACCGCTTTAGCGCCCGGGAACAAAAGATCCTCCTGGTGCCTTAGAGCTTCAGAAAGGTCTGAACACACTACTTTGAACCTCACCTTATTGGAGAAAAATTATCTATCGGGTCTCGCACAGAGCATTAGACCAGGAGACATTCGCCTAAAACCACTTACTGTCAAGAGAACCCTTCAAGCCAATTGGTTGCCCCTGGCCAAGAGCGATTCGCAGAGCTTCTTACGTTCTGGCGTGGCTCAGAAGCATAAGAGCTAAAATCTGCCCCATCTTCAGAACACCATCTACAGTACCTCAAGCCTCCTCCAACCTCAGCCCCACCAGCATGACAGCGCCTTAGTATCGCAGCGCCGCGAGGTAGCCTCAGGTGAACAACCTCAACCTGAGGAGTCTCAGGTCAGAGTGTTGTCAAAGGTTTCTTCTCATCGGCGTAGGTTCAATACAGCGTAAAGACTGACAGATGCCGTCGAGCAAGAACAATGTCGCTCTCCCGCTGTATCCACAATGAATTGGAAAACACGCCAGTCGGTTGTTTTTCAATTTGCTGTTTGCTGAAGAGCGACTCAATTACAGAGCGCTGAGGCGTCCCCCCTCCGAGCTGTGCGTGTTCTTGAATATTCTATATGTTCTAATGTACAGCAGCAGAAGGGTGCTTATATTTAGAGAAGCAGTTTATCGTTTGATATTCTTAAACAATCCTATGAGGTTTACACTCTCGAGCATATATATATATATATTTAGCTATTATGTATACCGATGTCTAAGGTCGCCAATGTGGTGTGAATGCATTAATTCATTTTACTTTGAATGTTGAATAACCATAGTGCATTTATAGATATAATAATGATGCACACTGCTGCAATGATTATTAATTTGGATATTGTGGCAGCTCAAGTAGAAATATGCAGGTGGTGTTCCCATTACGATTAGCTGAAACATAGTCTGCTTTCTATGTCCTTGACAGCAGCCATACACGTTGTCTGTCTTCTATGTTGTTTATTTTACTCACTTGTTTAAATTGTGGATGTACGCATGAGTAATTTGGCTTTTGAAAAAGACCGCAAGGTCGAAACGCGCAGCAGTTGATTTAAATTTCCAAACTGAAAACGTGATCCAGGAGTGCGAGTCAAATGTATCAGTATGGCTGTGGTGCATATCTTCTGCAAAATATATAAATATATAAATATATACATATGTGTGTCTGTGTGTATATATATATATATATATATATATATATATATATATATATATATATATATATATATATATATATATATATATATATATATGTATGTATATATATATAAACATATATCTATATATATTTTTTTTCTAAGGGCAACATGGAGCTAAGTGCTACCAACACACACCACATTATTTTGTAAAGTGACGGCGCCGTAGAGCCATAAATTTACGGGTACATCAGAACATCTAAGGCAAATATAGACATCTACCACACCACAGGATGGTGGCCTTAGTCAACATGGGTAGCCGGGTACGATGTAAAATCATTATCCAGAAATAAAATGGTTATCCACCAGCCACGGCAGAGGAAGGTGGTTGGACTGGTTTCAGATGAAGGGAACGGAGGTTCCAGGTGAATCATACTGAACCATATTGAACTGTCATAACATCAAGAGACAAATGTGTGGTCGTAGTTGAAGTCTGAACAGAAGATGAGGATTGGTTGCCTCCCCAAAACCTCAGGAAGCTTTTCTCAAGTTTTAGAGGTATGGCTAGGTTGTTCCAGGTTGAAGAAGCCCCTGTGTCGAGTCGAGTGATAAGAAACATTTTGTGTCCGACTTCTGGCTTCTTCAGCCGTAGTAGGGTCATTCAAAAGACTATGGACAAGTTGCGATCTTTTGAAAAGGGATCTCTCTTTCACTGGCAGTCAGTTCAGGGCCAAATTGCACAAGTTCTTACAAGTATATCCACAAGCTGGTCCCATATGCCGACGTTCAGCAGCTGGACTATAAACGACAACAGGCCGACTTCCTTGTAACAGAGATACATTGCCTCCAAAGGTCTTTGTCACTGACCGCGTCTCCAAAGGTCTTTGTCGCTGGTTCACATTTGCATTTCTGATCATAATCCTGTATTGCTTTATGTTATCATGTAGGGTTTTTAAGGTAACCTCACATTCACTGTACCCAACAGTCTTGGCGTATCATCGCGTTATAAGATGACGCAGATGTCATGAATACACCCCTTATCCTACATCATAAGCTTCCTCACATTTTTCTTTCATGTAGGCAGCCATTAAAATGTATAAAAAAATATATTACTGTGAGAAAATAGTGTAGGAAGACCCTACAGAGACTCACTGTAAAAGAGCACGTGTAAACCAGGCCAAACTCCCAGGAACTTGAAGTTGAATGCCTTGGCGGGGGCTCCCGTGCCACGTTCACCCACCCAAGAGCGGCTCCACGTTAGATGTGATTTGGGAGCCATCTATTTTCAACACTGCCAAATGTCATTTTTCATTGACATTTTAACCAACCTGGGTGATAGAGAGAAGCTTCTCATGTTCACATAAAAAAAAACTGGTGTGAGCCCATTTTCACTAGTTTCATCAAAGAGGCTGAGCAAGTCATCTGTGTCCACTAAGGACAAATCAAGGACCATTCATCTTTCTTTTTTGCTCCAATAACAAGTAAAATGACACCCATTCTACAAAACTCACAACATTTTATAGGGTGGAGCGCTTACTTTTTTTCTTTTTTTAAACAAATTTTATTGATCATTTATTATTTATTTATTACATAGGGTGCTTACTTGTGCAAAAACAGCAGTGCAAAACCAGACAATGGAAGCAACTGTTAGTCAAATGTTCAAACTAAGCCCATTGGTGAGATCCACCTGGTCAACACAAGCCTTATCTTCTAGAGCCCTGAATACTTGTCGCCTCACAGACCAATCATGGTTCTATCAAACTTAAGTCTGAAGTGCGCCTACTTGGGTATGTATCTCCTTTGTAGATTGGTTAAACAAGTTTGTCTAACTCATAAGGTGCTGTGGCACCTTTGACCAGGGTGGAGATCATGCAATCCTAAATCCAAATAAACGAAGAGCGCATAAGCCGAGGAACTCAATACTCTTTTAACCCTTTGGCGGCGGCGGTAATTCCGCTACGGCACTAGGGGGGAAGGTGGGTCCGCGCGGCATCGCCATGCTCATGACGGAACCACTCCAACACGAGTCACGGGCGCGCTGCGCTTGTGACGGAGTGGTTCCGTCACGGCACCGCCCTCGCAATAGAACGCTCGCGCAGGCGCGGAATTCCTGCAGCATGGGCGGTGCGGCCGCGCCGTGTCAACACCACTCCGTCACCAGCACAGCGCGTCCGTGGCTCGTGATGGAGTGGTTCCGTCATGAGCATGCAAGGGGTTAAAGAGTTTTCTGATCCTGTGGGGTGCACGTGCTGCAAATATCTATTGTGTATTCGCAACACTACGTACTGTGTTTGTAAAGAGCTCAATCTGCATTAATTCACACTTATTTTTAATTTCATCCACTCAAGGACCAATAGTAACAGATTTTGTTATTCACAGATATAAGATTGTAACCCGTATCCATAGGCTTTGGTGACCTTCATATGTCCTTGCCCTGTGTTTACGTCCAGACTGCAGACAAAGGCCTATATGGATGGGGAGGCTTATAAGTACCAAATGCAGCCCTTTGGTCGAACAACCATAATAATATAGAACATTCAACCAATTGAGGGCAGAATGTTGTAAGCAAAACTGACTACGACAGAGGAGAAGCACTTAATGTCAGAGCAGATGAAAAACATCAGCCAGTTCATATCCAACTGAAACGTTATTCTCTTCATGAAAATGTATTAACATTCCTCTATTCTAATATAGCATTAGGGCTCGCTGCGAATGGCTATGTCGGTCTTTAACCCCTTCAATGCTGCTGTCGACCATTGGCCAATGGCAGCACTACCTGCCCAGTGCTGCCGTCGGCCAATGGCCGACGCGGCCCCGCCTGTTTTGCGGAAGTGCCTCACTTCCGCAAAATCGCAGGCGCATGAACAGGTTAAATGTCCTGTCCCTGAGTCAGGCTGATAACATGAGAAAGCGCATTTTAAAAAACCAGTTCTGCTGCAGGCAAAAGGATTATGGGCTAGATGTCCCAAAATTAAATTTGCAAAAAGCGCATTGAGTCTGATTTTTACAAATTGACCTTTGTAATAATAGGTTTGGTCGCAAAATAGGGAATCACAGGGAGGAAATTGCCTAATAGTTATTCATTAGGCAGGATGCAATCTGTGACCCCCTCTGATTGGCTACTATTACAGGAATGGTTTTCTAAATGGGAGAGCAGACCACCATCCCTGTGACTGCATTCCAAAATGGAAACTTTTTTTTATAGCTGCCAGAGTCACTTATAGGAAGTGGGACTGCTTCAAAAAACAAGACTTTTTCTGTTTTGAAAAATTTCTTTGAGAGCAGGCAGTGAGCCCCAGGGCCACTATCTACACCTCCAGGTTGCCACACAACCTCCCAAAGTGGAAGGGGTCCCACAGGCATGTAGGCCTGACCCCAGTGACACAGGTGAAAAGGCCTGTTCCCTCTACTGATCACTGTCACAAAAACGGTACGCTGCCACCACCGCGCTAGTGCTACTTACTTCATGGCAAGGGCAGAAGCCCTTCTCCATTGTGAGGGTAGCGCTTTGGGCCACCTCTAGGTCTAACAACCAGGGTTGGATTGGGATTAGAAATCGGCCCGGGCACGCTAAAAAAACTGGCCCATATTTGCATATTGTCTCCTGCAAAACACTGCTTCGGTGAAGTTTTATATACACCTGAAAACAAGTGAAGCCACTTCTGCTAAAACCCCCCGCCCGCACTCAGTATGCACCCATTAACTGGCCGGCCCAGCGAGAGAAAGGGAGTGACTCCTCTGTCTGTTGATAAAAGGGAGGTAATGGACGCCTATCTGCCTCCAGAAAGGCCACTCAGGGTCCCATTGGCCCAGTGGCGACATCTAAACGGTCTACAACGGTTAGCACGCATTTTTTACAACGCGGTGCTGTTACCACGCTACTTTTACCACGCAAGTCGTTACAACGACTTGCGCTGGGGGGCGCTCCAGGATAGTAAATAGTTTAATTTACTATCCAACTCCTTCCCTAGAGTCCACGGGGACTGGAGTTGGAATAGTAAATTAAAAAATTTACTATCCAGCGCCCCTCCACGCAAGTCGTTGTAACGACTTGCGTGGTAAAAGTAGCGTTGTAACGGTACGCGTTGTAAAAGTACGCGTGGTACCGTCATACATCCCATCTAAACACACCAGGCACAGCCCAAATCGCCCACCCCCAGGCTGCCAAACAAGCAGCCCACGGCTGGAACTTCGACACCGGCCCCTCGGCCATTGCCCGAGTGCCCGCCTTACCAATCCAACCCTCCTAATGACCTTGCAATCGGTGGGACTGGCCTAGGTCAGGTTGCACATGTATGATCCGTGTTTGCCCATGAAATAACTTTGGTACTTATGATCCAGCTGTCACTGCAGCTGGAGCGCTCAGGGCAGGGGTGCACGTCTCACCATGCAGGGGACATTTCTCTCCCAACAAGCACCTACAACAAGAGAGAGGGGGACAACAGGTATGGCTCAAGGCAGAAGAATTGTAATGTTACACAGAGGGTAGATTGTGCTAAATTAAACCGGGTGAAACAGAACAACAAAACACTGGAATAATAGAGCTGAAGGCCTAAACCAGCCGATATTTACCCTCTAACCCTCCCCGTCTTAGAAGGAGTCCTCAACATCACAGCATTCTCATAACAGATAAACTGATAAACAGAAGCACAAAAGAACAGATAATCATTCTGTGTTCCTGGTGGCTGGAATAAAACAGATTTGGGCAAAATTCCTCGACATCAAACATCAAGATTGTTATTCTGAGCCTAACCAAAAAATGCATTCTGTGAAGCACCCAAATATTAGTGATAAAACCCTTAAATATTAGAAGTATGCTCAGAAAAATGTCAGCACCACACGTACTATTGATGTTATTTGATGTTCTGCAGCACACTCCGTTATTGAAGGCGCTCCACTGGCTGCCTGTCAGGGAGCGTTCCCTCTTTAAAACTGGTTGCATGGTTTTCCAGGTCCGCCAGGGCTCAGCTCCTGCTTTTATTGTCTCCCTGATAAAGGAATACGTCCCTGCCAGAGAGCTTCGATCATCCTCTCAATCCCTTCTGCAGGTACCCCGTTACAAGCGGAAAAAATGGGGAGGGGCCAACTTTTCATTCTTGGCACCCACCTTTTGGAACTCCCTTCCCGACCATCTGCGGTCGGCTAAACACTACTCCCTTTTCCGTAAAGGCTTAAAAACCTTCCTGTTCAATCAGGCATTTTCGTAGCAACCTACCCTCTGTCGCTCTTCTGCTAACTTTGCCTCCACAGCGCCAAGAAACCATCTAGGTGAACGCTGCGCTTTACAAGTATTTTAAATTCAAATTCAAATTCAAATTCAAATACATATTCTGATGGGCTGTTCATTTGGAGAGTAGTTAATAGATATATTTGGCATTTAAAGTTGCTTTTTGTCTTCTGGCACAGGATCTTTGTTTCAGCCAGGGCAAGAGGGATAATTTAGGGCCTGTCGATCGATGGGAAAACATTCATCTGTTCTGCATCTACTGTGTCTATCAGATGCGCCGTCTTTTCTTGGGCACATGAAGGTCTTGTCTTGAATAATGCTTCTAGGTGCTGCAGCTGAGTGTGAGGTTAATTCATGAGCTCTCTAATAGAACTGTTTTGCACAGAGATTCATTTTTAATCCTTGTTTATATTTTTACATCTTCTCTGAAGCACAACTTTGGCCCCCTGTCCTTCGGAGAGGGGTTCTGCCCCTCCTTCCCCCAAAGCAATGCTTGGAAAGGGTTGGCTGGTCCTGTAAGTTCACTCTCTTTGGGACTGTTTCCTGCCCCTTTGAAACTGGTGAAACAGGGCCAGCGATGAAACTGTGAGGCTGCCCTGTATATCGAAGGTCGTGCTGTATCATAGCTGCAGTGCTGTGTGCAGCTAGTGCTGTAGATCAGGATTACTTTTGAGGGGGGCTAGTACTGTTTTTCACTGGTCGTAATGATGTTACTGAATGGAACCGACCCAGTATTTCAAAGGCTGCGCTGTACTCTGCCGGTCCTGTATGCTGCTGGTCCTGTATATTAAAAAAAAGTTGTGCTGTATGCTGTCTGGTCTGTATATCAAAGGTTGCACAATATGCTGCCGGCACTATATATCAAAGGTGCATGCTCTGTATGCTTCTGGCCCTGTATCTCAAAGGTTGCGCTGTAGGCTGCCGGCACTGTATCTCAAAGGTTGCGCTGTATACTGCTCGCCAGTATCTCAATGGTTGCACTGTATGCTGCCGTCCCTGTATTCAAAGGTTGCACGGTATGCTGATGGCCCTGTATATTAAAAGTTGCGCTGTATGCTGCCGGGCATGTATCTCAAAGGTTGCACTGTATGCTGCCGGACCAGTATCTCAAAGGTTGCGCTGTATGCTGCCGGACCGGAATCTGAAAGGTTGCGCTGTATGCTGCCGGGCACGTATCTCAAAGGTTGCACTGTATGCTGCCGGACCAGTATCTCAAAGGTTGCGCTGTATGCTGCCGGGCATGTATCTCAAAGGTTGCGCTGTATGCTGTCGGCCCTGTATGTCAAAGGTTGTGCTGCATGCTGCTGGGCCTGTATATCAAAGATTGCATGCGCTGTATGCTTCTGGCCCTGTATCTCAAAGGTTGTGCAGTATGCTGCCGGCCCTGTATCTCAAAGGTTGCGCTGTATGCTGCCGGCCCTGTGTCTCAAAGGTTGCACAGTATTCTGCCTGCCCTGTATATCAAAGGTTGCATGCACTGTATGCTTCTGGCCCTGTATCTCAAAGGTTGTGCAGTATGCTGCCGGCCCTGTATCTCAAAGGTTGCAAGCACTGTACGCTTCTGGCCCTGTATGTCAAAGGTTGTGGTGTATGTTGCCGGGCATGTATCTCAAAAGTTGCACTATATGTTGCTGTCCCTGTATTCAAAGGTTGCACGGTATGCTGCCGGTCCTGTATCTCAAAGGTTGTGCAGTATGCTGCCGGCCCTGTATCTCAAAGGTTGCGCTGTATGCTGCCGGCCCTGTGTCTCAAAGGTTGCACAGTATTCTGCCTGCCCTGTATATCAAAGGTTGCATGCACTGTATGCTTCTGGCCCTGTATCTCAAAGGTTGTGCAGTATGCTGCCGGCCCTGTATATCAAAGGTTGCAAGCACTGTACGCTTCTGGCCCTGTATGTCAAAGGTTGTGGTGTATGTTGCCGGGCATGTATCTCAAAAGTTGCACTATATGTTGCTGTCCCTGTATTCAAAGGTTGCACGGTATGCTGCTGGGCCTGTATATCAAAGATTGCATGCTCTGTATGCTTCTGGCCCTGTATCTCAAAGGTTGTGCAGTATGCTGCCTGCCCTGTATCTCAAAGGTTGCACTATATGTTGCTGTCCCTGTATTCAAAGGTTGCACGGTATGCTGCCGGTCCTGTATATCAAAGGTTGCTCTGTATGCTTCTGGCCCTGTATCTCAAAGGTTGCGCTGTATGCTGCTGGCCCTGTATCTCAAAGGTTGCGCTGTATGCTGCGGGACATGTATCTCAAAGGTTGCGCTGTATGCTGCTGGCCCTGTATCTCAAAGGTTGCGCTGTATGCTGCCGCCCCTGTATCTCAAAGGTTGCGCTGTATGCTGCCGCCCCTGTATCTCAAAGGTTGCGCTGTATGCTGCCGCCCCTGTATATCAAAGGTTGCAAGCACTGTACGCTTCTGGCCCTGTATCTCAAAGGTTGTGCATTATGCTGCCGGCCCTGTATATCAAAGGTTGCAAGCACTGTACGCTTCTGGCCCTGTATCTCAAAGGTTGTGCATTATGCTGCCGGCCCTGTATATCAAAGGTTGCAAGCACTGTACGCTTCTGGCCCTGTATCTCAAAGGTTGCGCTGTATACTGCCGCCCCTGTATCTCAAAGGTTGTGCAATATGCTGCCAGCCCTGTATCTCAAAGGTTGCGCTGTATGCGGCCGGCCCTGTATCTCAATGGTTGCACTGTATGCTGCCAGCCGTGTATCGCAGAGGCTGCGCTGTATGCCGCTGCCCTGTATCTCAAAGGTTGCGCTATATGCTGCAGGCCCTGTATCTCCAGGGTTGCGCTGTATCTTGCTGATGGTCCTGCGTGAATGACCCGTGTATCCGAAGGGTTATGCTGCATGTCAACCACAGCAGTGCACTGTGTATCAGTTGCCTTGTATCTTCAATGTATTGCTGCCCTCTCTGAAAGAATAAGCAGGCAGAAACAAAAATAAAGACAACAAAAATACAGAGTGAATCAATAAACACTAAAGACAGAGCGAAAATGTACAACCTAAACTATATTCCCCAGTCCTATCAACATGCATTCTCTCCCTTTCCATAAAATGTACTGGGACTTGGATGAGAGCAATTATTCCATGGTCTCCTGCGTAAATGACATATGACGGCAAGAAGTAAAGCAAGTAAATAAATAAATAAATAAATAAAACTATTTACCTTGCGCTCACTGCATCGCCGAGTTGGCGATACAGCGAGCGCAAGGTAAATAGTTTTATTTATTTACTAACTTTACTCCTTGCCGCCGTATGTCCGACTCCACTACCCCCCACACTCCCCCTCCCCGCCCCACCACCCCGCAGCACTCCCTCTGCGAGCCGCCACTGACCACGATGCTAAAACTGTGTCTCAAACCTGTCTGAGTGCCAGTAGCGGTCAGCAGTAGGTGTTTCTGCAGGGCGGTGACGTGGGGAGGGGGAGGGGCAGGGCGGGGGTAGTAATGTATGGATTACGGAGTTTTACAGGTAAGTAAACATTTAAATAAATAAAACGAATTTCGTTGCGCGCATTGCATCGCATTTGGTGATGCAGTGCACGCAACGAAATTCGTTTTTATTTATTTATATGTTTACTTACCTGTCAAACTCCGTAATCCATACATTACTACCCCCCACCCTGCCCCTCCCCCTGCCCACGTCACCGCCCTGCAGAAACACCTACTGCCGACCGCTACTGCTGAGTACACTGCCTGTATGATGCACAAATACAAATTTATTTCAGTTTCAGTGCTACTTTATGCTATGTTATTTTACATTATGATATTTGGTATTTCCGTGGTGCAGCATTCCCCGATTGTTTCATTGCCCACTTGACGCTTTGTGCAGACATCGGCCTTCAGATGCTCTTCATTCAACAAAGGATCTCACATTGAGGACTTGGCTCACAAAACACATTGGGGCAGATTTACAAGCCCCTTGCGACACTTTTGCGTCACTTTTCCCATGTTAAAAGTGACGCAAAAGTAGCGCAAGGGCCTTGTAAATCTGCCTCGTTGTTGTGAGCGGGCGATTTGGGGGGCGTGGCTCATATATGTCTAGTACGTAGCGGTGTGCCACTGGGCGGTGGTTTGCAGTTGTGATTTGGGTCTTGGGGCCTTCTCATCTGATGTGTCAACCCTTGCAGCGTTGTCATGTAGCGAAGAAGGATCATGTGACCTTCCAAATGACCTACGTGGTTGCATTTCAGAATCTTTCGAGCACAGTGTTTATGAACCCCGCTAGTTGCAGTGGCGGCCGCCACAAAAAAAGGGTAGTGGGGCAGTTGGAAGGAGCGTAGGAGGGGGAGCACAGGTGGGGTTAATAATATTTTTTTTTTAAAGGAACTTACCTTAAGCTACCGGCCGCCTACCGCCTCGCGCCTCTGTGTTCTTCCTTGTCCCAGCAGACACTGGGACAGACTCCCTGTGCAATGCCTGCACTGCTCTCATGCTATGAGAGCAGCGCAGGGATTGGTCTGAGCGGGCTGAAAAGACGGTTCGCTCAGGACAGGGAGTCTGTGCTGTTTCTCCAGCCCGGCTATACAATACAGCCGGCTGGAGAAATCTAAGTGCGCATGTGTGTTTGGCCGGCCTGAGACGGCACCCCCCTCCCATGGCACGGCCTGCCCCTCCCTACATGTGCTGGCTCAGAGCCAGCAAATAAAAAGTAAAACGATGATAGAACATTGTTTTATTTTTCACCTGCTGGCTCTGAGCCAGTGGGGCAACGCTTCTCCGCCGTTGCGCAGGAGCCGCCCCTGCCCAGTTGTCATCTGGGGTGTATTGCCCCAATCGAGGATTCTAACAGAACCATTCCACCCTAAGTTCTTGTATCGCTCTCGGTTAGTTGGTAAAATACTATTTTGCTTTGCTTCTGCTATTCTTGGGTGAAATATGATACATGCCAACATTTTCAAAGTGGAAGATTTAAAAAAAAATGGAATCAATTTTCCCTATTGGCTTATATTGAAGCAGGGTCAGTTTTAGGTGGGAGAAACTTAAAATTAACACATTTTTGGCTTCATAACTCTGGAGTTTCCCACCTGATTCGGGTCTGTTGGCATGCAGGGGATGTGGCGTAATGGCCAGAGCTGTCAACGTTAGAGCTGAGGAACCAGGTTCAAGTCTTGCCCTCCGCTCAACACCCTGTTATTCTGGGCAAATCACTTAATCTCCACGTGCCTACCCCCCCAAAAAAAAATTGGTGTCCTTGTGTTGTAACAGGTGCTCATGTAAAGCGCTACAAAACCTTCGGGTCGAGTTTCAGCTATATAAAACTGAAAAAAAATGTATTCACTAGCCATGTGGGGGAGCGACTTCGTTATGTTATGCTCCGACAGTTTGTGGTAATTGTAAAGCCCAATGTCTGCCATGCGGACCACCACCCAACTCCAAAAAAAAAAAACGATCTGAACCTAACTGGGTGGCCAGAGGTACCACCAGGGCATAAGTTCTAAAAAAAGAAGTGGGGGGATGCTGACGTCACTACAGGAAGTGATATCATGAAAGGTGGCTTGCACCATCGGACTCATTGCCTCCCCCACTCACCCCTTAGCATCCACGGCCGGCAGTGGGAGTAAATGCAGGGCGGTGACGTGGGGAGGGGGGTAGTAATGTATGAATTACGGAGTTTTACAGGGAAGTAAACATTTAAATAAATAAAACGAATTTCGTTGTGCGCACTGCATCGTATTTTGGGATGCAGTGTACTCAACGAAATTCGTTTTATTTATTTAAATGTTTACCTACCTGTAAAACTCCGTAATACATACATTACTACCCCCCACCTTGTCACTCCCCCTCCCCACGTCACCGCCCTGCATTTACTCCCAATGCAGGCCTCGGCTGCCCCTTAGACGCGATTGCATCAGAGAAGCCAGTGCGTGAGCAGCGTTCTGAATGAGCTCCGATCTCGCCCCAGAGAGGCCAAAGAGTGAATGTGTGGCTCCATTTGCTCCAGTTAAAATAAGTGGGGGACGCCGTCCACGATATCACCTGAACCCCCGCCCCTGAAAAGACATTAACACGAGCAGTCCCGTGAGCCATCCACGTCCAGTCGTACATTTATCGTCTACAATAAAGTGTTTTATTGCACAAATATATTATATAGCTCGCTGGCCTGCCGCCGCAATCTCATTTAAAACTGTCCACGCCAGGTGAAAAATGTTGCGTCGAAGAGCACGGCGCTATTAAGCAATATTAAATTGACCTGCGGGACGGGGGTTTCTGCAGGAGGGCGCGCGTGTTCTCGCGAGAGCGCGCCGCGCCGCAGCTCCCTCGTCACCCTTTCTAGGCGCCATAAATTACAAAGAGACGCGTGGCGGCTCGGGCTCTCGAGGAGGGCCCCGTCCGGGCCTTCACCGCGCCGGTCTGCTCTCAGGAGCAGCTTTTATGCACGCGCTACTCGAGGGGCTGCAGCCACTCTGGCGTACATCCGACGTATGTTGGTCTTAAATCTTCCAACCCTAAAAAAAAAGCCTGGAGAGGAGAGGAAATGTGCTGACTCAATCTCAGGGCTGCGCACGTTTGAATGCAGTGAAGGAACTGCAGCTCCGCACTGCAGCAGCACTGCCTGTCGTCACACGGCGCAGGGCTGCCAGGGAGGGCTCCCGGGGCACGGCCGGGTCCCTGCGGAAGGGAACTTAGGCCTCTTAAAGGGGCCGTCCCGAGCATGAGGTCACAGTGTGGGTCAAAACCCGAGCAGACGTCATCGAGCACAGCAGCATCCTAGAATGCTTATTGTTAGTGATGCTGTGTGATGTGGGACTATCCCAGAATGCTTATTGTTAGTGATGCTGTGTGATGTGGAACTATTCTGGAAGGCTTATTGTTAGTGATGCTGTGATGTGGGGCGATTCTAGAATGCTTATTGTTAGTGGTGATGTGGGACTATTCTAGAATGCTTATTGTTAGTGATGCTTTGTGATGTGGGCTATTCTAGAATGCTTATCGTTAGTGATGCCGTGTGATGTGGGACTATTCTAGAATGCTTATTGTTAGTGATGCTGTGATCTGGGACTATTCTAGAATGCTTATTGTTAGTGATGCTTTGTGATGTGGGGCTATTCTAGAATGCTTATCGTTAGTGATGCCGTGTGATGTGGGACTATTCTAGAATGCTTATTGTTAGTGATGCTGTGTGATGTGGGTCTATTCTAGAATGCTTATCGTTAGTGATGCTGTGTGATGTGGGACTATCCTAGAATGCTTATTGTTAGTGATGCCGTGTGATGTGGGACTATCCTAGAATGCTTACTGTTAGTGATGCTGTGTGATGAGGGGCTATCCTAGAATGCTTATTGTTAGTGATGCTGTGTGATGTGGGACTCTCCTAGAATGCTTATTGTTAGTGATGCTGTGATGTGGGGCTATTCTAGAATGATTATTGTTAGTGATGCTGTGATGTGGGACTATTCTAGAATGCTTATTGTTAGTGATGCTGTGATGTGGGACTATTCTAGAATGCTTATTGTTAGTGATGCTGTGTGATTTGGGGTTATTCTAGAATGCTTATTGTTAGTGATGCTGTGTGATGTGGGACTATCCTAGAATGCTTATTTTTAGTGATGCCGTGTGATGTGGGACTATTCTAGAATTCTTATTGTTAATGATGCTGTGTGATGTGGGACTATTCTAGAATGCTTATTGTTAGTGATGCTGTGTGATGTGGGACTATTCTTGTATGCTTATTGTTAGTGATGCTGTGTGATGTGGGACTATTCTAGAATACTTATTGTTAGTGATGCTGTGTGATGTGGGACTATTCTAGAATGCTTATTGTTAGTGATGCTCTGTGTGATGTGGGACTATTCTACAACGCTTATTGTTAGTGATGCTGTATGATGTGGGGCTATTCTAGAATGCTTATTGTTAGTGATGCTGTGTGATGTTGGGCTATTCTAGAACGCTTATTGTTAGTGATGCTGTGTGATGTTGGGCTATTCTAGAATGCTTATTGTTAGTGATGCTCTGTGTGATGTCGGACTATTCTACAATGCTAATTGTTAGTGATGCTGTGTGATGTGGGACTATCCTCCAATGCTTATTGTTAGTGATGCTGTGTGATGTGGGGCTATTCTATAATGCTATTGTTAGTGATGCTGTGTGATGTGGGACTATCCTAGAATGCTTATTGTTAGTGAAGCTGTGTGATGTGGGACTATCCTCGAATGCTTATGGTTAGTGATGCTGTGCGATGTGGGGCTATTCTAGAATGCTTATTGTTAGTGATGCTGTGTGATGTGGGACTATTCTAGAATGCTTATTGTTAGTGATGCTCTGTGTGATGTGGGACTATTCTACAATGCTTATTGTTTGTGATGCTGTGTGATGTTGGGCTATTCTAGAATGCTTATTGTTAGTGATGCTGTGTGATGTTGGGCTATTCTAGAATGCTTATTGTTAGTGATGCTGTGTGATGTTGGGCTATTCTAGAATGCCTATTGTTAGTGATGCTCTGTGTGATGTGGGACTATTCTACAACGCGTATTGTTAGTGATGCTGGATGATGTGGGGCTATTCTAGAATGCTTAGTGTTTGTGATGCTGTGTGATGTTGGGCTATTCTAGAATGCTTATTGTTAGTGATGCTGTGTGACGTGGGACTATCCTAGAATGCTTATTGTTAGTGATGCTGTGTGATGTGGGACTATCCTACAATGCTTATTGTTAGTGATGCTGTGTGATGTGGGACTATCCTACAATGCTTATTGTTAGTGATGCTGTGTGATGTGGGGCTATTCTAGAATGCTTATTGTTAGTGATGCTGTGTGATGTTGGGCTATTCAGGAATGCTTATTGTTAGTGATGCTGTGTGATGTTGGGCTATTCTAGAATGCTTATTGTTAGTGATGCTCTGTGTGATGTGGGACTATTCTAAAATGCTTATTGTTAGTGATGCTGTGTGATGTTGGGCTATTCTAGAATGCTTATTGTTAGTGATGCTGTGTGATGTTGGCCTAGTCCAGAAGGCTTATTGTTAGTGATGCTCTGTGTGATGTGGGACTATTCTACAATGCTTATTGTTAGTGATGCTGTGTGATGTGGGACTATCCTAGAATGCTTATTGTTAGTGATGCTGTGTGATGTGGGACTATCCTAGAATGCTTATTGTTAGTGATGCTGTGTGATGTGGGACTATTCTAGAATGCTTATTGTTAGTGATGCTGTGTGATGTGAACTATACTAGAATGCTTATTGTTAGTGATGCTGTGTGACGTGGCACTATCCTAGAATGCTTATTGTTAGTGATGCTGTGTGATGTGGGACTATCCTAGAATGCTTATTGTTAGTGATGCTGTGTGATATAGGACTGTTCTAGAATGCTTATTGTTAGTGATGCTGTGTGACGTGGCACTATCCTAGAATGCTTATTGTTAGTGATACTGTGTGATGTGGGACTATCCTAGAATGCTTATTGTTAGTGATGCTCTGTGTGATGTGGGACTATTCTTGTATGCTTATTGTTAGTGATGCTTTGTGATGTGGGACTATTCTAGAATGCTTATTGTTAGTGATGCTGTGTGATGTGGGACTATCCTAGAATGCTTATTGTTAGTGATGCTGTGTGATGTGGGACTATTCTAGAATGCTTATTGTTAGTGATGCTGTGTGATGTGAACTATACTAGAATGCTTATTGTTAGTGATGCTGTGTGACGTGGCACTATCCTAGAATGCTTATTGTTAGTGATGCTGTGTGATGTGGGACTATCCTAGAATGCTTATTGTTAGTGATGCTGTGTGATATAGGACTGTTCTAGAATGCTTATTGTTAGTGATGCTGTGTGATGTGAACTATACTAGAATGCTTATTGTTAGTGATGCTGTGTGACGTGGCACTATCCTAGAATGCTTATTGTTAGTGATACTGTGTGATGTGGGACTATCCTAGAATGCTTATTGTTAGTGATGCTTTGTGATGTGGGACTATCCTAGAATGCTTATGGTTAGTGATGCTTTGTGATGTGGGACTGGGGAAAGAGAACAGTTTTTTCTCCTCACTGGATGGCCCTTTTAAGCAACTAGCCTCCTAGTGGTGTAGACAGCTAGGCTGTTGGCGCACCAGCCTGACTCCAGCTGAAAGGATCTAGGAATCCTGTTCATCCTGTGTGACCCCTGCTGAAGGAAGCTAGGTCAATGGTCAGGGATCTGCTGAAGGGAGCTAATTAGACTAGACCGCCAGTGCTCGCTAAAAGTAGCGAGACCTCCAGCGTGGTCCACCTGGCCCTTGGTGAGAGAGGCCAGTCTGCTGGCCAGGACACCTGCGAAAGGAACTGATTGGCACCAGCCAAACTTGGAGTGAGGAGAGCAAGAATGCTTATGTAAGGGCCTGGCTGATTTAAGGAGCTACGTCTCCTTTATAACCACCCGTCCTAGCCGCGGCCCGTGAAGGGAGTTGCAGTGGGGCAGAAAGGCAGGACACGCTACGAAATTTGTTTTATTTATTAAATTGTTTACTTACCTCCAATTATCCATATTCCAGTTTATAGCACCCTGCCCCTGCCCCTCCCCCGCCCCGCCATTCTGCCCCACCGCAGCTCCCTCCACGGGCCGCGGCTGACCCGCCCTCTCCTACTGAAGAGAGCTACGCATCTAAGCACGTCTGATCTATGTTAAAAGGAGATAGGCCTCCTCTCCGTCGGCCTGGCTGAAGGGAGCTGGGCTCGGGCCAGCCCCCTGCTAATGCGAATATGGCCATGTGGTTTACTGCTCTCGCATTCAACCATCCATTAGTCCAGCCTCGCCCTCCCATTTATTTAAGGGAAACAAGTGAACGCCACTTCACTTTTGTGAGCGACTGAAATGAGTGGCAGAAGTTTGTCTGTTTGCCAAAAGGGATAAAGTTGTAAACCAAGACGGTTAAAAGGCTCCTTGATCCAGTTAATTAAAGGCGCTGACATGAGTAGAAAGCAGGGTGTTAGTGTAAGAAGGGAAATTTAAGAGCAAAAGCATAGGAAATGTAAAAAAAACTCACAAAGAGCAACAATAAGGCCACATTAGGACCAAATGTGTAACATTTCGAAGCCTGAATGCCCTGTCATGGCCGTTGAGAAGAATGTTCCTTAATTGTAACCCACATTTTCTGTTTCCGGACTAACTTACGCATGAAGGTGCTTATTTACAAGGCCCGTGCGTCATTTTTAACATGGGAAAAGTGACGCAAAAGTGGCGCAAGGGGCTTGTAAATCTGCCCCGAAGTTTCTGAAACTTGACCGCTGGCATTTGTGTCCAGTAGGGTCTCTCTTCCAACATGTGGTTTATCTTTTTGTGGTAGGTCAGTTATATCAGATCTCTTTTAGAGATTTTCATTGTTTTAAGATGTGAGCAAAGTCTCATATAGATCTCAGTTATTGGTTTACAAAGTTTCCCACTTTTCCTACACCTGTGGCCTGGCTTAGTTTTTCCTTGCAAACGTTCTCATTAATCCTCGTCGACATTGAAAATGGATGTGCAGTTTTCTTCTGAGTTAAGTTTAAAACCCATGTTCCTCTCAACTTTGAACCTGGATAGATGTTTCTGATCTTTTTTCCCAAACCAACTTAGACGTTGCAAAAAAAAGAGTCCTGAATTTAACTAGAAAATCTGCATGAAGAGAACTTCCTGAGCTATGGGTAGTCATTTTATTTATTTATGAGAATTACGGGAAATTAAAGATAGAATTTTTTTTGTAAATTTGCGTAACCCTGATTGCGGAAAGATGGGAATGAGAGTTCATAAGGCTTGGATCACAGAAGGCTTCGATCACAGAAAGAGACCTCTGCTCAGCACTTTACTAGATTTGCACTGTACTCAATTTAGAAGTGAATCCCCTCAAATTCTGAAGCTCACACAAAAGCTGACAGAAGGGGCACAACATATAACCTCTCCTCATTTATTTATTCCCAATTTATCGCCTAAGGCTTGGATTTAAAGCTGTTTCTGAGTTTGGAGAAAGCACTGTAGTTTTGATTTTTTTTCATTTGACCATGTTCTAGTTCTTTGTAGGGTGAACAGACAGAGTTTATTATTATTGTTTTAAAAAAAAACAAATTCTGTGTTCCTCGGTGTTGGAGTTGGCTTACTGTGGTTATGCCATGTCTGTACCATGTGTGCATGTCTAATGTTCTGTTCCTGTACTTGATTCTGGTCAAAAAATTCTGGAACACGATAAACACACTAATCAACGATATAACAGGAGCTACACTACTATTTGACTTCCACTACCTAGCCCTAGGGTATATGAATCCATCAATCAAATCCAGAGAGGACAGGGACCTGATTGACCTCCTGCTGACAGCGGCGGTCAAGACGGTACTGAACAACTGGAAGGACACAGCGAAAGCCACCTTTAAAGCCTGGTTCAACTGGGTTACCTACCTAAGGGGAGCAGACACCATAACTACCAACCACATATCGAAGGCACAGAAAAAGTGCGAAATGTGTCTCTCACTAGACAACTACCTGTCCTCGCACAAGCCACCGTAATCACAGCAGTGGACCATAAGCGACACCACTGAGCCAGAGACCACTACACAGCACTTGCACCATGTAAATATAATTTTCAGTAAATATAATTTTCAATAAAAAATTACTGAAATAAAAGAAGAGACAGAGTTTAACACCTGACTCATCAAACAGCAGCTGGCCAAAATATAATTTTATGTGGCCAGGGAACGAGCTTAAACAGGATGTGGCGGTGTTGCTATATTTTTATGAGTTGGAAATACCTTGTGGTCTTGGTAAATCCAGTCCTTCTATAGAGTGAGAGAGGAGGACAGGCGGGTTGAGCAACCCTCATACGCCACAGGGCCCTACACTGCATCTGTGATGTGACGTGCTGGGAAGGGTGATGCATGAGTCACTGGGGAGCGGGGCCGTTGAGACTTAAGGCGGGACTTCTCCTGACCCGCCTTCTCTGTCCAACATTCTCTGCTGGAAAGCCCCACCAAGCACATTACAATAGGGGTGCACATTTTCTAGGCCAATTTGGCACAACTGCTAGGCAAGTTCAGCCCTTCTGTCATATCTCGCAAGTCTGGTCAAATCATCCTGGCATATGCGGATGGAAGAGGATGTGGTCTAATAGCTAGAGCAGTCAACCTCGAAGCTGGGGAACCGGGTTCAAGTCTCGGCAGGGACCCTCAACATCCTGTGATTCTGGGCAAATCATGTATTCTCCCCATGCCTAACAAAATGTATGTGTCTGTTTGAAATGCAACTGGTGCTCATGTAAAGCGCTCTGATACCTTTGGGTCAAGTTTACGCTATATTAAAAAAAAAATCTATTTCCCAATATCATAGAAAAGCACATATATAAAATCATTGAATCTCTGTTGAGCTTTGTTACTGCACCAAGTATATAAAATGCACATGGAGCATCGAACGGAGGGCAAACAGTATGAACTTGACTCCAATGTAACTAACCAATCAAACTGTCAGCTTCAGTTATTCACATCTATTTTCTGGAGATATTCGCTATTTTGGGCTGGAACCTGTCTCTTCTTGGAGTTTATCAGTTGGCCATGGACTTTTGATTTTGTTTGGTTTTGTACAATGCTCCTCACTAACCTGAAAATGCCCTGCACAGTGGCTGTTGCAAAAGGTAAACAACGTTTACCACAAAACTTTTTACCCGCAGGGAATCACAACGCGGTCGTTACAACTTGCGGAGGGGGGGAGGTGTTGTATTTAAAATCCAGCACATTCCCTAGTGTCCGTACAGACTGGAGTTGGAATAGTAAATTATACTATTCCAACATCCAGCACCCCACCCCCCGCATGTCGTTGTTCTGACTTGCAGAGTAATGGTATGCGGAATCACAACTAGGTCGTTGTAACGACCGCGTTGTGATTCCCTGCGGGGAAAAAGACTGCGGGATGAAGAGATAGATTTGTCGCAAAACATTTTGTTAAACAGGAACAACCAGTGCTTGTTGACAGTCACAAAGCGCAAGTGTGACCGTGATATTTTCTGGTTGTCATTCAGTCACCATGCTTCTGTATTGAGGACACCCACTTCATAGGGCACTTGACAGGCCCTAGTAATTTGTTTTAGAAACTGTCTCCTAATAAATAGAGACTCTTTGAAAAATAACCTCTTAACAATATAGGAAACACTCAAGCATAATTAGTTTAAAAAAAAAGAAATTGCGTAGTGTCTCATTATAGTCCATTGTCAAGGGCTATACCGGTTCTTAAATGCCCTCTTCCTGTGTCATAGGCCTGAACTGCTGTAATGCTATTAGAACATCCCACCTACTGAGATGAGAATATTAACATTATATAGTAGGTGAAACAAAACACAGACAGACAAGCATTGGAATGTTGGAACAGAAGGTGTGTGCCAGCCATGATTGGCCCTCTGCCATCCTGTCCTCTTCATTGGCCTCCCAACATTCCAGCGTTCTAAAATGAGTTAACACACAGGGCTGCCATAGTGTGGCAATTAATATCACCGGACATCCTTAAATGACCCCGTTAGTTTTACTGTCACCTCAGCTAAGTTGAAAACGCCTTGAAATGGCTTCCATCTGCAGTGCAAATATATATAGTGAAGTCATTCACTCCTGGTCTACACAAGGCCCTCCAGCTGGACTCACGCCAGTCTTCGGCAGGCCGTGTCAAACTGAAGCGGCGTCAGTCACGCGTCAAACGGAAACATGGCACGTGGTTGAGTGTGAGCCAGCACAAAAGAGTCATTTTTTTCTAAACATAGGGCAGTCTGACGAATATGTGACCTCCTCTGCACCCTACATAGACATGTAACTGACTAAAAAATAAGAGTTAACCCAGAGAGTGGCACAGTGCAAGGAGTCCCCCCGCTCGCTTCAGGTCCAGTCATGAGCTCTCAGGCGAGTGGCCCGTCTCCCGTGCACAGTGCTAGAGGAGGCACCCCCCACCGCACACCCCAGGAGCTATTGTTACGCCACTGAACCCAGACGTGTGACTGAGTCTGCCGCCCCAGCTGCATTACAGAAAGACCGGCCTAGTGAGACAAATTTGATATTGATTTCCTTGAAGTAGGGCACACCACGTTTGCGCATATGTCTTCAGTTTACACTTTTAAAGCAGTGCTTTATTTGAGCCGGTGGTTTCCCGTGCTCGGCACCAGCACTTAATTGTCAACACCACACTTATGACAGTCTGCCACATGGTGGCGCTTCTCGTCTAATTTAGAGATGAGCAGAGCAACAGCTGTTTATGAATACAATATACATAAAAAAATACTAATCCCTGCCTCTCCAGCCATTCCGTTAGCTTTGGGGACCTTGAATAATCTGAACTGTCGCACCTGCAGGCGAGAGAGATGGTTAGTAGTTGTTTTGGTACCGTCATTGGCAGCGATGACAGGTGCGATGGGTGGTGCAAGCTGCAGTGGCCTCCTGGTCAGGTCCATGGCACCTATTATTTTACAAATTAAACACTGGTTTAAAGTTATCCTGTGAACTATAAAAAAGCTTCATAATCGTACTTAATAACAGAAATGGGTGTTTATGTCGGAGAGGCATGCACACAATTGAAGCCGACAGATGTTACAGAAGAGAAGTGTGGCTCAATGGTTAGAGCGGCAGACCCTGATGCAGAGGTCTGGCCCGGGACCAGGGTTCAATTCCCGCCTTGACGGGTCTTGGGCTCAATTTCCTCGGACCTGATCATTTTCACCTCGGTGCCTATTCTAATCATGGGTCCCACTCTGCGACTCTGGGCAATAGCTTGCTTAATCTCCACAACTGCCCCAAAAGCGCTGGGATGCCTGGTTTCACCCTGGGGGTGCCCAGGAGTGGACACTCACAGGGAAAACCAGGAAGGGTTCCTAAGCGGTATACGGACAGCGCTGGGACACTACCTCAGGGAAGTAGCTGTGCGCTCTATAAATACGGGTACATTTACATTCATTTACGTTTATGTTACAGGTGTTTGTTTCCATTGGTGACGTCTGTCTTCTACACCAGATGCTCGCATGCGCCTCCAGCTTCTAGCGCATGTGTGTGGTGTAGCACTGTAACTTACATAAACTCTTCGAAAAGTTCTTGGTTATAAATATTCTACGATGGCTTAGTAATCCTCCGAAACTATTATGTCAGAAAGTAATAGCAATTCAGTACACATGGGGCATGCCAATGTTTCTTTCGCGACAAGGGAATTCGTTTTCTGCAGAGTGTGCAGCAGGGAACCAGAGACATGTACCCACGCCTGGCACTGATTGATATAAATTACTGAAGCCAGAGTACAGCCTGGTATCTGAATGTTCTTTCGCTCACGCATGCTGCGGTGTGCTAATTTTTTACGGGTGCATGAGGTCTCTGCGCAGTGGGTAGCCATGCCCACTTATGGGCAAGGCAGGACAGGGCTGCCACCCAAGTAGGTCCCAAACACAGCTGTTGGGAATAGCTGTCATAACCAGCTGCCTGCTTCAGTGTCAGGCAGGCCTCGGTCGGCATGTGAGCCATGGAGGTGGTGGGGGCAATGCCACCGCCTACTGTAACACCCACACCACCATCGCTGAACAGCTGTGATCGCCCAGAGCCAGCCAGGCCTTACATAGGCAGAAGGACTGGGGTATTTTGGGAGCTGATCTGAGCCAAGGCTTTGCCCAGCTACTGATCCCACAAAGAGGAAACAATATGTCTCCCGTGACCGTGTCCCTGGGTTTCGCTTCACGGCTGTGACCTATCATTTATAGGTCCAAGCCTAGCAGACAGCACAGCTGTCTGGTTTGCTGACGACATCATGGGGACATTTGGAAAGCTTCCCTGGGAATGCATTCCATCCATTGCTTACCATTGGCTTTGCAGTTTGTAACTCACATTTGCTTGCTTTCTCTTTGCTGACTTTATTTGCTTTAGGCTGTCTAGCTTCAGTTCATCTCTTCCGTTATCCATACCTTAGTTACTGTATTCTTTCACCAGTACTGATTTTCTGTAAAACGACCTATAAATCTTGTTCTTATCTTGTCCCATTTGCTGTGCGTTCAAAGACAGAGGTCAAATGTCAGGGACTTTCTTCCAGGGGGCTTGGTGTTTACTTTTCTTTCTCCGTGTTTCAAGTAAGAGGATTTAGGTGACAATCATGCTGGCTACACGGGGCGTGCAGTACAATGTTATTTTGTTTTCTAGCACAAAGCAAAATGTAAATGCCTGTAAATGAACTGTGCAGATATTTCAGAATATTAAAAGCAAAAATGAATCACTTTTTTTCAGTAATTCTGAAGTGTGGTGAAAACAAATATTTTAATATGATCAAAACAATTCTATACACTATACACACATTACTGTTTGTACGCTGCATACTTTTATCAGTAAAACTGAATGTCTGTGCAAATGCAATGGTAATTTCAATTGAAGACGTGTTGTCTGTAATGGCAGTGTGGTACCACACCATGCGTACTCCGCTCTATGCCACTGCACTCTACCCGGCACCACTCCACACTAAGGCACTCCACTGCACACCACATCACACAGCGTCATTTCACTATACTCTGCACTATTTCACACTATGCCACTCCAACCCACACTGCATCACTGCACTCTACTCTTCACCACTCTACTCTATGCCAATGCACTCTACCCCACACTACTCTACTATGCACCACTACACTCTACATCAATCCACTCTAAGCCACTCTAATCTACTCTGCACTACTGCACTCCACGACACTGCACTCTACGACACTCTACTCTACTCTGTGCCACTGCACTCTATGCCACCTCATTCTACTCTGAAACAATCTGCTCTACGTCACTCTATCCCACTCTGCGCCATTCCACTCTACGCAACACCACTCAATGCCGCTGCAACCTACCCTGCGCCACTCCACACCACGGTGCTCCACCTTACTCGACTCTATGCCGCTGATCTCTATGCCAATGCATTCCACACTACTTTACTCAAAACCAACACACTCTACTCCACTGCACGCTATACCAATTTACCCGACACCACTCCACTGTACACCACTATACTCTACTCTGTAACACTCTTCTGTATACCACTGCACTCTAAGCCACTATACTATATTCCATTGCTCTCAATGTCACTCTACTCATCACACTACGCCACTGCACTCTACACCAATACACTCTACGCCACTCTACACCATGGATCTCTATGACACTCTACTCTGCAGCACTGCACTCTCTACTGCAGCTGAAATCTACATCGCGCTACTCTGTACCACTGCACTCTACTGTGCACTCCTCCACTCCACTGCACTCCATGATAATACAATCTACGCCACTATACTCTATGCCAAAGCACTCTACCCCAATCCACTCTATGCCACTCTAATCTACTGTGCACCACGCTACCCTATTCTACTATGCACCACTGCACTCTTCACCAATTCACCACTCTACTTTACGACACTGCACTTAATGACAATGCACTCTATGCCACTGCCCTCTGACACTGCACTCTACTCTATGCTGCTCTACTGCACTATACTCTGCACCACTCAACTCTATGCCACTCTAGTGCACTCTACGCCAATACACTCTACACCAGTACACTATATGCCACTTTAATCTATACTGCACCACTGCACTCCACACCATTGCACCCTAGTCTATGCCACTACACAGTACACATCTCTACTCTACATCACTAAACACTGCCCTGCACCACTCCACTCCAGGCCACTTCACTCTGCTCTGAAACAATCTACTCTATGTTTCTGCCCTCTACTCCACTCCGCGCCACTACACTCTACGTCATTGAACTCTATGCCACTGCAATCAGCTCTGCACCACTCTATATCACTGCACTCTATGCCAATGGACCCTATACCACTTTACTCAAAGTCAATGCTCTTTACGCCAATCCACTCTGTACCACTGTACTTTATGCCGATTCACTCTAGTCCTCTCTACTCCAGTCTTTGACACTCCACTCTACGGCACTGCAGTCCACAATATTCCTCTCTGTGATGCTCTACTCCATTAAACTTTACTCCACTCTACTTCACTGACACTCTATGACACTCTATGACACTCCACTGTACAGCACTCTACTCCACTCTATGCCACTCTAGGTTACTCGTCTCTATGATGCTCTACGCAATTCCCTCTATGCCACTCCAGGCCACTATGCTCCCCTCTAATCTATGACACACTACTCCACTCCACTACTCCACTCTGCACCACTACACTACACTCTATGCCACTCCACGCTACTCTACGCCACTCGACTCTACAACAATCTACTCCACTCTATGCCATTCCACTCTCCTACACTACTCAACTCTATGCCACTCCACCCTACAAACAATCTACTCTGCTCTACATCACTCTACTCTACAGCCCCAACACCCCCAAAAAGGGTTGCCCCACCCCAGCTACACCACAGGCCATGGGGTTAGTCTCTTGGAGTATCTGTTTGACCGTCCTGCAGCCTTTGGCATTCATTGGGTGCAGGAGTCTGTGTGGTCGTCTTCTACTTGACTCATGTTTTGAGAAAAGGATTGCTTGTATTGCGCTTTTCTGGATTTCACTTGTTGGAGAACCTCCCTGTTTTATGGGTGGGATGTTCTTGGGTTGTAGGTTTGTACAGAGAAAGTTCTTCCACCTAAACAAATTTTTCGGTCAGATGAATATTTAGTAATTGTTTCGCTTGCTAGACAAGGCTAAAAGTTATCCGGCCTTCACCAGGCCATGTCAGCACTGCCAACGCAGGGAGCCAATGGGATCTTCCACCTGGAGCACCTTCACCTTCCTGATGTGCCACTCTCTTCACCGGCCTGGTTGAAACACTCGTCAGTCTATTCTGATGCCTTTTGGACCCCATTAATGGAGGTGAGATGTGGTTTTAGAGCATTGTCAGGGTCGCCGAGTTAAGTTTGCGCAACGTCTTGAGTTCACCAGCTCCAGGGACTCCCCACACATTTTATCCATCCGTGAGCTTGCTCTTGCAGGCTAAAAATACTACTGCTTGCTTTACTGATTTATCACCACACACTCTTCACACCAAAACAGAAGAAGCATCACAAACAGAGGTGCTAGCATTGTTTTTATTCTGCATTACTGCAATACACTTCTCTATTGCGAAACAGGCCTCAAGCCCAGGGAAAGGTTGCGGCTAAAGAAATGCTGAAAAGTGGACCACAGGGCCTGCAGAAGACCATTTTTCTTCATTCTGGACTTTGCTTTTTGTCATTGGGTTTGTAAATTGTCTGGTCCTGGGAGAGTAGCTATCAATAGCAAAGCAGGTGCAGTGGCATCAGGGAGCATTAGTCAGAGGGGTCAACTGGAGTGCACTGCAATTCTATCTGGTTTTTTTTGCAGGTCCCATGCCTCTTGTTTGTATTAGGGTCCCAGGCTTCCTTACTATTCCACTCTCTGATTAGGGTTAAATCTGGAACAAAAGGGTGGCTAACTCTGCATGGATAAAAGACGGTAATTGTGGTGTAGAACATTTAGAGGTGGTTTCACTGAAATGTGTTCTTGCCCACACACATTTTCACTGCATTTCCTGCCTTCTTTAACGTATAGTAAATAGACACTACATTTTGCGTTGAGCCACGTGAGCACCCACGCAGAGCTTTAAAACATGATTTATTCTTAGGTTTTACCCAATTCTTCACCTGGATACTGTCATGGTCAGAGTGGCCCATCGGGCTTTTTCTGTGAGTGCCCTATGGGCTTGTCTGACGGATGTGCGTCTGGGCTGGTTTTTAGCAGTTTGTGGGCCTGTTTTCTGCTCTGGTGGGCCCGTTTTTTGCTGGTTTTGCTGTTTGTGTTCCTGTTATTACCCCAAACATTGCCTGTAGCAAATATAAATGATTACAGCCTTACACACCTTGCAAGAAATACATGCCTCATGAATTTAAAAGTTGAAAACTGGCCTGATTTGCGAAATTGGCTACTTTCTTCAGTTATATGATTTGCCAATGGAGGCCAATTTTATTTTTGGTGCCTTTTTGTCCCAGTCCGACCCTGTAGGAACTGAACAGAACTTTGAAGTGCTTTTTCACGATCATGTCAAGGCACAGCCGGACCACTTGCTCTTGAGCCCATTGTAGGGTGACCAGGTGTCCCGGGTTTGCCAGGACAGTCCCTGTTTTTCACCGGATGTCCGGGCAGATTTCGAGAAATTTACCTCATGTCCGTTTTTTTTTTGGAGAGGGTTGACTTAAACGGGGGGAGGTGATTTTTATGTTTTACAAAGCGGGGATAGTTAGCAGTTGTTCCAAGAAAGCAATTTAATTCACAGGCAAGCCACTGGGTTTAAAAATAGCATCATATGTATGTTCTTACTGCCTGTTTTGTAATTCTCTGCTGAGGAGCGCTGTCATTCTGTGCGCTCGCTTGACGTAAAATTATAGTCCTTCTTTTATTTTTCTGAAATGTCCCCTTTTTTTGCTTTAAAATTCTGGTCACCCTGGCCCATTGTAAACTGTGAGTGAGGGTTTAACAGTGTTTTTATTAGTCCAGGCTCAGAGGAAGCGTGAATGTGGACATGGCGAGCTGCCGGCTCAGTTACTGGACACAGGTTTGAGAGGAAGGTTTGACCCATCCGCTACCGGACATAGGTACCCAGGCCCACTAGGTGGGAAGGGTAGATTGCCTATGGCTTCCTTCAGGATGCCGTTTTCGAAAATGGGAAAGTTCATGCTGCTTTTTTCAGAGTATTTATGATAAATGACGTCATAGCTCATCTGCACACGAGTAAAACATTGCCTGCACTAATACTCCAAACCAGAAGATGGCAGCAAAGCTACGCGGCAGAAAATCAAGATGAATTATGAGTAAACGAAAGTGAAGTTAAAGGGTCAGATGGTTAAGGCTAAGAAACTCGAAACCGGGAACTGTGGCGGGTAAAATACTGCAGAGACCTAAAGCGCCGCTGGATTTCACCGCACGCTTCTGTGAGCTATACATGAGGGGTGGTCACCGACGAACATTGGGGTGGACGTGCGCCCTGCCAGGGAAACGGCGTGGTGCCTGGAGGGTTTGTAAAGAGTTATTAGAGGGTTAGGAGTGCGTGCATTTTGTGATGGGGGAGGGGAGTGGCGAGGAGGCCTTCTGTGCGCTAGAGCGCAGGGTAACTACAGCTGAGATTTACTGGAACCCAGCCTGCAAGCAAGGCCAACCCAGCTTTCCATCATTGTAAGGTCGATAAACTGAGTAGCTGTAAACCAGGTAATAGTGTTTGCTTTCTAGTGCTTGGAAGTGGTTGTAGCGCTTTATAAACGCAGTGTATTACTAGAGTCATAATAATAATAACAATGATAATAATTATTATTATAATGATTATTATTTGTTATTGTAGTTGCTGTTAGGGTTGTTATTATTGAACAGCAATAATTTAGAAACATCTTGTCGGATGCATCATTGCCGGCTCTCATGGGAGGCGCGCGCTCTCACTGCTGTCGACACGTGACGTCCCTGAGGGGGAGGATTCCTATTTCAAGATATAATGTGCGCTCTTCCGACTAAGGGGACAGCTGTGTTACAACCCCGATGTGTGTCGCGGGGAGCCTGAAGATGATAATCATAATCATCATAATGATAATCACCATGAAAATAATAATAATAATAGTAATAATAATAATAATAATAATAACTCCTTCCATGCTGCCGTCGGCCATTGGCCGACGGCAGCACTACCTCGCTGGTCCTGCCGTCGGCCAATGGCCGACGCGGCCCCGCCCGTTTTGCGGAAGTGCCGCAATTCCACAAAATCGGCGGCGCAGCCAATGAGATAATAACCATAATAATAATCACCATAATAATAATAATAATAATATTAATAATAATAATAACAATAATAAAAATCATAATCATAACCATAATAATCACCATAATATTAATATTAATAATAACACTCACAATAATAATAATAATAACCAATAATAATCACCATATTATTATTATTAATAACCATATTAGGCATCATCATAATCATACTCATAATCATACGCATAATAATAATAATCATCATAATAATAGAAATAATACTCATAATCATAATCATAACCACAATAATAATAATCATAATAATCACCACAATAATAATAGAAATAATACAAATAATCATAATACTTATGTCATTCTTCTTCATCATCATCTCATTATTTTTCGTATTATTAAAGATGTTGGATGTCAATATAATGACAAAATTAATAACAGCAACAATAATAATAATGATATAAAGGTATTTATTTTTGTTGTTCTCATGATTGTGAGACTGCACAGGCCCTGTTATCAACCTTTATTTTCTCCTGTTTGATGACCGATAAATAAAACCTTCACGAAACGTCACACTTCAAAGCTAGCGCCGACTATAAGAGCAGAATGTGATGGATCGGAGCAGATGGTTCTAAATTGCATTGTTATAATAATATTATTATTTATTTAAGCAATTTAAGCAATTTATAGAGCGCGCAAATACCCGTGGGTGTCTCGTCGCTAATTAGCACTAGTACTATTAGTAGCAGTAGTAGTAGTATTAGTAGTAATGGTAGTGGTAGCATTAGTAGTAGCTGTAATAGTAGCAGTAATAGTAGCAGCAGTAGTAGTAGTAGTAGCAGCTGTAGTATTATTATTAGTAGCATTATTAACAGTAGTAGTAGTAGTAGTAGTAATACTAGCAGCAGTAGTAGTTGCATCAGTAGTACTATTAGTATTACCAGTAGTAGTAGTAATAGCAGTAGTAGTACCAGTAGTAGTTTTAACAGTAGCAGCAGAAGTACTAATATTAGTAGCAGTAGTAGCAGCAGTAGTAGTAGTTGCATCAGTAGTACTATTAGTATTAGCAGTAGTAGTAGTAATAGCAGTAGTAGTACCAGTAGTAGTTTTAACAGTAGCAGCAGAAGTACTAATATTAGTAGCAGTAGTAGCAGCAGTAGTAGAAGTTGCATCAGTAGTACTATTAGTATTAGTAGTAGTAATAGTATCAGTAGTAGTAGCAATAGTAGTAGTTGTAACAGTAGCAGCAGAAGTAGTAATATTAATAGCAGTAGTAGCAGCAGTAGTAGTAGTAGCAGAAGTAGTATTATTAGTAGTTGCAATATTAGCAGTAGTAGTATGAGGATAATAATGCAAATAAAAAACAATAACACACATAATAACAAGAACAGCAACATAGAACAGTAATAAAAGAATAACCATGATGCCAATTGTAAAGGGTCTATCAGTGGTAAAAACAATAGGGGGGGGATGAGGTGGAAGGGTGTGTCAGCTGGGCCAGGATTCAGACTCGACCTGCAGAGCACGAAGGCTCAACTGCATTTGGCGATGCAGCCTGCGCAAAGGAATTCGCTTTATTCATTTATATGTTTACTTACCTGTTAAGGTCCGTAATCCATATATTACTGCCCTCCACCCTTCCCCTCCCCCTCCCCACGTCACCGCCCGGCTGACACATAGTATTAATACTCTCAGAGTACTCTGGCTCCCAGGGCACTGGGTGTAACAGTATTATCATTATTTGTGACAGTAAAGTATATGTCATTAAATAGAGGGAAAAATGAGTGATTGCATCTTTGTTGTCATGGAAACTGTTCTGCATCACTTTTTAAAGACTGATTTCTTTCAACTTAAAGTACCTCCTTGTAATCCAAGTGCATTATGCATATGTAAAATACATTACTGTTTTGCAGAGCTATTTGTTTTTGAAAAGTATTGTTTCTGGAAACCCCACATCCCATCAGAGACTAAACCTGAAATTGAGCTGACAGAGATAGGTTTTTTGAAACTGAATAAAAAACGCATATCTTCCCACACAGACTGGTTTTACCTGGATTGTAGACAAGGCTAGAGTAATAAAATGGAGATTATGTGCTACCATGTAAAATGAAAATGTGAATTCCTGCTGAATAACAATTTCAATAGTATTTTCTGAATGTGTATACTTTTTTTAAAGTAAGAAACCTTATATTTTCTAAATCCTTGGTCTTCATTTTGTAATAATACGTGTGTCATAAACTGTCGCAATAGCCAGGTAATAATTGCACACAATGTAAACACTTGTTTTTAAATAATATGTAATTTTCCCTGCCCACTCATCGTAGCCCTTAAACATCTAGCAGGCAGATGCAATCGCACGCCTGGATTCCGCAGGGTTACTGAGTTGCCTGTGTCACCAGAAGCACCATATTTTCTGCCTTAGACTTTTATTTTACACAGATTTATAGTCTCAAAGATTCAATTGAAGTAAGCCCAGAATATGCGTAAAGTTGTTAAATGAAATCTCTGACCTGGCAACAAGCAATGCTTGGTGACCATAGATTCATCCAGACATGCCACTTACATGGTGCCACCGTGTGTCACACAATATCGGCTCTCCTCACACGCTCACCCAATGAGTAGCCGACTTCACGTGTGGGCTAGAAACCCCTGCAAAGAATGGGTTTCTAGCTTGTGTTCGGAGGCACTGCCTAGCCAATGTAAATTACAGATGCCCTTCGAGGACATTGGAAGGAATCAATGACATTATTCAGCTGGCTTTTACAACGCATGGAATCACAACGCGGTTGTTACAACAACCACGTTATGATTCCGCATGCCATTACTCCGCAAGTCGGAGCAACGACTTGCGGAGGGGGGGCGCTAGATGTTGGAATAGTATCATTTACTATTCCAACTCCAGTCTGTGCGGACTCTAGGGAAGGTGTGGGATTTTAAATCCAACACCCCCCCTCTCCGCAAGTCGTTGTTCCGACTTGCGGAGTAATGGTATGCGGAATCACAACGCGGTTGTTGTAACGACCTCGTTGTGATTCCCTGCGTTGTAAAAGTTTCGGGGTAAACATTGTTTACCCATTGGTAGCAGCATCAAAAGTTTTTTTTTTGGGGGGTGGGAGATGATGAGAGGGGGTAGAAGTGCTTATTGGGCAGGGCAGTGCTCAGCACAAAGCCACGTCCCCTTTAACCCCTCCCTTCTCCTCCCACACACAAAGTGTAAATAATTTTTATAAGTTGGAAGGTCTGAGTCATCCAGTAACCATAGGAGTACCATTGGCTTTACAGACAAGGCCACTGGAATTATGTGATTGTCAGGCCGCTGCGATGTTCACATAATTATACATTTCCCACATTTGCCACATAATCCACCACCTGCTGCATAATCTGTTTTAACAAAAACAACATTTTGTTTCTAGCTCAAACTTTTCAAACGTTACTAAAGATGCAGCAACATGTGTTAAAACTCGGTGGAAGGCCCTTTGCAAAGTTTGACTGGTCACCTTTCTGTTGCTTATTGCTATATTTGGGTGTTAAACTGGCACTAAAAAGGTGCAACTAATGCCCAAACATTGTTAACAAGGTTTCAATTGAAAAAATAATGAAGTCATTCTATCAAAAATGGTGCCACATAATGCTGGATAATTTGCCTCCACTGAACCATAATTCCAGTGGCCCTGTTTACAGATATTTAGCTTACTGACCAGTAGGTTTACTACCTCCAGTGCAGGATAATTTAAAAGATGAACTCCCAAAGGTGGCTGTGGGTAACCTCCAGGGGGTGGTCACGCCTGCAGCCACGGACCATCTTTAATAGCCCCACCCCGCCCCCTCTGTGGCCATCTTGGGTTACAAACACCCCAACAGATGCGGGAAACATCCTTTACAACGCAAATTTTACCACGCAGTGCCTTTACATCGCAACTTTTACAACGCAAACCATTACAACGCATAGCGCTGGGGGGCGCTCTAGGATAGGGAATAGATTTAATTTACTATCCAACACCTTCCCTACTATCCACGGGGACTGGAGTTGGAATAGTAAATTAAACTATTCACTATCCAGCATCCCAAAGCGCTATGCGTTGTAAAGGCATGCGTTGTAAAACTTGCGATGTAAAAGCATGCGTGGTAAAAGCATGCGTTGTAATGTCATACATCCAACAGATGCACCTCTCTTTAAATCACAACTGGCTGCAATTATAAATAATTGGACACATATTGTATTTTCATAGCATCTAATTTCCCATCGATTTGAACGGGGGCGGGGCTGACGTTTTACTGCAGGAGGCAGTATCTGGATCAGCGGCTGGTGGAAAATGCTGAGTGCACTCCCCGCCTAGTACTATGGAGTCAGCAGATGTTTTAAAACCTATTTAATTGTTTGCTTCATAAAATGGCCACATTTTATCAGCACGCATCCTCTCAGCATTTTAGTGCAGCAGCGACATAAAAAATAAAAATAACATATGGCTGAAGCGATCTTTGTTGGAATTCACTCGATCGTTAGATATTGGCTCGCAAGCATTACGCAGGATTTGCAGCTTTCTTCCCTTTTCGTGCATTTGTTCTCCTCTTCATTGCTTCTTTCAAAAGGATAATCACACCTGGGTGTCCATCTCTATTAGTTTGAAATAAAAGCAATATTTCAAATCATTTTATGTGACAATGGGTGGAATGTAGGCCCGGTAGCTTCAACACTTCACGTCGCATAGGCCAAGTGATCAACATAATGGAATTTAGCCACTAATATGTCAAAGGTCCAAAATAATAATTTAATGAATGAATGTAGAGTAAATGGGAATTCTGGGTGGCAAATCCCCCCTTAAAAAAAGACTATATTCTGCCTCAATTTAGAATACAATGTATGAGACCACGTCTACACCCTCTAGTCTTTGAAATTACCTCTACCCATTCCTGTGGCTTTTAGCAGCTGGAATGCTTCTTGAATGTCAGGCCCAAAAGTCTGCTGTGGGCCTGATTCATTTAACCCCTTCCGTGCGCGTGAAATTTTCGCGCTGTGCGGGCGTTTCCATTAGTGGGTGGGAATTCGGATGGCCAAGGGCCGTCCTGCGCACACGCCCACCGTGACGCGTGACTGCTCCCAGCCGTCACGAGCATGGAAGAGGTTAATGTACTTCAGACCCAGGGATACCATTCGCTATCCAGGTACCAATGACCGCAGCAATGAGAGGACTACGCCATTGAGAAGATACGAGAGGGGGAAACAGGTCCAGCTCCTCGAAGGAGCTTAGCTCGGCATTTTTCCCTGACTCCCTTCCTTGTTCCTCTTCCTTATCCTGAAGGGCAAATGCTGTTCTAGTTGTTCTGGCCTTGCACCATCAGCACTCATCCACCAAAGGTTCTATTTGGGAATATATCAATCGATCTAACAGATGTTCCTTCCCTCTCCGATAACCTTAGAGAAGATATTCCTGCGTGCTTGTGTAAACATTTCTCTTTACATCCAGGGCCGGACTGAGAACCGAAACCGGCCCTGGCAAACTGCTCAGCTGGCCCCCCCTGAGGTCAAGGGGAGTGCAGGTGAGCAGTTTGCGACGGCCGGTTTCAGCCGATTTTGTTACCGGGGGCCGACAATGCCGACTCCCGGTAACAAAAACGCCCCCCCAGGGGCCCAAAAACGTCCCCCACCCTAGCAGCCTACCGGGGAAATGCCCGGTGCCCGCTATGGCCAGTCCGGCCCTGTTTACATCGCAGAGAGCTTCTCTTTCTATATGTTGTCCATATCCCAGCTATAGATTAGCCAGCATTAACATGCGGGCTCTGTGAGTTGAGAGCTCGCTGTTAAAGTATACAATGATATGGAGGGCAAAACGTGATGGCCGGAAATGTCGACCAGCCTCCTGTCCTTCTAAAGTCCGTAGGGTGGCTACCTTGCCACCGTAGTCTCACTTTTTATGACACTCCAGTGGCACAATGCCCTCCTCCAATGTGGCGCTAAACCACTTTACATGGCTTAATTCGGCATGTAAATTCTGCACCCTTTCACACAGTTTTCCGCGTCAAAGGGGCGAGCAATGGGTTTTGCTATGGCCGTTCAAGGAACTGTATATCTGAGGCAGCGCCAGAAACTAACACCATTGAAAAGCAGGCATTAGAGTGGCACAACAAGGAGAAATACTTTTATTTCGTCTTGTTTTTTTTTCTCTTTCTATGTGGGCTACATCCTGCAGCACACATAGAAAGAATAGACAGAGCAAATCGCCAATAATTATTGTTTTTGTGCAGGAAGGTGCCTCTTCTTGCACATAAAAAATCTGAAATGCAGGCACCCTTGCAACATGACACAAGGGGGCCTGTGTTGGCGCTCAGCAGCTTTTTTAGCGCAGGCGTGAACACAGAGATGCACCGTCTTCTTGTGAATATGGGGCATCCCTTCATTTTTTAAATGATGCAGCGAGGTGCTGGTAAATTGCTTGCAGCGCCGCACTGCGTCATTTCTTTGTAAATATGCCCCACTGTCTCTAGTCCTGAACTTTTCGGATTATAATCATTGTTTTCCAGTGTGTTAATATGATTAGGTCTGTGGAAGCAAAGCAATACTACAGTACCCAAAATGAATTACGTTATCACATAAAAGCAGAAGGCTGCAAAAATGTTCTTTAACAACATGCCCCCAGATGCATCAAAGTTATGTTTTGCGAGTCCTTAATAGCGAATTTTAAGGATTCGCTATTAAAGACTCGCAAAACGGGATGCATGTAGGAATTGAAATGTTATTTGCGATTCCTACTGATTCCTTATTTGCGATTCGCTAATTGCTAATCGCAAATAAGGAATGGCTTTCCCATTCATTCCTATGGGCCTAAAGGCTCATAAGAATGAATGGGGAGTCATTCCTTATTTGCGATTCGCAATTAGCGAATCGCAAATTTGCCGCAATTTCAAGGGTGCCAGGGTGTCCAAAGGACACCCTGTTGCACCCCTGAAATGGTAATGTTCACTGGTGTTGCACACCCACATGTCCCAGGGACATGTGTGTGTGTAATATACAACTTAGAAAAATGCACTAAAGTGCATATGTCTAAGTTTTTGCTATTTACCACGTAGTTTGAATTCGCGGTAAATAGCGACCCCAGATTGCGAATTCGCAATCTTGGAATGGTTCATGCATTGCATTTAAGGAATCGCAAATTGTGATTCCTTAAATGCAATCGCAATTTGAGAACTCTCAATTATTTGCGAATTCTTAAATTGCGAGTGCATGAACCCTTGATGCATCTCAAATGCCATTTTTGCGGGCGCAAACGGACGAATTTTGTGATTCGCACCGTTTGCGCTCTCAAAAATGCTTGATGCATCTACGTGATGGTAGAGGTGGTTACCCTAACGGTAGGTAAAATGAGTGCCATTAAATTGAATATTATGACCACTTTTATTTACAGTGCTCAGAACTTTTTAAGGAGCACCATCCTGCCCAAAAACAATCCTCAGAGGGATGCTCCACTTTCTCTGTTTGCTGCAGAATGCAGATATATTTCTCCTCGATGCGCCTCGCCTGAGTAGGCGTATCTTCTTGGCACATTCCCAGGTCTACCAATTCTGTTAAATCTGGAAATGCATTAAAAACTATGGGAGTGTCATGGGAACCGCCACGCAACGACCATGGTACACCTTCTCTGAGCAGAGTAAGGCAACGCAGCGATTTGCGCTGCGTTGCCTTACCCCACATTTATGACGCCACTCGGAACCCTGCAAAGCTGCCTGGCGTGGCTGTATAAATCTGACTTAAGGTTTGCGTCGCTCTTGCACCAGGTTGCGTGATAACAAAAGTGATGCAAACCAGCTCATAATTAGGCCCTTTCTGTTTTTAACCCATCCCCCGCTGGGCTAATTCCCCTGCTGTGCTGGGATGGGGGCGAGCGCAGCGCCGCGGTGCTCATGACGAGCTCGCCTCATCATGCAGCACGGTGGCGCTGTGCTCATGACGAGCTGAGCTCGTCACGACCACGCCCGTTCCAATGGAACGCCCAGCACAGTGGGGGAATTATCCCTGCTTGGACGAGGCGCAACGGTCACGAAGAGCTCAGCTTGTCATGAGCACAGCGCGACCGTGCCTCGTGACGAGTGGGCTCGTCATGAGCATGGAACGAGTTAAAGGACTCTAAATAAGGGTCTGTGAAGAGTGTACATTTTCCACATATGACAACACTTTTGTGAAAACTACCCATTTTTTCACAGTTCATTGATCCTGCAAAGCCTTGTTACAACCCTTAGGGCCAGATGTAGGTGTCAAAATACCGGTCGGAATCGGCCGAAAATACCGATTTTCGGCCTTTTCCGACCGGTATTTTGACATTGGTATGTAGGGGCACTGAAAACATACAGATTCGGTAATTTTACCGAATCGGTAATTTTACCAAATCGGTAAAATTACCGATCGGTAATTACCAAATCTGTATTTTCCTATGTAGGTAGCACTTCTAACAGTGCTACAGGGCCTTTAGGATTCGTTATTTACCATGTAATACAATTGCATGGTAAATAACGAATTCTTGTGTACATGCACATCTGTGCATGTACACCTGTGCCATGTGGCACACAGACATGCCCTAAGGGCATGTATGTGTGCCACATGGCGCACAAGCCAGTTACAGGGGTGCAACAGGGTGTCAAAGTGACACCCTGTCCCCCTTTGCAATTCGGTATTTTTACCGATTCTGTATTTGCTATTGAATCCTATGGGCTTCAAGGCCCATTGGAATCAATGGCAAATACCGATTCTGTAATTACAGAATCGGTAAATACCGAATCATACCGATTCGGTATTTTTTACCGAATAATACCTACATCAGATTTACCGATTCGGTATTTATGAAGCGGTAAATCTGATTTACCTACATCGGGCCCCCAGTGCCTATAATCTGAAAAACCTGCTCTTTAGCCTCGAAAGAAAATGCTATTTGTATTCTCCCCCAGCCAGGCTTTGCTGTTTTAAATATATGGTGCGTTTTTTTTCTATAGCTGCAAATGTTAACAAACCAGTACGTCATCTCCTTCCATTAGAAGTGGAAGTAGCGATGACATTAATAATTCATGTGCTGAAAGGCACAAGAGCAGCATCCTGACGTTGCTCTAGGCCCTTCATCTTGGTGTTTGTGAGGGGGGGGGCGCAGGACACAGAAGGGGGGTGTGGAAGGCACATCACAAGGTTGCATTACTGACCTCTGGGGTCCTTGTCCTATTACCCTCTGTCTGGGAAACACTGACGTCTGGGGTGGATCTGTCTATTCCCCCCCCCCCGTCTTGGGATAAGTGATTTCGGTGTCTGTCTTTTGATCAATGGTTTGCCTATCTAGTGATTAGGTTGCCTCGTGAGCAGTGACCTCAGAGGTCACTCTCTCTCTTCCTCTCCAGGGGATCGGTTGCCACAGATTCGTGTACCCGTTTCTAGAGCAGGAAGCCGGTGTTTTTAAGGGTCCCCCCAATATATTTGACTCTGTCTGGAAATTACTGCCCTTAGGAGAATCAGAATCTCTCTCCTCTCTGGGAGGAATTATGGGGCCTCGAGAGTAACTGAGTTCCTAGCTATTCATGTGGAATCATTGGCTTTGTGTGATTGTTTTTGTTTCACTGTCTATCATCAGGTCCACTGAAATTATGCTGCAGGGGAGAACCAAATTATGCGGCAGGGTTGACTTAATTATACGGCAAAAACACAAATTATGTGGCATAATGCGCATTGTGTGTTTGTTTTTGTTTCTCTTTCTATTATCAGGACCACTGAAATTATGCTGCAGTGGAGAACCAAATTATGTGGCAGGGTTGACCTAATTATACAGCAAGGAGACATGAATTATGTGGCATAATGCGCCACATTTTTGACATTTTCACACGTTAACACTATCTGGGAACGGTTGCTCCTTAATTGTACCAGTTTGAGACCTATATACAGCAATAAGCATCAGGAAGGAAACCAGTCAACCATTGTGAATGGCCTTTCATTGCATGGCAACACATGTATCCACCTTTTTTGTAACTTTTTATCCCTTTGAGGCAAATCATAGATTATGTGACAAATGCAGCAAATCCACAACTATGCTAAAAATGGAGCTCCTGCAAAATTGCATAAATCCAGCAGCTCTGTCCGTAAACCTCTATGTGGAATAGTGACCACAGTTGGATCTCAATATGGTTCCCGCTCTGTGAGGAAATCAGGGAGTTCATGAATCCATCTGATATATTTTTTCTGGAATTTATGATAACAGAGGACTCTGCTTTTTTCCCTCTCTGTAATCAGTGACCAGGGCAATCCCAAATTATGTTCCCCTCAATCATTGGATGTGTGACCTTAGTAATCCTTGAGTATAATACATCTTCTCCTGAACTGTCACCCGGGAGCACATTAGTTTGTTTTCATTTTAGTGAGTTAACCCCTTGGGTGCTCATGACGAGGTCAGCTCGTCATGAGCTACGGCGCTCCGGTGCTCATGACGAGCTTTCCGTGGAACGCTCGCACGCTGGGCTGATTTCCCTGCTGTGCTGAACGTTCCATGGGAACGGGTGTGGCCATGACGAGCTCAGCTCGTCATGATCACTGGAGCGCCGTAGCTCATGACGAGCTGACCTCGTCATGAGCACCAGGGCACTGTACGCGCCCCCCAGCAAAGCGGGGGAAACAGCCCAGCACGGAAGGGGTTAAACCATCTCTGAGTTAAATTCCTTCTATCCGGAAATCAGTGATGTTAAAACATTCTATGTAATTATTTTCTCGGGCTGAATGTCGTCAGTCTCCAAAGACGACAATTCAGAGATTTATTGGCTGGGAATCGATTACTTCACATGTTCCTTGGCTTCTTGCCCTCAGACTTCAGGTCTAGACTTCAGGTCTTACGTTAGACTTTAGGTCTAAAGTTGGACTTCAGGTCTAAACTCAAACTTCAGGTGTAAAGTTAGACTTTAGGTCTAAAGTTAGACTTCAGGTCTTAAGTGAGACTTTAGATCTAAAATTGGACTTCAGGTCTGAACTTAAACTTCAGGTCAAAAGTTAGACTTTGGGTCTAAACTTAGGCTTCAGGTCTAAACTTAAATTTCAGGTCTAAGTTTACCTTTGTCAATCGGGCCCTCGGTGTTTACAGGTTAAGCTTCTTTACTTTTTATAATGAAACTAAGTTAATTTAATTACGTAATACCCAGGATTAATTTAAAGGGGGCAATGAAATGTAGATCCCCAACCAGTGTACCACCAGAATATTGAGTTTTAAATATCTCCCCTTAAAAAATATTGTAGCCAGAATAGGGGATTCAAAAATAATGTGCAGGCAAACTATAGATAGTTATGTATAGATACATAGGTGCAGCATTTAGAAATGTAAATCTATACTTAATGCCACAATATTTTGTCAGTCAATATTTCAGCTACATTATATAGGTAGCACAATATTTTTAAACTCAATATTCTAAAATAAAATTGATGAACCCTGTGGCTATGTCTGATGGTGTATTTAAATAATTATAGTGAAAAAATGACACATTAAGAAGTGCTTTCGAATTTGGAAATAGTACAATGGTTGTATGAATACTGCACATTTGATTAGTGATTCTGCGCATACATATATCGTTAGTGACACTAAAATGCAAAAATCAGCATGGAAAATCAACAAAATTTGCAAGGGTTCGTCATGGGCTTATCAATGCTGATTGGCTAAAATGTAGAAGCTTGGTTTTCTTTCCTTCTGCAAACTCCATTTTCTGGATCCCAGCTTGAGCCATATCGCCCCTCCCCCGCTCTATATCTATTTACAGGTTTTGTGCAGAGCAACTCCCGCAGGCATCAACACACTTCAAGGACAGCCCTGGCTTTGGGGAAGACGATTTCTCAGCAAAGGAACAAGTCTGCAAGCATTTGTTATGCACCCCGCCGGCCCACCACCACCTCTGTGAGGATGGCCCTGGAAAGAAAATGACGTAAGAAGAATTGAATACCAGGTATGTGGGAACAATAGCTCTCTGAATTCCATGATTTAGAGTTTGGCGGGCGGGTACTCCGTCGGCGGGTGACAGCTATCCCACCCGCCTTGCTACAAGTGCCATATGTTATAAGGCACTTGTAATTAGGTGGATGGGATATCTGTCACATTTGTGACGAAGTAACCATCAGTCAAACTCTACATCAGACCCTTTATTCTTACTGCCCAACAGCCATGGCAGGGTAATGATATTTCAAAAAAAGAAATTGTAATGAATGCGATTAGCCCATCCTGTTCCTTGGTGGATCTCTGATCGAGTCTACTGCAAAGTTCCACGTGGTCACTCCCTAAAGGACAGTTTTACCAAGGACATTTTTGAATTATATAAAAAAGACAATCACTGAATAGCTAGCTCTAGAAAAGAAGTCGTTATTTCTCAAATCTATAAATCGCATCCATTTTAGGGCCAGGCCGCCCTTTCGGCAGGGGTGTGGGTCGCCAATATTAGCTATGCTAAAAGCATGACATAAAAGGGACCTATATCCCAGTAGAGAGAGCAAGTCAGCCACAAAGCTAGTAGACGGGCCAAGAAAAAATGTTTAATCCCGCCTCGTTAGATCCTTACCCACTTTTCTCTCCTTCCCTCAAACTACTCCAATATCAGCTCTATCGAATTGCCCACACTGTTTTCACTCACTGTAGCGTCAACCTACACCAAAGTCAACCCAAGTTCAAAATCCACCCACTTAACCATGCTTCAGCTATATTCAGCCCCCTCTTTCAATCTTTATTCCTGAACCACATTTGTCTCACTCAACTCCTTCAAACTTTATTTCATCCCCATTAATGCATTCTTATTTACATGTCTTCACTCGCTCTCCTCTTGCTAGTATTCAAACCCACCTCCTCAGTCCTTACCTTTCATTGATGACATTCAACCTCATCCTAACTGTATCCAAACCCACCTCCTCAGTCCTTACCCCTCATTCATGACATTTAACCTCATCCTAACTGTATCTAAACCCACCTCCTCAGTCCTTACCCCTCATTCATGACACTCATCCTCACCTAAATGTATCCAAACCCACCTCCTCAGTCCTTACTCATCCTTCTTGACACTCAAACTCATCCTAACTGTATCCAAACCCACCTCCTCAGTCCTTACTCATCATTCTTCCCACTCAAACACATCCTAACTGTATCCAAACCCATCTCCTCAGTCCTTACCCCTCATTCATGACATTTAACCTCATCCTAACTGTATCCAAACCCACCTCCTCAGTCCTTACCCCTCATTCATGACACTCATCCTCACCTAAATGTATCCAAACCCACCTCCTCAGTCCTTACTCATCCTTCTTGACACTCAAACTCATCCTAACTGTATCCAAACCCACCTCCTCAGCCCTTACCCATTATTATTCACACTCAACCTCATCCTTACTGCATCCAACCCGCCTCCTCAGTCCTTACCCATTATTATTCACACTCAACTCCTTCAAGCTTTATCTAATCCCTCCTCAATTAATCGTTATCCTCATGCCTCCTCTCAACCGCCTCTTACTAGTATCTAAATTCGCCTCCTTAGTCCTTACCCATCATTCTTGACACTCAACCTCAGCCTCACTTTATCTAAACTCGCCTCCTCAGTCCTTACCCATCATTCTTGACACTCAACCTCAGCCTCACTTTATCTAAACTCGCCTCCTCAGTCCTTACCCATCATTCTTGACACTCAACCTCAGCCTCACTTTATCTAAACTCGCCTCCTCAGTCCTTACCCATCATTCTTGACACTCAACCTCAGCCTCACTTTATCTAAAGCCGCCTCCTCAGTCCTTACCCATCATTCTTGACACTCAACCTCAGCCTCACTTTATCTAAACCCGCCTCCTCAGTCCTTACCCATCATTCTTGACACTCAACCTCAGCCTCACTTTATCTAAAGCCGCCTCCTCAGTCCTTACCCATCATTCTTGACACTCAACACCTTCAAACTTTATCTAATCCCTCCTCAACGAATCTTTATCCTCATGCCTCCTCTCAACCACCTCTCACTAGTATCTAAATCAGCCTCCTCAGTCCTTACCGATCATTCTTGACACTCAACCTCAGCCTCACTTTATCTAAACTCGCCTCCTCAGTCCTTACCCATCATTCTTGACACTCAACCTCAGCCTCACTTTATCTAAACTCGCCTCCTCAGTCCTTACCCATCATTCTTGACACTCAACCTCAGCCTCACTTTATCTAAAGCCGCCTCCTCAGTCCTTACCCATCATTCTTGACACTCAACACCTTCAAACTTTATCTAATCCCTCCTCAACGAATCTTTATCCTCATGCCTCCTCTCAACCACCTCTCACTAGTATCTAAATCAGCCTCCTCAGTCCTTACCCATCATTCTTGACACTCAACCTCAGCCTCACTTTATCTAAACTCGCCTCCTCAGTCCTTACCCATCATTCTTGACACTCAACCTCAGCCTCACTTTATCTAAACTCGCCTCCTCAGTCCTTACCCATCATTCTTGACACTCAACCTCAGCCTCACTTTATCTAAAGCCGCCTCCTCAGTCCTTACCCATCATTCTTGACACTCAACACCTTCAAACTTTATCTAATCCCTCCTTAATGAATCCTTACCCACATACCTCCCTTGAACCCCTTGGATTTAAACCCACTCCTTCGGTCCTTACCCACCATTCCTGTCACTCACTCTCATCCTAACTGTATTCTAACCCTCCCTTCAAGAGTTAGCCATTTTCTTACCACTCACCCTCCCCTCAACTTTATCCAAACCCTCCTCCTACATCATTTACATCCTTTCCACCTCTAAAGAAGCCTCAGTTATGTCTCTCAATCCTTACTAACACGCGCCACAACCCGCTTCACTTCAACTTTATTTAGTCACAGTCCCGCAAGCATCAACCACTTTCACTCTAGAGCCACCAGCGTTATCCAGACGCACCACTCTCAACCTCACCCCACACTGCCCAGCCAACCTGCCATTGTCATCTCCACAGAACTTCAGTTTTTCCTTTTCCTCAAAAAGTTCCCTCCTCTAACCCAGACCAACAGGATTTATGTGATTCTGCGACTGCAGCATTTTCCACATGGTTACGGATTAATCCGATTTGCAACATCATCTATCATCAGCTGCATAATGTGCAGATTTTAACAAAAAAAAAGTTGTTTTTAGGTCAAACTGATAAAAGGTTTTTAAAAAGGCAGCAACATGTGTTGTTCACAATGGAAAGCCCTTCCCAAATATTGCCTGGTCACTTTTAAATTGCTTTTTGCTGTTTGTGGGGTGTTAATTGAGAACTAATAAGGTGAAACCTTTGCCAAGAAAGTGTTAACATGTGTATAGAATACAAAATAAAGAATTAATGCTGTCAAAAATAAAATGTACCACATTGTGCCACATAATTTGCATTTTGTTGCAGCATAATTTAATCAGCCCTGCTGCATAACTTGTCCCTCCGCTGCCGCATAATTCCAGTGACCCTGCTCTAACCCCACTTAATGTAAGCACTGAATGAGCTCTGTGTCCTGATATCCCGCCCACATACATGTTTTACACAGTCCGTATCCGGCCCACATACATGTTTTACGCAGTCCGACCTCATCTAGGGCGTCGTTTATGAAAAGTGACGCATCGCTGCGTGAAAACAGCTATGCGCCACTTTTCATTGCGCCCTCCTTGTGACACCAATGATGCGTCATATCTACATTATGACGCATCATTGCACAAGGAGTTACAGATACGTCAGTATTTCTGACGTATCTGTAAGCGCAAAAGTGACGCATTGCTGGAGTGTGTCACAAAAGTTACGCAACTCCAGCAATGTGTCCTCAAGCCCCATGTGAAAGGGACTGCGTCAGTCTTATGCCTGCTGTGAGGCAGGCGCAAGATTTTGACGCAACGGCGTCCTGGAAGTGACGCAGTGAAATCTCATAGATTTCACTGCGTCACTTCTACGACCCTTTCTTGCGTTAATACGCATCCCTTGCATACATTATACCTGGCGCAGGTATAATGTGGCGCAGGGGTTTACAAAGAGATGCATCTACCTAGAAGCGTCCCTTTGTAAATATGGCGCAACAAGGCACATTTTTTACGCCACTGGTGCGTCACAAAAAGTGACGCACCATTGGTGTAAAAGTGACGCACAGCCTCATAAATGAGGCCCCTAGTGTTTTTAGCTACTTCTGCTACGCTCTGCTAATCCCCACCTAGCAGAAAGAAAGTCCCCAGACCCGCCACCCAAAAAAGAAACGAAAAATCCCATTCCGAGTGCTTCGCCCGCCCGGGCAGCCCCGGATTGTGCGGGTGCGCGCGCCTCAGCCTGCCAAGCCCAGCAGCGGCGCAGAGACATCATTATTCCTGACAGATGACATTACGCCATTGAAAAGCTAATTTTGCAAAAAGGAAATCTGGCAACAACTCACTGGGGACTACGGACAGGAAAAAAAGTCCGAAACAAATTGCTTTCAAATGCTCTGGTTGAACAGTTTAAGCTAAAAGGAGTTCCCTCGTCGCCGCTGGGAATCTACAGGTCCCCCTTGCACGGAATACCAAGTGGGTTCGGCGGCATTTAGGCATTGATTTCAGGGAGAAAATGTCATAGAAAGCTACTAATATTTGAGATGTTGGAATCTACATTTTTTGCTGATGTTTTTACCGTCTGTTTTGACCTAGAGTTCCAAGATACCGCAGCATCGTGGGCGGCTTTTGCTGCCTTCTGGGTCAGAAACATATACACATTTCCGGAAACAGCCTGTGGTGTCTGCAACATAACTGTAATGGTCATCACCACAAACAAAATTTCATTTTATGACATCACTACACATTAAACTTCTTTTCATGACATCACTATACAGTAAACTCGTTTTATGACATCACCACCAACTAAAGTCCATTTGTAGCATCCCTACACACTAAGGGGCATATTACCAACAACTAGCGATATTTATTGCTAAATGGGCTTAGCGAGTATTATTTTAACGCCAAGCATCGCTGGATATTATCGCAGAGATAATGTGCTATTAGCAACGTTTATCTCTAAAGCGATACAATACCCGGCATTAGCGACGAAATGCATGAATATCGCTGGTAATCCAGCGATATTCACGCATTATCGCTAATGAGGACTTAGCCATAATATCCAACTCCAATTGGATATAATGGCTTAGAACTGGTCTGAGCAGGCGTTAGATTTTGGAAATATTCGTGCTTAGCGCGAATATTTCCATCGCTACGCCTGCCTTGCTAATAGGCTACAGCGACGTTAGCGACTGCTTTCAGTCGCTAACAGGTTGGGTACGCCTACTTTGCATGTCATTAGTGATAAATATCGCTGACATGCAAATCGGTCCCCAAACCGCTCACTATCGCCTACAAGCTGTCGCTAACTGCTATTAGCGACAGCTTGCTAATAGGACGATAGAATTATCGCGGCTTAGCGGCCGAAAATGGCCTCTAAAGCGGCGATAATCACATATCGCCCGCCTTGGTAATATGCCCCTAGAACTCTTTTTATGACATCACAGCAGGCAACCAAACTCTCTCCCTCACATTACCGCCAACTAAGCTCCATTTGTGACATCATCACAGATTAAATTATTTTATGACATCACCACCTACTAAACTCTTTTCATGACATCATCACTAACAGCTCCATTTGTGACATCACCACACTTTAAATTCTTTTCATGACATCACCACCAACTGACCTCTTTTCATGACATCATCACTAACTAACCTCCATTTGTGACATCACCATAAACTAAACCCCATTTACCAACATGCAGGCTCTGTTCAGGGCCTCAAAGTGCAAGTCTAGCCCCACCTTGGTCAAGTACCCTTGTCAATCTGCCAACATTTAAATTCACCCAAGAGACTGTCCTAGGGTGCACACGTGTCCTGGCGTGCACAACAGAAATGTTCATTCATGTCCTTTTAGGCCTCCCATCTGAGCTCCAAAAATATTGCACCCTCTTCACCTTGTGCATGTTGACCAATGGAAATATAGACCCCAGCTGCATAAGCTCACCTGAGGTTGGTGACTGCAGCCTCACACTTCCATTGGTGGGCCATAAAATGTGGTCATGTTCTCTAAAATAAAAAAAATCTATTGGCCAATTCCATTTACTTTAAAGGAAACTAGTTTAAAACAGCGAACTATTTAGCACATAATTAAACAAAATTTTAATGGGGAAGCCAAATGCAAAAAAATCTGCATCCATGAACATTTTTCATTGGGGCTTGTACATTGCATTTTGAAATGTTGCCATTTCTTAATACCATAAAAATCTCCTTAACCTACCTTAGGACTCTGTTTAAAACATGTCTTATAGAACCATCAATGGGTTTTTAATGTTTATGTCTACCTTGTGATTTCGAATTGTTTATTTACATTGTTGTACAGGGAAATGCCTGGAATGTGCTTGGAAAATATGTGAATGTGTAATTACAATTCCTTACCACCAGAGCCGCGGCCACGACCAGACTGTTTTGCCCTCAGTTGTTGCCTTGGTACCACTCTTTTGCTTTGAGTTTCCTCTTATGATTGGTGGGCCTGGTTTAGAGTTTGGCAGATGGGATACTCAGTCATAAAGTGATGGATTTCCCTTCCTCCTATTACAAGACTATTATATCCTACGGCACTTGTAATAAGAAGAGAAGTGATCTGCGGCTCATGCAGGTAAGAGCGGTGGGGCAGGGTAGGGGGGTTTCGACAGACGACCACAAGGGAAACTCAAATAAATAATACATTTTCCCTCGTCATCTGTCGAAACCTCCACCCCACCCTGCCACACCGCTCTTACCTGTACGGGCCGCAGCTGCCGATCTGTCATTTTTGTAACAGAGTGCCCGTCCTTCAAACTCTAAATCATGCCCTCTGACTGTAAGATAACCTGTTTTTAATTGTAGTACACCAGCATCCCAAGCAAGAGCAACAAACAAGAGTGCCCCCTACAGGGTGGCCTGAAAACGGACTCTGCGGAAGACGCAACGTGCAGAAGGGCGGAGCCTGCACTGAAGATCCCAGCCCCTAAATGCTTTGCTAAAGCTGGTAAAATGGAACCAAATCAACTATTGGATGGATTTGGTCCCCTTCAACCAGCTGTAGCTGTGCATTGATCACGCTGGCGCGGCAGGAAGGACGCGGCGCTCCGCGGTCCTGGTCGGTGGGACGAGGAAGGCGGCCGGTGACAAAGCGCCTGTCGATACTCGAAGTATGATGAGTTCCACTTGGAGATCCATCTACAAAGCGCCGGGGAGGACCGCCATCATTATGCGGCAACTGATCGATTGTAAGCACCAAGACCACCCAAGATGGATGGTTGCACTTTTCCCTCTGTCTATTGATCAGTACAGGATGGCGGGGGAGGGGAGTGTCATTCATGACTTGTGTTCTTCTAAAGATGTAGTTCAGCATCTGTAAGCAGCATATGTAGATGTATGTATCTATTAAGTAATTGATGTATTTACTCAGGGCTTTTATATCACATGTAATATGACTACAATTTCAGAACAATCAACCTAACAGAGAGGTGTCAAACGTAGGTCCAGGAGGGCCAGATGCAATCCATATTTACAGGACGTACAGACAGGATAACTATATTTGATTGGCGCCATAAGGCCATAGCATAGGAAGAATAGGCACCAGATTAATAAGTATAACATAACAAAGCATGCAGTGCATATGAATGATCATCACTTACATAGTCGGTTGTTAACCTGAAAACGTGGCATGGATCCTTCCCTCCTGGACCTTCTTTGGGCACCCCTACACTAAAGCCTAGAGAAAACACAACAGTGCCAGCATTCACAGAACACAGACAGTCCCAGCACACAGAGCAAAGGAAAACACACCTATGTGAAATATGCAGGATACCAGACAGGCCGGCATCTCGGCAAGGCCAGAAGGGCTGGGTCAGTCAGTTAAATACATAGCTTTCATAACTAACCCTCTCTGGTCCCTACTCCCTTTTTTAGTGATTCATATAGTGGTATATTTAGACAATTCCCAGAAATAGAATTTTATTCTTGCCTTATGTATTTTATCATGGATGTGTTATCAAATACATATTTAAACAAAGTGATAGCAGAAAAGCCATCTGGCTTTCGTGATCTGCCTGGTTCCAACCAGTTGTCTCTTTTGTACTTTGTGCTGTGAAACGCATTTTGACTTGAAGTTAAGAGTTTTCGAACATCATTTTTTCTGTATGTCATGGCAATTCTGATTAATAAAGCAAAAAACTAGCAGGACCCTTAGACTGGACATTATTTTATGTTGTACTAATAAAAAGAAAAATGTAACTGAATCTTGCAAGAATCTGAGATGTGTCAATGTTTGATGGGCAATGAGCAGGTGAGACATGACCCTGTGGGGGAGAGTGGACTGGGAGAAACACATCATAATCTGAGGGTTGTTTGTTATGAAGGCATTTCCAAGAGGGTGTCCAATATTACAACCACCACCGCACCCATCCTGAACCCCATGGTTTTTGTTGTGCCGAGCATTTTTTTCTCAGGGGGTGTGGCCTCAAATATATCCCTGAGGATTTGGTAAGACATCTCTCAAACTCCTGTAACCCTGCAGACATTGGCGAAGATGAGGATCGTACTATTCATTTAATTGACATCATGGTATGTTGCAGCCTTGTAGTGGACGGTTGATATGCGTTGTGTCTAACATGGTATAGTAGATGAGCTACACTTATCCAGGCACTGATTTGCTATGTGATAGAGTTTGGAATAAAAAAAATTGTCATGATCTTTGGTGTACAGGGAATGAAGACAAGGCCTATTGTGTTGCCTTGAGGAAGCTTAGACAAGGGCGAAACGCCTGAACATTAGCAATAGGGTTTTTTTTATCGTGTAAAGGATGCTTAATACATTTATCAGATGCTTCAGTAAAAACCTGCACACTGAGGTCACTTCTAAGGTGGTGTGTTGTGGTACACTCAAAAACCAACACACTAACACAATAGCACTCCAAAAGAGAAAAGATAGACACAGAGGGGCAAACTGACTTTTCTGTGGAAGTTCTCTTGGTTTAATCCCTTATTGACCACTTTCTATCCCCTGCCACAAGTTTTCTCGACCCACTGCATTTGAACGGAGGATAACATATCTCTCACACTCCCATCCACCCCTCAAGGAACAGTAATGGAAAAGTGACTCTTAAATATTGTGCTACAAAAACATCATGAACGGAAAGTGCTATCAAAGTTAGGAACATTTAGATCTACTATTATATATATATATATATCAGTTATGTAGTTAAGAAGAGTAATTCCATATTTTCCAATATATACATCCATTCACGATATTTTGTTTGGTGGTTGATATTTTGCCCATGATATTTTAGGAGTCGAATTCTGGTACATAAACTTTATCAAAACCCTCATTTAATTGCTTTAAAACCTAGGGCCAGAAAAGTGGAGAGTGTCATCTGACTACAGTTGGGGCTCATGTTTGGGATCCCACCTGATTTCTCCCTGTACTCTGGCTTTTCAAACCTTTCTCTTGACAGGTAACAATGTTCAAGCTGTTGAACAGGTGGTCTTGTGTTTCTGCACAAGGCACTAGCATAGCTGCAACACACAGCAGTCCACTCTCAAGTAGTAAAGGTAAGTGGTGTTTAATAAAGACGCTGCCGCACATGGTGAGGGTGCAGTGTCAGGAGCATGTGGCACAACACTATCAATGCTGTATTGTGACAGCGGGCGATCAAGGTGGTCCAACACTCATCTCTCATCTTCAGGCATCGACAGTGATACTGGCTGCTGGTCCTTTCCCTCCACACTGGCCCAGCATCACCATCCATTGCAAGGAGGACACCTGAGGGATGAAGGCTGGAGATGTCTCATATACCACTCTTACGTCATAACACTGGGATGAATTTCCCTCATGGAGACTGGTGGTATAAGACCAGTGAGATAATAATATCAGAGTGTCTTTTGCTTTTGAAGTTACCTTTCAACAAAGGAAGGTCAAATACAATCCTTTGAAGAACAAAAATACTTTCTATTGTGTCCACTTTGTTTCATTTACTACCTATTGTGTTCTTTTGAATAAGCATGATACATGTATACACTTCGCTTAACGTGTGCACAGGATTCTTGTCAATATCAGAGTGTAGAAGATGCCTTTCTGTTGTAAGCTATGTCAGATGACTCCAAGAACCAACAGCAGCTGTGGAAGGCCCATCATTGGACATTGTGGAAGTGTTTGTGTCTTGGTGGAATTGGGTTCATGGTAAGCAAGGGGATATTATCCTCCTTCTGTTTCAGAAAGGATTGGGAGGTCAATTCAAAGTGTTTCTTAGGAGTCCACCATGGTGCAGACAAATGGCCAGGCTGCCGAAAAGCAAGGATGATGAGTGTCAATTCAACCTCACACCTCCTTCTCCCACCATCCTTCTCTTACTTGGTGTCACTCTTGTACGCTCTTTCTCTTCCGTTCTTTCTCTCTCTGTCATTGTTTTCTTATCTGCCCCTTTCTCCTTCTTTTTCTCTTTCTGCTTTTCTCTCTCTTGCTCTGAGTCAGAGTCTGATGATGAAAAATAAGTCCTGATCCTCAGACATGAGTGCCAGGTCCCACCACCCGCAACCCCCTGTACAAATTAAGCATAGGGTTCTTACAGCCTTGAATGCAATTAACATCCTGACAACAACCAGTAAACGGTGTTATGCATTCAGAAATGCAGCAGCAAAAAAACAGGCATATGGTCCAGCAGCATAAGGTTGACGGAGTGTGGAAAAAACACTGCTCTAGACCCATTTACATAGTGGACAAAACTGTGTCCCTCCAATGGTTAATTTGTACAAAAAAAAAGTGCCTGGCTCCAGGCAGGAGGCAGCTTGCACCAGCCCATTTCTACTGTTAGCGCTACCTAAAACTACTAACCATGAACGTTTGGTGAGGATGTTGTGTAATGGCCAGAGCTGCTGACTTCAGAGCTAGGGAACAAGGTTCGAGTCTCGGCGTTGGCTCAACATCCGGTGATTCTTGGCCAATCACTTATTCGCAGGCAAAAGGAACGCAATATCAAACGCAGCAAGCACAGGATGTACAAACAAAAATAAAAATATTTGTGACAAATTTACAATGACTAAAGAACTTCCTGGTGGGGTCTGAGAAGGAGGGAATTAGTTCTGAAAGTGTCTTTGGAATAAAAGAGATTTGAGATCTGCTGCAACTCTACCTGAATACCCAGCCATGGGCTAGGGCTTCAAAACGACTGTGACGGGGAATAAAGGCTGCAAATTGCCAAACAGTAATGGTTAAAGTCGGAATATCCTAGTACCTGTTTTCTACACACGATTACTGTGCCGGACGATAATGTGCACATATCGCTGTGTCAGGGAATAATAGCGTAGGTGACAATGCCATAAAATGAATGCTCCTCTCTATATTGCCAATTATGAAGGGTGTTAGGGTCATCCTTGGTATATGTTCCATTAAATAAGTCTTCCAAGTTTTTGAGCCTTGAAATAGTTGTGCCAGGCCTGATGTCCCAGATTAATGTAGCATCAGATCATGTCCCGGGAGGTTCTTGGTCCATAAGCTGCCGGAAGATTATCACCACTCAAACAACTTTAGATCTATGACCTCCACACCGAGTATGCCCTGCTAACTTCCATCCATAATAACTTACGCCTCTTCCATTTACTTTTTTTGTATCTCAATTCTTTATTAAAGTTTTAAGAACTGTGGGGCATATTACCAACAACTAGCGATAATTATCACTATGTTGGCTTAGCGGCAATAATTTTATCGCCGTATTGCGGCGATTTTTATCGCTTAGGAGCCTTGCTATTATCAAGGTTTATCTCCTAAGCGATAAAAATCGGCCGAAATGCATGAATATCGCTGTAAAGTCAGCGATATTCATGCATTACCGAGCTAATGCTCTTAGCCATGTTATCCACCTCCCATTGGATAACATGGCTAAGAACTACTCAGGGCAGGTGTTAGCTTTTGGAGATATTCGCGCTTAGTGCGAATATCTCCAAAAGTTGGTAATAGGAGATAGCGATGTTAGCGACTGTTTCCAGTCGCTAACATCTTGGCACGCCCACTTTGCATGTCATTAGTGATAAATATCTCTGACATGCAAAGCGGGGCCCAAGATGGTCGCTATCTCCTACTAGCTGTCGCTAACTGGTGTTAGCGACAGCTAGGTAATAGGGAGATCATTTTATCTCTGCTTTCTTGGCTTTTAAAGCCAAAAAAGCGGAGATAAATCCCTTGATAATATGCCCCTGTGTTCTCTTGCCATCCCGCTGGTTCTCATCTGTCCGTTAGGGGTAAGTCAAGAAATCAAAGTGGGTTGCACGGCCAGGAGGCTGTCGGTATGCAAAAGTCACTTGTAAAGCATACTAAAATCTAACAGTGGGCTTAGAATCAGCTCATTGCTTACCATTAGTTGGCTTTTTTGTCACTTTCGCTTGCTTGCTTCTTATTGGATGACTTGGTTTCTTCTTCGTGTGCTTGTCCCTCCTCTGGAGTATAGCCTTGTTACCGTCTTTTTGATTAGCTGACTTGTAGCCTTCCACTCCTCACATTTTGAGAATTACTTTTTTATTTTTCAGTACACACCCCAATGAGAGCGCATATGTTTTCAAGCTCTCTCACTTCTGTTTTCTTTTCCTCCACTCAAATACCTGCAGCCCCAAGTGCTTTCCCTTCCCCTTCCACACCCACACTTCCCTTGCTCCCCTCCTTCTATAGATCCTTAAAAAATACTTTAAATTTCATTTTTATGATTTACTGTCGGGCCCCTCGATAGTACAAAAAAGATTTTTACGTCACAGTCGTTTTCAAATTTAGTTAATTTTATTTTATTTATTTTATGTGGCCCAGTAGTTGTCATTTGCTGCCACACCACTCCGCAAGAAAACTCTAGCTAAGATTTCTAAATTAAAAAGATTAAAAAATATGGCATCCACATCATTCGATAGGCACGCTTGTGTGTACTGATGTATGCAAGTGCCTACATCACCAAGCAGGCACGCACATATGAATTGCACAGCTGTGAGTCTGCACAGGTAACAGTGGTGGGGGCGGGGACGGGGCAGTGATGGGGAACTGGACAGACGATGGGATGGGGAAAATAAAATAAAATAATAAATAAAACCACTTACTTTGAGCTTTTATTTTACTTTCCCTATCCCGTCGTCTGCCCACTCCCCCCGCACCGCCCACCTCACCGCTGTTACATGTGCCGACCGTACCTGCAAAAGGCAGTGGCAAAGTCAATAGGTCAACATACCAAAACCCATTGGCTTTGACAAGGCCTGCTTTTAACAATTGTTCCCCCTTATTTATTTATTTATTTTATTTTAAAAGTTTTATATAGCGCTGGCTAGACCCGGAGGTATCAGAGTGCTTTACATGAACATCAGATCATAGTTACAGGTTACATCGTTACAAAGGTTACACAGTTCTTAGAGCATGGCAACATAGTTACTTGTAAGGTCGAGATAAACAATAATCACACATACGTGAGGGCAAAAGAAGGCAAGGTGAGAGATTCAGGGGGGATTGGAGTAGGGGAAGTAGACAGATAATGAAGGTGGGAAAGAGGAGGGGAGGGTGAGAGACACAGCATGGGGAGAAGAGGGGAACGGTGACAGGGACACAAACCGGTAGACGAGTCAAGGCAACGTCCAAAGTCCAGTAAGCTGTGATCCCAGGGGAAGTCTATTGCGAGAGGCTCCCTTTACGCAGTGGACTCTCTCAGAGAGGTCTCTGAGACTCCAAGGCCTACATACTGGATCCTTCCCCAAAAAGGGGAGAGGGAGTGCTTTGGCAAGGGGTGCCATACCATACCTCAAGTGTGAGTGGCTCCCTTGGCGCAGTGGACTCACTCAGCGGGTTTGCTGAGACTCCAGAGTATAGATATTGGATCTTTCCCCAACAAGGGGATTTTGCATTCCCTCCTGCACCTTTTGGGGTGTCCACTCACACAGTTTGGAAGATTACTGCAGCATATTAGCGGTGCACCTATCAGAGCACGGTGTCACAGAGTAATGGCATGCATTACTGGGCCAGCCAGAGCTCCAAATTAATGTGCAGATAATAATAGCCTCTAAAGTACTGTGCCAGGGAATAATGTCGGCTAAAGCTGGGCCAATTAATTACTCTCCTGATTACTGCGCCAGAGGATAAGATCTCCAGTAAACTGTTTGCTTGCAGAATGCTCCATGCGTCAGCCTGCCACTTCTTTCCCCTTGTTCCAGATAATCTTTTAGGGTACCTGCTACTTACTTGTGTGTGGCTCCCTGTCTGCCTGTGCCTCAGAGTCCATTCCATTGATTCCTTGGGCCTCATTTATGAGGCTGGGCGTCACTTTTACGCCGCTGGTGCCTCACTTTTTGTGACGCACCAGCAGCGTAAAAAATGTGCCTTGTTGCACCATATTTACAAAGGGACGTATCTGGGTAGATGCGTCACTTTGTAAACCCCTGCGCCACATTATACCTGCGGCAGGGATATGCAAGGGGGGGGGGCGTTCCGGCGCAAAAAAGGGTCCTAGAAGTGACGCAGTGAAATCTACAAGATTTCACTGCGCCACTTCTAGGACACAAAGGCGTCCATTTATTATGCCTGCCTCACAGCAGGCGTAAGACTGGCGCAGGCCCTTTCACATGGGGCTTGCCCCATGTGAAAGGACACATTGCTGGAGTTGCATCACTTTTGTGACACACTCCAGCAATGCGTCACTTTTGCGCCATACAGATATGTCAGAAATACTGACGTATCTGTAACTCCTAGCGACATGATGTGTCATATTATAAATATGACGCATCCAGCATGTCGCAAGGAGGGCGCAATGCAAAGTGACGCATCGCTGTTTTCACGCAGCGATGCGTCACTTTTCATAAACGAGGCCCCTTGTTCCTCACTCTTGATCTCAGTTTTCATTGGTGTCTTCTCTTTTGATCCCCAGTCCCTGTTTCTCGACAGGGTAATCGCTTTTGTCCTTGTCGCCACCTTGGTGTTTCTGCTAGATCACACTTTCACACCGCCAGCACCTCTCACAAATAGTCACACTAGGGCAGTGATCTTCAAACTTTTCGATGCTGTGGCACCCCCTTAAAAAAAAATCATCAGGAGGCGCCCCAGAATAATAGACCTACTTTTTCAGAATTATCCCACAAAATTGACAGCCCTTAATATACTTAAGAATGAAAACATTTCAGTTATGTTCACCTATTGCTCTGAAAATGCAAGCACAGACATGAATGCCGACATCATGAGAGCAGCCTGGCCTTCCTAAAGTGTAAAAATATCTAAAGTGTGTTCATCTATCAGAAATAGGGGTTGAAGTAAATCTCCTTCCAGGTTGGAAAGGAAAAAGGATCAATTAAACGTTAAGTGTGGGGGGGGGGGGTATGGTGGGGTAGGGGAATGGCTTTCTCTATGGAGAGACATATTTTCCATGTGGAGAAAGAAATGTGCATTTGCACACAGGATCCATTGCCCCATCAAGAAAAATAGATTTTCACATGAGTTTGCAAGGTATGTTACAAAACATTCCCACTAGTGCATCTGGGAACCTGCACCCGGGGAAACATTTAAGTTTTTTTCTGGACATGTCTGTGAATTGAAAAAATGCAACTTTCACTTTTTTAGTAAATTGAACCCATTTAGGCCCAATATGTTGAAACAGCGTATTCCATGTCTGTGGTGGCTGCTTGAATGTATGTCTCTTAGGCCGCTTGGGTCCTAGTAAACATCTGGGGTGATGTTAGGTCAATAGACCTCCTCGCAGAAGAACCTGGAACTGCAAAGAAAGCCAGCCCCTTCCTAGGACCTCTGTGCAGACAGGAGGCAAGGTCTCCTCTTTGCAGTGGGCAGCACAACAATATTATATCAGCAGTGTAAAGAGGGGAAATGGATATTGGTGCCAGTGGGGCATACTTCCAGAGGTGAAGAGGCCGAACCAAGGTCACTCTTGTTAGTATTCATGGTGCATTACAGTATGAATAAACATAGACGCCTAATTATCTGTGCTATTAAATTGCAAATAGATGTTTAATTCTAAAAAAGACTTCAGTATGACTTGTCAGCCAGAAGATGTAATAGTCTACTGATGGGGGAAGATGTCATCCAGAAGATGCAATAGTCTACTGGTGGTGGTATACTCTTATTACGTCCAGGAGCGGCTGGTGTTAGAGGAGAGTGGTGGGTGGAGCAGGAGGGGGAAAAACAATGAAAAAAGAGGAACAAAAAAGAACTTACACGCCCGCCTCCCCCCCCCACCCGCCACATTGCCAGTCTTCTGCTCCTTTCATGGCTCCACTGCAGGCACAGGCTCCCAGACGCCCCTGCGGCCAATCCTGAAGCTGCTCTCAGCTGAAACAGCGCCATCCTTGCAACTCCATGGATGCCCTCCATGTCGAAAGAATTGCAAAGACACATCCGGAATCCTAACGTATCTCGTGGCGCTGTAATGATGCATTGCTGAAGTGAGTAGGTAAACTGGCGCATTTCCAGAAATGTGTCATTACACATGGGGTGAGTCCCCTGTAAAAGGCCCTGGTCACTCCTTACACCTGTTAGAAGCAGGCATAAGGATTGTGACGGAGTCAAGTCGTTGGAGTGGCGCAGTGAAATCTCATAGATTTTACAGCGCCACTTATATGAGGCTCTTTTGTGTGGGAACGCCCACCCTGCATACAATATACCTGACGCACGTATAATGTACCACAGGGCTTTACAAAGAGACGCATCTGCCTCGATGCAGCACTTTGTAAATAGTGTGCAGTGTGGCAATGTTGACGCCACCACAGCATGTGACGCAACAGCAGCTGAAGCCCTCATAAATAAGGGCTCATGTGTTCAGAAACAACTGTAAAGATCCATGGGGCATATTACCAAGGAGTTGCTATAAATATCACAAAGCGCGCTTAGCGCTGTTATTTTTATCACCGGCTATCGCTGGATTAAATTGCTGAGATAGCATTGTATTATCAACGCTTATCTCAAAGGCGATAAGAAACCCAGCGATAGCAAGGTTTTTCATGGAACATCGCTGGTTTTCCAGCAATGTTCCTTGGAAAACGGCGATAGGCTTGATAATAAGGCCCTGTGGCATTAGCTGCACAATCCAACCCCCATGTTAGGAATGCCTTAGTCAGGAATTTAACAAACGTTAAATTCCTGCGTTAAGGCAGAGTTAGCGCGATTAAAATTATCGCTGCAACTCATTGGTAATATCGCGAAGCTGCCTTTGCGATACTTACCCGCGTTGTTTCGACAGCCACGCCTACTTTGCATCTCATTAGCGATGTGATGGTAGGTGTGCTGGAAACGGGCGCTAAGTAAGGAAAACACGCGCTAGCATGTCCTTGTTGATATTGTGACATAATTATCGCCGATTTTCGCCCGAAAACGGACACTAAAGCGGCGAAAATTATATCGCCAGCCCCTGATAATATACCCCTATATTTTTTTACTTCAATGGATTCAGACCTCAAAATGGCTGCAGCCCTGAGAGAACCATTGACTAGTTATCTTTGAACAGAGACTATCTCATATGCTAATTCCCTGTTGACCAGTGTGGCCTTGAAGCGAAGCAGGATGTATACAAATTATTAAAATTAGCATGGCAAGTGCAAGGATTTTTCCACCCAAAAAAATATTGTCAAGCCTCCCTTCTCCTGCCAAAGAGCTGTTTTTGATGCTTCTAGAGACCATATGGCACCTTCTAGCGGTGGCTCATATAGGCAGCTGCCAGGAACAGCCTAAGTCATGCACCTGAAAATCATGAAAGCTGAGAGTTGGGTATGCCCAGAGAAAGGGATAGCGCTGAACTTTCAACAAGTGCCTTTTACACAAACCCACAAAACACGCCGAGAGGCTTATTTACAAGCCTCTTGCGCTGCCGCTGCGTCACTTTTAATATGGGAAAAAGTGACACACCAGTGGCGCAAACAGCTCGCAAATTAGCCCCCCGTGCCACCAACGGGTCTTGTAAATAAGCCACACTGTCTTTTCACAGCAGAGCACAAACAAGATTACAAAGAATACCAAGGCTTACACATGTCCACCCTGGAATATACAAGTGCTGGGCCACGCTGGTGTATGAAGTGAAATGGACCACAGCACCGCACTGGAATTCGTGATACATCTACATTTGAGATAAAATGTTTATTTATAGTCCCATCTTTCTAATTCTGTTTGTACATGATGCATTCAAAATGTAAAATACAGGATTATATTGCGAAATGAACCAGGGAAAACATAGGAGCTCTGCCTTTCAACAAGGCCCCATCCCTGCTAAGTACTACGCATCAGGCGTTAGACTAACATATTGCAGTGCGGTGGTTCGCATCACCGCACTGAAATGAACAGTCACGCATAACGCCTCCTCAGATGTCAAGCCCAGTGCCAGCTGATAATTAGCACCACGTACAGAAAGCTGGCAGCGTGCGGTCAGCGCTGCTTGGGCAGACTTTGGGCTGACTCAGCTTGCTCTAGACTGGCTTTAGGGGCTACCATGTAACAACTTCACCCGCGGTGATTCAGTGTCTGCATGATTTGCCCAGCGCAATGGCTTCTTCCGACACTGTGACTGATACTGTCTACACTTATAGGTGCCCGGCCGCCAGCGGTGCGAGCATGCGGCGCGGCAGTCAGTTTAAATTTAGCAGCTACACCGCGCATTGGTGTGCCGGTCCGCGTGGCCATAATGTGACTAAAGGCCGTTAACGGACCCAGACTGTGGCCGCTGCCGGATTGGTGCATTCAAGTTCAGCAGGCAGCCTGCACGAATCGTCGCATCCTGGAGTCGTCGTGGGGCTGCAGCCGGTATCTTCAAACGTCACAGGTGAGACCCGGGGTGCAATTAGCCTTGACTCGTACATGCAGATAGTAAACCCTGGCTGGCATACTGTTGAAGCGGCCCGATCACTTCAAGCACTCTGGGGTCGATTCACAGAACTAACTTAAGACAAAATCCTAAACTTACTACTTTTGGTATTCACAGAAGGCATTTAGTAGTAGTAAAGTTAAGACAAACGTAGGACAGACTCAAGACAGACTTAAGACAAAATCCTAACTTTACTACTACTAAATGCCTGGTGTGAATACCAAAAGTAGTACGTTTAGGATTTTGCATTAAGTTAGTTCTGTGAATCGGGCCCCCTGTCTTAGCTTGCTAAGTCTGAGGATGGGGGGTGTAATGCAGGCCTGGGATGCCGAGGATGCTAGACCCCCCACCTTGCTGAAACTTTCTTAGCACTGTGGTGGTTAAATAAAAAAGCACACTTATCTGTGCAGACATGCCCATCACTTGCAGGCCCTTGGTAGACTGTGCTGGTCACTGAGAAAGTGCGGCACAGTCCAGGATGTGTTTGACCGTCAAGTGGCGATATGAAATAATGCCATTAAAATCTGGTCCGCTTTCCCAGGCCGCTGCAGATTTCCAATAAGGTTTTTTTTTAGCCGAATGCTGTCCAGTTGTTGACTGAACAACCGTTCACCACATGCCCTATTTCAATCATGTGACACGGTTACACTGCACCGGCACAGGGGTCACCATGAGGCCCTGGTGACAGCAAGCTGATACTCAAACCTCTACCCAGAGCAGAATGCTTAATGACTCGGAGCAGTGCCTAGTAACCATAGGCAGCAGACTCTCTCTGCTGGCACAGACCAAAGGCTGCATGCAATAGCCATAACGGAGCACCGTACAATGAGAGGTGCTCCGTTGAAATGAAAAGCCAGGCCCAGCCTCTCTCTTGCAATAATCAGCAAAGCAACGCAGAGGGCCCCTAGCCCCATCTCAACCTGGCCCGAGTTTCTCTTGGCACAGGTGAGCTGAACTCTACGGATCTGAATGAGGTTAAGATGGACTGGGAAGGGGCAGGTCGGTTCTGGTGGATATGAATGGAGTGGTTGTATGGCATTACAACGCGGGCTTTTACCCTGCGCTGCCATTACAAAGCGGGGATTACAACGAAAGTCGTTACAACGACTTTCGCTGGAGGGCGCTGGATAGTGGAATAGTTAAATTTTCTATTCCAACTCCAGCCCACGTTGACAGTAGGGAAGGTGTTGGATAGAAAATTAAACTATTCCCTACCCAACAGAGCCCTCCAGCGAAAGTCGTTGTAACGACTTTCGTTGTAATCCCCGCATTGTAATGGCAGTGCGGGGTAATCCCCGCGTTGTCATGGCTGTTCCCCAATGGAGTTAGTTCTAATGGCTATGTGGTTTTTTTAATGCACCGGGTAGAGCAGGTTGGTTCATATTAGGAATGGGGTTCTAGTGTACAGGATAGAACCAGGCTGATTTTGCTCACAAGAAAGTGTCACTCATAAGTCAGTGGCGTAGTTAGCTCTTACACCTGCTGAGGCTGTCCCTGCATTTGCCGCCCGCTGCGTCCACATTGAGGAGCCGGGGGGAAGAAGGGGGTACTGGCGGTTTTCTCGGCCACTTGTGCCCCCTCAACAGCCACACTTAAGAGGCGGGGCACACGGATTGCTGCCTCAAAATGGCAGGTAAGAGCTGGGGGGAGACCCCGCCACCAAAACTTGCGGACCGCCCCCTCCACCGCCCTTTGCTACGCCAATGCCATGATTACACTGATATATTGAACATGTCACACATATCAATCTGAAACCGTGGCAGCTATGAGGTCCTGCTTTTGTTAGGAGGCACAAAAATAAAACCAAGAAGACTGGATGAATTCTCTTTTTTTTACTGTATTAAAAGGTAGCGTGCCTCAGCTTCAAATTTCCTGTGTGCAATATTTCCTAGGCAGTCAAAAGGCTTTTGGATAAAATAAACAAGTGAAAGACCCAAACCAAGGACAATTAAATTGCTGAAGGCTGATCTAAAATCATCAAATTTTAATAAAAATGAACATATAATTAATATAAAAACAGGCCACCTATGGTGGTACAATAATAACTGAAACAAAAATAACACAATAATTGAAATTACAAACAGAAATTACATTTAAAAACAAGGTACAATATAAAATTATGCCAGGACCACCAATAGTGAAGGTGCCTGACCGAATTAACAATGCATTACTCGACGCGCGTTTCGGCGATTTAACGCCTTCTTCAGGAGCCAAAAAGCAATCTGAAATTATATAAAACATAACATAAGATACAGTACACATCACATTTCTGAATTTAACAAGGATAGAAATACAAGTAAGTACCTAAATTCGTGTATTTAAGTTCTCCTAAAAAGATTTAATTTAAGGACTATTGCATCATAACAGCTAGTATAGTGGCCTTGGAAACGGTGGGTCTGTGAGCGGAACACTTTGTTTATTTTATGTTCATTGGTAGACACATATAGGCCAATGATAAAAGAGTACAACTCACGCATTTGCATTTGAAACAAGATGTTGATATCATGTATTGCATGTCACATGTTTAATAAACATTACAATCATATAATCATATAACCAGTTTAACTTATGAAATATTCTCTACTTACTTTATAAAAACCAGGGATTAGCTCAGGCAATGCTCGTAAATGAAAAATGATGTGTCAAAATGAATCTAGATGGAGAGAAATATATAGCATCATCCCAATGTTCTCATTGGAATTAGATAGAGGTCAGTCAAATGAGCACAAGAGATGCCATCAATGTAGGCAAACAAGAACAGTAGTCACGTTCTGAACCTACACATATTATTGCCCAAGATAGTCATATAGATAAAATGGCTGCTCAATCCTCAACAAGTTAAGGGGAAAAAATCAAAAGGAGAAAGATATACACGACATGTTGATACCTGATATGAATACACGTAGACTGCGGTCCTAAGTCGGTTATGTTGCACAATGTCTCACTGTTCTAAGGCTATTTAGGTAACAATCTTTAAGGGCTGACAATAGTCTTTACCTCACAATGGAGTTATGCAGTTTGGTCGAATTAATGTAGATCCAAACAATATGGAATCTAATGTGTCAACATCTATGGTGGCGGATCGAACCTGCAAAATATAAATAAACAAATAAACCTTTGTCAGCCCTTAAAGATTGTTACCTAAATAGCCTTAGAACAGTGAGACATGTGCACGTTTTAACTATGTGTACCATTACTACCTAATTGCATATGTTTTAACGTTTGCGTACCTTAGTCCGCTTTTGTATTACTCTCTCCATAATTTCACATGATCATGTGCACTATAATCCTGCTATGTTCATGAATTAAACTACGATATTGCGACTTACATCTAGTAATGTGTAGATAATTGCCTCTAGGTTTTTTCAAGTCCTTGGGTGTGAATGTCGTGATTATCATTTTCGGCACCACCACAGAAGAAGTGTCCAGTTTTAGAGATACCGCTCTATAGGTAAACCGAATTTTTCTGCCACCTCTCTCTATGCCCTATTAATTTCAACACGACCATAGTATATAGAATAAAATGGATCCTCCTTTATCTTCTGACAGACTCATTCCGATACGGGTTCTTCATATGAACTTCCACCAGACAACATAACCGACTTAGGACCGCAGTCTACGTGTATTCATATCAGGTATCAACATGTAGTGTATATCTTTCTCCTTTTGATTTTTTCCCCTTAACTTGTTGAGGATTGAGCAGCCATTTTATCTATATGACTATCTTGGGCAATAATATGTGTAGGTTCAGAACGTGACTACTGTTCTTGTTTGCCTACATTGATGGCATCTCTTGTGCTCATTTGACTGACCTCTATCTAATTCCAATGAGAACATTGGGATGATGCTATATATTTCTCTCCATCTAGATTCATTTTGACACATCATTTTTCATTTACGAGCATTGCCTGAGCTAATCCCTGGTTTTTATAAAGTAAGTAGAGAATATTTCATAAGTTAAACTGGTTATATGATTATATGATTGTAATGTTTATTAAACATGTGACATGCAATACATGATATCAACATCTTGTTTCAAATGCAAATGCGTGAGTTGTACTCTTTTATCATTAGCCTATATGTGTCTACCAATGAACATAAAATAAACAAAGTGTTCCGCTCACAGACCCACCGTTTCCAAGGCCACTATACTAGCTGTTAAGATGCAATAGTCCTTAAATTAAATCTTTTTAGGAGAACTTAAATACACGAATTTAGGTACTTACTTGTATTTCTATCCTTGTTAAATTCAGAAATGTGATGTGTACTGTATCTTATGTTATGTTTTATATAATTTCAGATTGCTTTTTGGCTCCTGAAGAAGGCGTTAAATCGCCGAAACGCGCGTCGAGTAATGCATTGTTAATTCGGTCAGACACCTTCACTATTGGTGGTCCTGGCATAATTTTATATTGTACCTTGTTTTTAAATGTAATTTCTGTTTGTAATTTCAATTATTGTGTTATTTTTGTTTCAATTATTATTGTACCACCATAGGTGGCCTGTTTTTATATTAATTATATGTTCATTTTTATTAAAATTTGATGATTTTAGATCAGCCTTCAGCAATTTAATTGTCCTTGGTTTGGGTCTTTCACTTGTTTATTTTATCCAAAAGCCTTTTGACTGCCTAGGAAATATTGCACACAGGTTTTTCACCCTGCCCTAGGAGTCTATTATAGCATTACCCAGGGGGTCCTTGTTCTTTACACTTCAGCTTCAAATTTCAACAGACAACCAGACTAGCAACACTGCAAATCTAGAAAGAGTTTGAGCAGTAAATTGTCAATAAATGTTTTATCTCAACCAGATTTATTTTAGTCATGAGTTTGTTGTGAGGAAGAGATCTAAGACAAGATTGCACAATAAAATCATTGTCCTTTCAGAGCAATATTTTAGAAAAACATATTTATTGTATTTACCTTCACAAAGTAAAATTGGCCAGTTAAAATAAAAGCACCATAAAAAGGTTCCAGACTCTTATAGGCCAGTATACAACACCCAAACACAGTAACAGCTCTTATGCAGTAAGATGCAATATTACAAATAACATGAGGCCTGAGAGCAATGCAAACGTATGCAGAACAATGTGGACATGTTTGGCTAACTTTCAGACTCAGGCTTTTAACTGCAGCCGCTATTACAAATCACAGTCAATGTGCCGAGGAAGCCAATAAGAATGCAGCAATTTATGCTTTGGCAAGATACGTCAGACCTTTGCCATTCTCTCTCCACCTTCCCTGGTACAAGAAGACAGGAGTCAGCCCGGTAACAGCTAATTTGCAAAATTCGCAAGTCAAGTCACCCAAACACCGATCAAAATGAACAGGGGATCTTAACAAAGTGAAAGAAGATGTTTTCATGGGTCCAACATACTAAGGGGCATTTTAGCAAGAACCTGGGCTTCTATTGGAATTCTATAACGCATATTAGCAAGCCCATTATCACAGTTTTAGCTAAAACGGTGATAATTTTAACTAGGTTCTTGCTAATATGTCCCTAAGTTCCAAAATCAAACGTTTTGGTGTAAAGTTGTGGAAGGGGAGCACGGAGCCAGAAAAGCAAAGACAACTCAAAATTCAGATCTCCCAAAATTTACCTTTAGTGGACCACCGAGCCCCAAAACTTAAGACAACTCAAAATTCAGATCACACGAAATTTACCTCTGGCGAAACACTGAGCCCCAAAACTTAAGACAAATACAGATCCCCAAAGTGTACCTATGGTGGAACACCAAGCCCAAAAACTTAAGACCACCAAATATTCAGATCCCCCAAAAATTACAGCTGGTCATTCTGCTCCAAAACTGATTTTGTGTTAAAAGACACCCACCTCAAAATCAGGCCCAATATTAGCTAGCCAAGCTGCAAATAATTAATTTAGACCACTCAAAACCTGAGTTCTATGTCAGGGAAAAGTTAAAGGGTTTTTACTTACAAAATCTCAGAATGAAGCGGTACAGAATAAAAATAAATGTTGCCAAGAAGGCTCAAATGCAGAATACATACTCAGAAATAAGAATTCATCCAAGTAGTCCTAAATGAACAGCAAAATCATAAAAGAAACAGGCAGAATCTCTAACTGTTAGATGTTCAAGAAAATTTATTCGAAATGGACAGAGTCCTTAGCAAAATGGGAAAGCCATCAAAATCTGTCTCACTCCCAAAATCGAGAGGTTCTTATACACAATTCTTGCCTATGAAATTAATGACACCACTGTTTCAGTGTGGTAAAATCCTGTATAACATTTCCTTTGACAAATCAGAGAAATCCTCTTAAATAATAATACAGGTGGCCCAATCCCATTTGCTAAGAAAGAATTGAGCATCTTCACCATCACGTTATCATAGGAAGTTCAACTAACGTGCAACATTTCTGAACATTTGGCCAAATACTAGCAACCAGGGCTCGAGACGGGGTACCACGCGGGTGGACGGCGTCCCCCCACTTATTTTACCGGGAGCTCAATAACTTTAAACTGCAACTGAGTGCAAGCCAACTTTCGTGACGTCACTTCCTGTCGTGACATCAGCGTCCCCCCAGTTCTTTTTTTAGGACTTGTGCCCTGCTAGCAACGGTACAGTGGAAGAACGGAAGGACCTTGAATAGTTGCAACAGTTAACGACAAAGTCCAGTCACAATACAGGCACATTGGACTATACAATCACGTCAGCCTGTCTCTAGCTCCGCGGGAACTTGTGAAGATAGATGTCCCCAAAAGGGGAACAGGATGGGATGAGAAAGAGCAGGAGTGAAGTGAGCAGCATCCGTATGGCATCCATGTTAACGAATACGCAGAATTTATGAAAATGTGACACAACTAAACTACATTAATAAGCACACCTCCGTACGCCATATTAAACTCGTTTGACTACAATCGTATTATTTTAGTATCTGTATTATATCCAACATAAAAAAATCATTATTTATTCGCTAAATATATTTGTGTAAAAAGTCTTATAGCAAAGTTAATGGGGAAACCATCGATCTGTCCTTGCAAGTACTGGACAGGTGTGGGGACAACTGAGCTACATCAAAGGTGAATCCATAGGAGTTGTCCATCAATTTGCATCCTTGGTCCCCAATATATAGTGAAATTTTGGCTCTTCAAGCTTCCTCGGCTGTATTGGTAGCTGTGGACGAGCTGTCAAGCCATAGCGCCGATTAGGCAGTCGGATACTGAGTAAGAGTGAGTTCGCATAAAATACACCAGAACTATTCTATTTTTTATTAAAGATATGGCTGTCCATCCAGAGTTATTAATGAGTTTTGTAACTCTGAAACCTGAAACAGAAAACAGTTACCCCCAGAATTATCCCTGCCTGATGCTTGGGGTAGAGTCTGAGTTGGTCCTTGAGGGTCTCCTGAGAAATGGGGAATTACCAGAGGAATTGGGAATGCCATACCTAATTCTAGCAGTAGTTACACATTTCCCCCAAATAATTCACCTGTGTTGTAGCAGCATTATGCTTCTTCCACAGCCCTACCCTGGCCTTCAGGGAAAACAAAAATACATCTAGGCCCTTATGAGTGGTGGTATACTCCAGAATGTAGGATGTTACAACGTATACTTTTACAACGCCTGCACTTACAACGCAGTTTTTACATCACAACATCCACTACAACGCATTCCATTACATCGGTTGACACTACATCGCATTTTAAAAAACTACCTTTACAACGCATTCCAATACATCGCATACTTTCTTTACAGCACATACAATTACAACGCATACCATTACATTGCATTTAAGATAAGTATTGGATAGTATAGGGGTAAAAATTACTATTCTAACTCCAGGGAGTGCAACAGTAGGGTAAGTGTTGGATAGTGTAGGGGTAAAAAATACTATTCTAACTCCATGGGGTGCAACAGTAGGGTAAGTGTTGGATAGTATAGGGGTAAAAATTACTATTCTAACTCCAGGGAGTGCAACAGTAGGGTAAGTGTTGGATAGTGTAGGGGTAAAAAATACTATTCTAACTCCAGGGGGTGCAACAGTAGGGTAAGTGTTGGATAGTGTAGGGGTAAAAATTACTATTCTAACTCCAGGGGGTGCAACAGTAGGGTAAGTGTTGGATAGTATAGGGGTTCAATGCGTTGTAATGGTATGCATTGTAATGGTATGCGTTGTAATGCCTGCGTTCTAGTGGCATGCGATGTAGTGTCATGCGTTGTAAAGGATGTTGCGATGTAATGACTGCGCTGTAAGTGTAGTGCGATTTAATGACTGCGTTGTAAAGGTTGTTTCCCATACTCCAAGGGTCAACTCCAGAGATGATACTGCCCTCGCCATTCCAAGGCGGCCGGTGACTCAAAATCTGATAATTCCAGGCCCAGAGACCCAAGATCAGTTCCACTGGCTGCAGATGTGTTAACATTTTCAGGGACAGAAAATTTCAGCTAATTTGTCCCCAGTCTCTGGAAAAGAAGCATCAGTAAGGGAAACATCCTTTACAACGCAACTTTTACCATGCAGTGCCTTTACGACGCAACTATTACAACGCATGTCATTACAACGCATTGCGCTGGGGGGCGCTCTAGGATAGGGAAAAGATTTAATTTACTATCTAACACCTTCCCTACTATCCACGAGGACTGGAGTTGGAATAGTAAATTAAACTATTCACTATCCAGCACCCCTAAGCGCTATGCGTTGTAACAGCATGCATTGTAAAAACTGCGTTGTAAAGGCATGCGTGGTAAAAGCATGCGTTGTAATGTCATACATCCATCAGTAAAAACCCGTCATTCATCTTGCAATTGCCAGATTTTGGTACAAGGATACCAGCTGGAATCAGAGTTTCAGGCTCAAAAGTATCCCTGTAGCACATAGGAGTCTCCTATTGAGGATTATGGGTCTGCCCCTTGCAAACATCTGTCTGGGATGAGGACACAGCTCCTTCTCATATTTAAGAGGAAGTGCAAACTATTGGCGAAATGTCTCAGAGCACCTTTGAGTGATTTGAAAACGTGCGCTGTGTGTTCGTAAGGTCACATTAATAAACTATATTGGGGTATCTATGAAATGTATATCCTAAAAACTACAGTAAAATGTTTCTTTGTGAAAGTCACAAGCCATTCTATGCAATCAAACGAACAAGAAAGCTGGTGGAAGGGTGGTCCCTTAGCGTATAATTATTAGATTAACTGTAATTGAAAGCGTTGATGTTTTTGAGAATATATTTACCTAACTTTAAAAGCTTTCATGATTAATAGGAATTAGTATGTTTTAAACAGAAGGGTCGATTTGCCATAATGGAATTTAATGAACACTGCAACTTGAAAGATACACTCTCTGACGCTGGGTTCCATCAGAACACATTTGGAAAATTAAGGCTGGTTAGTCATTAAAGAAACAAAAAGACACGTTGTAATCTTAAAATTGATCACTGAAAGGTTCATTAAATATGTTTTATGAATTGAAGGTCTAATATACCTAAATTGTATACTGCCAGCCAAGGGTTACAACCAAACCTCAAAGTTTGAGTTGGCAAACCAACTACAAACAACCAGGAGTTGAGTTTAAATAAATCTGTAGTAAGGACCTTGGTATTTTTGGATGCAGGAGTGAATACTATAAAAATATTACATACATGGGAAGTGCTGATATGCTGATGGCCCAGTGTCATTCACTTGGTTCATGAAAGGGGAAACATCCTTTAGTACGAAGCCGGAATCACACTGTGCCTTTAGAACGCCAGTATTTAAACTAACGCATCATTACCACCAGGGCCGGACTGGCCGTAGCGGGCACCGGGCATTTCCCTGGTAGGCCGCCAGGGTTGGGGGCCGGCTTTGTGCCCCTGGGGGCCGATTTTGTTACAGGGACGTTTTTGCAGCATATCTGCAATATCGGCCCCTGTAATGAAATTGGCCGAAACTGGCAGTGGCAAACAGCTGGACCGCACCCTCAACCCCCCAGGGGGCCCACCGAGCACTTTGTCAGGGTCGGTTTTGGTACCCAGTCGGGCACTGGTTACCACGCATTCATTCATTACAACGGCTTGCTTTAGGGGGCGCATTGGTGTAGTGGTGTTGCATTTCAAGTCCACCACCTTCCCTACTGTTGCGCATGCTGGAGTTGGAATAGTAAATGATACTATTCCTAAGTCCAGTGCCTGCCTAAACTAAGTCGTGGTAACGACTTGCGTGCTAAAGGAATGCATCATAACAACGCATTCGTTCTAATGCCTGCGTTGTAAAGGTATGTATGCTAAACGCACGCAGGGTTCCATCATACAACTCATGAAAAAGAAAGCACATTTCACATTGCAAGACAAGGTGAGAGAAGTTAAGCAAACTTTTACAAAGTTTGCACACTTTCCACTTTGCAAAGGTTGCAAGGTTTTGAACAGGTCACAAAACTTTGCCTAGGAGTGAACATTCTTGTAAAATCAATTTTGCAGGCGAATCTTCCACTAAATTGGAGACCTTTTTTTTGGCCAAAATACTGACTTTTTGTCAGGAATTAATATTTTCACAATTTGATGTCTGCATCCCTTGTAAAGTGTGAGAATTTTGAAAAAAACTTCTCAATGTTTGTGGAGTAAAACCTATGCAACGGTGCACGCCCTTTTCTTGTGAGCTCATTGGTATGGAAAAAAGCGGAGTGCATGTCTTGAGACGGGACTCTAGTAGAACCTGTAACTAAAAGTCCACCACTGTGGTCAGTAGGTCAACAAGTAGGGAAAACAGTGGTTTCTGCCACACTGTTGGGATACTTGAATTAATGCATGAATGTGCGGGTGAGAGGAAGCTTTTCAGTTTCAAATAATTCTAAGTAGGAAGTCACCTGCAAGTGTTTTCCCACAGTCCACGTCAACAACACCAAATGGAATTCCTGGACTTTCTTTAACTAAGGTGATAATGATGCCAAATAGACAGCATCTGGTCCCCAGAAGAAGGAAACAACGACACCTACTGGGGACATTCCGAATCTCAGTTCAGCAACAAACATGCCCTGATAATTGACAGAATACATTGTCCAATGACAATAGCGGACAGGAAGGCCGGGGAGAGGCACAACCACACAAGAAGGTGCGGTCACAAATCCCTGACTCGCAACAGTGGTTGATGAAGACTCGCTCATCACGTCGTGTCTGCTTCAGAGTTCAAGGGGATGGCCATGGAAGTGTTGGCTAGCTCGTGCTGTAGTGGGGCCACGTGATGGTCAGTTTGTGGGCTGAAGAAAAAGAAAGCAGGTGGCAGGGCGGGGGTGGGCACGGAGGAAGGGAGGGCACATGGGTGGGGGGGTATGAAATGTAAAAAACAATTAAAAAATATATATATAAACACCTACCTTGCCCCCGGGTTCCGCATCTCTGCTCCTGCTCTCCTTGTTGGACTCGAAGAACAAGAAGCACAGCCAGACTCCACTGACCAATGCAGCATTGTGATTAGTAAGAACCCAGGCTCCCCTGACCAATCACAATGGTGCAATGCAGCGTTGTGATTGGTCTGAGCATCCTGGTTCGACACTCAGCCAGGGAATGGGGGCCTAGGTATGTTCTCCATGCAGGCTGTAACGCAGCCCACCTGGAGAAGAGGGAAAATGCGCATGACTGTTTTGGGTGGCCTGAGAGGGCACACCAAACAGTCATGTGCACTTAGGAGTGGGCAAACCACTCCTCCCCTGCCTGGCTCCGAGAGCAGAGCAGCCCCGCCCACACGCCCGCCCGGAAACATAAAATGATAATAACTAAACGTTTTTAACATTTTATGTTTCCTTTACATTTCACCGCTTAAAAGCAATGGTGCGACGCTCCTCCACCATAGCGGAGGAGCCGCCATTGAAAGAAAGTGCAAAAAATGCAAAGGCTTCGGAGTGCCCACCCAATCAACATATATGCATCAATACAGGCTCACCATGGCAATAACAGTGCACAGATTCATCACAGACACACTACAGGTTCAGCATAACAGCAGTGGTGAAATGCTCCCTCACACACACAGTACAGGCTCACCATAGCAGGAGTTCAAAGATCCTTTGTACAAATAGCACAGTCTTGACATAGCAGTAGCAGTACAAGAATCCCGCGCACACACACAGTACAGGCTCACCATGCCAGGAGTTCAAGGGTCCTTTGTACACACAGCATAAGCTCAGCATTGCAGCAGCAGTGCAAGGATCTCTCATACGGACAGTAAAGGCTCAGCATGGAAGCAGCAGTGCAAGGACCCCTCGTGCACACAGTACCGGCTCAGCACAGAAGCAGCAGTGCAAGGACCCCTCGTGCACACAGTACCGGCTCAGCACGGAAGCAGCAGTGCAAGGACCCCTCGTGCACACAGTACCCGCTCAGCACGGAAGCAGCAGTGCAAGGAACCCTCGTACACACAGTACCGGCTCAGCATGGAAGCAGCGTTGCAAGGATCCTTCGTGCACACAGTAACAGCTCAGCCTGGAAGCAGCAGTACAAGGATACCTCGTGTACACAGTACCGGGTCAGCACGGAAGCAGCAGTGCAAGGATCACTCATACACACAGTACCAGCTCAGCATGGAAGCAGCAGTGCAAGGATCCCTCACACACAGTACCAGCTCAGCACAGAAGCAGCAGTGCAAGGATCCCTCGTGCACACAGTGCCAGCTCCGCATGGAAGCAGCAGTACAATGATCCCTCGTGCACACAGTACCGGCTCAGCATGGCAGATGCAGTGCAAGGATCACTCGAACACTCAGTACCGGCTCAGCATGGGAGCAGCAGTGCAAGGATCCCTCGTACACACAGTACCGGCTCAACACGGAAGCAGCAGTGCAAGGATCACTCATACACACAGTGGCTCAACACTGAAGCAGCAGTGCAAGGACCCATCGTACACACAGTACCGGCTCAGCATGGAAGCAGCGTTGCAATGATCCTTCGTGCACACAGTACCAGCTCAGCCTGGAAGCAGCAGTACAATGATCCCTCGTGCACACAGTACCGGCTCAGCATGGAAGATGCAGTGCAAGGATCACTCGAACACTAAGTACCGGCTCAGCATGGAAGCAGCGTTGCAACGATCCTTCGTGCACACAGTACCAGCTCAGCCTGGAAGCAGCAGTACAAGGATCCCTCGTGCACACAGTACCGGGTCAGCATGGAAGATGCAGTGCAAGGATCCCTCATACACACAGTACCGGATCAGCATGGAAACAGCAGTGCAAGGATCCCTCGTGCACACAGTACCGGCTCAGCATGGAAGCAGCAGTGCAAGGACCCCTCGTGCACACAGTACCAGCTCAGCCTGGAAGCAGCAGTACAAGGATCTCTCGTGCACACAGTACTGGGTCAGCACGGAAGCAGCAGTGCAAGGATCGCTCACACACAGTACCAACTCAGCACAGAAGCAGCAGTGCAAGGATCCCTCGTGCACACAGTACCGGCTCAGCATGGAAGATGCAGTGCAAGGATCCCTCATACACACAGTACCAGATCAGCATGGAAACAGCAGTGCAAGGATCCCTCGTGCACACAGTACCAGCTCAGCGTGGAAGCAGCAGTGCAAGGATCCCTCATACACACAGTACCAGATCAGCATGGAAACAGCAGTGCAAGGATCCCTCGTACACACAGTACCAGCTCAGCGTGGAAGCAGCAGTGCAAGGATCCCTCATACACACAGTACCGGTTCAGCATGGAAGCAGCAGTGCAAGGATTCCTCAAACACACAGTACTGGCTCAGCACAGAAGCAGCAGTGCAAGGACCCCTCGTGCACACAGTATCGGCTCAGCTTGGAAGCAGCAGTGCAAGGACCCCTCGTGCATACAGTACCAGCTCAGCACAGAAGCAGCAGTGCAAGGTTCCCTCGTGCACACAGTACCAGCTCAGCATGGAAGCAGCAGTGCAAGGATCACTCGTACAAACAGTACCGGCTCAGCATGGAAGCAGCAGTGCAAGGATCCCTCATACACACAGTACCTGCGCAGCATGGAAGCAGCAGTGTAAGGATCCCTTGTACACACAGGACCGGCGCAGCATGGAAGCAGCAGTGCAAGGATCTTTCATACACACAGTACCGGCTCAGCATGGAAGCAGCAGTGCAAGGATCCCTCATACACCCAGTACCGGCTCAGCATGGAAGCAGCAGTGCAATGATCCCTCGTGCACACAGTAAAGGCTCAACATGGAAGCAGCAGTGCAAGGATCACTCGTACACACAGTACCGGCTCAGCATGGAAGCAGCAGTGCAAGGATCCCTCATACACACAGTACCGCCTCAGCACGGAAGCAGCAGTGCAAGGATCCCTCATACACACAGTACCAGCTCAGCCTGGAAGCAGCAGTGCAAGGATCCCTCGTGCACACAGTACCGGGTCAGCACGGAAGCAGCAGTGCAAGGATCGCTCACACACAGTACCAACTCAGCACAGAAGCAGCAGTGCAAGGATCCCTCGTGCACACAGTACCGGCTCAGCATGGAAGATGCAGTACAAGGATCACTCAAACACACAGTACCGGCTCAGCATGGAAGCAGCAGTGCAAGGATCCCTCATACACACAGTACCAGATCAGCATGGAAACAGCAGTGCAAGGATCCCTCGTACACACAGTACCAGCTCAGCGTGGAAGCAGCAGTGCAAGGATCCCTCATACACACAGTACCGGTTCAGCATGGAAGCAGCAGTGCAAGGATTCCTCAAACACACAGTACTGGCTCAGCACAGAAGCAGCAGTGCAAGGACCCCTCGTGCACACAGTATCGGCTCAGCTTGGAAGCAGCAGTGCAAGGACCCCTCGTGCATACAGTACCAGCTCAGCACAGAAGCAGCAGTGCAAGGTTCCCTCGTGCACACAGTACCAGCTCAGCATGGAAGCAGCAGTGCAAGGATCACTCGTACAAACAGTACCGGCTCAGCATGGAAGCAGCAGTGCAAGGATACCCCAGACACACAGGACCTGCGCAGCATGGAAGCAGCAGTGTAAGGATCCCTTGTACACACAGGACCGGCGCAGCATGGAAGCAGCAGTGCAAGGATCTTTCATACACACAGTACCGGCTCAGCATGGAAGCAGCAGTGCAAGGATCCCACATACACCCAGTACCGGCTCAGCATGGAAGCAGCAGTGCAATGATCCCTCGTGCACACAGTACAGGCTCAACATGGAAGCAGCAGTGCAAGGATCACTCGTACACACAGTACCGGCTCAGCATGGAAGCAGCAGTGCAAGAATCCCTCATACACACAGTACCGCCTCAGCACGGAAGCAGCAGTGCAAGGATCCCTCATACACACAGTACCAGCTCAGCCTGGAAGCAGCAGTGCAAGGATCCCTCGTGCACACAGTACCGGGTCAGCACGGAAGCAGCAGTGCAAGGATCGCTCACACACAGTACCAACTCAGCACAGAAGCAGCAGTGCAAGGATCCCTCGTGCACACAGTACCAGCTCAGCATGGAAGCAGCAGTACAAGGATCCCTAGTGCACACAGTTCCGGCTCAGCATGGAAGATGCAGTGCAAGGATCCCTCATACACACAGTACCGGATCAGCATGGAAACAGCAGTGTAAGGATATCTTGTACACACAGTACCGGCTCAGCGTGGAAGCAGCAGTGCAAGGATCCCTCATACACACAGTACCGGTTCAGCATGGAAGCAGCAGTGCAAGGATTCCTCAAACACACAGTACTGGCTCAGCACAGAAGCAGCAGTGCAAGGACCCCTCGTGCACACAGTATCGGCTCAGCTTGGAAGCAGCAGTGCAAGGACCCCTCGTGCACACAGTACCAGCTCAGCACAGAAGCAGCAGTGCAAGGTTCCCTCGTGCACACAGTACCAGCTCAGCATGAAAGCAGCAGTGGAAGGATCACTCGTACAAACAGTACCGGCTCAGCATGGAAGCAGCAGTGCAAGGATCCCCCAGACACACAGGACCTGCTCAGCATGGAAGCAGCAGTGCAAGGATCCCCCAGACACACAGGACCTGCTCAGCATGGAAGCAGCAGTGGAAGGATCCCTTGTACACACAGGACCGGCTCAGCATGGAAGCAGCAGTGCAAGGATCTTTCATACACACAGTACCGGCTCAGCATGGAAGCAGCAGTGCAAGGATCCCTCATACACCCAGTACCGGCTCAGCATGGAAGCTTGTTTCCTTTCCAGTAAAGAATTGGCTTGGTAGTTTGGTCTGCCCTGTTCCCATGATGGACTGGACCAGGGACAGACTAATTTGCATGTAGCCAGGTTCTGAACTGGGATGGTGCAGTGAGCTAAAAAACGGTGATGGATCAAGCCCTGATCTTTTGACTGGGTATGAGTGTTCTGTTTAACTCAGATGCTCTGTCCATCACCACCCCCTTTTCTGAATCGTTTTGGCCACTATAGGAGTGGCAGGGTATGCTCAGATGTGAGTCCCTTGCTCACTGCACCATTAGGATTCAAGCAAGCCGGGCAGAAGACGGCTGGAATGCCAGAAACCGGTCCCCGGAAGCTTGTTTCCTTTCCAGTAAAGAATTGGCTTGGTAGTTTGGTCTGCCCTGTTCCCATGATGCACTGGGCCAGGGACAGACTAATTTGCATGTAGCCAGGTTCTGAACTGGGATGGTGCAGTGAGCTAAAAAACGGTGATGGATCAAGCCCTGATCTTTTGACTGGGTATGAGTGTTCTGTTTAACTCAGATGCTCTGTCCATCACCACCCCCTTTTCTGATCGTTTTGGCCACTATAGGAGTGGCAGGGTATGCTCAGAGGTGAGTCCCTTGCTCACTGCACCATTAGGATTCAAGCAAGCCGGGCCGAAGACGGCTGGAATGCCAGAAACCGGTCCCGGGAAGCTTGTTTCCTTTCCAGTAAAGAATTGGCTTGGTAGTTTGGTCTGCCCTGTTCCCATGATGCACTGGGCCAGGGACAGACTAATTTGCATGTAGCCAGGTTCTGAACTGGGATGGTGCAGTGAGCTAAAAAACGGTGATGGATCAAGCCCTGATCTTTTGACTGGGTATGAGTGTTCTGTTTAACTTAGATGCTCTGTCCATCACCACCCCCTTTTCTTTATCGTTTTGGCCACTATAGGAGTGGCAGGGTATGCTCAGATGTGAGTCCCTTGCTCACTGCACCATTAGGATTCAATCACGCTGGGCCGAAGACGGCTGGAATGCCAGAAACCGGTCCCCGGAAGCTTGTTTCCTTTCCAGTAAAGAATTGGCTTGGTAGTTTGGTCTGCCCTGTTCCCATGATGCACTGGGCCAGGGACAGACTAATTTGCATGTAGTCAGGTTCTGAACTGGGATGCTGCACTGAGCTAAAAAACGGTGATGGATCAAGCCCTGATCTTTTGACTGGGTATGAGTGTTCTGTTTAACTCAGATGCTCTGTCCATCACCACCCCCTTTTCTGAATCAGCATGGAAGCAGCAGTGCAAGGATCACTCGTACACACAGTACCGGCTCAGCATGGAAGCAGCAGTGCAAAGATCCCTCATACACACAGTACCGCCTCAGCACTGAAGCAGCAGTGCAAGGATCACACATACACACAGTACCGGGTCAGCACGGAAGCCTCAGTGCAAGGCTCCCTCGTGCACACAGGACCGGCTCAGCAAGGAAGCAGCAGTGCGAGGATATTTCATACACACAGTACCAGCTCAGCATGGAAGCAGCAGTGCAAGGATCCCTCGTGCACACAGTACCAGCTCAGCCTGGAAGCAGCAGTACAAGGATCCCTCATACACACAGTACCGGCTCAGCATGGAAGCAGCAGTGCAAGGATCCCTCATACACACAGTACCGGGTCAGCACGGAAGCAGCAGTGCAAGGATCCCTCGTGCACACAGTACCGGCTCAGCATGGAAGCAGCAGTGCAAGGATCCCTCATACACACAGTACCGGATCAGCATGGAAACAGCAGTGCAAGGATCCCTCGTACACACAGTACCGGCTCAGCGTGGAAGCAGCAGTGCAAGGATCCCTCATACACACAGTACCGGGTCAGCACGGAAGCAGCAGTGCAAGGATCCCTCGTGCACACAGTACCGGCTCAGCATGGAAGCAGCAGTGCAAGGATCCCTCATACACACAGTACCGGATCAGCATGGAAACAGCAGTGCAAGGATCCCTCGTACACACAGTACCGGCTCAGCATGGAAGCAGCAGTGCAAGGATTCCTCAAACACACAGTACTGGCTCAGCACAGAAGCAGCAGTGCAAGGACCCCTCGTGCACACAGTATCGGCTCAGCTTGGAAGCAGCAGTGCAAGGACCCCTCGTGCACACAGTACCAGCTCAGCACAGAAGCAGCAGTGCAAGGTTCCCTCGTGCACACAGTACCAGCTCAGCATGAAAGCAGCAGTGGAAGGATCACTCGTACAAACAGTACCGGCTCAGCATGGAAGCAGCAGTGCAAGGATCCCCCAGACACACAGGACCTGCTCAGCATGGAAGCAGCAGTGCAAGGATCCCCCAGACACACAGGACCTGCTCAGCATGGAAGCAGCAGTGGAAGGATCCCTTGTACACACAGGACCGGCTCAGCATGGAAGCAGCAGTGCAAGGATCTTTCATACACACAGTACCGGCTCAGCATGGAAGCAGCAGTGCAAGGATCCCTCATACACCCAGTACCGGCTCAGCATGGAAGCTTGTTTCCTTTCCAGTAAAGAATTGGCTTGGTAGTTTGGTCTGCCCTGTTCCCATGATGGACTGGACCAGGGACAGACTAATTTGCATGTAGCCAGGTTCTGAACTGGGATGGTGCAGTGAGCTAAAAAACGGTGATGGATCAAGCCCTGATCTTTTGACTGGGTATGAGTGTTCTGTTTAACTCAGATGCTCTGTCCATCACCACCCCCTTTTCTGAATCGTTTTGGCCACTATAGGAGTGGCAGGGTATGCTCAGATGTGAGTCCCTTGCTCACTGCACCATTAGGATTCAAGCAAGCCGGGCAGAAGACGGCTGGAATGCCAGAAACCGGTCCCCGGAAGCTTGTTTCCTTTCCAGTAAAGAATTGGCTTGGTAGTTTGGTCTGCCCTGTTCCCATGATGCACTGGGCCAGGGACAGACTAATTTGCATGTAGCCAGGTTCTGAACTGGGATGGTGCAGTGAGCTAAAAAACGGTGATGGATCAAGCCCTGATCTTTTGACTGGGTATGAGTGTTCTGTTTAACTCAGATGCTCTGTCCATCACCACCCCCTTTTCTGATCGTTTTGGCCACTATAGGAGTGGCAGGGTATGCTCAGAGGTGAGTCCCTTGCTCACTGCACCATTAGGATTCAAGCAAGCCGGGCCGAAGACGGCTGGAATGCCAGAAACCGGTCCCGGGAAGCTTGTTTCCTTTCCAGTAAAGAATTGGCTTGGTAGTTTGGTCTGCCCTGTTCCCATGATGCACTGGGCCAGGGACAGACTAATTTGCATGTAGCCAGGTTCTGAACTGGGATGGTGCAGTGAGCTAAAAAACGGTGATGGATCAAGCCCTGATCTTTTGACTGGGTATGAGTGTTCTGTTTAACTCAGATGCTCTGTCCATCACCACCCCCTTTTCTGATCGTTTTGGCCACTATAGGAGTGGCAGGGTATGCTCAGAGGTGAGTCCCTTGCTCACTGCACCATTAGGATTCAAGCAAGCCGGGCCGAAGACGGCTGGAATGCCAGAAACCGGTCCCGGGAAGCTTGTTTCCTTTCCAGTAAAGAATTGGCTTGGTAGTTTGGTCTGCCCTGTTCCCATGATGCACTGGGCGAGGGACAGACTAATTTGCATGTAGCCAGGTTCTGAACTGGGATGGTGCAGTGAGCTAAAAAACGGTGATGGATCAAGCCCTGATCTTTTGACTGGGTATGAGTGTTCTGTTTAACTCAGATGCTCTGTCCATCACCACCCCCTTTTCTGAATCAGCATGGAAGCAGCAGTGCAAGGATCACTCGTACACACAGGACCGGCTCAGCATGGAAGCAGCAGTGCAAGGATCCCTCATACACACAGTACCGCCTCAGCACTGAAGCAGCAGTGCAAGGATCACACATACACACAGTACCGGGTCAGCACGGAAGCCTCAGTGCAAGGCTCCCTCGTGCACACAGGACCGGCTCAGCAAGGAAGCAGCAGTGCGAGGATATTTCATACACACAGTACCAGCTCAGCATGGAAGCAGCAGTGCAAGGATCCCACGTGCACACAGTACCAGCTCAGCCTGGAAGCAGCAGTACAAGGATCCCTCATACACACAGTACCGGCTCAGCATGGAAGCAGCAGTGCAAGGATCCCTCATACACACAGTACCGGGTCAGCACGGAAGCAGCAGTGCAAGGATCCCTCGTGCACACAGTACCGGCTCAGCATGGAAGCAGCAGTGCAAGGATCACTCGTACACACAAAAACTGGCTCAGCATGGAAGCAGCAATGCAGGGATCCCTTGTGCACACAGTACCGGCTCAGCGTGGAAGCAGCAGTGCAAGGATCCCTCGTGCACACATTACCGGCTCAGCATGGAAGCATCAGGTACCGGCTCAGCATGGAAGCAGCAGTGCAGAGATCCCTCATACACACAGTACCGGCCCAGCATGGAAGCAGCAGTGCAAGGATCCCTCGTGCACAGAGTACCGGCTCAGCATGGAAGCATCAGGTACCGGCTCAGCATGGAAGTAGCAGTGCAGAGATCCCTCATACACACAGTACCGGCTCAGCATGGAAGCAGCGGTACATGGGTCCCTCACACACACACAGTAAAGGCTCACAATGGCAGTAACAGTGCATGGATTCCTCACACAAACAGTACAGGTTCAGCATTGCAGGAGTTCAAGGGTCATTTGTATGCACAGCATAGGCACAGCATTTCAGCAGAAGTGCAAGGATCCCTCATGTACACAGTACCGGCTCAGCATGGAAGCAGCAGTACAAGGATCCCTCATACACACAGTATAGGTAGTGTATGGTCAACAGCAATGGCAGCCTCATTACACACCCAAGACAGCTACAGCACATATATTAGCAAGATAGCAGCAGCGCAAGTTTCTGTCTCACACGCATACAACAGGCACAGCATGGAAACAACATTATACATTTTCCTCACACACGCAGAAGAGGTACAGCATGGGCAGAGGGGATGTATGACATTACAACGCATACTTTTACCACGCATACCTTTACAACGTGGTTTTTACATCGCATACCATTACAACGCATAGCGCTTTTGGGTGTTGGATAGTGAATAGTTTAATTTACTATTCCAACTCCAGTCCCCGTGGACACTACGGAAGGTTATCGGATAGTAAATTAACCTATTCCCTATCCTAGAGCGCCCCCCAGCGCAATGCGTTGTAATGGTTTGCATTGTAATGACCGCGTTGTAATGGTAGTGCGTTGTAAATGTTTCGTTGTAAGTGATGTTTCCCGGGCAGAGGTAGTGTAGGCATCCTCACACAGAGACAAACAGCAGCAGAGGTAGCCCTCATGCACACATGTACAGAATGGGTATCTGCAGTGAAAGTCTCTGTCACAAACTGTCCACAGGTCCAACACATGCAGCAGCAAGTGGACTTCCCTCATACAGTATAGCAATAAAAGGCAACATGGGTGAGAGGGCAACTGTAAGCTTCAGAGGCAGTGCTTAGTTTGAGCCGGTGGTTTCTGGTGCTCGGCACCAGCACTTAATTGCAAGCACCGGCACTTATAACCGTCTGCTACAGGGTGGTGCTGTCCCCCTAATTTGGATGTGAGCACAACAACAGCTGTTTATTAGTTCAATTTACATTTATATTGACTAACATCTGCCTCCCGAGCCAGTCTTCTAGCTTTGGAGGCGTGGAATACTATGAATTGTGACACTTGTAAGAGTGTGATGGTTAGTTGTTGTGTTGGCGCTCTCACTGGAAGTGCTGGCAGGGGTAACGGATGGTGCAAACTGTACTGTCCTCATGGCGAGTGCCATGGCACTAATTCTTTTACAAATTAAGCTCTGTCGAGAAGAGACATAATGAGCACAGGGGAGAGCTGGTGATGAGAATCATAAAATCCTCCTGGTTACCCTGGTTCTTTACATATCACCACAGTGGGTCTGGGCATCATAGAGAGCAGGTGCTGTGCAGAGGGCACCAGTTCAAGCTTCCCTCACACATGCAGAACAGGAATAGTGTGGCCAGCAGTATTTATTGTATTGCTATTCACATGGCCTTTCCATAGACCTTGAGAAGCATAAAACATTGGAGGAGCTGCAAACTTCCTTTACTTAGAACAGATAAAGCAAAGTCAGAGTAGCAGGTAAAGATGCCCTCAGACACAAAGAGCAGGCACAGCACTGACTGCTCACCTAACACATGTCCATCACCACTCCCTTTTGTACCGCTTTGTTCGCCATAAGTTGGCAGGGTGTGCTCAGACGTGAGTCCCTTGCTCACTTTGCCACTGGATTTGAGCAAGCCTGGCTGAAGACGGCTGAAATGCCAGAAACCGGTCCTAGGAAGCTTGTTTCCGGTCCAGGAAAGGCATGGCTTGGCAGTTTGGGCTTGACTGTTCCCATGAGGCACAGGGTCAGACTGATTTGCATATGGCCATGTCTGAACTGGGGTGGCGAAGTGGGCTAAAGAACGGTGATGGATCAAACCCAGATCTGTTGACTGGGTGTGAGTGTTTGATTGGTTCAGATGCTCCGTCCATCACCACCCTCTTTTGTACCGCACCTAACACATGCAGCAGGCAGATGTCAGGCAGCACTGTGCCATCTTTGTGCCCACACAGTAACTTATCAGCACAGGCAGAAGCAGTAAGAACTCCATCAGAGCACAGAAGTAGGGCAGCGAAGACAACACCATGACAAGCTTCTTTAAGACTGACTACAAGATTGGCTTAAACTCTCTTTCCTATAAACCAACTGTGATCAAAGCCACTCCATCCTGAAATACCAGAGAAGGGGAGGTCAACAAGAAAGCGTGACACAGCCCTTCTCATCGTGACCATCACTACTGCCAGCCACACGAGTCCTAGATTCAGGTCGTTTTGGAAAGAGAAGTGACATATCTTGGGCAGGGGCTTCATGGATGTATTTTCTCTAACGATAAAGGTAAATAATTGGTCAATAATGGCTTTGAGATCCAGGAGGCCCAGGAGGTCATCTATATTACAGCATTGTCAGGGGTACCAAGCACTACATAATGCAAACCCTTCCCTCTTCTATCCCTCCAACATCCTTTTTCAATCCAAATAACAGACTCACATGCCCACATGGGACAAGAAGATGACGCCCATTCCACAAAACAACTGAGACACTGGACTCCCACCACAAGCAAGTTGGCACCCAGATGCCTGGCACCAGATATCATGCAGAATTATGAGGTGGGTATTGAGGAATTAGCAGTTAGGTCTCAAGGGATCAGGACCAATGATATCCTGATGGTCTGGAGGGCAGCTTGTGACCTGATCATGGCAAAGTGCCAAGACCAGATCACCAGCAAACATCACAGTGGATCTGATCTTCATAGTAAAGATGAGAGGCAGAGACAGAGTACTCAAAAGATGTGCTCATCCCGAAGCAGGGTTTCAAGAAAAAAGCTAGATGAGCTGGAGAGGGACTGTGGGGGATCCTGAGTGGGCTGAAGGTCAGTCTAGTGTTGGGGAGCTCAACCATTTTTGATGCAAGTGCTCATTTAGATCCCCAGTTGTAGACAGGTAAAGGTTAGTGAGCCGCAGTGGCTCGGAAATCCAGGGTGACCACCATAATTGCTCCATGTGATCAATGTTGGGCAGAGGAAGCTCAGACAGGCGTCAATGTAATAAAGCGAAGAATCCACTCCTTCCATCTTTGAAGCATGGGTTTATTTAGACCCACCAGAGGACACCACCAACAGCAGTTCAGGTCTCTGTCTCTCTGACCTTCCAAGTCCCCCAACGCTCTTGTGATGCACATAACATTCTCTTAAAAAGATGAGAGGGACCTTTTCCACAACCAAAGGACCAGGGTTCAATCTGGAAGAAACAACAAAGGTATTCTTTGGTAGACCAATGTAGAACCAATTCTTACATACTACACCAACAATATCACATACATTTAATTTTGAGGGATACAATTGTGACAGAGAAAGCAGTATCATACAACGTAAATATATTTTGGAAATAAAACTAAAAAGCAGATACAATACAGACAAACATATTAAAAACTGCAAGGGTATTAAAAAAGACACTACACTTTGTCATAAATGAACCATATCCATGTAGAGTAACGTTGGGGCTGGACCCTGATGTGTTGCAACCGATCAGCATCTAGTGTATCAGCCCACAAAACAGAATATGGTATAGGAGCGTCGACACGTTTCGATGGTTTCTTGGTTTAGACCAGCTTTATCAAGACTAGAATTACATGTCGTGTCTCTCATGATCCTTCGTTACCAAGTCAACTGTATCCCTCAAGATTGAATGTATGTGATTTTGTTGGTGTAGGATGTAAGAGTTGGTTCTACATTGGTCTACCAAAACATAACATTCTCACCAGTGCATCACCCATTAGAGGGGAAGGTACAACACAATGTCCAGGCAAGACTGGACCCACAGAGGCGCACAAGTCACACTTGTTTTCAATGAAGACTGTAATGAGTGCCTGGCTCAGGCTTCAAGGCGGAACATGGAGCAAAAGTCAAAGTGTTCTTTGTGCCTAGTACTTAAAGTTGGGCTTCTTGGCACTGGCCCTCGTTATGAATGTCCAATTATAATCTCTGTTACTTTACCGCACAGAAGGTTCAGTTATCAGGCAAAGCAGAAAGTCCATGAATGGGTAAACAACAGGGATTACATTATTTTGGGGAATAACATGCAGGATCTGTTTTTCCACACAACTCCACCCCTCAGTGTTTTAGAAGCCAAAATCTCTGTGTGAAAAACCAAAACTCACAATTCCAATGGGCCTGGTAACTCCTGTTTGTGAGTCATCCATTTTTACAGGCCAACTGAAAGCTGCTGTCTATCAATTCAGAACAATAGTGACTAAGTGTCTGGAGGGCTGAGGGGAGAAAGCACAAGCGTGTGGGATGCATTTGTTCCAGAATGGCGCAGCTGCCACCGATGCACAGAAGACAGCATCCAATGGCGCCCATGGTTCTAGAATGGAAGCGCCCAATCAGAAAACATACTGCAGGGACTCCTCATGTCACATGACAGCAATGCTCAGCCTCAGTCAGGAAGCCACTAGTTGTCTAAAAGAGTCCCAGAGCATGACTTTCTTGTTCTTTTCACATGTGAATTCTGGTAGGGTGGTTTCTCACTTCTGTTGGGTTGTACCTTGTTGTGTCACTTTGTGACGCAGGTATGTCGCGTCAGGCACAAGGGACCAGGAAGAGCATCTAACGCATCCAGATGCACAGTGTTCTATAGGAATGCTGTATTCAGCTAAATGCAGGTTGTTCTAAGGTATGAAATGTGTACATAAGTGTATGTAAATGAAGAGTGGGAGAAGTAGCGCACCAGGGGTTTTGAGGTATGTGGTGTGGGATGGTTCTATCTGTGACAGTGCTACAAAAGTCACCAAGTTTGTAGCAACAACTCAGGAAGAGAAGTGGACCCATGTATGAAGGTGAAGTTGTAAGTTCAGAAGTTTAATCTCAAAGGTTGATGTTCAAATGTAAAAAGTCAAGGGTTACAACTAGCCGTGAAGCAATTAGAGGTTTAAGCCTGGAGTGTCAAAGTGGGAAAACAACTTTGGACTGTAATACACGTAATTGTCAGTGGTTGAGACTGTTGTAAGTAGCCTACTCATCTGCTGTGTTTCTCAGCACTATCTCCTACGCACGCCCTTATGACGAGTGAGGTGTTTAGTATGTTTATTCTAAGCACTAATTTCCAGACACGGCCTTGTGTCGAGTGAGGTGCTTAGTATGTTTATTCTAAGCACTAATTTCCAGACACGGCCTTGTGTCAACTGAGGTGCTTAGTATGTTTATTCTAATCACTAATTTCCAGACACGGCCATGTGTCGAGTGAGGTGCTTAGTATGTTTATTCTAAGCACTAATTTCCAGACATGGCCTTGTGTCAACTGAGGTGCTTAGTATGTTTATTCTAAGCACTAATTTCCAGACACGGCCTTGTGTCAACTGAGGTGCTTAGTATGTTTATTCTAAGCACTAATTTCCAAACACAGCCTTGTGTCGAGTGAGGTGCTTAGTATGTTTATTCTAGGCACTAATTTCCAGACACGGCCTTGTGTCGAGTGAGGTGCTTAGTATATTTATTCTAGGCACTAATTTCCAGACACGGCCTTGTGTCAACTGAGGTGCTTAGTATGTTTATTCTAAGCACTAATTTCTAGATACGTCCTTGCGTCGAGTGAGGTGCTTACTATGTTTATTCTAAGCACTAATTTCCAGACATGGCCTTGTGTCAACTGAGGTGCTTAGTATGTTTATTCTAAGCACTAATTTCCAGACACGGCCTTGTGTCGAGTGAGGTGCTTACTATGTTTATTCTAAGCACTAATTTCCAGACATGGCCTTGTGTCAACTGAGGTGCTTAGTATGTTTATTCTAAGCACTAATTTCCAGACACGGCCTTGTGTCGAGTGAGGTGCTTAGTATGTTTATTCTAAGCACTAATTTCCAGACACGGCCTTGTGTCGAGTGAGGTGCTTACTATGTTTATTCTAAGCACTAATTTCCAGACACGGCCTTGTGTCGAGTGAGGTGCTTAGTATGTTTATTCTAAGCACTAATTTCCAGACATGGCCTTGTGTCAACTGAGGTGCTTAGTATGTTTATTCTAAGCACTAATTTCCAGACATGGCCTTGTGTCAACTGAGGTGCTTAGTATGTTTATTCTAAGCACTAATTTCCAGACACGGCCTTGTGTCGAGTGAGGTGCTTACTATGTTTATTCTAAGCACTAATTTCCAGACATGGCCTTGTGTCAACTGAGGTGCTTAGTATGTTTATTCTAAGCACTAATTTCCAGACACGGCCTTGTGTCGAGTGAGGTGCTTAGTATGTTTATTCTAAGCACTAATTTCCAGACACGGCCTTGTGTCAACTGAGGTGCTTAGTATGTTTATTCTAAGCACTAATTTCCAGACACGGCCTTGTGTCGAGTGAGGTGCTTAGTATGTTTATTCTAAGCACTAATTTCCAGACACGGCCTTGTGTCGAGTGAGGTGCTTACTATGTTTATTCTAAGCACTAATTTCCAGACACGGCCTTGTGTCAACTGAGGTGCTTAGTATGTTTATTCTAAGCACTAATTTCCAGACACGGCCTTGTGTCGAGTGAGGTGCTTAGTATGTTTATTCTAAGCACTAATTTCCAGACACGGCCTTGTGTCGAGTGAGGTGCTTAGTATGTTTATTCTAAGCACTAATTTCCAGACATGGCCTTGTGTCAACTGAGGTGCTTAGTATGTTTATTCTAAGCACTAATTTCCAGACACGGCCTTGTGTCGAGTGAGGTGCTTAGTATGTTTATTCTAAGCACTAATTTCCAGACACGGCCTTGTGTCGAGTGAGGTGCTTACTATGTTTATTCTAAGCACTAATTTCCAGACACGGCCTTGTGTCGAGTGAGGTGCTTAGTATGTTTATTCTAAGCACTAATTTCCAGACACGGCCTTGTGTCGAGTGAGGTGCTTAGTATGTTTATTCTAAGCACTAATTTCCAGACACGGCCTTGTGTCAACTGAGGTGCTTAGTATGTTTATTCTAAGCACTAATTTCCAGACACGGCCATGTGTCGAGTGAGGTGCTTAGTATGTTTATTCTAAGCACTAATTTCCAGACACGGCCTTGTGTCGAGTGAGGTGCTTACTATGTTTATTCTAAGCACTAATTTCCAGACACGGCCTTGTGTCAACTGAGGTGCTTAGTATGTTTATTCTAAGCACTAATTTCCAGACACGGCCTTGTGTCGAGTGAGGTGCTTAGTATGTTTATTCTAAGCACTAATTTCCAGACACGGCCTTGTGTCGAGTGAGGTGCTTAGTATGTTTATTCTAAGCACTAATTTCCAGACACGGCCTTGTGTCAACTGAGGTGCTTAGTATGTTTATTCTAAGCACTAATTTCCAGACACGGCCTTGTGTCGAGTGAGGTGCTTAGTATGTTTATTCTAAGCACTAATTTCCAGACACGGCCTTGTGTCGAGTGAGGTGCTTAGTATGTTTATTCTAAGCACTAATTTCCAGACACGGCCTTGTGTCGAGTGAGGTGCTTACTATGTTTATTCTAAGCACTAATTTCCAGACACGGCCTTGTGTCGAGTGAGGTGCTTAGTATGTTTATTCTAAGCACTAATTTCCAGACACGGCCTTGTGTCAACTGAGGTGCTTACTATGTTTATTCTAAGCACTAATTTCCAGACACGGCCTTGTGTCGAGTGAGGTGCTTAGTATGTTTATTCTAAGCACTAATTTCCAGACACGGCCTTGTGTCGAGTGAGGTGCTTAGTATGTTTATTCTAAGCACTAATTTCCAGACACGGCCTTGTGTCAACTGAGGTGCTTAGTATGTTTATTCTAAGCACTAATTTCCAGACACGGCCTTGTGTCGAGTGAGGTGCTTAGTATGTTTATTCTAAGCACTAATTTCCAGACACGGCCTTGTGTCGAGTGAGGTGCTTAGTATGTTTATTCTAAGCACTAATTTCCAGACACGGCCTTGTGTCAACTGAGGTGCTTAGTATGTTTATTCTAAGCACTAATTTCCAGACACGGCCTTGTGTCGAGTGAGGTGCTTAGTATGTTTATTCTAAGCACTAATTTCCAGACACGGCCTTGTGTCGAGTGAGGTGCTTAGTATGTTTATTCTAAGCACTAATTTCCAGACACGGCCTTGTGTCGAGTGAGGTGCTTACTATGTTTATTCTAAGCACTAATTTCCAGACACGGCCTTGTGTCGAGTGAGGTGCTTAGTATGTTTATTCTAAGCACTAATTTCCAGACATGGCCTTGTGTCAACTGAGGTGCTTAGTATGTTTATTCTAAGCACTAATTTCCAGACACGGCCTTGTGTCGAGTGAGGTGCTTACTATGTTTATTCTAAGCACTAATTTCCAGACATGGCCTTGTGTCAACTGAGGTGCTTAGTATGTTTATTCTAAACACTAATTTCTAGATACGTCCTTGCGTCGAGTGAGGCGCTTATTATATTTATTCTAGGCACTAATTAGTAGACAAGTCCTTGTGCGGAGTGAGGCGCTTAGCAGTTTGTTTATTCTAGGCACTCGCTTCCAGGCGCGTCCTCAGTCGAGTATCAGTATTCTACGCAGTCCTTTGCAGGCTCGTCCTTGGGGAAGGCTGAAGAGACACTTCATGAGAAGTGGGTCTGGCAGGAGCCCAAAAGCCGCAGAACAAGCTCCAGGAACCACTCGTCTCTCCCCGGACATGTTCACGGAATTCCCAGACATCCACTGTATATGTGTTACTACTTCCTGTTTATTTCGCGCGTTCTCTCTGGATCTCTCCTTCCCTCTTCATTTCTTTACAATTTGCCACAGTTTATTTCATTAGTTTCCTTCTTTTCCCAACCTTTTCCTTTTGTCATTTCCCCCCAACTCCCAATGGCCCTCCATTCCTTTTGCTCTCCTGCCAGCGTCCTTTCTCTCTCCCATAAATCGTTCTCCCTTAAGTTTCATTATCCTTAGTTCTCTCCTCCTTCCCTTCCTGACTTCCACCTTCCATGGGGGGGGGGGGGGGGGGGGGTACCAGGCAGTCAGCACAAACAATTTAATGCACTTTTTTGATAACTGCTATTCGAGCCCGCAAAACAATGGACAACCTCTGATTCTCTGTTTTATATCAATTGTTGCAATCATCTGATGCCTATTTTGTAAAGCTTTTAAGCATTTTAGAATATCACTGTATTAATGTGACTTGCTTTTATGAATTTTTGAAATTCGAATAAAGATTTATGATCTGATCTGAATGCACACATACTTTACAGCAGAGGCGTCCACTGCAGGTCCCGAAAATCCATGCCAGGTATTCGGGATACCCACACAAGGCAGATTTACATACAATGTTTCGAAATGGGAAGGCAATACACAGTCCGTGGTTGTTGTCCCGCATATCTGGCATGGATCCGGCTCTCCTGAATCTACCTTCAACACCTGTGTTTTCGAAACAAAACTACAGACAACTCATTAGTGGATGACGTCAACTGTGCGGCAGCATCTCACTTCCGCCCAGATTCATGAAGCAAAATCACCGGACACTTAGCAGGCATTTCCATTTTGTTAAGGCCGGTTCAGACGGTGCTTGACGTAAACTCAGGTCTGGGGAGGGGGTTGGGGTTGGAGGGGGGCTATACGTGGGACGGGCAAAGCCACGAGGAAAACCTCCGGTGAGCTATATTATACTGCTTTGCCAGTCCCAGTTTTGCCAACCTGGGTGCCCGTACACTTTAAGGAAAATGTTTGAGTCGTCAGATCAGAACACCCACGGGGCTCAGTTTCGCCAATGTCCTCTCACAAAGTCCTATATGTGACGGAAGTGACGAGTCTCTTTACGGTACTCGAGTGGTGAAGAATTCGTTATCAGCATTTTGGCACAATAACCACTCCACGCTGTTTTAGCGTAAAAGGCCATTTATTAGGACAGGGTTGAGAACCAGTTCAACATCACACAAATAAACAGTTAACAATCCTCAACCTCATCTCTTCCAACCATCATCCACTCTCGTACTCCAAATATTCAACTCCCAATTCACACCACGACCTCTTCACCTATATCATTCACTTCCACCCTTCTCATTCAACCTCCTCCGGCATCTCCAGCCATCGCACTCCTGTCTGCCACACCCCCATCCTGCACCTGTATCCCCCTCCCCGGAAGGGTGATTATGCCCGTCATGGACTCCCCACCCCTCCCAAATCCTGTCACACACCTCCTTCAACCTGTCCTAAACTGGCACACTTAAATAACCAAATTGAAACCCCCATTCCCCACTCCTTAACTGTAGGGTGGGAGGGCGGTCAAACTCTCCTAATCCTAAACCTAAAGGCGCTGGGAACAGGAAGAAGAAGGACTTCCTCTCCTGTCCCCTTTTAAACTCTACTCCTAACCCCCACCCCATACCCCCCCTACTCTACCTCACCCCCTGTCCTGACCTATCGCGCGAACACCCCAGGGGAAGACTGGCCTGCCGACCTCACTTCCCCTGGGGCCGCCAAGTCACACAGACAGACATTAGTACTGGCACTGGCATTAGTACTGTGTTATGTTTTAAAAAAAAAAGTTTTGTGTGGCACTCACTGACTCAGAGGTCTCTAGGCACTAGGATTGCAATCGGCTGGAGAGAGGAAGAAGGAAAAAACTGAAGACACCAGAGTACAATAAGTAGGTATAAAAGACCCGGGCTGCCCCTCACAGACCGGGTTGTACTATGCAGAGGGATTTAAACAGACCCCCCACCAGCGGTTCTTAACATGGCACCCTTGGACCCATGGGGGTCCATGACACCTAACTAGGTGGTTAAAGAGCTGTTCGAATATAAAATTATAACAGCAGACGAGTAAAAGATTTATAATAAAGCAGAATACAATTTACAAAAAAAGAATTGTACGTGTTAGGAATTTGAAAAGGAGGCTGAAAAAACAAGTGTGTATCCTCGGGAGCAGTGCGAGTACAGCAAACAGAAACTACTACGGGCAATTGGCACCTCAATCAAATCACTACTAAGCGCATAAAACAAACAAACAGAATACGTTGGGTACAATCATAAAGTAATGCGCTCCATGTTTTAGAAATAAAACGTCACTTTTTATTTTTTTTTAAAACAATTTTTATTATTTTTCAGTGTGAAAAACATACACGTTGACAATCAGTACGATAATAATTCTGCAAAGTTCTAAATATACAGTTGTACATAGTCGGAGAAAACTCCAACCTTCGGAAGAAGATTACATTTTCAATGTTTGCATTTTTTGGGTTGCGCATTAAATAAAATGTTTCATAATGTGTGCATTTGTTTGATGTGTGCTTGGCTCTGTATTTTTGTGTACAGTTTGGAGGCTGAAATCAGGCAGGGGTCCCCGGCTTCCAGTAGGGACCCAGTGGAGCCCACAGAAGTAGAGAGGTTTTTACTGATGCCCCAGACTGAGTTTTGAAGGCTACATATAAAACGAATTTTGTTGAGTACACTGCATCCCAAAATGAGTTGTAGTGTGCGCAACGAAATTCGCTTTATTTATTTAAATGTTTACTTACCTGTAAAACTCCGTAATCCATACATTACTACCCCCCACCGTGCCCCTCCCCCTCTCCACGTCACCGCCCTGCATTTACTCCCACTGCCGGCCGTGGCTGCTGCCAGACACTACAAATAAAGCCACAAGCCCACATCACCCCAGGCTTAAGGGCCCTACATTGGTTACCGGTTGTCAGAAGATCCACCTTCAAGCTGCTTTGTATCACCCTCAAAGCAATACAAGGCACAGGACCACTTTCATCAGGAAGAAAATCACCAAATGCATACAACAAAGAAAGTTTAGTTCCAGAACACACCTCACCTGAAAATCCCAGCATAGAAAAAATAACATGGGTGGAACATCTCTCTCTGTTCAAGCAGGTAAACTATGGACTTCATTACCCCATAACATAAGAGACACAGATAAGCATCTTATCTTCAGAAGATTACTCAAGAGCTGGCTCTCCCCTAAATGACCAATATATTCAAAATATAAATATACAGCGATAGAAAGAACAAGACACCAATGGTGCATATACACATGCATTTGTAAACATGTATACTTTGATGATATGTATGTATTCAGATATGTGCATTTATTTGTACAAATGCATACATTACCTATTATTTAAAAATATATATTTTCTTATATTTATGCGTAACAAATGTGCAAATGTCTATATTACGTATAGTTAAAATATATATGTTTCTCATATTTATGATTAACATGTATACAGCCATTGCATCAATAACATAAGCATTTGACTATAAGCTTATGGGTCTCTATTTATTATAATAACACATATCACAACATATAAATATGATCAACCAGAAAGTATGTGTAAATGTTACCTTTTCAGTATACTTATTACTTAAAAAATATCATAAATTCCGAAATCATACATCAATAGATAATCAAAACAAATATTTTGAAAACATTAGACGAAAAAATCAAACACAAAATAATATGTGTATTTGACCGTTACATAAAAAATTCTTCAACCACAGCTCCTAGCTGATAAGTTTTGGGGGGGATCAGTCACGCAGGGGCCAAGAAAAAAGGGGGGTGTCCCAAAACAAGTTTTCTCCATTGATCTTTCCATAGGAACTCTAGACAAAGCTACAGCCCAAACCGCTGAACGGATTTACACCGGATTTGGCAGAAAGCTAAATATGGGTCTAGAGAGAGCATTTGTGATTTGGTGTAAATACGTTCAGTAGTTTTTGAGAAATGAATGCTAACAAACATTGTATATTTCATGCCGCGGAGGATCCGAGGGGCTGACAGATCTCATGAAGAGATCTGATTGGCTTTCACCACATCAACAACGATGTGGCAGCAGCCATCTTAAGAGTCTAGACTCAGTCCTGAGTTCTAAACAAAATGCAAAAAAAACCATAAGGGGCAGGGTAGGCATACACTGACCTCCTGCACCTGGTGATGGGGTCCCAGAGTCACCCCTTCTGGGGCTAAAAATGTTTCTTTTTAATGAAAGCATGGACTCCCATGCTACTCTTAAGAAAACCCACTGGGGTGGCCAGTGGCGCAAAATATTTGTTTGGGGAGGTCGGTATGTGCCCCCTCCCCCCCCCCCCCCCCAAGCCTCTTTGAGGCCTGGGCCCCATCGCCCAGGGCCAATGCATAGTAGGAGGGGAGAGGGTCGTGCAGAGCCTCCCCAATCCTTGTAATGCCTCGGGACCCCATTATCGCGACCAAAGATCGCTTCAATGCTTTGTCAGGGGTATTAAGCACTATCTAAATACAATTACTATTACAATCCTTGGCTCCTGGGTCTATTAGAGCCCAGATGGACCGGCCCTTGTTCACCCTCCTGTTCATGTGGCCGCTCGAAGGGGGTGGAGAGCAGGAAAGATAGAGTGCCAGCCTGCATCTCATTTGACACACTCCAGAGAACGCGCGCATGTAGAAAGGAAGAAAAGAAGACAGACTGCCTTGCGTCTGGTGGTTGCTCAAAGTGCACAATGTCGAAACAGGCATGATTGATGATACTCTCTAGCCTATGAAAAAAAATTAAAAACTGGAATGTTTGCATAAAAAGCATTACCGAATGTGCATTTTATTTTCCAGCGCCCAGCTATAGTCCTTCTTTTCTGTCAATGCGTAATGTCATTGTAGGTTTTCTTCTGTGCCAGATGTTGCTTCTAATTGATAAATGCTTATTCCTGTATGTTTTGCAGCTAAAATGCTTTGGCTTGGGTCCTCGGCTTCCAGTAATGACTCAGAGGGATTCCCCAAAATCCAAAAATGATTCAGTGGGGGTTCCCTGGTTCCAAGTAATGATTAAGTGGTGGTCCAAAGAGGTCAAAAAGGTTAAGAACCACTGAATTAGCAATGTGCTATAGAGAGCACAGTATGAAAATACTGAGTTGCATGATTCTGTGCTAGTCACACTGACCCTGAGTGATAGGCCCAGGCTCACGTTCGTTTAGTGCACCACCAGTGCAATCTCCCTTAAGGCTCCTCCTCTGCACCTATTCTGAAAGCTTTGCACTGGCTGCCAGTCAGGAAGGGCACCATTTTCCAGCCTTGTTGTCTAACTCATAAGGGGCTAACCAGCAAGGCAGCAGCTTACCAGCACAACAACCTCTGCCATTACTACCTCCCCAGACTGCTTAGATCCACAAACAAAGCTCTGCTATGGATTCCTCGTATCCGCACTTCGAGATTTGGGAGTAGATCCTTCTCTTACCTTACCCCGTTCCATTGGAATAAACTCCCTCTGCTAATTTATTCGTGCGCGGAACTGGTCAAGTTAAAAAAACTTTTTAAGACACGGGTGTTCTAATGCACCTTAGACCTCGATTAGTGAAGCACCGAGATGCCCCTTCGGGTGTGAGTCGCTGCGCTATAGCAAGTGGCAATAACATAACATAATCCGCCACACAGCTTTATGTCTCATGGACACTTGGTACACATGAACTTGGCCTAGGGTATTCTAATACCCTAGGCCAGAAGGAGGTACCCATGGCAGGCTCAAGCAGTTCATATTTGGAGCAAACTGAGGGTGAGCAAGACACTGTAAAGGTCCATTGCGACAGCATTCTACCATTATGGAATTTCCTGGTAGGCTGCAGGCTAAGTAGCTGAATGCAGAGTGGGCTGGGTTGCCATGACCCAACTATCTGAACATTCTACTCATGGCCACTTGCACTGTGAGGCTGGTTTGAACCTTGTTTTCTAGGCTGATTTTGGATTCCATTTCAGTCCTCTTTAAGGAGTGCTCTAAGCAGCTTCATGAGAGGCACAAAAAATTGTTCCCGCTCCCTGGGTGAAGGGTTACCCTGCACATTGGCGCTCACCCATCAGAGGCCAGAGTGCCAGTTTGCTGGGTGAGCTTTTACAGGTAATGACAATGGGCCTCCTTCAGCACTGTCAGTTTCTTTGCAAGGGCACCCACCCAACTTTGGAGCGGGGCCTGGCACACTCTCACAGGAGGTGCAGTCTGGGGATATACTCTTATGGGATAGCTGCTGGAGGTTCCAGGAATACTCTGGACCCATTCCTAAAGCACACCACGCGGCATTCACTTACTGACCACATGCTTAGCAAATCCCTCCATTGCCTGTTCTTCCATGCAAATGCCTCTGTAATAATGAAGTGGTGGCCAAGCCAAGACATTCTCATTTGCAGAGAGCCACACCCTCATAAAATTTTTTAGACACAGGTGCAAGCATTGCACCTGTGCGGCGAGAATTGCTGACTGCCCCAAAGAGCTCTAGAACAAGAAAAAAATCCTGTTGCACCCCAAAAGCACTTTAACACTATGGCCTGGGAGTACCACTGACACAGAGTGAGATGGTGAGCCTGGTGGGTTCCAAAGCTCAGACACCGTGAACCAGCGCCGCCCACTTTTCTACCTTGTGTTTTGTGCTGCATAAGGGGGCGGGGGAGTAGGGAGATGTTGCATGTGTGTGGGTGTTTTCAGGAAGGTCATACTTCCTTGTTCAGAGGGATAAGGCATGCTAGAGGGTGAAGGCCTTGGTTCTCTTTCCGCTCCCAGTGCACTTCTGGTCTCTTACCGCTCTCACCGCCTCTACATTGAAGCACTGCATTATTTATGCATCTTGTGTCTACTAACCTCTCTCTCCATCTCGCTACAATGAACTTCTGTGTCCTTGAGCTCATAGGAAGGCCCCTGAGAGCTGTGACCACAGGCGGTCTGGCAGGAGGCACATCCTGTGTGTACTGTACATCTGTAGGTGAGAGGCACTTCACTCTCCATATGTCTGCTCGCAATAAGAGCGGCCTGGACCTTATGGGCCTTATTTAGAGTTTGGCTGACAGGATACTCCATCATAAAGTGGCAGATGTCTCATCCGTCATATAATAAGTGAATTATAGCCTATAGCACTTGTAATAAGGTAGATGGGATATCCTCCATGTTTTGGCGGAGTTTTGCCCCCGCCAACCTTTAAATAAGTTCTGCCAAGCAAAGAAACAGCAGCTATACAATGGGCTGTTTCCCAGACAGGGGACTGAGGAGCAGCTGGGGGTTTAGCAGGGGCAGTGTTTAATTTGTAAATTAAAATAAGTGCCAGGGCTCTTGCTAGGAGACCACTGCACCTTGCACTATACATTGCCCCTGCTATGCTGCCAATGATAGTAACAACACAACTGCAAACCATCACACTCCTATAAACGTAGCAATTCAGACAATTTCGAGCCTTCAAAGCTATAAGAATGGCTTGGGCGGCAGGTTATATTTATTTTTAATGCATATTAAATTAATAATTAAGTGTTGTTGTGTTCATCTTTAAATTAGCCAAACAGTGCCACCTTGTGGTCGACTGTCACAATCGAAGGGGTTGACAATTAAGTGCTGATGCCAAGCACCCAAAACCACAGGCTCAAATTAAGCACCAATAGGGGTTTGCAATTTGCAAAGATTGTCTCATAATTTTCAGGAATGCTACTATTGCCACCCATAGTTTGCAAGTTGTAAATTTTGTACCACTTCAAACTTATTGAAGAAGAGAAAAGATCACAACCATCCGTCAACTTGAAAATCATAGAAAACTGCTTTTAAAATTAACTTGGGAGTAAACGGCACATCGATTTAAAGCACAAGTTAGCAAATTAGAAGATTTAGTTCCACTTTAAGAGGGAAATCCAGGACAGGGTGTAAACGTAGAAAACTCAGGAAACTCAGAGACCTCATGTAAGTCAATAATCTGGATCTATTAAAAACTTTGTTTGCATAATACCAAAATTGGGCAGTCACAGTTTTTAGGGGTTGTATGACATTACAACGCATACTTTTACAACGCATGCCATTACAACACATTTTTTACAACGCAACATCCATTACAACGCATTCCATTACAACGCATGCCATTACAACACATTTTACAAAACTACCATTACAACGCATTCCATTACAATGCATACTACGTTTACAACGCATACCATTACAACGCATACCATTACATAGCATATATGGTAAGTATTGGATAGTGTAGGGGTAAAATTTACTGTTCTAACTACAGGGGGTGCAACAGTAGGGTAAGTGTTGGATAGTGTAGGGGTAAAAATTACTATTCTAACTCCAGGGGGTGCATCAGTAGGGTAAGTATTGGATAGTGTAGGGGTAAAAATTACTATTCTAACTCCAGGGGGTGCAATAGTAGGGTAAGTGTTGGATAGTGTAAGGGTACTATGCATTGTATTGGTATGCGTTGTAATGGTATGCGGTATGCGTTGTAATGGTATGCGTTGCAGTGTCATGCGTTGTAATGGTTGCGTTGTAATGGCATGCGTTGTAATGGATGTTGCGCTGTAAAAGTTTCGTTGTAATGGTAGTGCGTTGTAAAAGTTGCGTTGTAAACGTTGTTTCCCGTTTTTAGGCAATTTGGTGGCGCATGGCTGTAAACAGAAACCTATTCTGAAAGATCCTTACATCACAAAAGGGTAAAAATGTCCTTTTGAGGGGTTGGATACCTGGGTCTGGTTCCCACTCCACACCTCTCATTGTAATGACCAGATACTGCCACCCTCCAATTCTTGTTATGTTGATAAAAGGAGCAACCTCATTGGGACCGGAAAAAGGCAGCGGCATCCTGACCCATTGACACTATTAGAGCTTTCAGATGTATTCAACTGTGTAAACTATGAGTTTTACCAGGCTACCGGATATCACTGTTCTTGTATTTTAGCTGCCAAGGGATGTTCTCTCACAACAAATGCAATACTCCTGACTTCCCACGTGATGTGACAGATGCAATTGAAAATTATGTAAATGAGCTTTCAAGTCAGGTTACATATCACATTACATATAATATTACTGTCATTGAGATGACCATGAATATAGTATTATTTATTGGTTTGAGTGTGTGTTGTTATTTAATGATGTTGTGCTTTTGGGTGTTGCAACTCATTGATATAAATAATGCAAAGTCGTAAGCATTGCATTTGGAGTGCGAGTTATGGTCTGCATGGCTGTTGTTCAAGTTGAGGACTGTAGAACTAATACATTGGACATTTAAACTGTAACCATAACTGTGTTTTTTAAGTGAATTTCAGAGGCTTCTTAAACATAATGGTCTCATAGCCACACTTTATTTTAACAGTGAATTTCTGAGGTTTGTGGAATATATACTCCAAACTATTTTGATACTGTGTAGACGGCCAAACCCCACTGCGCATGGCCTTGGTCAAAGGAGTTAGGACACAGCTCCCAACCTACAGCGGCAGTCAACTCCAGCTGTGACCAGGCCCTATGCTAAACGTCCAGCATGTAGCCAAACTCCTCTGCACTCATTCCTTGGCGATGTGCAGGGGAGATTGTCCACAGGGTCTGGATTTTGGTCAAGCCCCCGTGCTCAGCCGATTGAGTGTCGGCAAGACCAACTGAACACTGCTTAGGTCTTGCTCCTGATTAAAACATGAATGGCTAGGAATTTTGTAAGAGTAATATCTAAGCAAAAGAACATATATGTCACAAAAGTAAAGACCCACATCTGTCTAAATATCAAATCTTCCGTTCATCTACCAAACGTCAACCCATCCAACCATCCAACTATTCAACCATTAATTAAGTTTTATGCATTTAGATCTATAGATGCATTGTGTTATCCTTGCATAAACCCAACACAAATCTCTTCTTATGCAAGCAGTGATTCGATCATAAAACACTCTCTCCACATCTTCACTGTGGTGCCCACCGTACAGACACAAACATAATCTTCCATCTGTACTTTGACACATCCTATCCATCCAATACCTATCCATTCATTGAAGGTTCCACCCATCAACCAACCTCTCTATCAATGTAACCTATAATCCATGCACTCATACAAACACGAATCCACCAAATGTCCCAGTACTTCACGAACCCCGCTACTCATGCATGCGATCACCCATCCACCTGCTGATAAATCTATCAAGAAAAACATCTACTCACACTCGCTCACCCATGCATACGACTACCCTTACTATCGCTGAGAGCTCCCATCTTCCACTGATTCCTCCAACATTTCATTTTGCCTCCAAGTAGCTGTGAATTGTTGCCAACAGCACTTGTAACAAAGAAACTCACTCCTTCAGAGTGAGAACTTCCTGGTGCTGCCTTTGATACTGGACAGTGGTCCTGGAGCTTCTAAAGAGGCAATAAAAACCTTCCCAGAGATGTCAAGGGCTGTACTTAGGACTTTAAGGTTGCAGAAGCTCCACCCTAAACACCTGGACACTTTCTCTTCCAGATATCAAACTCAAAATGGAGAGGTGACTTTTAAAAAAAAACTCAGCTTTGGGTAACAGGACTCTGGAACACCCTCTCCACTTTAGGGTGACCCTCAAAACTGTGCCTCGACAGAAACTGCTGACAGATGAGATGCAGCGTTCCACCCCGCATTAAAATTGGAAGCCACAATATACACTCTCAAGGAGACCGAGATAAGCCTAGGCAGAAGGAAGACATTTCCCATCATGCACCTGGCCAGATATGCAAATGTCACCTCTTGCTTTGCCAAGCAGACTGCAGCAAATATCTATAAGTGCTGCAATGCCGCGGATTTGCAAGGACTCTGCCCTGGAAGCCTTGCACCACTGTTCAGTTAGGCACAAAGCTGTATTAATTAGTACACAGTCCTCTAAAAAGATTGATACTGAGATTAGCAGACTTGGATCATGTTCAATTTAATGTGTCTACTTTGCATGATTTTTATGAACTCTTATATCCTTTTACGGGTATGCATTGCTGCTTTTTTTCCTTTTTCTCTTTCTCTAGGTCAGAGTTTTGTTTTTATTATTACAAAATGCTTGGTACCGCAGACTCGTACAATGACAGCCCTGATTTAAATAAATATAATGAAGCCTGTAGATCCAAAGGTAGGGGCCATTTTGTGTATGACAGGCTGGCCGCTGTACTGCTGGTGTGGTGGAGTTCCAAAACACTAGCTGCAAAAATACTGGTCATAAATTGTGACCAGTATTTTTGCAGCAGTGCCGAATTATGCAAACCAGCCTTTATAGGTAATTTTTCAAAATCCCATTCGAAACAAATGGCAATCCAACCCGCCTCATAAATATTCATGAGGTAGGTCACAAATTGCGACTTACAGAAATTGGATGTCAACATAGGGATGATGGTCTGCTGGGGCTACGAGACTACCATGTCTGCGATTACATTCAAGTAAAATAAACTTTAAAAAAATAAATATAGCCCATTTTCCTTATAGGAAACAGGGCTGCAGTTTTGAAAAAAAAGTAAACTTTAAAAAAAAGTTTGATTGAGAGTTGGCAGTGAACACCTACACCACTGCCTTCTGCCCAACACATTTTGGGGCATATTATCTAGATGTGCGTTATATAACGCACATCGCACATTTCCATATCGCCAGCTGTCGCCGGATTTTTTCGCCGTGTTAGCGCGTAATTATCAATGCGCAACACGTAGGCGAAATTAAATCCGGCGATAGTCAGCGATATGGAACATTAACGCATGAAAACAAGCGTTGTTTTCACGCGCTAATGTGTGCCTTGATAATATGGGGGGTGGATTCAGCGTTATGATCAACACCCCTATGTTATCAATGTCTTAACACCTGGTCAGAGCAGGCATTGGGAGACGTGTGATAAACGAGTTTATCGCAGGTCTTCTTCTCCCAACGCCTGCCTTGGTAATAGGGTGTTACCACCTCCAACCACATTTTACATGTGGTTGGACGTGGGAACGCCCACTTTGCATGTCATTAGCGATGTTTCTCGCTGACATGCAAAGTGGGCTTGAGGCAGGCGTTAGCATACCCTTTTTAATAGGTCACTGGAAGTATCGGCGCTTTCTCGGCAAAATTCGCCGAAAAAGCGGCGATACTTCAGCTTGCTAATATGCCCCTTTGTTTTTAATTCATGAAGGGACTGCTTCCCTTTTGCAATTGGTTTACCACCCCCAACTTGGGAGCCGGTAAATATTCCTTGTTTTGCAATCAGATTTCAGTCACAAAACATCACCATCCTTCTTGTGCCTCGGAGCCAAGACCTGGAACGACCTCCTGAAACAGCTCAGAACCTCCCCCTCCCTCATGGACTTCAGAAAGAACCTCAAGACATGTCTCTTCCAGACGAAACAGGCAGGATCTCCTCCTCCCTCTCAGGCCTGCCCTACTCCGAGCCTGGATACCCTCACGGGTGAGTAGTGACGCTCTATAAGTGTACATAGCATTATATAACATGAACACATTCCCTAAAGAATTGCAGTTTGGAAGGGACGCCTACAACATGGCTCTTCAAAATACCGATTCCTTATGGATTCGCAATACCATTTTAGGGGATACTAATGATTTACTGACTCCAAAAATTGGGTTTGTACATATTTTAAAAAAGTTTTCACCATCGCAGACAGGCGAATCACTGTTTGTACATCAGGCCCTAAAAGTTGTCCCCGTTGCTCTTGGATATATGTTCATTATTGTTTTTTTTACCAAGAATTGGCTCCTGTGTCCTTACCTGCAGCTGCTTTTATTAGAGAATAATGTGTCAGCAGGTCCCCAAAGCCAGGCAGCATGTTGAACCTGTCTAATGTATGTTATTTTCAAAGCCAGACCCCAAAAGAGCAGAGGGTAGTATTCTTCTTTAAAAACAATTTATTAACGGAGTTTTACACAGCGCAAACTTGACCAGAATCGGGTATCAGAGCGCTTTACATAGTACCAGTTGCATTACGTGAGGACACATACATTTTTTTTGTTTGGCCCGGGGAGATAAAGTGATGTGCCCAGAATCACAGGATGTTCAGCGTCATTGCCGAGACTCGAACCCGATTCCCCAGATTCCAGGACGACCGCCGTAGCCATTAGCTCAGCTCCTCTCCTCTTCTTAAATTGTACCACTACTGTTACCCCCTTCCACCCACCAACCCTCACCTTGTTCGCACTATTGTCTCCCATAGGTTAATGTCTGATCTTTTTCAGTCAGTGATCACAATGGTTGGCAGGTTAGACTTAGCCAGAATGTGTACGAATGGACATGGTGTTGGAGAGGCCATCCTTAAAGGGCAGCCCTCAAATGCCATTCCTGCCAGCGTTGGATCAGACACAGGTGTGCCCCTAAGAGCAGCAAATAAAACAAATTTCGTTCCGTGCCCTGCATCGCATTTTGCGATGCAGGGCACGCTACAAAATTTGTTTTATTCATTAAATTGTTTACTTACCTGCCATCATCCAGATTCCGGTGTTTATCACCCCCCACCCTGCCCCTCTCCTGCCCCGCCTGCCTGCCCCACCGCAACTCCCTCCACCGGGCCGCGGCTGCCTAAGAGGAAGGGCGGATTGACGTCACACTTTTTTGGTAGATGTCACGTACCACCCCTCTGTAAGATATCCTCAGGCTGTGGGTGTAAGCCTCTGTAGATTGATAATGCACCCATTGACAAAACTTCAAACTTCTGGTGTCTCTCAGGGCTGTATGACATTACAACGCATACTTTTACATCGCATGCCTTTACAACGCAAGTATTACAACGCAGTCCATTACAACGCATAGTGCTTTAGGGTGCTGGATAGTGAATAGTTTAATTTACTATTCCAACTCCAGTCCCTGTGGACACCAGGGAAGGTTATTGGATAGTAAATTAACCTATTCCCTATCCTAGAGCACCCCCCAGAGCAATGCGTTGTAATAGTTTGCGTTGTAATGGTTGCGTTGTAAAGGCTCTGCGATGTAAAAGTTGCGTTGTAAAGGTTGTTTACCGTCTCTCAGGAACTCACCCTCAATACAGCGTAAAATAGAGCTGCTCTCTTACAGACCCCTCGAAGTGCACCACCATCACCTATAGTGATGGACTGGTCAGTAGGAAATAAGAGAGATATTTTTAAAGGCATGTCTTTAGTAAAGGAAGGGAAGGCCAGGGAAGTCTCAGTCGATGTGCGATTGTAACAGAATGCATGATTCAGGCCCTGGCACTGTGGGCACCTCCATGCCTCGCTCACGCAGCTGTTCACGCCCTCAAGCAGCAGTTGAGAGAAGCTCCCAGAGTGGCATAGAGTGTTGTGGAGTGTCATGGAGTAGAATAGTGTAGAATACCTAAGAGTGGAGAGGCGTAGAGTAGAAAAGTGTAACGTAGAATGATGTAAAGTGCTGTGGCATAGAATGAAGTAGAGTGCTGAAGAATAGGATGGAGTAGAGTGGAGATGAGTGGAGGGCCATAGAGTGGAGGGGCATAGAGAGGAGTAGACTGGAGTGGCACAGAGTGAAGCAAAGTGGTGCGGAGTGGAGTAGGGTGGCATTGAGTGAAATGGCGTAGAGTGGAGTTATGTAGAGTGGCATGGAGTGGAGTAGAGTGGCATAGAGTGAGGCAGAGTGGCAGAGAGTGGAGTGGAGTACTGTAGAGTGTTGTAGAGTGAAGGCTCGTAAAGTCGAGTATCGTACAGTGGAGGGTCATAGAGTGTTGTGGAATAGAGTGGAGTGGAATGGAGTAGAATGGCATAGAGTGGAGTAGAGTGGTGCATAGTGGAGTAGGGTTGAGTGGCATACAGTTGAGTAGAGTGGAGTATGGTGGATTAGAGTGGAATACTGTGTCATGGAGTGGCATAGAGTGGAGTACAGTGTCATAGAGTGGAGGGTTCTAGAGTGGAGGGCGTAGAATAGAGGATCCTAGAGTAAAGGGTCCTAGAGTTGAGGGGCATAGATTGTCGTGGTTTAGATTGTTGTGGTTTAGAGTGGAGAAGAATGGAGTGGCACAGAGTGGAGTGGCATAGAGTGGGGAAGAGTGTTGTGGAGTGGAGTGGAATGGAGTAGAATGGCATAGAGTGGAGTAGAGTGGTGCATAGTGGAGTAAGGTTGAGTGGCATACAGTTGAGTAGAGTGGAGTATGGTGGAGTAGAGTAGAGTGGCATAGGGTGGACTACAGTGTCATAGAGTGGAGGGTCCTAGAGTGGAGGGGCGTAGAATAGAGGATCCTAGAGTAAAGGGTCCTAGAGTTGAGGGGCGTAGATTGTCGTGGTTTAGAGTGGAGAAGAATGGAGTGGCACAGAGTGGAGTGGCATAGAGTGGAGAAGAGTGTTGTGGAGTGGAGTAGAGTGACATACAGTGCAGTGGCATAGGGTGGAGTATAGTGTTGCAGAGTGGAGTTGAATAGAGTGCAAAGAGTGCAGTGTCATAGAGTGGAGTAGTAGTCAGTGGAGTGGCGTAGCTTTGAGTCGAATGGCATAGAGTGGAGTAGAGTGGCATACAGTTGAGTAGAGTGGAGTATGGTGGAGTAGAGTAGAGTGGCATAGGGTGGACTACAGTGTCATAGAGTGGAGGGTCCTAGAGTGGAGGGGCGTAGAATAGAGGATCCTAGAGTAAAGGGTCCTAGAGTTGAGGGGCGTAGATTGTCGTGGTTTAGAGTGGAGAAGAATGGAGTGGCACAGAGTGGAGTGGCATAGAGTGGAGAAGAGTGTTGTGGAGTGGAGTAGAGTGACATACAGTGCAGTGGAATAGGGTGGAGTATAGTGTTGCAGAGTGGAGTTGAGTAGAGTGCAAAGAGTGCAGTGTCATAGAGTGGAGTAGTAGTCAGTGGAGTGGCGTAGCTTTGAGTCGAATGGCATAGAGTGGAGTAGAGTGGCATACAGTTGAGTAGAGTGGAGTATGGTGGAGTAGAGTAGAGTGGCATAGGGTGGACTACAGTGTCATAGAGTGGAGGGTCCTAGAGTGGAGGGGCGTAGAATAGAGGATCCTAGAGTAAAGGGTCCTAGAGTTGAGGGGCGTAGATTGTCGTGGTTTAGAGTGGAGAAGAATGGAGTGGCACAGAGTGGAGTGGCATAGAGTGGAGAAGAGTGTTGTGGAGTGGAGTAGAGTGACATACAGTGCAGTGGCATAGGGTGGAGTATAATGTTGCAGAGTGGAGTTGAATAGAGTGCAAAGAGTGCAGTGTCATAGAGTGGAGTAGTAGTCAGTGGAGTGGCGTAGCTTTGAGTCGAATGGCATAGAGTGGAGTAGAGTGGCATACAGTTGAGTAGAGTGGAGTATGGTGGAGTAGAGTAGAGTGGCATAGGGTGGACTACAGTGTCATAGAGTGGAGGGTCCTAGAGTGGAGGGGCGTAGAATAGAGGATCCTAGAGTAAAGGGTCCTAGAGTTGAGGGGCGTAGATTGTCGTGGTTTAGAGTGGAGAAGAATGGAGTGGCACAGAGTGGAGTGGCATAGAGTGGAGAAGAGTGTTGTGGAGTGGAGTAGAGTGACATACAGTGCAGTGGCATAGGGTGGAGTATAGTATTGCAGAGTGGAGTTGAGTAGAGTGCAAAGAGGGCAGTGTCATAGAGTGGAGTAGTAGTCAGTGGAGTGGCGTAGCTTTGAGTCGAATGGCATAGAGTGGAGTAGAGTGGCATACAGTTGAGTAGAGTGGAGTATGGTGGAGTAGAGTAGAGTGGCATAGGGTGGACTACAGTGTCATAGAGTGGAGGGTCCTAGAGTGGAGGGGCGTAGAATAGAGGATCCTAGAGTAAAGGGTCCTAGAGTTGAGGGGCGTAGATTGTCGTGGTTTAGAGTGGAGAAGAATGGAGTGGCACAGAGTGGAGTGGCATAGAGTGGAGAAGAGTGTTGTGGAGTGGAGTAGAGTGACATACAGTGCAGTGGCATAGGGTGGAGTATAGTGTTGCAGAGTGGAGTTGAGTAGAGTGCAAAGAGTGCAGTGTCATAGAGTGGAGTAGTAGTCAGTGGAGTGGCGTAGCTTTGAGTCGAATGGCATAGAGTGGAGTAGAGTGGCATAGAGAGGTGCAGAGTGGCATAGAGTGGAGTACAGTAGAGTAGCATGCAGGTAAGTAAATTTGCACAGTGGAGTAGAATAGAGTGACATGGATTTGAGTAGAGTGTTGTAAAGTATAGTGCAGTGTTGTAGAGTCACTTGAAGTGTCATTGAGCGGAGTGGCATAGCTTAGAGGGAGTAGAGTGGTGCAGAAAGTTATAGAGTAGAGGGTGTGGTAGTGCTTTGCCATTAGAATATATTTACAATTGAAATGACCATTAAATTTGCACAGACACAGATTTACTGATAAATCTATACAGCACACACAAAATAATATGTGGAAAAGATATCACCTAGTTTATTGATTTGTTTTGATCCTAAGTGTAAAAAATATTTCAGAATTAGAAAATAAATATGCTTCATTAATGCTTTCATAAATATGATGTACTCCGAAATATTTGCACAGTTTATTCACAGACATTTATATGTTGTTGTGTGCTAGAATAATATAAAATTGGACAGCATTCCTCCAGCACACCCCAGTACACAGTATGATTGTCACATAAATCCTCTCACTTTTAAGTCAGAGAAAGAAAAGTAAACACCAAGCTCCCTCAAAAGACAGAGAACATTTAAAGGACTGTTTACAGAACGTGAAAACTTCGGGAAGAATACAAAATACGGTGCTATACCAACTCTGACGTGCCAGACAATTGAGACCTACTGTAGCACCCACCGATGTAGCCCCAAACCAGGCCTAGAGTGCAGGCATTTCAGGCCAGGCCAGGCCACCTTCCATGAAGAGAGAGTTAAAGGCAGCCTCACAGAAAGATCTCTGTAGAGAGCGTCCACTACCTGCAGTGCCTGGATTCTCATTACCCTACAGGTATCTCCAACCGCCCTAACTTTACTTCCATTTGCCCTTTCATGGTACGCAGTCCTTCCTGTTCCACCGATGATGTACATTGCTGTGGTGCTTTGTAGCTAGGTTCGTGCTGTATCTGTCCCCACACACATATACACACATACCTTTAGCACTGCTCCCTTCCAACCTGAGGTACTTGTTATCTCACAAGCCCCATTCTCCTAGGAAAATAAAGGGTGTACACACAGCAGTGGCCTAGTGCTCTCTCACTCCAACCCTCGCTCCATCTCTGGGCACGGCATGTAAAGGCACAAGGAGAGGCATATGCTGGGTAAGGAGAGAGCTGAGGAGAGATGCCATAAAACTCATCACTTAGGCAAGGAGAGACTGAGAATGAAAGGTCACAGTGGAATAGCAAAGGTGCAATGGGTCCCAATGCAAGTAAGTAATCTAAGTCCCTGCCTGCTCACCACAGTGGGGGGACGAAAAAAAGCTATAATAGGAACGCAGTGGACCCCCACACATTTGATGCACTTGCTCTATAGTGCCTACATGGCTACTTGGCACTTCAACATCACCAAAGCACAGGACTCATTCATTACACTCACCTTCGTGGAGGGCGTTTGCAAGACCTAAAAAACTCCCATGTGAAAACATTTTACTGTAAAAATTCATAACATGCATGTGACAGCCTGCACACTGGGACTCTCTCAAAGCACCAAAAGGACAAGAAAATGGAGTTCTATAAAAAAGAATCATAACACAGCTCTGCTTACAGTGCTGCTGTCCTACAGTTCTAATGGGAACCGAAAAAAGTATTTGAATGCTTAGGGGGTCATTACGATAGCGGGCAGATCGCCACCACCTGTATGGCGGTGGCAATCCACCTGCTAAACTCCTCTGCTTGCCTGACTTTTCCCCTACCACATTATAATGGCGGGGGTGACCCCGGCAGACGGGAAGACCGTCCGCCCGTTTTCCGCCGGTAGGCAATCCGCCCGATTGCCTACCGGGCGGAAAAGCCCAGGAATATATTATCATTGTGGCAATGATAATATGGATGGCGCCCTGCAGGCACCGCCACCATATTCCTGAGCTTTTCCACCCGGTAGGCAATAGGGCAAATTGCCAACCGGCGGAAAACTGGCGGACGGTCTTCCCGTCCGCCGTGGTCTATCTGCAATCATAATGTGGCGGGGGAAAAGTCATGCAGGCGGAGGAGTTTAGCAGGTGGATTGCCACCGCCATACAGGTGGTGGCAATCTGCCCGCTATCGTAATGACCCCCTAAGTGTTTTGACCTAGGAAAGTCAGCGCCAAATGTAGGCATCTCGGGCACTTTTGCAGGCAAATGTTGCTACGTTATAGCCCTCATCTGAGAAACAAATACATGCAGGGCAAGCACTTTTATAAGATGAGGTAAAGCAGTCTTAGAGTGCCATCTAGTGGTGCCACCTAATTACTACAAAAGGCACAGTATATCGACTTATTTCAGAGAAAGATGGTTCTTCCAGGAGAGAAAATGGGTTCTAAAATTCCACACATGATTTAAATCTTATTTAGAGAAATTAAGGAGGTACTTTAGCTTGCAGTTCGATGAGAAATTATAGCATCCTTCTACTCCTTAGGTCTTTTTCACACTGTGCTCCGGCTTCTTCCATACCAATAACCAGGAAACAAAAGATACTGTGGGGGCTAGTACTTGTTCTGTGTGGGTGCTGAATAAATCAACAAAGAGCTGTAAGACGTTGTGATTTGAATAAGTTCTTCTTAGGTGGACAGTCAGTGGCGACACGGCTATTCATCTAGTCAAAGTACCCAAGTTTAGGTTGTATATCCCTGCCGACTGTACAGAAGCATGGTTTCACTTAGGGCCAGCAGCGACCCGTGCAGGTAAGTTCGGTGAGGCGGTGGGGCTAGGTGGGGAAGGGGGGAATTCGACAGAAGACAACAATGGAAAATGAATTATTTATTTAATTTTCCCTTGTGGTCGTCTGTCGAATCCCCCCCCCCCCAACCTGGCCTCACCGCTCTTACCTGCACGGGCCGCACCTGCTAAGGGCAGAGGTTTTGCTGATGATGTAGAACCTTGCGCAAGGAGACGGAACATGGACCTGACGTCGGCAGACCCACAGATGCTGGCCCCCTTCCAATCCTATTAACAAGCTCTCAATGCCTCTTTGTCGCCCACAGAACATCTGCCCCTTCCTTTCCAGTCCTAGATTTTGTGTGAGTTCCGCCATTTCTGCCCTGACTAAATTATGCTACTGGCCAACTGTGACACAGTCTGAAAGCATTGGAAATATGTAACTTACAACATAATTTAATCCACTTTGAAGAAATGCTGTAGCTACATGGATACTGTTTGGAGACATAAGAATTCGAAACAGGTGTCTGTTTTTGAAATACCAGGAGCTTTGGGGCAACGCCAGTCACACACAAAACATTGAATAAAATACTTCTTTCCTTCAACCCTACTACCCTATGAGAGGATGTTGTCTGATGTGAAATGTCAAAAATAGCCTAACTGTGGATTCACCTGAAGTAAGTGAAATTTTAGATGCAATTTACTCACTGCGGCTCGATTTGCACCAGTAGTCGATTCCCACAGGGCTCTTTCCTCAGTATTTGTGGGCAGGGGCAGCTCCTCCACTAGGGCGGAGGAGCGTCGCCCCACTGCTTTCTCGCAGTGTGAGAAACAGAAACATAAAATGGTAAAACTACCATTTTATGTTTCTGCTTCTCGCTCTACGATAAAATAGAAGTGTTTGTTTGGGGGTGGGCAGGTCTGCTCTAGGGCATGGAAGGGGGTAGGGGGCTTGCCCACTGCAGAGGGCTCTGACTGTTTGGAAAGGCCCATCATGCACACTCTGGCCTTTATCCATGTAGGCTTCAATGCAGACTACATGGTGAAAATGGCCTTCCCATAGGCGCCTGGCTGGTCGGCGTCCCGACCAATCACAAAGCTGATATTGCAGCGTTGTGATTGGCTTAGAGGAGGACCCGGGAAGGTAAGTTTATTTTTTACATTAAACCCCCCAGCGCAAACCCCCACGAGAAACCCTGTGTGACCCACGAGAAACCCTGTGTGACCCACCCGCGAGACATGCCGGCCACGACTGCTTGTGGGATGCCCAAAGCCACAGTCATGGCACTAGAAAAAGTCTTGCACAGCAAGGGTTAACTTTCAAAGCACCTTAAAGCAATTTGTTCTCTAAGAGTGTGCAACACAAACACCATACTGAAGCCCCCTTTATCTACAGGGCTTCCATAACTCTGTCTCTTTCGTCCACACCCAAAGGTACAGGTGGCAAGGGAGAAGGTGGGCAGCATCAGGGTGGTAAGCATCATCTGGAGAAAGAGGAACTGTACAAATACCAGTATCAGAGCCACTACAGAAAGTAAGGTCCATGGTTTGGTATGTTCATCCTTCGTTCCTAGGTCAAACAGGTTATCCAGTAGAGCAAGCCCAGAACCAAACTGAGCCTCATCTTGTGAACTACTGTTCATACTGTTACCTTCTTCCCCTTGGGTGGTGGCCCTACTCTCACTTTTTATTCTTCTTCTTTTCTCTGCACCCCATCTCTTACCATTTAGGGGTCGATTCTGATCCGGGTCGGAAAGCACTCCAACTGAGCCGGATCCGGAGTGTTTCCCGACCGAGCCGGACTCCTGCACTCTGACTGTGCGAGTACGATGCGGCCGTATGCTGTCGGACTCGGTTCAGTCGGACTCCCATAGAAGTCAATAGGAGGCGGTCGTACAACGCGTACATGGGCTCCCATTGACTGAATGGGTACGTCGCAGACAAGTGCGCCCCTTACAGTGGGTACGCGTCGGTGCCATCTGTACCGTACATGCCTGTGTTGGGGAGACCCATGGGTCTCCCCCTGTGTCTGACGCGGACCCCCAAAGGCAACGTCCCAGACTTTTTGTGAGCCAGAGACTCCGGCCGTCCGGCGCGTGCATCGTACTGGCTCGGTCATAAATCGCATCCATTGCACGCCACGGTGAGCTTACGGCCGAGACGTACGGAGCCGTTCGGTCCCGGGAACGACTCGGCCGGTGAATATCACGTAACTCACATCGTACTTGCTAGCTCGTACAGCTGTACCAGTCGGCCAGAAAACACGCGTTTGGCTCGTACTTTTTCCGGCCGGATCGCGTTCAGTGCCCTTCCGACCCGGATCGGAATGGACCCCTTAGAGTGTTGTCATGTGGTATGCGTCAGACCACATAAAGACCAACCGCAAAATAACATTGGAGCGTACAGATGTGAGGGATGCCAGCCGCAACCAGACTGCACCATTCAGTTCATCTTGGTACATTCAACAGCCTTGTACTCACAGGTACCACTGCAGTACACAACAAGAAGCCTTGATAAATCCCCAAGCTTGCTGCCACATAGGGTGAAACACGTGTTGGGAGCTTACCGAGCAGCAGAAATACACCCAAAGCAAGAAAATAAAGAAGCTGCCTAAGTGCAACAAAAATTTTGTTTAGAGCAACTAACTGTTGTCCCGTGCTAAACTAGCCTTTATTACACTGCTGCTCCAAACACACCCTGGCCAGTCCATGGGGCAGAAAGTGGAGTCCAGTGTCCTTTTGTGGATCTGGGAGGACTCCTTCCAGCAGGGTCCTATAGCCCTTCAATACGACAGAAAATACATCCCTGTAACATAGCAAGCGTGTTGTCATTTAAAGGATGCTTAGACTTTAAACTCGTTAACCTTTCACTATTATGGACGAGGGTATTTACCCTTTAAAAGAAACATTATGGATACCCAACTTATATGTTGTAATTTCTACAAGGTGTACTTCGAAAGTGACAAACCCTAGGCCTTATCTATTGCCTGCCTCTATAAGGCATCTGTATTATGTTTACAGAGCCTAAATGTTCATACAAACAGCTTTAAGGGGATGTATGATGTTACAACGCATACTTTTACAACGCCTACCTTTACAACGCGGTTTTTACCACGCATACCATTACAACGCACAGCGCTTTGGGGTGCTGGATAGTGAATAGTTTAATTTACTATTCCAACTCCAGTCCCCGTGGATAGTAGGGAAGGTTATTGGATAGTAAATTAACCTATTCCCTATCCTAGAGCGCCCCCCAGAGCAATGCGTTGTAATAGTTTGCGTGGTAAAAGTTGCGTTGTTATGGTAGGTCGTTGTAAAAGTTTCGTTGTAAAGGTTGTATACCGCTTTAAGGCACTCTGTCTACCAATAAACCAGAGACAGTTAAAAGAAATGCAACTAACAAAATATTTATAAGGCTAATAAGATATACATAGGGATCATAGTCACATTATATACCTTCTTGTTTGATCAAGTTATCTGGTTTTCAGTGTGTCTCTGATTGTGCACTGTATGTTGTAGTAAATTTGATCCGGTCTTTGTGATGAGAAGCTACAACGGCACTTCATTGTCCCTGAAAACTCAACAGAACTGGAACTAAGTCGGTCTTGCAAGGGTGCTCAGAATTTCAGCACTTAATTGCTTTCTCATGAGTATATCTTCTTATAATACATAGGATTCTGTGAACCCTTTATAAAACGCAGTCTCTAATTTCTTTACAATAGGTGACTTGTGATGCACTAAGTCGCTGATTATAAAGAAAAGTAGTCAGAACTCCACTTTTCTAAGTTATTATAGTCGAGTTCTGATGTCACAATGCCATTTGCCAGCAGCCAGGTGAAAGGCAGGCCAGGTCAAGGAGCGTAATTGAAGCAGTTGTTTAAAGCAACAATTGGAATGTTGCTTTTCTTTCTTCTGCTCTAATTTAATAGCTTACACTGACACATAGAGAGAATATGCTTTTTTTGCACTCCTTAGATAGAGAAAAGCTAGAATCTTTCAGCATGTTTCTACACATTCTGAGCTACTGTATTTTTTTTTTTAACTGACTTTGATTGAACTGTTTCTAATATCTGTGTGCAACAAATATTAAACATGTTTTGGGTGTATTTAATTTTCCACTAGAGTTTTTATGTTTATTCTTCATGTTTGCAAACATGCTCGCTCTTTCGTATGAAAGAGCTACACACCAAGGGTTTAAGTGGTTTATGGGAAAGGTGACTGTGTGACCATGTATTATATGGGATAAAGTACCCCCTGGCGTACATCATAAGGATATTTCAAGTCACCTCAGAATTCTATAACTGTGTAAAGCCTTTGGCCAGGTTCCTCTATATGGTTTTGAAACTCCTCAGTGGCTTGCGATATCCTTGTAATGTACAGCAGGGGGTACTTTATCCCTTATATAAATATGTAGATAAAAGTGTTGCTTTCAGCCTTTCCTGAAATTTCTCCAGTTCCCCAGAGCTTGGTATCTGCCTGCATTCTGAATCTTTGCTAAGCATCTTGGTTAAACACCTGATATTAATCAGTCATTTAAAGGCACACATACATATCTCTGGCTGCTGCTCCTCCCAGGTGTCTCTGGATGCTGATCTCAGCAGGAAGAAAAGGGCCCCAAATACACAGATGTGCTCCAAGAGTCCCCCCAAGGGGTACCCACAGGAGATTCCGCGGTATGCAGACTCATCAACTTGCTTAGAGGACATATGATTTCAAAGCAGTATCAATTGGTTTTAAACCCGTCCAAGGCTTTATACAGTTATAGAATTCTGAGGTGAATTGAAATATCCTTATCATGTACGCCAGGGGGTACTGTATCCCATATAATACACGGTCACACAGTGCCTAACAAGTCTGTTTGCAAAGGCTGCCTGTCAAGGCAGCTCGGTGGGTTGAGGGTGGGCTGCTTCAGGCACTTGAGTGTTAATTTAAAAGACAAGGGCTAGTTTGCTGATTATTGAGCGATTATAGGTTGCATGACAGAGGCATGCATGGCTAAACCATGCGTGCCTCTTCAACACAGCCCCAACAACGAATGTGTCTAAACAACGCATTCCTTTAGCACTCATGCCTTTACCACACATGCCTTTACCATGCAATTTCGTGGTAAAAGCATGACTTGTAAAAGGATGTGTGATAAAGATGCCACCCTTATCTCCCCGCCCTGAGCCCTAAAAGCTACCCCTACCCCCTGGGCCTCAAAAGTGCCCTGATCCCCCCTGAGCCTTAAACTCTACCTGACCCCCCTGAGCCCTAAAAACAACCCCAACCCTAAACCCTACCTTTACCCCCCAAGTCCTAAAAGCTACCGGCCCCCGAGCAATAAACACTACTCGACCCGAGCCCTAAAACCAACCCTGACCCCACCTTGAGCCCTAAAAACTACTCTCAACCCTTAAAAACTAGCCCCCACCTCCTAAAAACACACCACAGCCCCACTTACCTCACAGGATCCTTTCCCAATCCTTCCTGTTCCTGGCCCCGCCCATCCCAGCATCTAGACCGCGCATATGTGTGGTGAAGGCATGTTATGTTATGTTACGCGAATTTGTACTGCGCACAGCTGCCCCAGCCAAGGGGCGTCCCGGCGCATGTCAAGGTAACACGCAACAACCACAGGAAACACAACAACTAAAAAAGGAATTAAAACTTAAAACAGGAAAGTTTTTATCACCTTACGGAAGGAGAAAAGGTCTTCCAGCAACCGAATCTCCACTGGGAGCGAGTTCCAAAGTTCGGCCGCTTTAACCCGGAAGGAACGACCACCAATACGACACAACTTGTATCGCGGAGTAATGGAAAGAGCTTGGCCCAAGGATCTCAGATGTCGGGTGGGGACATACCAGGACAGAAGACCCGTAAGAGTTTGAGGGGCCATGCCCTTTAGGATCTTGAAGGCCAAGCACAACACTTTGAATTGGATTCTTGCTCTGACCGGCAGCCAGTGCAATGTTTTCAGAGTGCCGGAAACAGAGCAGGATCTGGGAAGGCCAACAATGGCTCTGGCGGCCGCGTTCTGCACTCGTTGGAGGCGTGTGACTTCGGCCAGATTAGCACCGACCAGAAGAGAACTGGCATAATCCAGGCGCGATGTAACAGTCGCCTGGATTACCAGCTGCCGTGTATGAGAATCGAAAAACTTCAAAACTGGTCGCAGAGCCCGGAGAATTCCGAAACAGCATGCTGCCGTTTTCTTCGTGTGCCCCACAAAACTGAGAGTGGGGTCCATCCACACTCCCAAGTTTTTTAGTTCTGTCACCGGGAGGGGGGCCGGCCCAAGCTCCGAAGGCCACCACCTATCCCCCCAGAGATCTGCCCTTCTACCGACGATCATGATCTCGGTTTTCTTCGCGTTGAGCTGGAGGCTGTTAGCCTTCATCCAGCTTGCCACCGCTCTAAGTCCGCTCTGAAACCTGGGAGCATCCTGGTCCGCATCCCCGCTGATCGTAACCGCTAGCTGGGTGTCATCGGCATATGACACCATGGTCATACCCCACTGCCTGACAACCTCAGCTAGCGGTCTCACGTAAAGATTGAACAACGTGGGGCTCAGCGAGGATCCTTGCGGCACTCCCTGTTTCAGAGGATGGAAACTGGACTGGAACGGTGGTTTCGCAACGCAGAAGAAACGACCGTCGAGGAAGGACTGGAACCACTGGAGGGTGGACCCCCCCACTCCAATCTCCCCCAGGCGGTGCAACAGGATGGGATGAGAGACGGTATCGAAGGCGGCGCTTAGATCTAATAATACCAGCGCCGCCATCTGTCCTGCATCCATCACTGTGCGGAGATGTTCAGCCATGGTGAGAAAGGCGGTGTGGTTGAGCTTGCGGGGAAACGTCACACATGTCTCTGCCCAAGTTGTTAATACTGTTTCCCTATTATAACCTGCAATACTAACCTTTAATGAGGTAGTCTGAGACTTCTGGGTGTACACCTTATTTTCTGGCTAATATTGAGCCGAAATTGACTAAAGGAACATCATATTAGCACTCAACCCCGAAAAGAAATTAATAGCCTTCTCTGCTGGAGACTAAAAAAGCATGAAATTAGCTTAAGATGATTTGCAATACTTACAAAGCAGCGTGGACTAAAGACATGATTGAAAACTGAAAATTACATGAGGATTTTGCAATGGTTGTTTGGCATCATGCCAGCTCCTTAGCTCCAACAGTATTCGACTGAGAACACTGAAAGTGAAAGTATGTCTGGAGAGGAGGCAGCTGTGCTAAATCCAGGGCACGAGCGAGGAATTTTAGGGGTGCTCTACTTGAACCTCCCATGCTTAGACGAGCATCTCTCAAATCTAACATTCAGACCCTGGAATAGCAGGTCAAAGCAAGGTCTGGGCACCGTTGCAAAGTGTTTCTGCAACCCTAAGAAGGTCTATGGGAAACTATGAAAGTTCAGAAGATTGCGTCGTTTTTTTGCTTCCCCACATCCATGTGACAAATGTAATGTTTGCTAAAATATATGTTGTATGCGTCCGTGTTTATACAAACAAATGTGTTCTGTATAGTGACCTTCACAGAAAACAGTTAAGGCCCCATTCAGATGGCGGGCAGATCGCCCCCGCCGGGCCGGCGGTAGTCACTGCCGGCCTGGCGGGGGCGATTCGCCCGCTATCCATGCAGCAAAGACCCCCCGCCATATTACGGTGGCTGGGGGGTCCGCGGCGGACGGAAAGACTATCCACCGCTTTTGGGCCCGGTCGACAAGTCGACCAGTCGGAAAAGGGTTCAATATGGTGGCGGTGTCTGTTAGATACTGCCAGCCATATTAAAAGGGGGGCAGAAACATGCCTTTCCGTGGCAGCATTGCCGCCATGGAAAGGCATGCAGAGTTTACTTGCGGGGGCTCATTGCGTGCCCCCAGAGACTCTGGGGTGGTGTGGGGGTGCACATGGCTGCCGCAATGTTTCAAATGCGAGATGCGCCCCCCAGTGTGGCGGGTGCATCCTAATAGAGGGCGCGGGACTGCTGCTTGCATTGCTTGCGGTCCCGATTCACGGGGGTATTACGGGCGGACAAAGTCCGCCTGCCATACTAATGACCCCCTTAGTGTTCTGCTGCTGTACAATACCACTGTATTTGGGAAAGCCCTGCAAAAGATAAACTCTCAGAGGAAAAGGTCTGCAGACATGTTTGTTTTAGCTTGGCTGGGTTTGTTTAGATTGAAAACTGTGTCCAAATACAAACAAAATGATCTTGCAGTTCTAACAGGAGCATTGCAAAGGCCATGTCAACTTCGATAACCGGAAGTGACACCTGTATGTTACGTGGAAGAATGGCGCAGAGGGAGAGGAAAAGAAGGTCGGAAGGTGGAAAGCAAAGAGGGATCCAGAGTGGCTTTTATTTTGCAGGTGAACCACAGGTGTCTGACACAAACACTACCTGATACAGAGTCACCAGCTAAAATCTTACAAGGGCAAAGTTTGGGTTAAACTCTTTTATTAGTCATGTGGTGAGTGGATCAGAGGGGGATTGGTAGGTTTCTGTGTTTTTAGAATAGTTTCATCTGCTTTAACCATTGAGGGCCCCAAGGAAAGGACCCCAAAGGGTGTGGCTGGGAATTCATTAGCTCTGAGGTACGTCTTTGCTGGGAAGAAGGACTCACTAAACACACAAAAGTTGATGGGGGAATGCTTGCATTTTGTCTAACTACTACCCACCTTCACATCACCTTCACATCATTCTCCCGTATATATTAATCAGAATGTACTGAGCAACTGCTTACCTTATGTAGAAGTTACAGCTGACATGGAATAGGAGATTTAGCTTCAATGTGGTAGTTAGTTTGGGGTTCTCTGGTTGGAGTGTGGTGCAGTGGTGACTATGGGGTATATGTAGGTAGACGTTTGCGATTCGCAAACGCCAGAATTCGCAGAATTCCGGAGTTTGCGAATCGCAAACGGCGTTTTGGTATGTAGGTGCCACTTAGCAAAATAAGGAATCGCAAAAATTGCGATTCCTTATTTTGCTCAAGCATTTAAGGAATCACAATTTTGCGATTCCTTAAATGCTATGTAGGGGTGCCTTTAAAATTGCGATTTTGGCTTAAGGAATCGCCAAATACCACCTACTTCAAGTAGATGGTATTTTGCGATTTCCTGTCATAATGCATTTTAAAAAAAAATTCAAAGTGCCATGTGGGGCACAGACATGTCCTTAGGGCATGTATGTGCGCCACATGTACTTATAGGCACATTCCAGGGGTGCAACAGGTGTCCTTTGGACACCCTGGCACCCTTGGAATTGCGATTCTCAAATTGCGATTTTCTCATTGAAAATCGCAATTTGAGAATGTATCCCCATTCATTCCTATGGACCTCTTGGCCCATAGGAATGAATGGGACACTCATTCCTTAATTGCGATTCGCAATTTGTGAATCGCAATTAAGGAATTTTTGAGATTCGCCAAAAAAATTGCGATTTTTTACCTACTTTCCATTTTGCAATTCTCAAATAGCGATTCCTTAAAAATCGCTATTTGAGATTCGCAAAGTGTAAATTACCTACATATGCCCCTATGTTTCTTGTGGTTGTTTGATAAAGCAGAACTTTTTGCTTTGATATGCAGTCTAATCATTTGAATAATATTTTGGATTAGAGTGTTTTTGGTGTGTGCTATGCTTTTACCCCTTCTCCCTGCTTCCCTAGGCATAACTCTATCTGTGCCGCTGCCATACTCATCTGACCATAGTGAATCCCTTTTCACTGTTCAGGCTTTCGTTCTTACTCTCCTGGAGAGTGGACTGGAGCTCCTTCAGCTCGATCCATCAATAAGAACCTTGGGTAATTTTCATGGCCTTCCCTTTACGGGAATCATCACACTAGCTTTAGGTATCTGATGCATAATGGTAGATAAGGCATTGTTTCACGCAAAGCTTCCAAACTCGTGAAGAAGTCCAGGCCATAGAAACCAAAAGAGCTTCTAAATTGAGTTATGCAACTTAGGAACATTGATGCATGGAAGGGAAATTGGATCCACTCTGTAACTCTCACTTGGCTGTATCTAACTTTCTCATCTTTGTTTTCGACCAGAGGTGTCTCCAATTACAGTCCTTTGGTTGGCCATTTACACAGGCCACCCTTCTATTGAAAATGCTACTTTATTCCAGACCCTTTGGTTTGTAGGTTAATGTGAGATATTTCCAGTTTTTTAGTTCATCCATGATGTAATGGAAAGCCAAAGTAATGGGGTTCCTTGGGAGGAGGATAGCCACAGTGATCAGGACTGAGCTTGCTGTTACACCAGATTCTGGAGGGGTCATTTTTGTATCTATTCTACTTATAATAAAACCTATCCTAAATCAGCCACCTGTCACGCCTGATCATAACAATGTCCATTATAACAGTCACCTCCTTTCACACATTCTTCCTTGAATGAGACACTGAAACAGTCCTTGCCGGCCTCTCGATCTAGTCGAATCGTGTCCAAGTTCACATTTAGTCTCATTTAACATCTTTCAAGTTTGAAGTTCTTGTAGCCACATTTTAGTTTTCCCTGGGTCCAGGGCATTTACTCTCTGCGATTTTTCTGATAGTTCCCATTGGAAGCAACACTGAGAAGAGAAATTTGAGATAAAGTTTGAGGATGAAAGGTTGAATAAAGATTTCCCTGTATGTTCACTCAATACCAAAGTAAGACTACATTGCCTTGATTTAACTAAGGGCCTGATTTTGATCTTGGCAGAAGAGTTACTCATCACAACAGTGATGGATATCCTGTCCACCAAAATATAAATCCCTTTATATCCTATGGGATTTATATTTCGTGCAGACGGGATATCCGTCACCATTGTGATGGAGTAAATCGTCAGCCAAGATCTAAATCAGGCCTTATATCCCTATGTGATGATAATAAGACAGATTTGGTAGAGGAAAGCATATGGGAGAGCTGTTCAAATTCAGAGTTTAACAATGAGTATATTGTAAATTTCTGATCCAAGGTACCAGGTTACATGGAAGCAATGTGGACCACAATGTGAAAAGCGGTAAAAAAAAATAGTACTTGGAATAATTTTTAATATTCTTGGTAAATTGATCCTCTTTTATCAATCTCTGTGTGTTTAACCATTCAATATTCTGCAAGTCTTCAGTCATTAAGATCCATGGAAGCCTGAACCCCCAAAAAGTGTGTTACCCCGTTCTGTGCTCCCATCGGCCAACGGCCGAAGGGTGCACTCCCTCCCTGGTGCTGCGAACGACCGTTGGCCAACACAGCCCCGCCCACCCTTTAGAACACCCGCACCATGGCGGAATTGCCACCGTGGTAAACGGGTTAAAAACAATGAGCCAGCAAGTAGTACATTTCTTGGCACCGGTTTTGGATGCAGGTGACGTTTCTCTGATATGAAAGACTTACCTATGTGTCTCGGCACTCATTTCACCAATCGCAATGGTTATGAGTTGCCACGGTGAATGGGATGACGCTAAACAGCCTCAGGCATAGCCCACCAAATAGAGTATTCCTACTCTCACGCTACAACCGCCCCACATGCCCCAAACAACCTTTAAATATGCCATAATATTAAAACATATTTTATCTTTAAAAAAAAATTCTTCAACTATCTAGTGTTGTTATTGTTAATTAGCCCTTATGTAACACATACTTTGCTGTTACTATGGCATATATCTATTACAAATGGATGTGTAATAACATCTTACCTTATAGAGCAAATTATCTATTTTCTTTAACAGACCATCTCCTAAAAGAATGAAATTGCATGAGTATTATAAACAAAAGAAGCACTTCAATGGTACTATTTATAAGTACTGCTGATGTTTTGGGTGAGTTTGATGCTGAAGAACTTGTGTACACAGATGTTTGCCCCCAGGCATAAAGGTGTGATGCTGAGCTCACCCCAAAGCTGTCTACTCAACATTCTGAGGTTTGACAAGGTGTAATTGTAGGAAGCTGGCTCTGTATATAAACTATACCAAAGTAAGGTATAGTGTGCACAGAGTCCAGTGGATCCGCAGAGGTATAGCAGAAGCTAAAGTAGATAATACCTTCCTCTCTTTTGTGGTAGTGTGGTTGAGCAGTGAGACTTATCATTAGGGTAGTGCTAAGCATTTGTTGTACACACTCAGGCAAGAAATGTTGTCACACATTCAAATACTGAATTCAGACCAATTATTTGTATAAAAAATTGTTATTTTGTTGTTTTATTTCTAGAGCCAATATATACTCAGTAGCAGGTAAGTTAAACTCTTCCTACAATATTACTTTCATCAAGACAGTGAAAACTGGATATGCAGGAACATTCAGATTACTTTCTGTAGTTGAGAAACAGCTCGAAAATGCAAGTAAGTACTGTTCAATTATTTTTTGTTTACTTTTAATTTACAGTTCTGGTTTGGTATGATACATACTCCTAACAGAGTTTACACCATGCAGGACATTTGTAAGCAGATTAACTCTTGTGCAAGCAATAGGTTACTGTTTGTGCAGTACAAAACAGTTCAACACTTTCAAGAATTGTTAGAGCAAAACCCACCGTTCAGTTCTAAGAGAGAAACAAAGTGTTAAGTTGAAGGTGAGTAAATCGGTTTTGGAATGGGAGTTTTGGGAGGTAGTACCAAGATTCCCAAAGGTTCCGGTTGGCACTCAAGTGGCATCACCAGCTGCAATAGGATGGCCGGGTGCAGAGTACAGGGTGCCAATGTTAGCCAACCGGGCTAGGGAGCACCTTGGTTGAGGACTGCTCATGGGTAGGCCACTCGGTCTCAGGAGCCAAGATCCTAGAGTTAAGGTCAGGGCAAAGGGGGTCCCAGGATGGCACCAAGTCCACACCACTAGCGGTGCAGGTTCAGTTGTGTGCAGGATGCTTAGGAGGTGTCAGGAGCCCAATGCAATCCAATGTTGGTAGCGAGGTTTGGATTTGGCTGCAGGCTTGGTCCAGGAAGTTTTCCAGGACGAACCAACAGCTGGGCAGGTAAGTTGGAGGGTTTGGGGACGTAGGTGCACTTCAGAACCTCTTTTCCAGGGCGGCCTGATGCAGATGTGCATTTTGAGGTCGGGTTTCACGTTACCGGGCCACTCGCAGTTGGGGCGGTCTCCGTGCAGAGACTGCCGGCGACATTGGGGAGTCCTGGAGGGGTCAACCCACAGTGGACTCTTGAGTACTGGGGGACCTTGCTGGGACCGGTGGGCCACTTGGGCTCGGGCCATAGGCGTCGGGTGCAGTGTTGGTTCCGGACATTAAGTTTCTTCCTGCTCAGCAGCCTCAGAGTCTTTCTTTGGAGTTCCTTTTGAACAGCACTGCTGTTTGCAGAGATCCGGTCTTTGTTGAAGGCAGCCAGTCCTACCAGGGGTTCTGGAGGTTGCTGGCTGCAGGACAAGTCAACTTTTGACGCTGGATCTCTGAAAACTGCATGTGGGCTAGTAGGGCTGGGGCCAAGTCAGTTCTTCTCTACAGTCTCCTCTGCTGTGAGACCTCTTCCGTCCTTCTTCATAGGTAGCAGGAATCTAGAGTCCTGGGTTCTTGGTCTGCCTTCTAAATACTACATTTAGGGGATGTTTTAGGGGTCTAGCCAATGGGCTACTTACCTTAGGGTGACTACACCCTTAATGGGCTCACCCCACATGGGGGAGTGAGCACACTCCTGAACCCTGATTGGGGGATGCCATCCATCAGCAAGATGCCGGACACTGATAAGTGGGCTTCACTTTGCCTCCCCCACCTGAGGGGTGGGGTTGGCAGAGGTGGGCACACCTCCCGGGCTTAATAACTTTTCCTGCCTGTCTTCCCACTGAAATTGGGGAAGAGGACAGGAAGTGGTCCTAATGCTAGCAGGAGAAGCAGGGGTCGCAGTGAAAAGGCCGCAGGGCCTTTGAAGCTTCTCAGCCCCTCCTGACCTGGGAGAAGTGTTAGGACCTCCACCCAGGAACAGCTTTGTTTCTGGACACAGAGAGCGAGGGCTCTCACCTCAGGCATCCAGAAACCTGGCTCTTGGTGGCAGTCTGGTGTTTACAGTCAGGGAGCCCACCAGAGCTGGTTTGGTTCAGGGGTCTCCTCTAGAAGGGAGCGCTGAGTGCATGGGATAAAAATCTGACATTGGACTCAGTGCAGGTTAATTATTCTGAGATGTTTGATACCAAACATCCCTGGAATCAGTAAATCCATCATGGAACTGTGAAACTCATAATGACAAGATTCCAAACCATATACTCTTATACAGGGGCAGCTCCCCCACTAAGGAAGAGCTTTGCCCCACTGCCTATCAGCACAGCAATAAGGATAAATAACATGATAATAATGCGATGATATTAGCATTTTATTTTTCTGTGCTGAGGCAGTTTTTTGGGGTGGGGCTAGGCTGGGCAGCAGGGGTGAAGAGTGGTGGCACCCTCCTAAGTGTACATGAATGTTTGGCTGGTACTCTGGGACTGGCAAAACATTCATGGCACTTTGCTTGTTCTCCACCCAGGTTGCATTACAGCCCTGGTGGAGAACATGCCCGGGCTCTCATTCCCCATCTGAGCACCATACCACGGTGTTCAGACCAATCTCAATGCTGCATTACAACGTTGTGATTGACTTAGGGGAGCGTGAGTGCTTTCTGTTCCAAGAGAAGCCAGTAGGAGGATGAGAGGACGGAAGAGAGGCGGTGGCCAGCCAGCCGGCCGGCCTGCAGGTATTTGATGTTTGTTATATATATATTTTTTAACACTTCTTCCTCCCTATCCTTCTTTCCACTTTCCCCACCCCACTACTGGTTCGCGGGATGCTCTTATATGGCTTTACTGCACTTATAATATCTAAGAATGGACTTAGATATTATAGGGGCCTATCTGCTCATGCCGAAAGGTCCTCACATGAGGTATAGTGCACCCTGCCTTAAGGGTGACTTACCTATGCCTCATGCAGTGACTGGTAGGCATGACACACAGGGATGTGTGCCATGTCGACTCTTCACTTTTATCTGCACCAAAACAGGCAGGCTGCAATGGCAGTGGTGCATGTTTGTGGTGAGAGGTTTCTGAGGGTGGCATAATACATGCTGCCTCGCCCTTTGGTACCATAGGTACCCCTTACAAGGGACTTACAGGTAGACAGAGTTGCGCCAATTGTGGAAACAATGGTACAATTTGGGGGAGGAACACTAGTACTGGGGCCTGGTTAGAAGTAGGGGTGGGCGGAATTTGCCAAATTGACTTTCGCAAATTATCGCAAAATTGCTCAAAATCTCCGCGAGCACACAGAACTTTCGTGAAAATATGGAGATTGCTTTTCCCGCCCGTTCACGATGCTTTTTTGCGTGCTCATGGGGAAATGTATCTCTAACTTGCCCATGCGGTCGCTAATGGGCGCTGCCATCTTGCTCGCGATGCTTATTTCCTGTACCGGGTCGAAAGACGTGTTCGCGATAGCAAACTCTTGCGGGATAGCGCGACCGGCTACCAAAAATCCAACATCTTGTGGCGCACGCGAACGGATAGGAAAACTCATCGGCGAACACAGGGACCCAGTAAGTCGCTACAGCGCGCGCGAGGAAGTATTTTTAAAGCACGAACAAGAAAATACTTCCATTTTGCAGCAGATTGCGAAAGTTTTGACATTTTCGCGCTCACCGCAGAACGCAAAAGTGTCAAAATATCGCAAATTCCGCGAGCGGAACAGAATTTGACGCCCACCCCTAGTTAAAAGGAACTCAGTACACACTCAAAGTTGCATCAAGCATCAGGCAAAAAGTGGGGGGATACTCCAACATAACCCCAGCTTCCTACAGGGATTTGTTAGGATGCTTATGGAAAAGGCTAATGCGACCGATCACACAGGCATAGTGATATCAAGCCAAAAGAATGTGGAAGTCAATGCAAATTTCAGAGATTACAACTGGGCAAAAACAGTAGTATTTAAAGAGCACTATTTTGACTCAAGGATTTCTCTGGGATCACAATAAAACTAAGACGAACAAATTCTGAGTCAGAAGAGATATTCCCGAAACAAAGTGATGCATTCAGGTGAACATTATTTAAATCCTTATGTAATATATATAATATAAGATCTCCCCCACTTCTAGCTCGCTCTGCCTCTTTCTCTCTCTCTAGCTTTCTTTTCTTCACATCCGTTTTTAAGGTGAATTTTTTAAACAGAATGGAACATCACTTCTACGTTGCTGATCTTTTCAAGGACGTACAGACAATACACGCAGCATCAGGGGTGGCATTTAAAGAATAGCTAATATCCGAGGGCTACTTGAAAAATATTGTCCAAAAGGCGTTGTCACCAAGACAGGGCCAAGAACGCGTCCTTAACCTCTTCCGTGCTCATGACGAGCTCAGATCGTCATGAGGCACGGTGCCGCTGTGCTCATGACGAGCTGAGCTCATCATGACACGAGCGGCGCTCACACGCGGGGATAATTCCCCCGCTGTGCTGAGCATTCTATGAAAATGGGCGTGGTCATGACGAGCTCAGCTCGTCGTGAGCACAGCGCCACCGTGCTGCGTGACGAGCTGAGCTCGTCATGAGCACCACGGCGCTTTGCGCGCCCCTCCCCCTCCCCAGCACAGCGGGGGAATTAGCCCCGCGGGGTAGGGGTTAACAAATGTTTTAGCAAATTCTATTTCACAAACAGAAAATACAGATACTATATATCCTCTGATGTTTATTTTATGAGACCATTTCTTTTATAACAGCAGAAGGTCTGTGATCTAATAATTCTGGTCTATTCTCGTTCAGGTAGAAAGACTTGAAGCTGAAGTAATATTGTTCCGACGTATTTTAAAACTAGATTAGGCGTGTGTGAACAATATATTGCACAGAATAAAAAAATGTCAGGCTCATCCTGGTTTGAAGAACCCACATAGAAGGCAATATTCCACCGAGTGATTGACAATGCAGCAAACACTGTATTTGAATAATATGTGTCAAATATGTCACCAAGATCAGTGAATATTGTCACATCTTTAAAGCTGCTAGCAGATTCATTATTTATAGATGTTTGACCAGTTTATTACATGATTTAGATCAAGAGATCAAAGGTTACAGCTATCAAACGATATATATTACTCGTCAGAGAACTGGACAAATTATTAAATGCATTGACACTGAGATATCTGTGTAATTTGAAGGCACGTTATACTCCTATACCAATAACAAACATTATAGTAAATGTTTGCACCAACAAACATGCCCAATATGTCTGTTAACATTTTCAAAGGGATATTTTAGCAAATAAAATGGTTGTCAATAAAAAATGTGTCTGCTTTTTGCAGGCAAAATGTATTGTAACATGACAATTGTTCTGTATATTAGTTTATAAAAAATGAGGAACAGGAAATAAGTGTGTTCTAATGGAATACGTTGCATTGATGAAGCCTATGTTAACCCCTTCGGTGCTCAGGACGCCATTCAACATCACGGTGGGCATGAGCGGAGGATGGCCGGGGGCCATCCAAAACACGCCCACTCATTAATTCTCCCGCACAGTGCCAAAGTGGTTAAACTGTAAGCACATTTTGCCCTTGTAAACACCAGACTACAAAGCTTCTATCATTCAATCAGTCAGACCCATGTTCTTGAATACCACAAACAATATGGCCCTAATTACGATGGTGAGCAGACTGCCAACGACAGGCCGTCTGTGGTGGTCTGCCCGACATCCAGGGCATCGGCCTGACTGCCATATTTCGATGCAACCGGTCGGACCGCAGAGGTCGGGGTAGGACCACTGCTTCTGACAGGATCCAAGATCCCGTAGGGGCAGCGGTCAGAGTCCTATCTCTAAAATGGAGGCGGTACCTGCACAGGCACTGCCGTAGGGATTAGGATGTTCCTTTCCGACTGCCTTTTCATGGCGGTCTGACTGCCATGAGAAGGAAGGCAGAAACGGACTTTGGGTGCCCCAATCAGGGCCCCTGTCCCATGTGGGACACTACTAAGTGGCCCCGGGGGGCACATGCAGCAACCCCTCCACACATCCATGCACCATCTTCCAGGCACCACCTGGTGCCTGACACACCGTGTATAGATATGCACAAAGTTGCCTTTTTTTTACTGCGACTTGTACTGTGGCCCTTGTCCTGTACTGCAGCACAAGCCACAGTAGAAAAAAGCACTTTCCTACCACCTGCACATTGGTCTGATCATAATAGGCCGGGTGGGAGTGCCGACTCATTGTCAGACAGTCACCTGCCAGGCATGATGGTGGTCGGCTGTCCAACCGACTGCCATCGTAATGAGGGCCTATGAGTTTGAATCACCTATGTTTGATAATGGTAGGTGCTTACTTCTTTTTGTCAGCCCCAGTCAAACTAGATTGTGACCTCGTACCGCGTTGTCCTCGACCAACCCCCATGTCTCTGTAATATGGACATGTTTTCATTACCTTGAGTTATTCTGGTCTGGGATTTCATTTTCAACCTTATGTGGGTGACACAGGGTTTTGTGCCACTGAAAGGGTTCCTCAGTAAGTGTGAAGGGCTTTTAACTTGCCTAAAAGACACTGTGGTCTCGGCGCCCAGTACTGCATTACAGCTGAACTGAAACAAGAAAGATAAAATGCTCACAGGGACTAGGTATGGTTAAAGTATAGCATCTGCGAGAACTAGTCCAGCATTTTTTTGACAAAAACATCACACTGGGCACACAAAAAACGTAATGGTCGGCAGTACGCTCAATGTAAATATCATAATACATTTATTAATAGCACATCAAAACTGGACTCTAGACTCTCTTTTCAAGACATGTCTGATGTCTCATTCCACCCTGCACTCAATTTCCCATCCCTGCTCATCTTTCACTCTTCTGGTCCTCCTACCCTTTCCCTTTCCCATCCCTGGCCTCCCTCTCTCCTCCTTTGCTTGCCACTCACCTTTCTGAACAGTAATCTTATAGGAAAGGGGTGTATAAAAGCAAGGAGATGCAAAAATGAGGGTACACAGTTTGAAATTTTAACTGTGATTATAGCGTTTACTGCCCCTGTCGAGGCGTTGAAGTGGTTTTCAGCAAGAAGGATACAACTCCGGAACCCAAAGGTGGAATGGAGGTGGATTAGAAGGGAGAAACATACATTGTTATTGGGAGTGATGAGAGTGATAGACATGTGAGTCTCTGTTATTTGTGTGAATTGGATAGAGGAGGGCTAGAGGAGGGAAGAGTTTAGAAAAGATTATTTGAGAGTTCATAGTAGTAAAAGAGGTTTAGGATGAGTGAGAGAGCCTGTTAGTTGGATGAGTAGGAGGTGGGAAGAGTTTGGAAAGAGTGTTTAGAAATTCATGGTAGTATAAGAGGTTTGGGATGAGTCAGAGAGTGGAGGTAGGGAATATTTTGGAAGAGGAATAGGAGGAGTCATGCATGGGGATTTGATGATTTTGAGGTGATTTTTTTTGTCTCTGCTGTGGGAGGAAAATGTGTAAATATGTAGACAAATCACCACAAATAAGAGGTACACATATATAGAGATGTTATAATATGGAAAAAAGATCAGGAGATATAAAATTGTACTTGATAACGACCCATGCAAATTCACGTTTTACGTGTTTGCTGTAAATTACGCTTTTTAAAATGTATTATTATACATATTTTTTAATGTTTGTTCTCCCAATATTTCAATACTGAACACCTATAGATGTTATCTAGTAAGTATAAAAATATAGAGAGATACATGCCCATATTATTACTTTTGTTTTAGAATGCCTGTTATTTTTAACATGCGGCTTGGGAGTCCCGGGGACTGACGTATCAAGGGGTTTACCCATTCTGTGTCTAAGGTAAAACGGGCCAGTACTTATGAGCACAGGTCCCCAAGCCAGCGTCGTGATTACAAACAAGCCTTGCCTTGAGCCGGTCCCCTGTTTCAGCGTCTTCCCTTGTTTGAGACTTCCATAGGAAGGTGCTCGGCACCGTCGACTGACAAGTCAGACATCTGTAATTACCAAGGCAGTACAAACACAGAAACTACACAGATTTATTTCAGCCAATTTTATTGAAATGTTCTTAAGGTAGTCCTTCCCCCAGGGGCCTGCTGCTACAAAGCTGTTACTGTAATGATCTTCTCTGGGTGTATCTCTGACAGGCAGCACAGTTGTGCCATTACAGGCCCATTTTATCCTCATATAAAATATTGATTTTGAATCCAAGCGGTGTACGGCCATTGTTCTTTCTATTGTCTTACACTCGGCTTGTCACTAGGCCTCTGTTGAACAGCAGTCTGGCTTTTGCCAGGACCCTTCCATTTTTAAAGGAATTTCACTGTTCAAGGTACCTTTATGGGCCTCGCAGTGAGACCTCATGGCACCCCCCGAAAAAAAAAAACACACACACAATCACATATATACATACATAAAAAAAGGGCTTTTGGACACACCTACCAACATTGTCTACTGTGGTTCAGCTAGTTTTAAACATCAGCTGACATGATTGCCCATCAGGCTTGGTTTCACTCCAAGGGGTGGGGCAAGTTGGGCCCAGGGTGTTGGCAGACGACGGGATAGGTACAATTAAATACATAAAAAATAAAACCACTTACCTTGCGCTTGATGCAGCAAGCGCAAGGTAAGTTGTTTTATTATTTTTTTATTTTAATTCTACCTATCCCGTTGGTTGTCAACTTGCCCCCCACCCTACCCCCCTCACCGCTCTTGCCTGTGCAGGCTGTGTCTGGCAAAATGCCTTGATGTTTTTGGGGAAGGGGCTTTCGTTTATTTTCTAAGGGCCTCCAGCCCGCCCCACGAATGTGCTAACCCAATTCGCAAGTTTCTCTTGCCACCTGAATCGTTCCGATGCCCCCACCCCAAGCTTAAAAAAAATTATTTTAGCAGCTTTACATGGCCCGATAGCTGCAAAGTGCTACCGAGCTGCTCACTGTGTTTTAACTGCTTTTGTTCATTTATACTTTACCATTTTGCCATGCCATGTTGGAATGACTGCCGGCGTGACATGACGTCATGATGGTGTATACATCATAACACATTCACCTCGACGCATGTGAACACATGTACACAGGGTGGCCATTTGGAAGCGTTAACAACACGCCCGCCATGTAGACACATGTGTGTGCATGTACAGTTGTCCATGATCATGTTTGTGTTATGATGCACCAGAAACTGTACAACATCCATTGGCAAAGCCAGTAATTCAATGCTTGTATTTAAAGGGAATGCCTATTTGCATTGCCAACGCTTGTTTGTGCCCAAGGTAATTGTAAGCAGCAGACAGATTATCAACAAAGTTCTTTCAGGCGATTCCAAACATTAAGGGCCACGCAGGGCGACATTTTATGCCTTGATCTGACAAATTAGTGCATAAATTCCTGCCAGTGTTGCAGGTGGTGGGCAGACACACTCATTTTTGGGGACCAGTCTTTATTTCTCATCATCAGATTGACCCAGAGCAAGAGAGAGAAAGGCAGGAAAAGGAGAAAGGAAGAGAAAAGAAGTAACCAGAGACAAAGGGAGAAAGAAGGAATGATAAAGAACCAACGAGGGTCAGTCAAAAACCAGGAAATGGAAGAAAGAGCATGAGGTAGAACCAGTCTACATATTCTGATACACCGGGAATTTGGCTGTGCCGGTGTAGGGTGCCTAAAAAGCTTTGCAAACCAAGCAGTGGACAAATGGACAATTGTAGGCATGCAGAAAAGGGTCTTCTGAGGCAACTGGAAAGGTTCCTCAGGGGCGTGGCTACCAATGACGGGTGTGGCCAGGGGCTATCATTAATTGTACATAGCTGCCAAGGTTTCAGATTGCTATGTGTGACATTTTCATAATTTCAGTGTAATTATGAGTGACATTTCAACGACAATGAGTGACACTTTCTTGCGAGCAAAATCAAGCAGTGAAGACGAGGGTAACAGATGAATATCACAAATGACACTCATTTGAACAACGAGAAACTCTAAGAAGATCTTAAAACTGCTGCAAAGCACCAGAAATAAAAGGGCACTAACCGAGACAGAATGTGTGACTGCAGTTCTCAGTCACAGATGGGAGAGAGGTACTGCAGCTGCTCGGAAGATGATCATTGTTCTGATTGTCTGTCATGACCGTGCACTAGTGGAAAAAGCTAATTTTATAGCATAGTAAATCAAGTGCAACTAGGAGATTTGGGTCTGAGACTCTGCGATCCAGCCCACTTAAAGCTCTGATGCTCTTGAGACCGCTCTAAAACGATGGTAATTCCTGCACAAACATGGTGGGAACCACACGACCTGTCCAATCACACACAGATTGGTGTCTCCCTCTTTTCACTTCTATTCGCCAGCCTAACAAACAAAATGTCTCTACATACTGTGACGGTGAACAACACTTACAACGCAACTTTTACATCGCAGAGCCTTTACAACGCAACCATTACAACGCAAACTATTACAACGCATTGCTCTGGGGGGCGCTCTAGGATAGGGAATAGGTTAATTTACTATCCAATAACCTTCCCTAGTGTCCACGGGGACTGGAGTTGGAATAGTAAATTAAACTATTCACTATCCAGCACCCCCCAAAGCACTATGCGTTGTAATGGACTGCGTTGTAATACTTACGTTGTAAAGGCATGCGATGTAAATGCATGCGTTGTAATGTCATATTTGAAAAGTAACACCCTAGGCAATTGAGCACAATAGTTTTCCACAGGATCAAGAGATCCTAGGCAATTGAGCACAATAGTTTTCCACATACATCCTACTGTGACAGATCATCCCCTTTTCCTTTTCAAACCCATGTCACTCTCCAAAAAATTGTTAATTCTCTGCCCACTTTAACGAGATCACCCATTTAAATTACCCAGTTCACCCACATATTTGAACCAACAGTTCAACCACATCTTTGAACCAACAGTTCACCTATATCTTTGAACCAAGAGGTTGGCACGTATTGCGGACTAACTTGCACAGATATCAGGGCTCCCTGGCCTGAATCACTGGGCATCTGAGGAGACCACGCCCTCTGCAACCTCCTTTCACCTCTCAGGGAAAATATGGGGTATATTATCAAGAACGGCGATAAAATTATCGCCGCTTTAGCGGCAGGAAACTGCCGCTAATGCGGCGATAATGGGCTTGATAATATGCTCTTGTGAATTCCCATAGCAGCCCAGGTTCAGGTGTTAACCTGGGCTGCTATGGGAATTCACAAGCTTTAGCGGCGATCATTTTTATCGCCGTTCTTGATAATATGCCCCTATGTTTTTTGTGCATGTGTATGTTTATGTTTCACAGCTCAGACTGGAAGCCTGCATTGCAAGGTACCCCACGAATTTCAGTTCTGATCTGCTCCGGTTTCAGCACAAGCCGTATTTAATTATTCACTTTGTATTACTTCTAATTCCCAGCAGGTGCACCTCTGTGCCTTGCAACTTCATTAACATTACAGACACAAGATGGGTTTTAGCGAAACAATATCACCAGTGCCTTCTGCTGAGCACAAAAAAGAATCTTAAATTACTGTAGAGGAACTAGAAATACTAAGGAAGTGAGGACCGCTGGAAGCCTCTCAGGGTTGGGATGTTCAGAAAGAGATGGATTCCTTTCTTCACGTGGTTTGCGGGAAAACTGCCCCTGGCAGGAAAATGAAAGCGAAAGTAACTTCGGGGTGTTTACCGCTCTGCAGCTGGCACAGAGATCGATGCCAGCCTGTCACTTAGGAGGCAGTTACAAGGGGCCTCCTCCTCACACATGAAAGTGCTCCTGACTCAGGCATGCAACACCCATTGGACTCAAGGGCTTCACCCCCCACCCCCTCATGTGTGTCAGCCGGGGTGAGACAGCTTTCCGGGCACACATACAGCAGCACCGAGTACTTCACAGGTCTTTTAAAGCCATTTTGCTTGTTAATGAGGCTTTGATGTCCCCTGTCCTGCTTAAAGCCCCTGCAGCTCCACTCTGCCTTTTGCTTAAAGAATCAGCCCCCCCCTGAAATTTTTTCTTAGCCCCCTCCGAAATTTGACTCTAGTTGCTCCTCTGTCCTGACTTATTGAAAGGGAAAAAAATTCAGATTTTCGGAGCAAGCAGCAAAGTAAAATCGTGATTTGCATTTCGTGTCTTTACTGAACTATCAGCAGCAAAGGAATTGAAGGATGACAAGGGTCACCAGAAACTCCACATCACAGGAACGCAACTGTTCCAGTTCTGTGTTTTCATCTAACAGGTCAGTGCATCTGGGAGTTGATGTCTCGGTTCATTTTCATTGAGCCGGTTGCACCATCTCACCTGATAACAATGACTGAAAAGAGCATAGTCCAGCAACGGGAGAGTACTCATATCCAGGTAACATGCAGCCAGCACCTGATCAGTGGGCCTCTCTCTGACGTCATCAGAGAGACCCGGTTCAACAGGGAACCGAAGTAAGAGAGGCCCCGACAACAGGAAACACTCCGATACACACCTCACACACTGTCAGACAGAGGCTGGTAACCTTAAAATACTTGGGCGGCGGCCGCAGATTGAAGTTAGTTCGGACTGCGGTGGTGGTACCGCTCCATTGGAGGCAGGGATACAGACACTCTGGCAAGGCTGGGCAGGCGGCTGCAGGTACTGGCAGGCTCAGCTGCGAGCCACTGTGGGCCGCGATCATCATCACCAACCAAGCCAGAAGCCATATCACTAAAATGCATTGTCAATGCATATGCGTGACAATGCGTTTCAGTCCGGTAATGCGGAGTACCACACTGAAATCCGTTAGTCTAACACCTGATGCGTGATACTTGGCAGGACTGACTGTAAAGAATGTGGACCGACTTGTGTATTACCGGTGTTGTAAATCATGACATTACTCACATAAAGAACAGTTCTCTGACCACCATTAGAATAGGGCCAAACAGTAAGTCTTGGACTGTATATGAGAGGGATAAAATTGATTATAACCCCATCTCTTTTAAAATGCAGCACACCACATATGTCATCTTTTTACTACACTTCTAAAGATTAGTGTGATGCAATATTTAGGTCTGTACATGTTTGGTCTAATCAATTTATGTATACTGTACACATTTACGTGTGTGTGTAACAACGTTACATGTACATTTTCTGTCTTTTTTCAAGTGTTGAAATAATCTATCGATAAATACAACTCCTTTTTCAGTTCCTTGGATTTATGGTGAATGCTGTGGGTTTGAGAATTTCAGTGTATAGTGTTTGAGAATGTTCATATCAACAAGTGTCAATCAATTGAAGACTAGAGAAACTACACACTGGGCTTTCTAGATGAGAAATTATTAGATTGATGCTGTAGGGGGTCCCCTTTTGTGATACAATATCAATGATGCAGTGGCACCCGGGCCCACAAGTGTTAACAATTTACTGCAGTCTTCTTTCAATCCCAGTGTCCAGACACGCAACCACTTTATGATATGGCCTGCGGAAGCCAAATATACAGAGGCACAACTGCTAGAGTGGAGACCACCTCCCCCTTCTCCCCCGATATGGACTTCTCAATACCCAACCCTGAGAGGACAATCACATCACCTACTCTGTAGAAAACACCTCAAGGTTGCCTGGTTCACTTTTTCCATAAACTCTGCTCTTTGGTGATTGCTTTGATCTGGGATTGCTTATAATATTTTAACTATCCCTATGTCACGCGGTGGTCTTGGTGCCTCCGATTTCAAACTCTATGCCCTCAGCGCCCAGGCCAGCTTTCTCCATTTCTGGCTCCATCCCTCTCCGTTTCAGCCCCACGTTGCAGTAGAGGCTGACCTGGCTGCCCCTTGGCCGCTCTCTACCACTTTATTTTCCCCGGCGCAGCCTCTGCGCGTGGAGATCGACACGGTCGAGACACTGCGCTGGGCCTGAGAGGGGCTCCGGAAAATCTCAGGTCAGGACATGCTCTCTGCGGCTGCGATGCCCATTGCTCAACACCCACCTTTTCCTCCTCTTCAATTTTCGGGGATAGCGAAACATGCCACTTGTCTTGGGCTTTCTTCTGTGTCTGTATCTCTACCCTGAGAACACATTCTACACACTAGCTGCTGACTCTGGTCCTACGGACACTCTGCTTTATTATCAGCTTTGGGCGGTCTGTAGGAAGCTCCGTCCCTCTTTCCCCCAGCCTCCCCCCTCGATGGCTACTTTCAATCTCCTCTACACGTCCCCTTCTCCACAGAAATTGGTTACCAAAATCTATGCTTCCACGCTGGTGGCTACCTCCTTCTCCACTGACAGGATGCGCATGGAGTGGGAGACAGGCCTAGATATCGTAATTTCCCAGGACGACTGGCTGTATTGCCCCACCCAGATTAAACGCCTCTCCCCTAACTATCGCCTGCGCCTTATCCATTTTAAATATCTCCACAGGCTCTACCGTATCCCCACCCAATTGCACAAAATGGGTCTCATTACCAGTGACAGATGCCTGCGCTGCTCTGCACCTGCAGCCAACTTCTCCCACCTTGCCTGGCTATGCCCCAAGGTCTCCGCTTATTGGCGTAAAGTATGCACTGTTATTTCTGAGATCACTTCATTTTCACTCCCACCCGTCCCTCTGCTTTGCCTCTTAGGCTTTGTCAAATTTTGCCCAGTTGCCTCCCGTAGACTAATTGCTATTTTGCTCGTTCTTGCGCCACGCGGGGTTTCCATGTGCTGGGGTCGCCGACCCGTGCCGAAGGTGGCCCTTTGGTTGGAGGATGCTTCCCATTGCCAGACTCTCCTGTACTTATTCCGGGACCTAATGCCTGTTAGATCCCGCCCACTAGATATTTAGGGTCCATTTGTTTCCTATCTCCTAAGTCACACCTCCCAGCACCTGGCGACCTCTCCCGCGATCTCCGCCGGCGCTCCACCCGCGGCGGTCGCTGGTGCAGGTCAATGAGTCTCCTCCTCTCGGCTCCCCTTTCCCCCCCTACTCCGTACTCTCCCCCATTTCAGGTGCAGTGCCTTTCCTGATAATTTCTTCGCATTGCTTTTGGTGTTCTGACATATTTTATTGATATTATTGTTTGAGGGGCATGTAAGTGGTAGCCTTCGATCTTGTATATTGTATCGCAATGCATATTATTTTGTCATGGTGCAATTCAGTCTTAATCCTCAATAAAGGTTTTTGTAAATCAAAAAAAAAAAAGTTGCCTGGTTCACACAAGCCTTAGACAGTCACCTAGCAAATGACACGGGGGTAACCAATCCATCTCTCCTTCCCAAAGAGACGCACTCCCAAACAGGCTGATACCTGGCTTCTTTCGAATGGCAGCAAAATCAGGTCGTTTACATCAGAACAGCCACAGACAGAACAATGGGCTGGTGATTTAATCTAATTACTTTGCTGCCACTCAAAAGAAACCACGTATCAGCCTGTTAGGGAGTGTGTCTCTTTGGGACAAAGTCTTTGATGTCTATATTAACAGGGGGTCCAACCGTATAGACGCACCACCGCGTTATGTAGCGGGTCCGCGTGACTACGATCTAGAGTCAAAGACGGAACAATGAACTGTGGATTTTGTCTAATTACTTGCAGCAATTCGGAAAGGTGGCATTGAGAATGCCCACTTTGGTACTATGATATTTGCTGAAAAATTGTGTGACGAAAAAACCTACATAAGGATTAATTGTTTTAGTAAAGGCCTACCGTTACCAGAATGCACTTTAACTCACTTGAGGCCCACTGAGGGCGGGACTAGTATTTAAACGTGGTAACTGATGTTTTGCCTTTTCTTCATGCAGTGGCCTGTGACCAAGGACTGGGAAGCCCGAAACGCGTATGGCCAAAAGAACGCTGTCCCGATGGAAACTACCTGATTTTGCTGCCTTTGAAATAAACCATGTATCAGCCTGCCCAGCACCATGTGACTCTGGGCAATAGCTCGCTTAATCTTCCCGACGGCCCCCGGCGCCGGGATGCCTATGGATAACTGTGCGCTTTACAAATACTAGATTTGAATGCCCACTTTGGGAATAAGAAACTTGATGAAAAATTGAATGAGGAAAAAACCCTACATAAGGATTCATTGTTTTAATAAAGGCCTACCGTTACCAGAATGCACCTTAACTCACTTGAGGTCCACTGAGGGCGGGACTAGTATTTAAACGTGGTAACTGATGCTTTGCCTTTTCTTCATGCAGTGGTTTTCCCAATGTAAACTACCTGATTTTGCTGCCATTCAAAATAAACCACTTTTCAGCCTGTTTGGGAGTGCATCTCTTTGGGACAAAGTCTATATCTATATACCACCGCACCGATAATTGCACAAATTCTTCTCACTTATGTTCCTGGTGAAAAAGAGCCACTCCGGTCGCAGGTTTTAATGATAATCCAGTTTATTCAGGCACAAAAACAAGACGAGTTTCGACTCCTCTCGTCTATTTGGACGTGGAGAGTCTCTATACAAGTATCAAACATAGGGATGGCTTGACAGACTGTAAATATTTTTTGAAGTCTAGAAGTATACACCTATTAGAGCATATGCACATGCTGTAACAAATAATCAAGCTATGTCTTACAGAGAATGTCTTCCTTTTCAACTATGTACTGTACAAACAAATAGAGGGCACATCGATGGGCACCTGCTTCGCTCCGAGTTATACCAGTCTTTTGGTGGGATGGTGGGAGGAGCAGGTGCTCTGGGGTGATGCCCCTGCGAAATGGACAGAGAAAATCAACGTATGGCTACATTACATAGACTATGTATTCTTTGTGTGCCAAGGTAATGAAATTGATTTAGTAAACTTTGTTAAAGAACTAACAGTTAAATTCATGAACGAAAAATCGGCTCGCAAAGGGCCAGATTCTCAGAATCTGGCCCTTTGCGAGCGCAATTTTTCCATTTGGGATTCTTCATACCAAATGCAAAAATCGCTATTTGCGAAATCACATATTTGCGAAGAATTGCATTTAAGGAATCTCTATTTGAGATTCCTTAAATGCAATTCATGAAACTTTTAAAATATGCGAATTCGCAATTTCCTGTCGCTATTTACCACGAAGTCTGACTTCGTGGTAAATAGCGAAAACTTAGAAAAATGCACTTTAGTGCATTTTTCTAAGTGGTATGTTACACACACACATGTCCTTTGGGCATGTGTGTGCGCAACATCAGGTTTTATTTCCATTTCAGGGGTGCTACAGGGTGTCCTTTGGACACCCCTGGCACCCTTGAAATCGCATCCTTATTTGCGATTAGCAATTTGCTAATCGCAAATAAGGATGATGTAGGAATCGCAATATTTTTTGCTATTCCTACATGAATCCCGTTTTGCAAGTCCATAATAGCGATTCCTAATGAATCGCTATTACAGACTCGCCAAACGGGACTTTGATGAATCTAGGTGTAAATCGTAATAATGTAAATTTGAAATTTTCAATGCAACACAGTCAGAACACAGTGGACTTCCCTGATTTGAGATTGAGTGTAGTGAAAGGAGTACTGTCCACTAATCTATTCCGAAAAGCAACAGCAGGAAACTCAGTTCTACATGCCAGTTGCCATCCTCCAAGTTTCAGGTGGGGTATCCCATTTAGTGAATTGTTACGAGCAAAAAGAAACTGTAGCTCTAGGGAGGATTATGAAAAAAACTAGAATGAAATGATACAAAGATTTCAGACAAGAGGGTATACACACAGGACATTACAAAAATAAGCTATCAAAGCAGATGCCATTGACAGAAATGAGACACTTTTCCAACCACCGAAACCCAAAAGAGATTGTCAGGATCAGGAAGGGCCCATAAGATTCATAACAAACTTTGGCACCCAGTCAATTGACCTCAGAAAGATTAAACAGAACCAATGGGACATTTTAACTCAGGATACCATCTTGAAGACCTAGGGCCAGATGTAGGTAGGCTTTTACCGGTCGGTAACAGCAGAAATCGGGCGTTACCGACCGGTAATAGCCTTTTCCTATGTAGGTGTCATATTTACCGATTCGGTAAATAACGAATCAGTATTTACCGATTCGGTATTTACCGAATCATCATTTACCGATTCGGTATTTACCGGATCGGTAAATGAGATTTAGGAAGCACTTTAAAGAGTGCTTTTGTGCTTTAAGGATTCGTTATTTACCACCAGCTATTGGTTGGTGGTAAATAAGGAATTCCTGTGTAAATACAAATATGGTCATTTACACCTGTGCCATGTGACAGACATACATGCCCTTAGGGCATGTATGTGGGCCACATGTGCATACAAGCACTAATCAGGGGTGCAGCAGGGTGTCAAAGTGACACCCTGCCACCCTTGACTTTTTCCCAATCTTACAGAATCGGTATTTACTGATTCTGTAATTGACATTCATGCCTATGGGCCTCCAGGCCCATAGGAATGAATGGCAAATACCGAATCGGTAATTACTGATTCGGTAAATACCGAATCTTACCGATTCGGTATTTTTTACCGAGTTATTATCTACATTGCAATTACCGATTCGAAAATACCGAATCGGTAAAATTCGATATTTTTGATTCGGTAAGTTACAATTACCTACATCTAGCCCCTAATTAGGTCAGGCACCTTCCATCACCTACAGGAAACCTGCATCCTTGAAGGACAAACTTGTGAAAAGCTATTTGACACCACAAAAAACTAATTGGTTAGACAGAGGGGGGGCCTCCACAAATAAGGTAAGTGCAAAGCGTGCAGTGAGAATGTAAAAGAGGCCAAACTCTTAAAAACCAATAGACAATGGAAGATCTATAAAAACATAAACTGTCTCACTGAATATGTAGTCTAAATTTTCACTTGCCCTTGTGGCAAGTGGTACATTGGATCAACAATCTTCCCAGTAAAGAAACACATCTTAGAACACTGGAGGGCAATTACCAACAAAGACTTCACTTACAGCACTGGCAAACATTTTCATGAGGCACACAATGGTGACTGGATGAGGGCAAAATATTTTGGGTTAGATGGGGTTCCCAAGAATCCCGGAGGCGGTATAGCGCACACAAGCTCTATATAGGCTAGAGTTGAGATTCATCCTACAAGCCGGAGGAATTTCTCCCATTGGCATGAATAATGATGAGGAACTACATGTACATTTATAGTTCACTGAAAATCCTTTTGAATCTTACTCCCCGAAAGGAGTTTCCGTAATTCTGTCTGTAATAAGACTCCATTTTTTTACTTTATACTCAATGTATCCCTTGGTCAGTTGTTTCGTTATAAATTGTTTATTTCTTTATCACTGCCTTTGAGACCGTCACCGATGCTTTGATATGTGCCACTATCTAAAATAATTGGTATTTAGATGCTGCAACCATACTGATTGCTAACCCTTTTGGTTCACTCTCTCACAGAATGGTACCCAGAGAGCAACCTTCAACGAAGAGTAGTCACCATACAGGAAGTGAAAAGCACAGAGATCCGGCTTAGTTCACACAACAGCCGCCTATTCTTTACAGTTCTATGCTGGGTGTAAAACAAGGAGAACGAGTATGTTTTATTTGTATAATCGGATAACTCACCGCTATGATTATACTGGAGGATTGTAGAATCGGTTTCATGCAGGATGACTAGCCATAGTGCCAGGACAGTATACCACAATGACTTGTATTATATACTTTATGATCGCTGTAGGACAGGGTACTTTACCCAGACAACCCAAATGATTGAGAAATCGATTGCTTGTAAATTATGCAGCTTTTTTGTCAAGTTATCCTACCTAGATAAACTGTAGTATATGTTTCAGCTTTGTGATCCACTCAAGGGTACTATACCCAGATGTCGCCCATAGAGTACAGAAACTCACCCCTATCTCATTGGTCACAGAAATACGCTTGGAACCAAGTGAGTCATCTCTCCATGTCAAGGTATACACTGATTCTACTTTATACCGAGTTGCACACATTTAGACATGGGTACTATACCCACCTGGTCGCCGGTGAACCAATACTGTTTAAATCTTCTTACACATTTTTTCTCTGTATTTTTTCTGTGTTATTGTTCCAAATGTGGTACTTGACCTTAGTTAAGAGGGATCCAAAATAGGCATGTTAATCAATTGCACGGCTTACTTTCTCTGATTTCACTGAATGTTCTCAGTTTATTTATATTTATTATTTAGCCAAAACCTGTTTTAAACTTGAGGATTATCATGTTCACAAAAATCACTTTATTACGAACGAGGGCAACTGCTATAACTATGTAATGTTGACAGTCTTTTGTTTATGTTCATTATTGTTTAGCGCGTCGCGTAGGACGCTACGTTTACTTAATGATGGAAACTCTACCAAAGGTCATGTGACCAAGACCCCGAGAGGAGTCGAAACGTGTCTTGTTTTTGTGCCCGAATAAATTGGATTATCGTTAAAACCTGCAACCGGAGTGGCTCGTTTTTCAATAAAAACATAGGTGAGAAGAATTTGTGCAATATATATATATATTATCCAAATTGCCCTGAGCTTAAGGACGCCACTCCACGGAGATTTGTTCATCACAAACTTTTATTTACCAAGAAAAGCATATTTCATTCAGAGTTAAGTTCCAGTATCCCTGACGCGTTTCGAGGCCACTGCCTCTTAATCATAGGGAAAGCAATCAGTTGACGGCTGCGCACCACAACTCTTTTATCCCAATTTGCCTGCTGCTCCCAGGTGAGTTGCATGCTGGGTGTTGTAGTGCCTTAATACATCCCCTCCGGTGGGGTCCGTGTCCTGACCAAATAATCCGCTTGTGAAATTAATTACAACCCACCAGTGGGCCTCCGATTGAAAAATGGTCCCGAAATCAGAGAAATCTCCGCGCTGCACACACGCTCGGATGGTTCCAGCTTGCAGCCCCGTCTTTCCTTTACACAGGCGGTGCATCCTCCACGGCCGGACTGCCGCTTTGAAATATTATCCAAATTGCCCTGAGCTTAAGGACGCCACTCCACGGAGATTTGTTCATCACAAACTTTTATTTATCAAGAACAGCATATTTCATTCAGAGTTAAGTTCCAGTATCCCTGACGCGTTTCGAGGCCACTGCCTCTTAATCATAGGGAAAGCAATCAGTTGACGGCTGCGCACCACAACTCTTTTATCCCAATTTGCCTGCTGCTCCCAGGTGAGTTGCATGCTGTTCTTGGTAAATAAAAGTTTGTGATGAACAAATCTCCGTGGAGTGGCGTCCTTAAGCTCAGGGCAATTTGGATAATATTTCAACGTGGCAGTCCGGCCGTGGAGGATGCACCACCTGTGTAAAGGAAAGACGGGGCTGCAAGCTGGAACCATTCCGAGCGTGTGTGCAGCGCGGAGATTTCTCTGATTTCGGGACCATTTTTCAATCCGAGGCCCACTGGTGGGTTGTAATTAATTTCACAAGAGGATTATTTGGTCAGGACACGGACCCCACTGGAGGGGATATATTAAGGCACTACAACAGGAGAAGTGTGGCTCACTGGTTAGAGCAGGCAGACCCTGAAGCAGAGGTCAGACCCGGGACCAGGGTTCAATTCCCGACGCGGCAGGGTCTTGAGCTCAAATGTCCATGGACTCGATAATTCTCGCTTCGGTGCCAGACCTAATCATGGGTTCACACTCTGCAACTCTGGGCATTAAGCTTGCTTAATCTCCACAACGGCCCCCCTGCGGCGGGATGCCTGGCTTTCACCTTGGGGATGCCCTGCAGGGGCTATCTCACAGGGAAAAGCCAGGACGGGTTCCCAAGGCAAGCGCGGAGATACCCCTTCGGGGGTCGATTCAGGCGCTATATAAGAAACATAATAATAATAAACACCCAGCATGCAACTCACCTGGGAGCAGCAGGAAAATTGGGATAAAAGAGTTGTGGTGCGCAGCCGTCAACTGATTGCTTTCCCTATGATTAAGAGGCAGTGGCCTCGAAACGCTTCAGGGATACTGGAACTTAACTCTGAATGAAATATGCTGTTCTTGGTAAATCAAAGTTTGTGATGAACAAATCTCCCTGGAGTGGCGTCCTTAAGCTCAGGGCAATTTGTATAATATTTCAACGCGGCAGTCCGGCCGTGGAGGATGCACCGCCTGTGTAAAGGAAAGACGGGCCTGCAAGCTGGAACCATTCCGAGCGTGTGTGCAGCGCGGAGATTTCTCTGATTTCGGGACCATTTTTCAATCGAAGGTCCACTGGTGGGTTGTAATTAATTTCACAAGCGGATTATTTGGTCAGGACACGGACCCCACTGGAGGGGATGTATTAAGGCACTACAACACCCAGCATGGAACTCACCTGGGAGCAGCAGGCAAATTGGGATAAAAGAGTTGTGGTGCACAGCCGTCAACTGATTGCTTTCCCTATGATTAAGAGGCAGTGGCCTCGAAACGCGTCAGGGATACTGGAACTTAACTCTGAATGAAATATGCTGTTCTTGGTAAATAAAAGTTTGTGATGAACAAATCTCCGTGGAGTGGCGTCCTTAAGCTCAGGGCAATTTGGTTAATATTTCAACGCGGCAGTCCGGCCGTGGAGGATGCACCGCCTGTGTAAAGGAAAGATGGGGCTGCAAGCTGGAACCATTCCGAGCGTGTGTGCAGCGCGGAGATTTCTCTGATTTCAGGACCATTTTTCAATCGGAGGCCCACTGGTGGGTTGTAATTAATTTCACAAGCGGATTATTTGGTCAGGACACGGACCCTACTGGAGGGGATGTATTAAGGCACTACAACACCCAGCATGCAACTCACCTGGGAGCAGCAGGCAAATTGGGATAAAAGAGTTGTGGTGCGCAGCCGTCAACTGATTGCTTTCCCTATGATTAAGAGGCAGTGGCCTCGAAACGCGTCAGGGATACTGGAACTTAACTCTGAATGAAATATGCTGTTCTTGGTAAATAAAAGTTTGTGATGAACAAATCTCCGTGGAGTGGAGTGGCGTCCTTAAGCTCAGGGCAATTAGGATAATATTTCAACGCGGCAGTCCGGCCGTGGAGGATGCACCGCCTGTGTAAAGGAAAGACGGGGCTGCAAGCTGGAACCATTCCGAGCATGTGTGCAACGCGGAGATTTCTCTGATTTCGGGACCATTTTTCAATCGGAGGCCCACTGGTGGGTTGTAATTAATTTCACAAGCGGATTATTTGGTCAGGACACGGACCACACTGGAGGGGATGTATTAAGGCACTACAACACCCAGCATGCAACTCACCTGGGAGCAGCAGGCAAATTGAGATAAAAGAGTTGTGGTGCGCAGCCGTCAACTGATTGCTTTCCCTATGATTAAGAGGCAGTGGCCTCGAAACGCGTCAGGGATACTGGAACTTAACTCTGAATGAAATATGCTGTTCTTGGTAAATAAAAGTTTGTGATGAACAAATCTCCGTGGAGTGGCGTCCTTAAGCTCAGGGCAATTTGGATAATATTTCAACACGGCAGTCCGGCCGTGGAGGATGCACCGCCTGTGTAAAGGAAAGACGGGGCTGCAAGCTGGAACCATTCCGAGCATGTGTGCAGCGCGGAGATTTCTCTGATTTCGGGACCATTTTTCAATCGGAGGCCCACTGGTGGGTTGTAATTAATTTCACAAGCGGAATATTTGGTCAGGACACGGACCCCACTGGAGGGGATGTATTAAGGCACTACAACACCCAGCATGCAACTCACCTGGGAGCAGCAGGCAAATTGGGATAAAAGAGTTGTGGTGCGCAGCCGTCAACTGATTGCTTTCCCTATGATTAAGAGGCAGTGGCCTCGAAACGCGTCAGGGATACTGGAACTTAACTCTGAATGAAATATGCTGTTCTTGGTAAATAAAAGTTTGTGATGAACAAATCTCCGTGGAGTGGCGTCCTTAAGCTCAGGGCAATTTGGATTTTATATATATATATATATATATATATATATATATATATATATATATATATATATATATATATATATATATATATATATATATATATATATATATATATATATATATATAACACACAAACAGGGGCAGTTCCTTTTCCCCGGCTCCATGCGCTGCTTGTAAGGTGCACCATTGATTTATGGGCATTGTAGTCCCCAGTCTTTACAACTCATTACAAATATATTTACAATAATGCACACGGTACTAGAGATAAATGCCATGATTAATCAAGTGATCCAACAAGGTTCTTTTTCCTATTTTAGCTGGGAATATTGCATTGTTACTTAATTTTATACCAAATCTATTACTTTGTTTTTCGAACAGAGGCATCAATAAAGTTTTCAATTGTCCATGTATAGAAACATTGCACCATAAATGGGCCCATAGCATAGTTTCTGATTTCATAAGCCCTCCAATGGGTATATTTCACTGGACGGTGTAAACATTTTACATGTTTGTTCCTTTATAGTCCCTCCAGTGGGCAGTCAATTTTGACACTTCTAAGATGCTCAATTTTTCTTATTCTCAAAATTTCTTTCTTTGAGATTAATATCCAATTTGTTTGCCCTCCAGTGGGCACACCCAGATTGAGAAACGTATTTCTACCTCTCTATTATGTTTATTTCTTTGGTTTGTGCCTATTAAACAATTAAATGGCCATAGTTCTCTGCTTTGTGACCAGGCTTGCTGTGCAAGCGAAACGCGTTACCTCGATTAAAAGCAACTTCTGGTGAACTGCTAAAACCTCTGAGTGATCGCTTTATTAAATCTAATTGGAAATATATATATATACACATATATATATATATATATCCTTTGTACAAATGACGACGCCGTGTGCAATTTTTAAACTTTATTTTCTGCCGCCACCAAACTCTTTTCGACTGTAAAACAGCCTTGCTCACTGCTTACAGTCGAAACGTGTTTGTTGGCGGCAAAAAATAAAGTTTAAAAATCGCACACTGCGTCGTCATTTGTACAAAGGATTTATAGGACTCGTTCTCAAGGAGTCCGAGGGACACCGCAACTTTCGATTAGGAGTGGCAAAGAATGCTCGAGGAAGACAAGAGAAAATATATATATATGCACATGTATTCACATAAAACAAATAAAAGGTTAAAGTAACATTATAGTTAGGTGTGATAAAAAGATGTTTTTTTTCTTTTAAACCTTAGAAATTCACTGAAAAAACCAAATGTTGAAGTAACGGTACAGTTCGGGGAATATGTCAGTGATAACATTGACGTTGTGAACTAAAATAAAACACAGAAATTCACTAGATAGAGATGGTGCATGCTCTATGGCATCATTTATGACAGCACTCATGACATCTCAAATGACATCACTGCCAACCCTCACTCCATTGAGGCCTCTCTCTCAAATAACAGGTGTGCATAGTAGTGAGTGGGGAGGGACTGCCCTGTCATAGTAGGGTGTGTGGATGGACTGGCCTCTCGTTTGAAACCTTTGTATGCACTGGCATCTCTTTCCGGACCTCTCTCTTAGATGACGGATGTACGTAGTAGGGTGCATGGGGAGCAACTGACCTCTCCTTTGAGACTATCTCTCAAATGACTGGTGTGCATATTAGAATGTAGAATGTGGGGAGGGACTGGCCACTCCTTTCTGACCTCTCTCTCAGATGACAGGTCTTCATACTAGGGTGTGTGGATGGACAGGCCTCTCCTATGAGACCTCTCTCCCAGATAACAGTTGTGCAAAGTAGGGAGAACAGCGAGTGACTGGCCTCTCCTTTGAGACTTCTCTCTCAAATGGCGGGTGTGTGGATGGAATGACCTCTACTTTAAGGCCTCAATCTCAGATATTGGAAGTGCATAGTAGGGTGTTTGGGGAGTGACTGGCCTCTCCTTTGAGACTTCTCTCTCAAATGGCGGGTGTGTGGATGGAATGACCTTTACTTTGAGACCTCAATCTCAGATATTGGATGTGCATAGTAGGGTGTTTGGGGAGTGACTGGCCTCTCCTTTGAGACCTCTCTCTCGAATGGCAGGTGTGCGTAGTAGTGAGTGGGGAGCGACTGGCCACTTATTTTAGATCTTTCGCTCTCAAATGAAATGTGTACCTAGTAGGGTATGTGGATGGATTGACCTCTACTTTGAGACTTCTCTGTCATAAATCAGATGTGCATAGTAGGGTGTATGGGGATTAACTGGCCGGCGCTTTGAGACATCTCTCTCAGATGACGGATGTGAGTAGTAGTGTGTATGAGAGACTGGCCTCTCCTTTCAGACCACTCCCTCAGATCACGGAAATGCATGATAGTTTGTGTGGAGGCAGACTGGCCTCTCCATTGCAACCATTCCCTCAAAAGACGGGTGTGCATAGTAGGGTGTGGGGAGGGACTGGGCTCTCCATTCAGACCTCTCTCTCAGGTGACGGGATGCATAGTAGGATGCAGGCAGGGACTGGTCTGTCCAAACAGACCTCTCTCTTTGATGATGGGTGTGTGCACTAAGGTGCAGAGAGGGACTGGGCTCTCCTTCAGACCTCTCTCTCAGATGGTTGGTGTGCATAGTAGGGTGTGTGGAGTGACTGGCCTCTCTGCTGAGACCTCTCTCTGTAATGATGAGTGAACAGTAGGGTGTGGTAAGGGACTGGCCTCTCCTTTCAGATCGTTCTCTCAGATGACGGCTGTACATAGCAGGGTGTGTGGGGGGACTGGCCTCTCTGCTAAGACCTTTCTCTCTGACAGGAGGGGTGTGCAGAGTAGGAGTGCATAGAAGGGCTTGGAGAGGGAAAGGGCTCTCCTTTCTGACCCCTCTCTCAGATGACAGGTGTTCATAGTAGGGATTTATTTGAGACCTCTCTCTCAAATAACAGGTGTGCATAATAGTGAGTGGAGAGCAAGTGGCCTCTACTTTCAGATCTCTCTCAAATGACAGGTGTGCATAGTAGTGCATGCGGATGGACTGGCCTCTCCTCTGAGTCCTCTCTTTCAGATAGCGGATGTGCATAGTAAGGTGTATGGGGAGTGACTGGTCGCTCCTTGGAGACTTCACTCTCAGATTAAGGATGAGGGTAGTAGTGTGTTTGCAGGGATGTCCTCTCCTTTCAGATCTCTCCCTCAGATCACAGATGTGCATAGTAGTGTGTGTCAAGGGATTGGCCTCTCTGCTGAGACCTCTCTCTGTAATGATGGGTGTGTAGTAGGGTGTGTCAAGGGACTGGCCTCTTGTTTCAGACCTCTCCCTCAGATCACAGATGTGTATGGTAGGATGTGGGGGGAGAGACTGGCCTCTCCGCTGAGACCGCCCTCTCAGATGATGGGTGTGCGTAGTAGGGTGTGTGAATGGACTGGCCTTTCCTTTCAGACCCCTCTCTCAACTGGCAGGTGTGTGTACTAGGATGTGAGGGGGGACTGGCCATTCCAGTCAGACCCCTCTCTCAGGTGATGGCCGTGCATAGTGGGTTACTGACAGGGACAGGTCTGTCCACTCAGACCTCTCTCTTGGAGGATGGGTGTGTGTAGTAAGGTGTGGAGAGGGACTGGGCTCTCCTTTCAGATACCTCTCTCTCAGATGATGGGAGTGCACAGTAGGGTGTGTGGGGGGACTAGCCTCTCTGCTGCGACCTCTCTCTATAAAGATAGTTGTGCATAGTAGGTTTTGGAGAGGGGCTGGGTTCTCTTTTCAGACCTCTCTCTCAGATAACAGGTGTGCGTAGCAGACTATTGGGAGAGACAAGACTAGGGACATGACTGGTGTGAGTAGTAGGTTGTGTGGAGGGACTTGCCTCTCTGCTGTGACCTCTCTCTGTAATGATGGGCGTGCTTAGTAGCGTGAGGGGAGGGACTAGGCTCTCCTTTCATACCTCTCTCTTTTAGCTTACGGGTGTGCATAGTAGGGTGTGTGGAGGGACTGGCCTCTCTGCTGAGACGTCTCTCTGTAAGGATGGGTGTGCATAGTTGGCTTTGGGAAGGGACTGGGTTCTCCTTTGAGACCTCTCTTTCAGATAACTGGTGTGCATAGTAGGATGTTGATAGGTACTAGCGTCTCCTTTCAGACCTCTGTCGCAGATGATGGGTGTGCATAGTAGGGCGTGTGGATGAGCCTTAACTCTACTCCCAACTCTTTCCAAGTCAATGACCATAAATAATAGAGTCTGCTAAACACCATCTCGAGTAAGACTCTTTCCTACAGTAACAAGTGTGCATAGCATAGTGGTTTCAAACACCACCTACTCCTTTTTACTTTTCATGATCCCGCAAGAGTCTCGCAAGATCGTAAAATGTTTTGAAAATAAGACTTAAGTATTTACTCATCACAGTACTTATCTGCTAAACACTCTTTTAAAAAATAAGGACCACAATATACATTTATTATCTTCAAGTTATCCCTTAGTCATCTCCTCTGTAAATCTAGGGGGACAGCATGCCTTTCTGCTGCCCCCCATGTAGCTTTTTTTACTTCATTTCAGCAGCACCTCCAATTTTTCCCAATACACAGTAATGGCAGCCACGGGAAACATCATTCACTACGAAGTCTTTACCACGCGTGAGGTTTACTACGGTTCACTTACCACGCAAACGTCTTTTCAACGCGGGTGCATTCCGCGACCGTCTTTACCACACAACGTTCTTTCCTTCCAGTCTTCGTTCTTTCGTCCTGCGTGTTCATCATTAAGAAAAAGGAACTATAAAAAAAGGGGGCTTGGGGGGGCTGGGGGGTCTCCCCCCCCAAAAAAAACAAGCGGATTGAGAAAAAAAAAGAAGAAAAATGAGAAAATAAACGATATTAAGTGCCTCTGACGATCAAGAAAAGAGCCTCCCCAGCGACGTGGCGTGTACGTCATTATAGTAGTCCTATCTCTATTTTTCAAAACGTGTTTTGACGCTCGTTTCCGTGAAGGGCAACTGGTGAAAGGCGTGGAGAGGTGAGATAAGGATCCAATGTTTATACATAAAAAAATATAATTAAAGCGCATTGTAAATTAAAAAATTAAAAAAGAAAGGTAATCTGTAGTATTGGTTTGTTATAAACATCAATATTTGGCATTGTTCGGCAGTTTGGAAATTATTTTTTTTAGCCTATCAGTATCATCATGTACAGGACGTAAAAGGTTAAGTAACGTAAATTTTGCGGTGTATAATCGTGCGTTGGAAAATGCTGCGTGGTAAAGACGCATGCGAAGTAAAATTCGCGTGGTAATGCCATGCGTGGAAAACGTTAGCGTTGTATTATCATATATTCGGCAGCCACTTCATTTCTAACATTCCAAGAGCCAGCCAATTGGAGAGCTCATGAGACTTGCAAGAGCCTCCTTCCCCACAAGAGCATGAAGGATCACAGGAAAAACAGGCCTTTCATCGAATCACAGGGCTCCATTTTTAATTTTACATTCTTGCACGACTATCGCGAGCCCTATTGCCAAAAATACAAATATTTTTCACGCTTCATTTTTCAAAAAAATGCAGAATAGCTTTACATCAATTCACAAAAAGCCCAATCTGCAAACCAAGATCTAGGTTCCTGACGAATTTGGGGTAATTCCGTTAAGCAGTTTTTGCTAAAACCTGTTTTAAATAAGGATGTGGAAAATGCATGGGGATTTTACATTATGGGACCCCCATCTTTCTCTTCAGCCCCTGCTTCACAGACCACACCCAAAAATTTCCAGGAAGGAGCTGAGGTGGATAAACTTTTTGGGGGGAAAGTTTCATAAGGATTCGTAAAATGAGGTCAAAGGTATTAGCAAACCAAAAAACACTACGTCTATGGAAAAGCAGACCTAGCTATAGCTACCACCACTAGGTGATACATATATATATATATATAAACAGATGTGTTTCTACCAGCATCACTACAACTGTCAAAAGCATGGTAAAAAGCTAAACCTCATTCCTGAAACTTGACTCTCTCTTGATCAACCAACCATAAAGCAGAAAATGCTTCTTGTCACACCCTGTCACCCCTGTTACTAGTGTGTTTTGTCTCCAAAAAAGTTGCCAATGTAAGTGCTAGAAACGATATTCATTAAGTTAAACATAAAAAAGATGAATGCAAAAAGGAAGGATTTGGTCAGGATGGTAAAGGGCTAATTTGAGTTCATTAAGATTGTCTAATCTTCAAATAATGTGTTGAATACCAAGCACCTTACAGGAGCCACAGAGAGATGCGTGGCCTGATGTCAGGTGGCAAGAAGAGTGGTGACTTGGGCAAGAGGCTCAAGTTCCGCCTTACCACCGGAGCCTAACGTCGGCTGCCAGGAGAAGACGCAACACCCTTTAGTGCCACTGTTATTGTTAAACCCTATTGTGCTTGCAAAGATACCAGGGGCGGCTCCTCCGCCTTGGTGGAGGCGCGTCGCCCCACTGCTCTCAGAGCAGGAAAATATAAAAATAAAATCATAATAACCTTGTTATAATTTTATTTTTCTTCGCTTCGGGCTGGGTTGGGGCAGGGCTGTTGTCAGAGTCTTAGAGGAGTGGTTCATGCACACTCAAAGTGCGCATGACGGTTTGGACAGCCATCTTAGCCGGGACAAACAGTCATGCGCACTTTGCATGTTCCCCACCAGGCTGTAATACACAACCTGGTGGGGAACATGCACAGGCTCCCACTGTATGTCTGAGCTCCGAACCACGGTGCTCAGACCAATCACAATGCTGCATTGCAGAGTTGTGATTGGCTTAGGGGAGCCAGCGTGCTTCCCGGACTCATCAGGAAGTAACGACGGAGGAGAGACAGAGGCAGCTGTGATGAGGTAAGTGTTTTTTTTAAAAATGTTTTGCTCCCCCTTCGCTCCCTGCCATGCCAACCCCATTCGTTGCCAATCGCCACTTTGAATAAAATTGTTTTTGATAGAAAAAAAATATTGTATTGAGGCAATGATTAACTATGGAATAAATATAAAATATCGAGACCTGTTTATACGAGTGGCGGAAAGCAATACAATGTAAACCCATTATCCTTAAAACAATGACAATCCAATTTTACATTGTTAAAAATATTCCTTTCCTCATTTCTCTTAATGTCTTAGGCCTGGAAAAGACTCTCTGTCAGCTGCAAAATGGCAGTAAAATATTTTCCTGAGCAATTACTTTTTTCATTGCAACAAATTAGGCTACATAAATTGAACTGGTAAATTTGCCTAATAGACTGCAACAAATAGGGATGCACTAGAGAAAAAATATAAGTCACTGTGCAAGAGGGAACATCAATATTCTATTGATTAACTGAAACTTAAATACACTGTTAATATTGAGAAGATGCTCCAATGTTTTAATCAAAGATCTTCAGTTAGAGTTCAAAGATAACACCAGAAAGTGCGTTCTGATGAGTTAAACCTCACAGATGACACCCTCAGTGTTGTACATGTTACAAGGTCCAAGTCCTGGCGTGGCCAAATCTAACTGCCATCCTTCTGGGGGCAATAATTTGACTACCTTTGATTTGGGTGATGGTAAATTCCTGTTATTCATAGCGCTTAGAGAAGGCAGAACTGTAGTATTAAGCGCTACATAACAAACAAAAAACTATTACTATTACAGCGTAGTGATTTGAACAGATGCTGCAAATAATCTGAGGAATGCGTTTGAGGAGGGCTAGCTCAGTCTTTAATCCTTCCGAAGTTAATACATGGAACAATACTGCCTTGAATAACTGCTGAATCAATTAAATGAAGACAAACACCTAGTTCAGTGTGTGACACATGTAATACACATTGTTAGATGTCGTACTAGGGTTCGAATGTGCTATATACAATACAAAGGAATAGTATGCAATTATGAATTCATATTTTATTGAATTTCTGTTTGTTTAGAATGTTAAAATCTAGATCGTGGCGTAAACATTATCGGCGCCATCTTGTCCCTTTTCAGACCCATACGTGCGCGTAAGCAGCAGCCATTTTGAATGCCATGATCCCCCTGCCCACTGTCGATAGCCAGCGCGTCTCTCCCCCTCACTCCACGGCCTCGCCAGCACCCCCCCCCCGCGCCCTGACAGCCCCCGGTCTCTCCTGCTTGGACCATAAACGCACCTCCAACGCGACCCTGCCTCCGAGCCACATCCGGTGCTGAAACCCCCACACTCTTTCATCTCATTCATAAAACAGGCCCTTTGATAACCTCTTCCTCCTTGCCCGATTGTCCGGCCTGACCCCAGGCCATTACTTAGCCCAACAGATGCAGTTTATTGCCCCTACAGTAGAACCTCGCCTCACATCAAAGGAGCGGGGATTAATCAATGCCCTCACACCCCTAGATACGATTGACCTCCCGCATTTCTGTTCCCAACGGAATGTCCAGCTGCGCGATAGCCATCATTCTGAAATTGGGGTGGGGACTCCTACTGTAGATATGTGTGGGAACGGGCCTGAACCGGGGATTCCACAGACGCCTTTTCCGTACTTCAAAGCATTACCAGGAACGTGTTGCATGTAATAAAGTAATAAACCAGTGTATAAGAGGCCAGGCCTCAGAGATGTTGAGAGAACACCTCGAGAAGATACCCTGTTGTCTGAATTGACGTGTTCTCTTCCGTCGGAAATAAACTCCTGTTTCCTGCCTTCCAGTCTCCAGCGCCTGCCTCTTTATTTTGGTAATCGTGAGTTGGGTGAGAAGCGGCTAACCCCGGCAAACCTAGGAAAGGGGTAAACGACCTGATCTGCCTGAACCCTTTTTCATCAAGAACCCTTAAGCACTTTCCCCCACATGCATCAACCTATTTAGGAAGTGCAAACGGTGCGAATCGGTAAATTCGGCCGTTTGCGTTTCCTAAATACGTTTTTGGGATGCATGAAACATTTTTTCAAAATTCTGTTTTTTTTGCATTTCCTAAAAATGCGAATGCATTTAAGGAATCGCATTTGTGCGATTCCTTAAATGCAATGCATCAATTTGAAAAAAAAGTGAATTTTGAAATAGGAAGTGCAAATTAACACGAGGTTGACCCTCGTGTTAATTTGCGAAATTCTTTCAAAAAGCACAAAAATGCATTTTGAAAAGTGTCATGTTACAGACACACATGTCCTTAGGACATGTGTGTGTGAAACATGCACTTTAAAATACATTTCAGGGGTGCAGGGGGGTTCCTTTGGACCCCCCTCTGCACTCTTACAATGCATCAACAATTTGCGATTTCCTAAAAAAAGAAATGCAAAACGGCATTGATTCCTATGGGCCTCTAGGCCCATAGGAATCAATGTAATGCCATTCCTTAATTGCGATTCGCAATTAAGGAATAGCAAATTCCTAAATTTAAGAAATCCTAAAAATTTTGAGGATTTCTTGATGCATAGGATTTTGCAATTCCTAAATAGCGATTCCTTAATTTTCGCTATTTAGGAAATGCAAAATCCTAGATTGATGCATGTGGCCGTTAGTGCTCATCCTTCGGCCATTTTGCAAAAGTTCCAAGGGTTAAATGAGCAAAAACTGGAGGTGGATCCATTTCCTCTTGAGCACGCAAGCTTGGAACAGCATGCTGAGTTGCGACAAATGGACAATGAACGGTCTTTCAGAAAGCAACTTAGGGGTAGATTTACAAGCCCCTTGCGCCACTTTTGCGTCACTTTTCCCATGTTAAAAGTGAGCAAAAGTGGCGCAAGGGGTTTGTAAATCATCGTCTTAAAGCCTGGCTTTTCACGCTTTAATTCTATCCCTTTGCATTCTCCTACTTTCTAATCTAGCACCGGGACACTCCTTGGAGTAGCTGTGCACTTTAGAAATCCTGATATTCATTAATTCATTTCATAAGGGGAGAGGATGTAGCGTTGGACCTCGAAGCAGGGGAATCAGGTTTGAGTCTCAGCAACGACCCTCAACATCCTGTGATTCTGGGCAAATCACTTAGGGGCAGATTTACAATAACTGGCACATCCCTGCATATCAGCAGGGATGCGCCAGTTATTGTGCATCGGGCTCCGCCACTATGGATGCACCGCATTTACAGTGCGGCGCACCATGGGGCAAAACCGGACAGATGTTTCATGCATCTGTGCTGTAAAGGTGAGGCAGCTCCAGCAAGGCTCGGGGGGGCCCTATCTTTGTAATGCTGCGTCAATCCTTACGCCTGCTTCAAGCAGGCGCAGGGTTTTGACGCAGCATGGTGCTAAAAGTGACTGAGTGAAATCTTGTAGATTTCAATCAGCCACTTTTAGGAGGTGTTCCTGTGCCGGAACACCCCCCCCCCCCGCACCGGAACACCTACTTCTGGCGCAGGGCTCTACAACGTGACACATCTCCTCAGATGCGTCACGTTGTAAATACCCCACAGCATGGCACCTCTTTAGCGCCACCACTGCGTCACAAAAGTGACGCAGCGGCGGTGTAAAAGAGGTGCAAGGGGCTTGTAAATCTGCCCCTTAATCTACCTGTGCCAAACAAAAATGAAGGTGGCCATTTGTAACGAAACTGCTGCTCATGTAAAGCGCTCTGATACCTGATATCTTGGGGTCTAGTTCGCGCTATACAAAACTCTAAAAAAAAAAAAAAAAATAAGATTAAAAAATGTAACATGTGTAGAACAAAACTTCCACTCACCTTTCGATTGAGTGTGTAAAGTTTGTACTGAAAAAATGAATTGTCTGCGAGTCACTGAAATTGCCCATTAGTGGACCCCTGATACAGCAGCAAAGCAGCCAAGGTCCCCGAGAAAAGGTAGGACCCCAATATATTCTCTACTGGACACATCCTATAGAATCCATGACGTGACTGTAGCTGAACTCATGAGTATTAATAGATGGCGTTCACAAATAATAAAAAGGTATACCGTTTGGGCTGAGAAAGCTGGTTTGATATCTCGGGTGTATGTCTCTAAGGCTCAGAGGTGGGCAAACCCGCGGGGGAGAGTTAGCATGAGCAAGAAAACATGGCCGCCGTGGCAGGTTGCCATGACACCAAAATAAATCAATGCTTTTGTAATGTTACTCAAAACAGACAGAGGATGCCACCCTGAGAGTCGCATCTAGTCAGTAACAGTAAAAAAGTGTATAGTAAAAAGCAGCTCATCTTTTGAGTTCAAAATATTTTATTGAAATTTTATCAGCAAAAATATAATAAACAATAAGCAAGACATACAGATAACGTTAACATTGCAAAAATCCACAGGGCCACCCTGTTTCTTCATGGGGAAGACTAAGCACAGACCCAGGACCCAGGCACCCTAGGCATGCAGGTGTTTGAACATGATCGAGTTGTCAAATAATCTGACACATGTGGAAGGCATGCAGGGGCCCCTCACAACCCTGGGCCCTGGTGCCACTGCACCGGCTGCACTCAGTGCTTAATTTGTAAAACAAAATAAGTGCCAGGGCTCTTGTCAGGAGGCCACTGCAGCTTGTAACACATATTGCCCCTGCTGTGCTGTCAATGATAGTAACAACACAACTACTAACCATCACACACAAGTGTGACAATTCAGACTTTTCCAGGGAGCCAAAGAGAAAGTAAACTGCGGCTGACCCCGTAGGTTAGTAGTGTCGTCTGGGAGGCCTGTGCGGCCGGGCTGCCCGCGCCCCTTCCTCTCGGGCCACAGGTATCACTTGCACTGCCCCGGTGCTGTCCTTCAGCACGCACCCTGCAAATTACACGAGGCCCCCTGCTTCAGAGGCGCAGAGACACAGAAGTTGGTAAGGTGCATGTTTTTTCAAAATCTTTTTTCAGGAACAGTTATTTTGGCGGGAACCAGCACTGTCTTCCCTTGAGCAAATACACGGATGTCGTTGTAATGTTGAGACCGCACTGTTGCGGTCTAGTTACCCAGCGCACGTAGGCGTGCGCATACGCGGTGGAGCACGGCGCCGCGTACGCTATAAATAAAGAGGAGGCGTGTCCCCGAGTTAGTCGGGACCACGCATCAGACTACCACGATCGTCTGTGTGTGTCCCTGCGCAGCGCGCTTTGCACGTGCGCGCTATCCAGGTTCCAGGACCTGACAATGGCGACGAGGATCAAAAAGACCCCACGCTGTGCATCTCCTGACGCTCCGACCCTGCATTGTTGAGCGCCGAGACAACTGAGCTCCGGCCCTCAACCCCAATAGGCCCTGATGAGGCCTGGTCCACTACTCTGCGGAGGTAGCTCGACAATGCCACCAAGCACTGTGACGCAGGCGCTGTGAGGCCACAGCCCTGCCTTCTTCTGTCCTCTGCCGACCACGAGGGAGATTCTGCGCCAGCAGTGTGGGCAAGCACGTGGAGTCGCTAGGCCGCGACACGTGCCCATTGGCGCCAAAGCTGTGTGAGTCGCCACGCCCGGCACCGCAGTCACTGCTGCATCCCCACCAGTCTAACGTTCCCCGGGACTCCTGGACAGGAATCGTACCAGCCCCAGGCAACTTCTTCCTGGTCCCACCTCTAGCTGGACTGGAGGTAACTGCGCCAAGATGACGACCATCCCTCCTATTGAGCCATTCGTGGTGGACGGAGCGCCCGCGTCCCTGGCGCCGAGATGGAAAGACTGGACAGAGAGTCTACAGTTCTACTTCGAAGGTGCAGGTACGGCGAGGGAACGACGCAGAGCACTCCTCCTTCACCTTGGAGGCAAGGACATTCACAGAATTTACAAGACACTGACGGAGGCCACGCCACACACGTATGTCACCCTTCTGAATGCGCTCAATGCGTACTTTGAGCCGATGGCCAGCAAGGACTACGAAAGGTTCATCTTCCGTCAGGCCCGGCAGGAGGCAGATGAATCCCTCGATGCTTTTCATGGAAGATTGAGAGAACTCGCCAGTACATGTGGGTTCAGGGATGAACAAGAGGAGATACGCGGCCAAATCATCCAAAACTGCTATTCGTCCGACCTGCATGTCAAAATCCTACAGGAAGATTGGAAACCATTAGCCGATATCCTGAAACTGGGCCGATCCAAGGAGCTGTCACGAGCGAGAGCATCGCACATGGAGGCGGCCTGGCATAGGCCAGTGAAAGCCGAACAGGTCAATGTGGCAGAACAAGTGAATGTCGTCCGACCAAAACAACGGCCATTCGGAGGTAAAAAGCCACAAGAGCGGCGAAAAGACTGTGGGTACTGCGGAGGCACACCACACCGTGCGAAAGAATGCCCAGCGTATGGAAAAAAGTGCGGCGCATGTGGGCGAATGAATCATTTTGCCTCAGTGTGCAGATCTGTGAAACAGAAGACGGAAGCGGCACACGCCATTAGAGACAGCCCGGAGAGCGAGGACATGGACGACGACTCCCATAACTATCCCGTCCACTATGTCTTTGCCATCAACCAACCTAACAGGAAGAAGAGACGACTCCCAAAGTGTCGGATAAGAGTGAACCAACAAGAGGTGAGAGCCACCATAGACACGGGGGCATCGATAGAACTTATGGCGGCTGACGTGTACAATCAACTACGAGACAAGCCGACTTTGAAGATGGCGAAAATCCGAGTGTTTGCCTACGGACAGAAAACCCCGATACCACTCATTGGGTGCTTCCAGACCGAAATCTGTCACCAAGACAAGAAAATCCACGCCACCATCTACGTGACAAAAGAAGGGAGTGGCATGCTACTCAGTGGACGGGCCCGAAGAACTCCAACTCATCTTCTACGCCATGGCGGTGCTGGAGGACGAACTAGACGCCATCCTTGAAGAATTCGAGGACACGTTCCGAGGCATCGGGTGCCTCAAGGGGAAAGAAGTGTCATTGCACATTGACCCGTCCATTCAGCCAGTAGCCCTCAGACACCGGAGGATAGCTTTTCACCTCAGGAAAAAGGTAGAAGAGGAGCTGGAAAGTCTAGAAAGACAAGGCATAATTGAGAAAGTCGACGGGCCCACACCCTGGGTATCACCGATCGTGGTAGCGAGAAAACCCAAACAGCCGGGGCAGGTCCGCATATGTGTAGACATGCGCCTACCCAATGCAGCAGTCAAGCGGGAACGCCACCTGACACCCACTGTTGACGATATTTTAGGTGAACTGAACGGTGCCAAGTGGTTCTCCAAAATGGATCTCCGCTCTGGATACCACCAGCTACCCCTACACCCCGACTCCAGGTATATCACCACTTTCTCCACCCACGTGGGCCTACGGCGTTACCGCCGCCTCAACTTTGGCATATCCAGTGCTGCGGAAGTTTTCCAAAATACGATCCGAGAGGTACTCAGCGGACTTCCGGGTGTACTAAACGTCAGTGACGACCTGCTCATATATGCCCAGTCCGTGGAAGAACACCACCAGAGGTTGAGAGGAGTACTGAAAAGAATTAAGGACTCGGGCCTCACCTTGCACCGTGAGAAGTGCCAATTCCTCCAAAATACCATCAGTTTCTTCGGATACACGTTCTCAGACAAAGGAATTGCGCCTGACCCCGACAAGGTCAAGGATGTGCAGTCAGCTCCTGCCCCAACGAACATTTCCGAGGTAAGGAGTTTTCTAGGAATGGTTAACTTCTGCGGTCGTTTCATTCCAGACCTCTCTAACATCACCCGACCTCTCCGAGAGCTTACAAAGTCTACCACACCCTGGCAGTGGGGCGATGAGCAAAGTGAAGCATTTCACAACACAAAGGCAGCCCTGTCGGCAGAGACAACACTCTCCTATTTTGACCCATCCAAGCAGACCAACATTGCTGTTGATGCCAGTCCGTTTGGTCTAGGTGCGGTCCTTACACAACGCCAGGGGGAAGACGACTGGGCACCGATCGCCTATGCAAGCAGGTCCTTGACCGAGACCGAACAAAGGTACTCCCAAATCGAGAGGGAAGCCATAGCGATCCACTGGGCGTGCAGACACTTCCATGTGTATGTGTATGGTCACCCTTTCACAGTCTCAACGGACCACAAACCACTGATTCCCCTGTTCCGAGGATCGGTGTCCAAGCCACCCCCCAGGATAGAAAAGTGGATATTGCAATTACAAGAATACGACTATCAATTAGAATTTAAACCGGGAGCCACCAACCCGGCAGATTACCTCTCTAGGCACCCACGAGCAGCCACCACCGGAGAAGAGGAAGATGCTGAAGACACCGAGGCCTATGTGAACGCCGCGGTTGAGAGATCAAGGCCTCTTCCCATGAGCCTGGACATGATCATTGAGGCCACGAAAAGGGATGAAGTCTCTCAACTTGTCTCGGACGCAATACGAACCAATGACTGGAAGACACTCCAAGCGTCGTTGAGCAAGAGAACGCCGCAGGCAAGAAAAGCTTTGGAAGCGATCCTGAGAGTCAAGGAAGAACTATCAGTGGACAGTCAGGGATGCGTGTTAAGAGGGCCAAGAATCGTGATGCCTTCAACCCTCACCCACCAAGCCATCACCCTCGCTCATCGAGGGCACCAGGGAGTGGTGAAAACGAAGAGCAGACTTCGGGCAAAGATCTGGTTTCCTGACATGGACTCGCAAGTGGAACGTGCTGTCAAAGAGTGCCCATGGTGCCAGGCGGCGGGACCCCCAGATAGCCCACCCCCGGTCATCACAGAGGACGGCCCGCGGAAGCCATGGGAACACGTGAGTGCCGATTTTGGTCATCTACCAGACGGGAGACACATGCTAGTCCTCATAGATGATTACACAAAATACCCCGAAGTGGAAATCGTGGCGTCACTCACAGCCAGGGAAGTAATCGCCAAGTTTGAAAAGACTATCGCCACCCATGGCATCTTCGGAACAGTCAAGACCGACAATGGACCCCCATTTCAAAGCCAAGAGTTCGCGGACCATCTCGCAGAATGGGGAATACAGCACAGGAAGATAACACCCCGATGGCCGCAAGCTAATGGAGAAGTGGAAAGGTTTATGCGCACGCTAAACAAGACCATCCGAATTGTCCATGCTGAAGGAGCATCTTTGTAAAAGGGGATATACTCATTCCTCCGGGAGTACAGGCTCACCCCGCACCGCACCACTGAAGCGGCGCCCGGCCCATCTACCATGGGACGCACAATCCGTGACACACTCCCCAATCACCACACATGGAGCCCCAACAGAGCAGACTCGTGGAGGACGTTGTCCAACAGGAAGAGATCGAACGACTATGCCAGTTTCCGGCGAAAGTCCAAAGAATCGTCCATTGCAGAAAACGACTGGGTCTATGTCCGTGACAGATATCCCGGGAGCAAGTTCAGACTCCCGTATGAACCACGGCCGTGGACAGTAACAGGCCGCAACGGGACCATGATCACCACCCAGCGAGGAGAGGAAACGGTCACCAGGAATGTCTCATTTTTCAAGAAGGCAATCAGCCCAGGAAATGAACAGCCTGGCTCGGAAAGCAACGAGGAATCACCAAGTCGATCCACAGTCAACCAGAGCCCCCCTGAAAGCGCCGGCCAGGAATGGAACAACAGCCAAGCAGAAGAACAACGAGCCTCCGAAACACCTCAGGCAGCCACCCCCAGGGCTCCCAGAGGACCCCTGGCCGTCGAGTTCCCCCACAATGTACCACCCAGGAGAGTGCTATTCCGGGGTGAAGCAGCAGGCTATGGACTGAGAAGGAATCCAGCACCCTCCTCACAGATGGCGGACTACGCAGTGGGTTGAAGAGACTAGAGACTGGTAACAGGCCTGCCGGCCACGAACTTTTGGTATTTGGCAAACTCTCACCATTAAGTGCCACGTTAATGTTGTGAATGTTGTGTTTTCTACTAAAGGTGGAAAGGAATGTAATGTTGAGACCGCACTGTTGCGGTCTAGTTACCCAGCGCACGTAGGCGTGCGCATACGCGGTGGCGCACGGCGCCGCGTACACTATAAATAAAGAGGAGGCGTGTCCCCGAGTTAGTCGGGACCACGCATCAGACTACCACGATCGTCTGTGTGTGTCCCTGCGCAGCGCGCTTTGCACATGCGCGCTATCCAGGTTCCAGGACCTGACAGTCGTTATCTTTATTACTGTTGAAGTTGTTGAAAATATTAGATTTCAGATATTATTGTAACTTTAAATATTAGGGTAATGTTTTATTATTGCTTCCCATTACTTCGATATTAAATATTCTCTGTAAATCTGATTAGTGCTTAAACTACATGGAAAACGCTTTTTAAACAGCTATTGAGACAATGGTTTAAAAGTGGCGCCGAGCTCCGAAGGTAATCCAGCCTGCCAGGCAGGCGTCTGCGCCACAAAACAGCTGTCGCGGAAGGCATGGAAAGGGGCGAGGCTTCCATGGGTGCATCAGGTGCAGTGGCACCGGGGCCCAGAAGCTCGAAGCGCCCCTGATTATTGTTGTATTTCACAGTTCAATAGAGGTAGGGAGACACGCTCACTTTCTGCCACTGTGAACCCATAACAGCCTTTTACATGCAGTAAAAGGATGTAGTCAGTACTACGGTCACTGCATGTAAAAGGCTGGAAACTAACACAACCGGTAATAAAAATCACGAATCCACTTTAAGTGGGCGTGTGCCTCTTGGAGTGCGTGTATTTACATATTTTGTAAATATGGACAAAAATGATTTACAAAAAATATATATTTTGTAGTTGAAACTGCTTCACAACTTTTCGAGAGCGGTAGACAGAGTCCTATGAATTAAAGTGTGCCCTGGGTTACTAAGGTGACCGTGGCAGTTTGTGGCGTATTTTAACGAGGGGTGTTAGGTGGATTACTTCATAAGCAAGGAATACACAACTGGTTTCCTCTGTTGACCTTGACGAGGTTCCCCCTCCCCTCCCGGACGTTTGTAGAGATTGAAAGGCAGAGCATGTTTCAGCTGTCAGCCTAAACTAACAATTGCCTCTGTCCCTTACAGCTGGCGCCGGGGGGACCTACGGCTCGGACCCCTCGGGGGCGGATGTTGCAATAAAGAGAATAAAAGCACCAAACGTTTGTATTGTCCGCACATAAACGTGGCTTAACATTATATATACATACCAGTCTCGGAAGTATGAAAGTCTGAGTCAGTCCTCCCGAGAATCAAACTTACGGCTTGCATGGTACCACTCCACACCCGCACACCGCCTCTGCTGAGCGATTGAGTTTTCTGGTTCACTGCGGAAGTGCCACGCAACAATAAACCATATTGCACGTGGAGACATTTGGGCTTTAATTTTTCTCATTGAAAATCTCAAAACGGTCTGCACCTGAATGCTTTGAAAACATTGATATTTTTACCTCAATGGTATTGTATGTAGTACTTTCTGACGAAAACACCCATTCATTCAAAAGCAAGCATATGGCATTGTAACGAAACACACCTTAGCATTGTACACAAACGCCCAGGACAATTGGCTTCCTTCCATCAGTCCACTGCAACAGTGGGGGGAGGGGGTGCGTAGCAGAGACGTTAATTCACCAAAATGTGAGGGGTAGAGGAAGTGACAGCACACGCCATTTGACCTTTACTTTCACTCGAAATATCAATTGAGGAGAGGTCTTGGGCTTGAGAAAAAACCTATTTTTGTAAATGGAGCGCATTAGTAATAGCCAGGCCCAATGAAAAGATACGATTGTGTGTCTACTGCAATTTTCGCATAATCATAGACTTGCTGCATTTACCACATAATCGACCATCTGCTGAATAATCTGCAATTTTAACAAAATTAAAGAATTTTCTAGCGTAAATTGTTCAAAAATTACTAAAAGTGCAGTGCTATTTCCAAACACATACACTGCCTGCACACACACTTACTATGTGCACGCTGCAAAATGCTTCACTCTTCACCCTCACACCTCCTCACCCTCACACGCCCTCACCCTCACCCCCTCACCCTCACACACCCCCTCACATACCCCCTCACCCTCACACCCCCTCACCCTCATACCCCCTCACCTTCGCACCCCCTCACCACCCCCTACACCCCCACACCCTCACACACCCTCATACCCCCCACACCCTCACACACCCTCACACCCCCTCACCCCTCACCCTCACACCCCCACACCCTCACACCCCCACGCCCTCTCTCACCCTCTCTCACCCTCACTCACCCTCACTCACCCTCACACACCCTCACACACCCTCACCAGCATAGCATAACAAAACATAGCATAACAACACACAGCATAGCATAACAAAACACAGCACCGCATAATAAAAAAGCACAGGATAGCAAAAGATAGCATAGCATAATTATTCCCAACTCTCCTTATTATAGAGCAACATATGACAGTTTGCAAATCATCTTTATACACCAATTCAGAGTTTTCGGAAAATGTATGCAACGCATTGTCATACACAATGCCAATAACTCAAACTTTAATGCTGCAAGCCCTATTGCATTGGAAATGCTTGTTCTCTTTTGAAGGAGGGGGGTTCAAGAAGGAACTTTTCCGCATGCCGAGAAGGTCTTGAGCCTCCAGACAGTTTGAGTTTATTCGCCAGATAGCGAGGGGAGGAAGAGTGCAAAGCTTTGTGGGTGATGCACGCTGTTTTGTAGATGGAAGGTGGGTTGTTGGTCATAACAGTAGGTGCAGAAAGCCAGTGTGGATTCAGGTGCAGTGGGGGTGAGACAGTCAGGGAGTCAGAACTACATAGGGGGTCATTTGACCAACACTTTAGGGGAGATTAGGTGGTACTGTTGGCCAGGCTTCAAATGGTTTTCTGTTGTTTGTGGGAGGCAAGCATGTTAGGCATGTTACTAGTCTACCACGGGTTGTCTAGCATTGTGATAATGGGGCTTATTCTATATTACTTAAGTAACACATAGAATGATGTCACAATTGGATCTCAAAACTCCAGCTGACATCATCAAACAAAAAATCTAGATTGCCTATTGCTGGTGATTGTTAAAGATGCAGCACTGGGCAAAGAGGATTGTTTATTATCTGCACTGGAGGGTTCCTTTGGGCATGGTGTATAGGGAGGTAGTAAGATATGTGAGGCCAATTATGTGGCATAGACAGATGTGCTGTTGAACACACTTACCCCATTACAAAGTAAAGGTTCTAAGAGGTCCACCCAGGCACAGTGGCAGAGCACCCCAAGGAAAGCGACAGCACCATAATACTTCCCTTCAACAGGGGTTGGGTCAAAGTCTGAGCATTTATTTTCTGTATATCAGAATCAAAGACAGTTGATTTAATTTTTGTCTGTAAACTATCATGCAGAAAATGCCCTCCTATTACTTCTAAATGCTATATTCCATTCCTATCACTTCTGAATTTGGTAGTTAATTCCTATTTCTCCTTAAGTTTGCAGTTCATTCTTATAGCTCAGGGACTGAAGTGTTTGCTGCTGATATCTCATTAAGGTAATTTAGACCCAGCACAAATATTTGAAAAAAAAGGCTGAACCCTGACTTCTACTTTATTATCATTGAAAAATGGATTTAAATGTTTTTGGAGGAAAAGTCGGTGTAATTGAGCATTACTATATTTATGATGACGAAAAGAACACATCTAAAAATTGAGAAACCGTTGTGCATCCCACCCACAAACTGCTTGTGGTATTTTATGAGTTGAAAATGCACAAAATAAGATGCAAAAGAGTTGCCTTTCTTTAGTCCCTATTTAAACTCTAAGAGATGTACAAATCCTTTTTGCAGTCGCAAAATCATGACCCAAATTACAGGGTTTGAGAGCTGAAAAGTGCTCTACTATATCAAATCCTTTTAAGACAAGATACATTATTTCTGACTTGTAACAGGACTTTTGCAACCCATTACAAACCGCAATTAGAAGGGGTTCCACCCATATATTTGGGAGTTGTAATGGAAGGATCGCTGTTTTGTAGCTGCCGTTGCCATCACAAGCCACATACCCATCACCGAACCCCAAGCTGCGGTGATAAATGGTTTGCAAATCTTCACCCCTGAGAATGGTGTTATAGGCCTTGGGGTTAGGATGCAGTGGTCCATTCCTGCCTCTGCAGCCAATAACACAGGGGTTGCAAATTGTAACCTGCCTAATTAATATTCAATAGACAGGTCGTTTTGTGACATTGGCGAATGGACAATTTGCAAGGCAACCTATTAACAAACTTGTAGCATCACATACCCATTTACAAACCAGAGACTATGCAAATTGCTCAGCCTTGATTGACAAAATGGAAACAGTACATCTTCAGCCACTTGTGATCCAAAACAAAAGCAAACACCTCAGATGAGTTCCCAGCACCTGCTGTTGATGTACCTCACCAATCTACGTGTGAATCCTTTCTATGTTACAGGGTCAAATGACTGCCAGTCCTACCTTTCTTCCTGTATTTGTATCCAGATTGAAACTTGGCATCTACTGGGCTATTAGCCACAAGACCAGTAGCCATGCATAATTATATGTCCTTCCAGGGGAGCTGCCCCTCTGTCAGCCTGTCCTGTACCCACTGAAAGGCAGAGGCTGCTGGATGCACAGATTCTATTACTGAATGCAATTAAACATTTGCACCCCCAACTCATTGTCCCCAATTCTTGGAGGAAACTGCCCACAGTTCACCCGGATTGTCAACCAGCCCGCACTGCTGAAACTGGGGTATCGACAGTAGTCCTGTACAGTCCACGGGAGACAGGTCTGTGCAGGCGCGTAGCTTCAGGGGGTTGTTTGGGGGTGTTACAACCTAATAAATGTATTATTTAGTAAATAGTTGGGTACAGGAACTTTCAGTCGGGTATGGTAGGGTGTCTGTTGGATTTCACCAGGGATTTTTAAATACTCACTCTGACAAAAACACACGCCCGCTTCCATTTTGAGGGTCTTCAAACATGGGTATTTTACGAAATACTGTCAAAGAAATGTGGGAGCGCGAAGCTGCACCAAATTTGGCAGCGCCGAGCTCCAACATTTCCGAAAAGCATGGATGCACCGCACCCCTGTGTTTTCCCTGGTGCTGGTGTTAAAATTAGCTGCCTAGCGCCAGTGCAGGCACCCTTGCACTATAGAGCAAGGGTGCCTGCGTTGCAGGGAATGATTGATTATGTGCAGGAAGGCGTAATGGCGATTTATTACTTTATGTGTGCTGCAGAATGCAGCACGCATAGAAGTAGCAAATCGTCATTATTTAATGATTGACCACCCAGTCTTACTGACCAAACCTCGCCCCTAGGGGGAGACAGCCATTACAACGAGGGCTGTACACCGCCCTACCATTACGACGCAGCCATCACAACGCAAGTCGTTACACGACTTGCGCTGGATGGCGCTATATACTAAGGAATAATATGATTTACTATTCCAACACCTTCCCTACTGTTACGTAGGCTGGAATTGGAATAGTAAATCATACTATTCCTAAATCCAGTGCCTACAGCACAAGTCGTTGTAACGACTTGCGTTGTGAAGGATGCATTGTAATGGTAGCGCGATGTAAAGCCCGTGTTGTCATGACATACATCCCCCTAGGACTGTTTCCACAGCAGCCAGAAGCGTCCATTAACCTATGCAACGCCTAACCTTAGAATCAACATCAGCTGTGGTATTAAGTTCTAAGTAAAGACGAATTCTTTAGTCAAACACACGTTCTATGAATACATTACTCGATTTAAAACAGGCTGCTTCATAGTTTCATTTTCTTTTTTACTGCTGAGTGTGCACCTGTCATTAACAGCCTCAAGTTATGTCTGCGATGTGAGGTGTAATGAAAACGAAAGTACTATCCAAGATAGTCAGCAGGTTCTCAGTACCACGGACAGCCGCCGCTGCTCAGGAGGAAAAACTCGAGGGTGCAGTGTCTCCTGGGTGCATGCGGCAAAAATAGAAAAAGACAACATTATGTGGAAATGTGACATCTTGCGTAGCATATTCCCACAAGCCAGGATAACAGCTGTTGAGCAGCATCAGATGTTTAGAGAATTTACTAATTCTGCGATGGAAACAACATCAGTCATTCTACTCAGCAGCGTAAAGCCCTGGACCACCATTTTCCAGTGAACGTTTAGTACATACAATCCACATATGATAGGGTCTGATTACTTACTGGTGATCTTCATTACAACCCCATCACGCTCTCACTCTAAACCCTAAAAACTCACTTCCCCGTCACCCCCATTCCTTTACCTGTGGTCCCTTGCCCTCCTGTGTACTGGGCAGACCATATAAGGTATGTTCTGAATATGCCAAGCCATAGCTGCTGGTATGAGCTATACCTACTCTAAGATAGGGGCAGAGGTGGAACCAATGCAAGGAGGCGAGGTCGGTTTTGTAATGAACGTTCCACATGGTCGCTGCGGCGTGTTTTCCCATGCAACACCCATGGAATTTGACACTGCCCCAGATTTACTTAATCACGTATACCTGAGGCATGCACAAAACCGTACGCTTCTCCAGAGCACTTGTAACAAGGAGAAATATCTTTATTTCTCCTCGTTTTTTCCTCTTTCAATGTGTGACTCCTCCTGCAACAGACATAAAAAGAGGAAAACGCCTTTCAGGATTATTTTTGTGCAGGAAGGTGCCCACAATGCCTCTTGCACTCACAGGGCGCCTCCCTCGCTCACACACAGTCCCATTTGCCCTTTGCCGCTTCTCACACACGGCACCTCCTCTGCTCCCTGATCCCTAAACTCTCACACTGCCTTTCTGGACCCTGCCCTGGAAGCTCCTAATCTAGTAGTACCGCCCCTTCTGTAATCACTTAACACACTGATCTTATCAGTTTTCAGATATTCGTGTCTCAAATTACAGGGCTCTTTCCAAGGGCAGCCCCAGTGCAATCAAATAAGCAAACATGAAGCCCCTAAACTAAGAGCTTTACTGGGACCTGAGACCCAAAGGAGTTAGTTCCTATGATCAGACCATAACCCTATAACTTTTGACGTACTTTATATTGTGGGAGCCTGTAGCGCCCTCTTCATACATAAGAGACATGTAGCGACACTTTTCATACATGAGAGAGATTAAGAAATGGGCATTTCCCTTAGGTCCTATGTCCTGCAGAGTATCCCCCTGGCCACAATTTAGTAACTATTTGCTCCACCCACTGAGCCATAGATTTTAAAAGATATCACTGCTTAAAAGTGTGCCCTAACCTTACACCAGTGCTTTCTTCTGAAGTTCCAGTTGGGAAACAGTGGATACAAATGGTGCCACTAGTACAGCTGGTGTCCACATCCCTTGAAAATCTTGAGTGCAGTAAAACATTTATTAAACATTTATTAGACTGAGATCCTTAAATTTACCATGCTTATGGCACCAGTGGTTTCCCCATTGGAACAATGACTGTGGGTCCAGTAGGTACTGTAACTGGTCCCTCTTGAACTGTGCCCTGCATGTTTCCTGTCACCAGCCACTGGCTCCTCCGTGAACCTGTTAACAGGATCACCAAACAAAGATACATTTTGCAATCCTCTTTGTTGATTGTTGTCGATGCTAAAGGATTTGGTAAATAAAAGCAGACATCATCAAATAAATGGACATTCTGGAGTCCTCATCATTGACCTTTTTTGGGTGATACAGGATTTGGTCATTAGAACCAGAGATCCTCAAATGTAGGGACAGTCTGGAATCCTCACCAATAACAGAACATACACTTGTGTATATGTAAAGCGCATGTTCAGCCGTAAGCTTCTTGACGCTGAATAACGGATGTTTATTCAGCCCCAACTCAATGATACTTTTTGGTGATACAGACTTTGGTAGATCATGACATTCTGGAATCTGGATATAGGGACATTCTGGAATCCTCATTGTTGATGGACTGCTGGGTTATGTAAAGAGAACCCAACATCCCTCCCAGGGACATTCTGGAATCTGGATATAGGGACATTCTGGAATCCTCCTTGTTCATCGTTGAAGGAGTGCGGGTCTATGTAAAGAGAACCCAACATCCCTCCAAGGGACATTCTTGAATATTCATTGTTAGTCTTTGTTGGTGCGGAAGGTTGGGTGAGGAATACCATAAATCATCAAACAAAGTTTCATTCTGGACTTTTTTATTCTTGATCTTTATAGAGTACATGGTTGGCTACATAGACCAGACAACATCAAACAAAGGGACATTCTGAAATAATGACTGTTGATTCATTGTTGGTCTTTGTTGGTGTGCACGGCTGGAAAAAGAGAACTAGACATCATCAACCAAAAGGACATTCTGTTTTCCAAAACGTATTAAAAGAAAGCTTCAGCAAACATTTAGAAAGCTATTCCTTTATGCTTTTGGGTGTAGGCTTTGTTTTATGTTGCAACAACATTTTACGTCAAATTTAGGGTCCTATTTACAAAGGTAAATATACATATGAGTAAATCTACATATGTAAACTTATTCTTACACTGTTTAGTTGATTTACTATTCTTGGCTATTCACCATTTAGAATTAGTCATAGTCAATTTTTATTGTATAAAATTATTAAAAATCATTACAAAATGCATCTAGATCAACTTGGGACATAAAACACATTTTAAAAATTGGCAAATAAAACTGTTTGTAAGTGGCAAGTAAGAGTCAGTTATTTCAAGTTGGTGGTATAATTCCAAGGTCAGCTTGCTGTAGGAGAGATTGGGCTTTCATCATAAATTTGACCCCCCTGCAGGCCAGCATAGGACATGATCCATCTAGCCATTGGATTACGGCTTGCCTACAAGTCCGAATATTCAATTTGTTAAAAATGTTCTTTAAAAGCCGTCTCCTCAAGACCTTAAGTGCCGGGCACACACACAGTAAGTGCGGTAGTGTTTCATTTCGATATCCACATAGGCGACAATGGGGGTCGGTGTGGCAGTTTTTCCATGCTGGTAGCAGGTCCTTTGAGAACTGTAGACCTAGTCGATGTTTTATATATCTTTGTTTTAACGAATTGTTAAAGTGGTTTTCTAGGTAGGACTGCGGTTTTATCCCGGTATATGAGTTTATCACGGTCCACCCGTGTCGTCTTTTTGCGGTAACTATCTTGTCTTCCAGATAGGATTCCCATTTGACCGCATTATTTACAATTTTATCAAAAGTGGATCTGTCTGGATGCATGTCCCAGGATTCTTCAATTCCTATGCAGATTAGCGATTGAGACAGATAGCTTCCCCAACTGTTTGGAACTTGCTGTTTCTGTTGAGTATCGATTTCTTTCCAGCACAGGTTGTCCAATGTGTTGGCTTCCGACGTGCGTATTTTATGGCAGAGTTTCACAAAGGTTCCCATACTGCGAAATTTTTGATTTAGAAGGCCAAATTCTAGGCGAACCTGTGCTGGAGCTGATGATTTTGGAAGGTTTAGTACTGCCTTGTATACTTTTGTTTGTAGGCTGTTTAACAGCCCTGCTTCTTTGCCACACCAGGTGGCCAATGCGTATGATAAGGATGGTAGGGTTTGAGCTTTGATCACTTTCAGCAGGTGTGAATAATTTGGACAACTTAGTTTATTTTGTAATTGCCGGTATGCGTAGATTAGAGACTGTGTTTTTGCTTTTAGCTCGGTTTTATGTTCTTTGTTCGTCGGCCCACGCCCCAATTTCAAACCCAAGTATTTGTATGAAGTTTCCTCCTTTATTGGGGAGCTATTTGCATACCATTTGAATATTTGCTTTTTAGGATCCACAATGCGGACAACCTTAGTTTTATCTTTATTTAGTTCCAAGCATTCGTGCTCCAAGTAGGTTGTCAGGTTATTGATCGATCTTTGCAACCCTATTGGGGTTTGGCTCAGAACAACAATATCGTCTGCATACTGCAGGAAGGGAATTGGGATTTTTGACATGTGGGGTGGATGGCATTCCCCAATCTCCATGTGATTGACAATATCTGCCATGTACAGGTTGAATAAACTTGGGGCCAGTACACAGCCTTGTTTTAGTCCCTGTTGTGTTCTTATTTTGGCCGTTACGCTGCTACCGTCTCCCAGTTTTACTCGAGCCCAGGTGTTGCTGTGCAGGACTATAATTGCCTCTAATAGCTTCTTCGGGATACCCCATGATCTTAGTTTTTCCCATAACCGGGATCTGTTCACTTTATCAAAGGCTGCTCGGAGGTCTATAAAGCAAGCATACAGTCTCGTCCCCCTTTTTGCAGCTTTTTCCTTCAAGAGCGCCAGGGTTGTCAAGTTTGTCAATGTACCCATCCTTGGCCGGAAACCAGTTTGGAACATTGGTATTATGTTCGTATCTTCCATCCAGTCCTGAAGGAGGGATAATAGGCACGCTCCATATAGTTTTGCCTCAACATCCGTTAGCGATATCAGCCTGTAGTTCCCCGGCTCGTTGTGGTCACCTTGTTTAAAAATGGGGTGAATTATGCTCCCTTTCCAGGATCTTGGTGGCTTGTTCTGGTTGTAGATTGCATTGAAGAGTGGAGTTAAATATTCTGCCCAAAATTCAGGCGAATATTTAAAAATTGCATTTGGGAGCCCGTTTGGACCCGCTGCACCCTCTTTTCTCAGACGTTTTATCTTGTCTTTAAGCTGATCTGTTGTTACTAGGGAGTCAGTCTCGGCATTCAATATTTTTCCTGATTTACTAAACTGTGGGTTTTCGAGGTTGATCTCGTTTCCATTACCCAACAATTGCTTCAGCTTGTCTTCTGGAGCATTAACTCCTTTTCCCAGCAAATTTTCTGCATGGTCGCCGTTTCTAGCGCATACTTTGCACTCCGGATTACAGTGCCTTTTTTCACCTCCCGTCCTGTCGCTGAACATGTTTTCAATGTGCTGGGTCCATATATTTTCTCCAATACCTGCCTCCTGTTGTAGGGTATTCCCCCTTGTCAGTTTATTGATAATACCCCAAAATGTACTGGCATTCTTGTGTTTACTAGCTATTAGTAAGTTAGTCCACATTTCCTCTTGGTACAGTATTTTTGCTTTCCTTAGCATGATCTTATATTTTTTTCGCATAACTTTCAATTCCGTTTTATTTGATTTTTTTCCACTTTTTATCAATAATGCCTGCTTGCGGACTTCACGTGCAATTTTTCTTTTTTCTTCCCTCAGGGTAGTAGTGTACCAAGGCTTTTTGCTAGTATTGAATCTTTTTGGGTTTTGATTTGTACGTGGGGGATTACTTGTTACTGCTTCGCATAGGTGTTCCCATGTTTTTACCAGATTTCCTTTTTCTTCCGTTGTTAAACTATGCAGTTCTTTTGTGATTTTATCCATTGTTGGTTTTATATCCTTTCCTCTCCATTTTAATTTACGTAAATTAAATTTTTCAGTATACTGGACGATGGTATTTTGTTTTTCCGTCTCGGTAACCAACAATATCATTTTGGTAATTAGAGGGAAATGGTCACTTTCCACTCGTTGTTCCACTGAAAAAGCACTCACCGTTGGTAACAGGCTGTTGCTCAATATTGTGAAGTCTATTGTTGACTTTCGGTTACCGCTTAGAAAGGTTATAGGTATACCATTATTCCCACTGACTTTCTTATTTAGAATAAAAAGGCCCAGTTCTTCAAGAACTTGCGTTATCTTATCATCTTTTGTTAGGTTGCTATTAAAGTCACCTGATATAATCATGGAATACGTCTCATGAGTGATTTGCAAAGCCCTGATCAAGGTGAATAGAGTAATCAGTTTTTCATTTTTTTCCCTCTTTTCCGGATGAACATAAACGTTGAGCAGTAGTAGATTACAATAGCCTGTACCGGCATCCAAATTCTCCGTGAGTTTTATTACTTGTATCCAGTTAACCATAGAGTCTACTTCTTCAGTATGCCATCTGTGTTGTTGGGTGATATACGTTGATAAGCCTCCACTAGGATGACCAAAGTTAGAGGATTTTTCGGCAAGGACGTGAAATTCGATGTATCCCGGGATCGAGATTTGGCGCAGGTTCCAGGTTTCTTGTAGCAGTATTAAGTCGTGTTGATCCAAGAAGTTTGCAGTTTCGTGGTCATGGCACAAGCTGTTGAAACCATGTACGTTCCAGGAACAGAGGCTGATCATGTGCGGATTTGCAGCAATGGATTCCTCTTGATTGTCAGCTGTTGGCCGTGGGTGTAACATGGTATCTTTTTCTAAATGACTCGTCTTGTTAGGGGCATTTTTTGCTCAAAGCCGAAGCTACCCAGGACCAATCTGTTGCCTGTTCACGGGTGCCTCTTTGAGCCGCTGCATTTACGTGTCCATTTTGCGGTGTATTTTTTTGCGGAGATACCGCACACGCACCTTTTAAGCATGATTTTTGGCTGATCCCCTCAGCCTTTGTCTTTTTACATAAGGTTAAAGTTTTTAAAAGTGGAAATGGATATTTTTTCCGATCGTCTCGCCTCAGTGTAATGCCCCAGGCTTCAAATGACAAACTCATTTCAAGTATTCTATTAACTATTTCTATAGTTGACCAGGAGGTTAAGGACTCTTCTACCTCTGGCATATTTTTGGTGCACCTAAATTCTACTGACAAGAGATCTTGAGATTCTATGTCGTTCAATTCTGGAATTTCTCTTAATAGCCTCATTATGTTACCTCTATTCAGAAAATCTTGAGGACCTGATGGCTGGTATTCCGGTATAAATGACAGTTTATTATTTGTTTCTGCTTGTAATTGTGAGCTCGTTTTAGCTTGTGTGTCTTCTTCTGGGTTTGAATTTACTGTTGTTTCCCCCTTTGTAATTATTCTTCTCCCTTGACTTAGTGTTTTTATTGTTAGATCTTCGAATGGACCATCTGTTCTTCTCAGATAGGTGGTTGGTTCATTAATCCTGTCCGTGTTTTTATCGATGATCGGGTTTTGTGATATATGTATGCGCCTTGTTTGTTTATTTGTTTGGTAAGTGCTGCAGGTTCGTCCATCTTCGTTTAAGTTTATTTTTATTGGTGATCTTTTGTTTTCCTTTTCATCTGCTCTTTTTATAGGGGGATTATGTTTGTATTTATCTGTTATATTTTGTTCGGTATCCACAAAGATTGGGCCATTTTGGTGCCTTAATTCCTGGTTTGTTGATTTGACCTGGAGTGAGTGCGTTTCATCTGTCTGGTGGATCATTACTGTGTGATTTACACTGACTTCATTAGTTAAGACCCTTTCATCAGACTCCTCTTTCGTCTTATCTTTATCCTGAGTTCTTGGGGAGTTTTCTTTTTTCTTTATTTGACTTTTCGGTTGTGTGATCCATTGTGTATGGTTTGGTTTTGAGGAGGTTTGGAGGGGTGAAGATTCTATACTCAGGCTGGTCCAGTTCACAGCATTTGACTGGTTTGGTTGGACCAGGGGCGTGTTGATGTGTTTTGATGCAATTACTTCAGGTGCTGGTTTCTGTTTCCTATTAGCGGTGTGATGAAAAATGGGATAGGTATGAATATCTGTTGAAGGTTGGAATTTAAGTTGAACCCTCCCTTTCCTTGCGCGTTTCCTTTGTCTTTTTGTTAGCTTATTTTTAGACTGGGTCATTACGTGTTGTGCTTCCTCTTTTTGACCTGGATCGTTGTCAGGTTTTTCTTTACACTGCTTGCTTATTTCTTCCTCTACACAGCTATTTTGAGTGGAATCTCTTACTATGAGTTGGCTTGCAATTCCCACGTCTGATTTTATTGACTCAATGTTACTCGGAGTTTTGGAGTTATGTTTTATATCCATTGATGACTGGACAGCCCTTAGTATGTCATTTAATATTAATGGTAAATTTGACAAATTATCCACTAGTTTGCCACAAACACAACTTGGCTGGATAATCTCTGTACAAAGTCCCTTGTCAGCCTTCCCTTGAAGTAGGGTTGCCATGTGGTCCAGCCTGATGTTTATGCCAGAGATATGGCTCGCAATGAGATTTATTAAATCGATTTGAACGTCCATTTTATCCGACTGGAAGTTCAAAGCTTTGATTGCCTGCTCTAAGGTGTTTAGAAGTGTTTTACTCCATGAGGTCTTATCTTCTTCTTTGGGCCATGTTTCCTGGACATCTAAATCTTCGTCTGTCCTGCTCATTGAAGATATCGTGATTGGAGATTCCTGGTTTAGAATGTTGTTGCTCCTTCCTGTATTTTTTTTATTTCGATCTTTGTCCCATTCGTGGGAGTTGACGTTTGGGTGTAAAGGTGTAGATTCCAGTCTTCCGTTGCACCCTGGTCCATTTTTCACATGATCTTGAGATCTGAAGGTGTCATGAGTACCTTGGCTATGTTTTAGATGAACTTGTAACTGGGGTTGGTTAATGTTTACCGTTCCTGTTTGTATGTCCAAGCTTATGTCGTCAGGTAGGGAGAAGGAAGTCGGCCATGAGTCTTCCTGTGTGACAGTTTGACCCGCCACCGATTTAATCCTTGGTATTACTTCTTCCACTTTACCCTGGACCATGGACTTTTTTTCCTTATCACTTTCATGGGATTGGGAAGCGCTCTTATTTATTTGGGCTATTACCACGATGCGATTGCCGCAACCAATGTTGCTTTTTTGTTTGTCTGGAGACTGAGAGATTTGTTTCTTGTCAGATGATTTGTTAATAGGACAACTCTCACTGTGAGTGTCCTGTGAATCCTTGTCTTTCTCCTTTGTACTATTTGATTGGCGTTGCACGTCCTCCTTTATATATGGTGCCGGTGTAATCGGGCTTGATTGGAGGACTTGATCCTGCGTTTGCCCATGAATTGTCGTCATGGGGTCCTTAGGAGAAAAGAATTTTTGAATCCCTATGTTACGTTGTTTTGAGCTAGGGGATGTTAGCTCAGGTGCTGACACTAGTCTCTTTCTTTGTTGTGCCATCCTCTTCCTTTTTTTAATTGGCTTATTTGAGCCCTGGCTCTGGTCTTCTTCGTCTTTTCTTGATCTTGCGCTTATATTGAGACGCAGTTTTCCAGATCTCATTCTTTAGATCTATTAGGTGGAAAACCTAGCAGACTGATACCTTGATGACTTGGTGTCCTGGTGTCCGTTGTGCCAGCTCTACCACTGTACCTCCAATCGCACTCCACCTGCACTCCCCCACCTCCCAAGCCTATCTACCCCTCTAATAGGAATAGCTGCCGTCAGGGAGGATAGCGAGGTGCTGTTACGTTTTTTGCGGAGACTAGCGAGGTGTATCGTTCAAGTTCTGGTAAGTGCTGCTTTAAAAGACACTTTTAAAGGGTAGATTTACCAGGTATTTAGTAAGATCAAGTATCACCCTGGGTCTGTAGTTAGTTTTCAAATGTTCTGTCAGGACTCGGTAGTGGCCGCTGGACCCCCTTACTGGTGCTGCCTCTGAGTTATTGAGGGACCCGGCGACTTTCCAGTAGCTCCGGGGGCCAAAACGTTGCACAAACGCTGTGGCAGCTGTGGACGCAGCTCCGGTAGCTCCGTAGCTCGCCTAGCACTGCTGCGGCTTTGCGGCTCTCTGCTGCTCTCTGGTATGGCCTGGTATTGCAATTTCTTTGGTCCACAATGAACACCAGCTACTTTACACATGGACACATTTAGCTGTCCTCCGACCACTGGTTGTAAAAAAAGTTGTTGTCCTTTGACACACTATTGGGCAGTGTGGAACTGGGGGGCAGGGAGTTGGGCAAGGGCACGGTGCGATTGTAGGCGGGGTGTGGCTCCCCCTTGCCACTCACTGCTCTTTGTCTCGTGGAGTAATCCCTAGTGGCCGAGTTAGCACAGCGATAGCTCAGCTCGGCAGAACACTCCTGTGCCCCCGGCTCCCGGCTCCCAGAGCTTACCGGACAGTTGTTCTGCCTGTGCCAGTGCCTCGCGGGTCACCCTCACGCCGTCTCCGCGTCAGAACGCTGCTCCTGGTTCCTGTGCTTTGCTGGGTTGCTGCTGAGCCTGCGCCTGCGAGTCACCCTCTCCTGCGCCACGGGTTTCCTGCTTCCTGCCTCTGCAGGACCCGCCGCTCTTCAGCCGCTCTCTCGAGGGTGGTGAAAAGGTAGTGTAACGGATGGCGGAGGGCTCCTCCGAGCACCGGCTCGCTCCTTCCAACTCTCTGGTTCTCACGAATGCTGCAAAATTCCGCGCAACAGCACCACCTACTGGCTGGTTTGCAATGATTGACTGTATCAAAGGCCACAGACAGATCCAATAAAATTAGAGCTGCCCTATCATTTAGAATTGATACATTTACCACAAAATCTAGTTGTGTGTATTTCCAGCCCCTGAGTTCAGGGGGTACAGCCACATTTAAGAATGTAAAGTTACTATTAGTAACTACTGACATGTAGGCGTAGCTCTATACAGTCAGGGTAGAGATCTCTCCGTGTTATATACTATAGAGTTCTTTTTGTTTGTAGTTACTATAAGGGGCAGTTTGTGAATAGAAATTGGCTTAATTTTCTTTGGGTGGGTGCATTTCTCTCCCTGTGACCCCACCGAGCCCTCAATTAACTTCTCCTTACTCCTCACTAAGGGCTAGATGTAGGTAATTCTAATTTACCGACTCATAAATACCGAATTTTACCGATTCTGTATTTATGAATCGGTAAATTAGAAGGAGGGAGATGTAGGTGAATTTATTTTTTGAAATACCGAATCTGTAAAAATCGGTATTTACCGAATCGGTAAATACCGATTCGGTATTGCCCATTGATTCCTATGGGTCTTGAAGCCCATAGGAATCAATGGGCAATACCGATTCGGTATTTACCGATTCGGTAAATACCGAATCCTGCAAGGGTGCAGGGGTGTCACTTTGACACCCTCTAGCACCCCGAATACAGGCACGTGTAACATGTGGCACACATACATGCCCTAAGGGCATGTCTGTGTGTCACATTGCACAGGTGTGCATGCACAGATGTGCATGCACACCTGTATTCGGTATTTTACCACCCAATGGGATTGGGTGGTAAAATACCGACTCTTAAGGGCCTGTGGCACTCTTTGAAGTGCCACCTACATCTCATTTACAGAATCGGTAAATTTACCGAATCGGTATTTTACCGATTCTGTGTATTTACCGAATCGGTAAATTTACCGATTCTGTAAATGACATGCCCCCTACATGCCAAATCCTAAATACCGGTCGGTAACGGCCGAAATCGGCCATTACCGACCGGTATTTGAGCTCCTACATCTGGCCCTAAATCCTTCATATTTAATAGTAGACATTACCCATTTTCCAACCACCCCCGCTGTTACTACTAAAACATAGACGTACATGCAGTGCTTAATTTGTGGAATGAAAATAAGTGTGAGGGTTGAGGGTATTTCACAGGAGCCCCAGCAGCTAACACAAACCCACAGACAGTGCTGTCAAATGCCACTGCCAGATACCTAATAACTATCACACTCCAACAAATGTGATAATTTTGATGATTTCACCTCACCTGATCAAAAACAGGGTTTGCAGGTTTTGAGAATGGCCTGGGCAATCTGGTGTTTTTATGTCTTAATGTATATTAAATTGTTGCTGATGTGTTCTGCTAAAAGAACAGTCAAATAGTGGCACCATATGATGCACTGTCCAAAGTAGGTGCCGCTGCTGAGCTCCAGCAAGCACCGGCACAAATTAAACGCTGCCTACATGTGTATAGATCTCCGCAGTTGGGGCAGAGATCCCCACACTGAAAAGATAGGGCGGTGAAGGCTTAGACCATTGCACGTGGGTTAGTGAACAGCATTTTGTAGTACATAAGTAGTACTATTGTGGTACTACTGAAAGTACTAAAAAAGGTAATTTGTGAATAGGCCCCTGAGTTTCTAACCAGAGTATTACTCCTATTTGAGGAAAAACCTGATAAGGGTTACCTAGTGGATTTTTGGGCTAGTTCACAATATAGCTTTAGTTGCTGGATAGTCATAATAAAAATGAACCCCCATTGCAACTTACATTTTTGTTCCAGCAGTGAATACCACAGCACTGTTCTGAGGATTTTTACTGGGAGTTGGCGTAACTTGGGTAATTCTGTGTAGTATTATCATGTGGAATTAACTAAGAATTCTAGGAGATTATGCTGAATTACATGAGAAGAGAAATTCTCCACTTAGCTCTATTTCTTGGCACAAAAATGCCCTTTTGTGTCCAAAATGGATGCGAGGATGCATTTTTCTTGAACAAATTGCGTTAAATGCAACAGAACACGAATAGCGAGTGCAAGCAGCCGCTCTCGCTTACTAAATGTGCTCAAGGGGTAGGATTTTTCCCCAACTTATTCCCAGCATTTAGAAAATGCACCTTTGTGTCCAAAATGGACGCAAGGGTGTATTTTCATGCTAAAATAATCCTCCACATGCAACAGGACACAAATTGCGAGCAGTTGCTCGCTAAATGTGCTCCTGATGTAGGATTTATCCCCCAATTACTCCTGGCATTTTATGCTATTTTCTTAGTGCAAAATACACCCTTGCATCCAAAATCGACGCAAGGACGCATCATTGCGCTAAGAAATAGCATTAACTGTAGTAGAACACAAACCGCGAGCGTTAGCAGTCACTCGCTAAATGTGCTCTTGCTGAGGATTTGTTTGCCCATAATTACACGAGCAGGAGTAATTGCGTAATTATCGGTAATTCCGCATCAAAGAGTAAAGAAGAATTACCAAAATTACTCAATTACTGCAGCGTAATTGAAATTCCACCTTGGCCTAATCTTTGCTCAAGCATTAAGCCTCTGTGCAAAATGGCTGGAGTCCAGCACATCAATGCATTCAATGCACAGACCAAGCCACTTCCGGGACCGGGAACTTCATGGCCAATACTATTTCAGCATTGAAGCGCCCACTTTGTAAACAAATTGAAAAAAATAAAAATGGCCTTCAAAAAATAAAATGCAATGGGCCTTCAATAAAATCCAATTTAGAATACAAAAGGGCTTGCATGTGAAAAATGTTCGATCACCGCTGAGTGCTCACACAGACCAAGAACTTAAGCATACCATTGACAAAGATAAATGCCCCATGAGGCCTCTTGCACATTAAAACACTTTGAATAGCGAGTTAATATTATGGGATAGAATATCCACGTTGAAACGCTGTATTTGCAGAGGTGTGTGTGTACGTGTGCGTTTGTTGTGTGTCTCTTTTTTGTGCGTGTAATAGGCTTGAAAGTGTGTGTGCAACCTGCCATCACAAAAAATCATTTACATTGTATGCAAGGAAAAAAAGAGCTTTCATGCAGGAGAGAGTGCTGGCGTCGATGTAGCTGAAAAAAAGCACTGAAGTGATTATGCTTTGAGCCTTTTGAATTCCGGTGTGGGGGGAGGGGCGCAGACCTCCAGGTTATGCAGTTGCGTTTGTAATTTAATTAAGAAAACGAAACGTTAGCACTGCAGGTGGCAGATAAAACCGACGTTTTTAGAGGTATTTTTTGTATTATTAAAAGAGACTGCGCTCGTGGGGCAGAAGTGTCCCTTACACATCCCGCGTGACATTTTCACAATCGGACGAAGAGCGCCCGCAGATAAGGAACGCGGGCTTCCGGCGCTCACTTCATATTCAGAATCAATGAATTCCCGGCTGCCCCCGGAGATTTACGGGTCTGCATCGCTAATGAGCGTTTCCTTAAGCAGGAGCGGCCTCTCTGGCCTTCAGATAAATCTCACGGGGCCATAAATTTGGCTTCAGAAAGCTAATAGAGAAATCATCGTCCCAGGCGCGGCCACTACGGCGGGCGAGCGGCTTGCTCCATCATTCTGGAGAGAGCAGCGCGTCGCGGCCGCCCCGCCCACCGCTCCCGGGGACCAGTCACTTTTATTAACTGCGCATTTATTTTGTATGCTTTTCTGATACATCACCACTGGCAGTGTCGCATCTCCTGAGCAGTGGCGTAGCAAGTGTGTAATGGCCCAACCTAGTGCATACCTGCCAGCATTTTAGAAGAGTAAAGTGGGAGATAAAAAATTATTACAATAATTATCAGGAGAATGTATTTCCCCCCATTGACTTATATTGAAGGACAGAAAATTTTAAAAAGCAAAATGAAGCTATTTTTAAAACAAAAATCGAGTGTCTCCCGCCTGATTCGGATCTATGTATGCTAATGCAAGGAAGGATATGGGCACATGGCGCTGTTTGAACTCTGCAGTACAACAATAATCGGTGTTTGGTGGCCCCCTCTGGCCCCGGTGCCACTGCACCTGCTGCATCAACAGAAGCTGTGCCCCTGCTTGACAGTGTTTTACGTGTGCTTAACCCCTTGCGTGCTCATGACGGAACCACGCCTTCATGAGCCACGGGCGGCGTGTGCTCATGACGGCGTGGTTCCGTCATGCGGCTGCCACTCCGCCCATGTGGCATTAATTTCCGCCTTTGCGGGCGAATTAATGAGCGGGCGGGGCCGTGACAGAACCACACCGTCATGAGCACATGCCGCCCATGACTCATGACGGCGTGGTTCCGTCATGAGCACAGCAGCGCCGCGCTCACCCCTAGCCCCCCCGTGCCACGGTGAAATTAGCGCCGCGGCGAAGGGGTTAAAAAGGTGTGGTTGGGAGGCCTTCTGAAGGAAAGAGGCCTAACAAACGTAACTGTTTATAAGTAGGGGTATTTTTGATATCGTAGCTGGTACAAAAATAGCCTTTATCTATACATACTTCAAGGAGCAAATAAAAATATTAAACACTTTTAAATGTGTTCTAGGGTTGCATTACTGATCCATGACTAATAAGGAAACAGTGCCAGCAAAGGAATCGGTGCAAATGAATAAGGATTATTTTGTTTGCAGTCCTATTTAGTATCACTTCCAGGCCTTGCAGACTTTTAAAACAACAACAAATGACTGGTATTTTTCTCTTGGAAACGTGGCAACCCTATTGAAAGAGGCATGACCTCTATAACTAAGAGCACGCTCTATGTATGTGAACTAAAATCGACTCAGAGTGGTGGTGATCCCTAACGTGATGGGGAACACACAGTGTTGTTTAAATGCCCCTCACACACCAACAGGCCCCTTGGTGTCATGCTTCATCATCGGGGCCTTCGCACCCCTCTACGGGATGCGGCGTGCTACGACTCGCGGGTACGCAGGAGCACTTGGAAGTGAACTATGTGAGGGGGTGTGTTGCTAAAGTGTGAGTGAGGTGAGGTGAAACAATGTGAATAGTTAAAAAATACCTGGCGCGTGGGTGAAACAATTTTATTAAATCCCCGGCTGGTATTATTAAAAAAGAAGTGCAAGGCGTGGTTATGAGAATACGGATTAGGGTATTACAACCACTGTAAAAAGTGTCAACATGTTTCGGAGCTCAGAGGCTCCTTCTTCAGGACAAGGATAGCACTTACCCTCCCCTTACTCACATGTAAATGTAAAAGTGTAAAAAATAATTACAACAATGTGTAATATACCTAACAATGTTATATATGTAGGTGGGTGTCGTTGCGCCCAATTGGCGATGAAAACGTAAAGTTCTCAAATATAAGACCTCATGAGCCTGTGCGTGTTATTGGGGGATCCTTCCTTTCTGTTCAGAAAATGACGGTTACTGCAATGGCTAGTCGCCTGCCTTCCCTCAACGCGGCTCCGATGAAGTCATCGGAGCCGCGTTGAGGGAAGGCAGGCGACTAGCCATTGCAGTAACCGTCATTTTCTGAACAGAAAGGAAGGATCCCCCAATAACACGCACAGGCTCATGAGGTCTTATATTTGAGAACTTTAAGTTTTCATCGCCAATTGGGCGCAACGACACCCACCTACATATATAACATTGTTAGGTATATTACACATTGTTGTAATTATTTTTTACACTTTTACATTTACATGTGAGTAAGGGGAGGGTAAGTGCTATCCTTGTCCTGAAGAAGGAGCCTCTGAGCTCCGAAACATGTTGACACTTTTTACAGTGGTTGTAATACCCTAATCCGTATTCTCATAACCACGCCTTGCACTTCTTTTTTAATAATACCAGCCGGGGATTTAATAAAATTGTTTCACCCACGCGCCAGGTATTTTTTAACTATTCACATTGTTTCACCTCACCTCACTCACACTTTAGCAACACACCCCCTCACATAGTTCACTTCCAAGTGCTCCTGCGTACCCGCGAGTCGTAGCACGCCGCATCCCGTAGAGGGGTGCGAAGGCCCCGATGATGAAGCATGACACCAAGGGGCCTGTTGGTGTGTGAGGGGCATTTAAACAACACTGTGTGTTCCCCATCACGTTAGGGATCACCACCACTCTGAGTGGATTCTACTTTGTTTATTCATAAAACTAGGGAGGCCGAATCCACTGACTCTCTCTCTCCCTCCTCTTGTTAAATTCTTGTGAACTAAAATCACCACTGGGCAGTGCTTAATTTGAGGCGGTGGTGGAGCCCACTGACACACTTTTTTGAGCACTAGCACTTATTTTCTCCCAACCAACTTTGATCCAGAGCAAGAGAGAGAACAAGCATTGAAAATGCAATAGGTCTCACCTTTGATTAGGTTAAAGCCATTTGCTTTGCTGATGGTATTGTATAGCAAAGCAAATGGCTTTAACTTAATGAACGGCGAGACCTATTGCTCCCAGTCCGTATACTCACACTTTTTCCTTGTCCCCCCCTTGTTACTGAACCCAGACCTTCCAACTCACACGGTGCCACCATGTGTTACTCCATATCTGCTCCTATCACATAGTAACCCAGGGTGGAGCAGACATCACACAGTGTGCCCACAATTAACTGGAAACCTCGCAGAGAGCAAGTTTCCAGCTAAGTGTTTGAAGGCTCAGCTTAGCCTCTCAATCAGCATGTGTAGAGCAAGGCACTGTCACCCCTGAGGGTATCTGGACGTTAGGGTGCGAGGTCTCAGTCAAAAAGCCAGGTCTTGAGGGAATGGCGGGAAGAGGGAAGAAATTAGCAGAAAAAGGCAAAACAGAGGTCGGAAAAATGAGCGAGAAGAAAAGGCAAAACAGAGGTCGGAAAAATGAGCGAGCAGAAAAGGCAAAACAGAGGTCGGAAAAATGAGCGAGCAGAAAAGGCAAAACAGAGGGCAGAAAAACGAGCAGAAAAGGCAAAAGAGAGCAGAAGAGGACAACACAGAGAGTAGAAGGCAGTGAACATAACACAGCAACGACAAATTATATCATAGTGTAGGATAATGAAACTCCCTTGTCTTACGTCCCATCGTCCTCAAGGTCCTCATGTTCATTCCCCATCACAGAGCGAACAGTCTCATCCCTCACTTCCTAACCACTGACCATCCTACTAGCCCAGGGTGCTCTAAAATGCAGCACCTGCCATTTATTGTCCATAAAAGCGTCATTAGGAGATAAGAATCTTAGGAGGTGGTGGAGGGTGTCAAAAGGACTCTGGAGAGAGAGAGGGCTGCAAGACCAGCTCTGGCTACTAGGTGTGTTCCCTCTTCAGCCACCACGCTCTTGCCTGCTAATCTCATGAAAAGAACCAATGTGTTAAACACAGTGGTACAAAAGGGGGTGGTGATGGACGGAGCATCTGAACCAATCAAACACTCACACCTAGTCAACAGATCTGAGTTTAATCCATCACCGTTCTCTAGCCCACTCTGCCACCCCAGTTCAGACATGGCCATATGCAAAGTGAGCAAGGGACTTACGTCTGAGCATACCCTGCCAAACTTATGGCGACCAAAGCGGTACAAAAGGGGGTGGTGATGGACGGAGCATCCAAACCAATCAAACACTCACAACCAGTTAACAGATCTGATGTGAGTCCCTTGCTCACTTTGCCACTGGATTCAAGCAAGCCTGGCTGAAGACGGCTGTAATGCCAGAAACCGGTCCTAGGAAACTTGAATCCGGTCCAGGGAAGGCATGGCTTGGCAGTTCGGGCTGGACTGTTCCCATGAGGCACAGTGTCAGACTGATTTGCATATGGCCATGTCTGAACTAGGGTGGCAGAGTGGGCTAAAGAACGGTGATGGGTCAAACCCATATCTGTTGACTGGGTGTGAGTGTTTGATTGGTTTGGATGCTCCGTCCATCACCACCCCCTTTTGTACCGCAATGTGTTAAACACAACACCATCCCCTAATCTCAGTCAAAGAAACTGGTCAAGGCGATGCACATATGTATCACTGACCTAAGAAGACAGCTACACTAGCTGAAGAAAAGAGGATAATTGAATAAGTAGGTGGCACAGACATGCCTGCGAAATATTGATTTTGTAACTTATATAAAATGAACAAAAGTATTTAAAAAAGGAACCTGAAAGAAGAGAAGATAACAGTAAGCAAAACTTGTGGCTCAAAGGGAACCGTAGGGAGATAAAGAACGAAATGGTAGGAAGAAAGTGGTCAAGAAAGCAAGATTAGAAGAAAGAGAAAATTAGAGAAAGGAAGGAGGAGAAAATAGGAAAGGGGGAGAAAGAATGAAAGAAAGGACACAAAACAAAGAAAAAGAAACAAAAGAGACAAAGAATGAAAAAAGAAAAAAGAGAATGAAAGAAAAAAAATAAATTATAATGAAATTAAACAGTCACAAATGGAAGATGGATAACAAGAAAAAAATGCTATTTAAACCCGACACCCCTCAAAGAGATTTACCCCTTCACCGTTTAGCCATTTCTTCCTCAGCAACTGGCCCATAAGTCTCCACCTACAGCACGTGGTCCCAGCTCCATAACGCCACTGGAAGATTGAACGCATTCCTTGTTTTCCACCATGAACGTCTTGTCGATCCTTTCATAAATACTATAAACCATGTCATCACAGTCCCTTGAAACCAGCAATTTTCCTTCTAAATTACCCCTCTGGCGAGAAATATTCCACACAATAAATGGCCCTACCTCTGCCATTCGAGAAAGCAATGTCCAATTTAACCTTGATGGAGTAAAATCATTATTGGTCCCCTGTAGGGATGTCTGAAGGGAAGCGGGGGTTTGGAAGACTGCATTATCCTCTCTGCAGCCTGACAGGCTCAGGATGTGGTCTCACTGGAGTCAGGCAAGCTCTGCAGCCCACCAGCTGCTTAGTTCATACAAAAACACATTTGTGCTAGTGTCATTACTAGGTTCTTGGAAGTTCCAATTCAGCCAATAAGCAGAGTGCTGGTTGAATTGGGGCTACCTCCTCAGTCCTCACCTCGTCCACTTACTTATCAAATGTTGTTTCACCTCTAACTTCCAGGCACCAAGTGATCCAGCAAAACAAGCATTGGCAAATTCAATATGTCTTGCCTATGCGAGAGGATGTATGACGTTACAACGCATACTTTTACAACACATTTTTTACAACGCAACATCCATTACAACGCATTCCATTACAACGCATGCCATTACAATGAATTTTTTAAAACTACCTTTACAACGCATTCCATTACATCGCATACTACCTTTACAACGCATACCATTACAACGCATAACATTACATTGCATGTATGGTAAGTATTGGATAGTGTAAGAGTACAAATTACTATTCTAACTCCAGGGGGGTGCAACAGTAGGGATAAGTGTTGGATAGTGTGGGGGTAAAAATTACTATTCTAACTCCAGAGGGGTGCAACAGTAGGGTAAGTGTTGGATAGTGTAGGGGTAAAAATGACTGTTCTCACTCCTGGGGGTGCAACAGTAGAGTAAGTGTTGGATAGTGTAATGGTACTATGCATTGTAATGTTATGCGTTATAATGGTATGCGTTGTAATGACATGCGTTGTAGTGGTATGCGTTGTAGTGTCATGCGTTGTAATGGTATGTGTTGTAATGACATGCGTTGTAGTGGTATGCGTTGTAGTGTCATGCGTTGTAATGGTTGTTGCATTGTAAAAGTTTCGTTGTAATGGTAGTGCGTTGTAAAAGTTGCGTTGTAAAGGTTGTTTCCCATGCGAGAGCTATAGGCTTTGCCTATGTTTTTTTAACCCATATTGTAGAGCAGCATAGCTGCCATGTAGCATGGCAAAAAGTAACAAAAAAAACAATATGACATGGGCCGTGCTGACCACCTCAGAGCATTTTTTTTCTTCTGGCGTTTGGGCAACACTGGCTAATGCAAATTTAATTATTTACAAAATGTTTTATTGAATAATGCAATATGCAGAATTTATGTTAAAAAAATTAAGTGTGTGTTAATGCAAAATTTGCAGTAGGCAATCATACTTAGAACATATAGGTCTGTAACCTAGTAATAAGGCCTGGATTTTATTTTTAAGATGACATATGTGAGCACAACATGCTATAACTTAAGAGCCCATTAATACTGAAATGCTTGTTTTTTTTAAACAAACTGTTGTGAAAGATGTTTTATTGTCTTTGCTGCAGATGTTGCAATCTCGAAAGCTACAGTTTTTCAGTTAATGAATAAACATTTGTTGTAATAGACAGCTAATAGTGATGTTCTCACCACAAGACAAAAAGGATAATTCATGGGAGAATGTGTTGGAAAACAAGAAAGGATATGCCTGAAATATTCAAGGACACATGGTTAGAAGACAATTGTACTCTGTGACAAGATGGGGAGTAGACCTGTTCCCAGGAGTGTGGTGAAATCTCATTGGTCAACATAGAGAAGAAAGAATAATAACCCCTTGGCCGCGGCGGTAATTCCGCCGCTGCTCTGGGGGGGAGAGGGGTTAGCGCGGCGCCGCCATGCTTGTGACGGAACCACTCTGTCCTGAGCCAAGGGCGAGCTGTGCTTATGACCACATAGTTCAGTCACGACTCCGCCCACTCACTAATTCGTCCTCGCAGGCGGGGAATCAATGCCGCGTGGGCGGAGCGGCAGCCGCATGACGGAACTACGCCGTCATGATCACACGCCACCCGTGGCTCATGATGGCGTGGTTCCAGCACAAGCATGGAAGGGGTTAATGTAAGAATCTAGAAAACATGTGTTTATATTAGTGTGTGTACTTAGACTAGGAGAGGCAGATTCATTGAGACTTTTGTGACTTCCTTTTGCAGAGCACTTTATATGTGTTCCCTTTTCCCAACTCTCTAAGAGGAAACTCTGTACTGAGTTTTCTGAACATCTCTTTATGAGAAGTCTTAGTTTATTTCTTGATCTGCTATTATTTGCGGTGAGAATATTTTCCAGCTTAGACTGCTAGAAGTTTTATGCTTATGCTTGATTCTCTTATCAGAACTCTTCATGAGTTCCCGAGCTGACACCTTAGTTCCTTCTGGCATTGAACTTGAGTAAGCTAGAATGGGTAAGTTGCTTTATGGAACATGCTTTTACATTTATTTGTATTGGCCATCTTATTACTAATAATTGATTGGTTAATTGTTAACCTTTTCTGATGACTTTTGGAAAACACTTAATAAAGAATTAAAAACGAAAGGATTTGAAAATAAAACCCTTTAACTCATACCTAACTCTCTTTATTGACTGAACGAAAGTAATGATAGTTGATAACGTTTATGATTGACTTCAGCTCTTTACATCTCTGCCGACATCTAAGATCCATCGATCTTGTATGTGGGGTTCATGGTGATGAGTAATGACAAAGATACCCTGTGCTCCACCACTGGGAGGGTGGAGTGTGTTGGGGTGGGAGGTAAGAAGCAACACAAGCAAGGGTGGGCTTCAGATGGGAAAGAAGCAATACAGACAGAGGTGGGATGGGAAAGAAGCAATACAGACAGGGGTGGGATGGGAAAGAAGCAATACAGACAGGGGTGGGATGGGGAGAAACAATACAGACAAGGGGAGTGAGAGGGAAAGAAGCAACAAGGACAAGGACAAAAGGGGAATAAGAAAATAATCCTCAATCACAGCGTGAGCAGCGGGAGTAAAGTAATCAAAATGAAGCAATCAGGACTTGGTCCATGCTCCACACGAAAGGAGAGTAAGTGGGGTCGGCATGCGCTAGCCAATAAGGAGACAGCAAATAAATGTGGCAATGAAGCCAGATGATGACAAGGAATCGGCGGGCTCCAAGTCCCTTGTTGAATACAATGTCTCTTACAAGCAACAGCACAAGAACGGTATCTTAGGAAAGACCTAAATATTACCCTCTACTTCTTTTCCGTGTCCTTCCTCCTCCCTGCCCAACGTGCAATTTAATGGAATTTTGGGGTCCCAAGCAAAACATGTTTTGGGGACCCCATTTTAAAATAAATTTGAATTTTCTTCCCCTATTCTGCCAATTCATGCCTGCATGATGCCAAACAATATTGAATTATATCTGAAACCTGCAGAAATATGGGTACCTAAAACATTCAAACGTACAAGCAGGACCATGTTCGGTGGCCAAATCGTGAAAAGAGTAAGTTTGAATGAACATTGATGAAACAATTTCTCTCAACCAACTTCTACCCAGATGCTAGTTCTCCCACTATAAGAAAGACATGGTAAGGGCTTTAAAATAAGGCATATACTATCAAAATAAGACAAAAGCAAGTAGTATTTGAAATTGTTGCTGTAGATGACAGACATTCTCAATCACTATTAAATCACTTTTCCAAACTTACATTTATGCTGCAAGACCAAAGGTCACTGCACTGAGGAATGTCCCCATTCATTAGGTGAAATATGATAATTTTCCCCTTAATTAGTTTCCCCTGTCCCTCCTCTACTTTTTCTGTAAGTAAACCTCTCTGGTTAGACAGTGACTTTTGGAGCTGCTGAGTAAGAGGAATTGTATGAGGCAAGCGACAGGGTAAGGAAGGAAAATTCATGAGAACTGCAAAGCATGTGATGTGAAGTAAAGGGAGAAGGAAGTCAGAGACACAGTTGACGTAGAGAGACATGCGACATGCCGAACAACATAAGGCCCACCTGTCTCCATGAAAAACCAAAATGGCCTTCTACTAAGAACAGCTCAGGAATTACCTGCTCCCAGACACAACCCAACATAGCCCCCTACAAAGAAAAACCCAGGACTGACCTGCTTTCAAGAACAACTCAACATGGGGTCCTTCATTCCTCAAGAGTCGCTGGCCAACATGTTGGTGCGTTTGTGATTTCCTACTGACAGATCACTCACTTGCCCCAGCCGGGCTACTTGCTATATTATTATTAATGTATGAAACAACAGAAAACATAGCTAGAATTCATTGCAGTCATCTGATTTTTGAGTAGAAGCTGGGTGGGAGATGGCTACAGTTTTGGAGATTTTACTTAAACTCTTTAAAGTAAAGTATGTAAAAAATTAACAAGAAGGGGAACAACATATTGTTTTTAAAAAGCTTGCAGTGTTCTGTGAGGACTGACGAAGCCACGGCGACAGCCACAACATAGAGCGGTATCAATCGCAAACAGAGGATCCGTAGGCATGAGCGGCACTTGGGGACTGACCGGCCAGGGCATTGAGCTGCCTATGGCATTCTCTAGGGCACCCCTTTACCCTTTCTTTGGGTGCCAACGCTGCATTACTTGGGACACAGCCTATAAATCACTATGCTGCATTGTTGGAAACAACTCAACTCATTTCGTTAAGCTTGGCGTTGCCCTTCCGGTGATAGAGGTCACCTTGCTGGCCGCCCACCAACACTTTGCTGCCAATATGCATCACAAATGTGTCTTTGCAGTATCTTGCTGAGCTCTGCAGACCTTGTTCTGTGCCAGAAGACTGGGAGGAATTCTTTCAACTAAGGACCCACTTTCTAGGACACCATTCTGAAAGTCATGACTGTGCCTTGCAGCCCAGAACAGTGTCTACCTGGGCATGTCTATGAACCTGTAGGGTATGACCATATCTAACTGTCTTAGGTCAGGGTTAATTGTACATGTCAAACCATTACAGTATGTGGGAATGTATTGTTGTCTAGTACAATGTGTATCTATACATAGCTGGCAGTGTGTTGTGTACGTCTGTGCATTGCTGTTCAGTACAGTGTATGGCTGTATAGAATTGTTAAGTTTAGTTTAGGCATAAAAACACAACAGGATTTATTGACTTGGTACTGGGACTTGCTAGATGGGAGGAAATTATGAATTGGAAGGTGCCTAGGCCTTCCAGGGTGGCAAAATGGAAAGGGGAGCTGATTCGGTGGGTGGGTTATGAGAGCTCAGTGTTATACAGTGAAGTGAGGAAAAGTAGAGGATCAATTGAAAGGGTACGAGCATGGGATGATTTATTAGATTCCCTTAAAAGTTTGGATATGAGTGATGAATCTGGAGAAGAAAACGAGTAGAAATGTACTTTGCAAATTAATATGTGTTAATCTGAAATGTACTTTGCGAATTGAGAGGTTCATTAGGATGGCGGACGGACAAAGTCAGTCCGCCATCCTGTCTGAGGACTGGACCATCCGCCACAGGTGCAGAGGTCCTGTCCGTGGAATTAGGATGCACCCGCCACAGTGGTGGGTGCATCCCGCATTTTTAACATTGCGGCCGCAGTGTTAAAAATGCATGTTGTGCGTTTCAAAGCACAACATGACAGGCACGCCGCGGTGCCTGCCATGTTGTATTTTGAAACGCAGGGGGGTGCCATAGGTACCCCCCATGTGCCCCCCCTTCACCCTGGGGGCCCGCAATGGGCCCCCAATGCAAGGACCGTATGGCTTTTTGTGGCGGCATTGCCGCCACGGAAATGCATATCCCCCCAGCACATCCTAATATGGCTGGCGGTGTCTGATAGACACCGCCACCATATTAGAGCTTTTCCGCCTCGGTCGCAAGGCGACCGCGGCGGAAATGAGGCGGATGGTCTTCCCGTCTGCCACGGTTCCCCCGCAATTGTAATATGGCAGGGGGGGGGGGGGAAATAGGTGGCGGATGGGCAAGGATGGCGGACGGATCGCCACCGCCTGCATGGCGGTGGCGATCCGTCCGCCATCCTAATTGACCCCTTAGATGTGTCAATACTTGCTGTTTTGGGAACTAAACTTAGGGGGGGAGAAGTAGGGGTAAGTAGTAATAGTTATTGTACTGTTGTGCCTGTTTTATTATAAATGGCAATAAAATTATGCTTAGAAAAAAAGGTTTTGTGCATTTCTATACGTTACTTAGTACTGTGGTGTATTATACTATATAGCTATCCCATTTAGGCCTCAATTACATTTGGCCTTTTAAATCCACATTATTTCCTCACCCTGTAATTACCGTCAACATGGACAAGTCCAGGGGCAAAATAAATAATACGGATTTCAAGTTTTTCACAGGGAGATAGTGTTTGCTTTTTCAACAGCCATAATTTTGGTGTCGAAACAAAAACATGTATTTCTGATGGGACCAGTAGATCCAGTTCCAGTGGGCCCAGTGACTTTGGTTCACAGGCCCATGGGAATTTACAAAACCCTAGTAATCAAAGCCAAAGGGCCCAATTCACAAAGGTAAACTGAGATGAAAGTCTAACTTTACGACTTTCGGTATTCACAAAGGGCACTTATGAGTAGTAAAGTTAGACTTTTGTCTCAGTTTTGGTTTCAGTCAAACTTAAAACCAAAACCTAAGTTTAACTGAGACAAAAGTCTCATCTGGGAGATGGGGGGCAGCTGGTTGCACCCACTTTTCTTTACTATTTCAGAATTATAGAGCCTGGCTTAGAGTTTGGTGGAAGGAGTTTACTCTGTTGGGATGGCAGAGGACAATACCTTCACCATCCAGAGGGATCACCGCCCATCAAATGTAGTTATCTACTGGCCCTGCGGACAACTTTCTATAAGGACACTCGTCTTTCAAACTTTTCAAAAGTTCTTTCTTTATCAAAAACAAATTCCCAAAGCGGGAGTTTGTTTTTGAAAAATAAACAAAATGGTGGCAACCCCACACCGTGGGAGTTTTCTCATGTGGCATGGGCGCCATTAATGATTAATTCTGGATGTTACCACCAGATTTTTTTCTGCTGTGACAGACAGGGAAAAAAAGAACTTTGCACTTAATAGGGCAGCTGTTGTAAAGACCCTCCTCTGACAGCCCCTCTGAGGAAGTATTCCAGCGACTAAACCAATGGGGGTTCCATCAATGGAATACTTACAGTCTGCCGGACTCTGAATGAGGTGGATGGACCAAGGGTTTGTCAGACAGGGTACTCCGCTGTGCTTCTGATGGGATGCCCTGCATCCCAAACTCATAATCAGGCCATAATCAAGTGTAGAGCACACCCACAGAGCTTCTGTGATGCCGATATAGCAGGGCAATGCCTAACATGGAGTTGACTCTAGCCCAGGCCCAACATATTCAATGAGTCATATGTCCTTCCTTGATTCTCCTAAAGATCAGGCTGTCTGACATGTGTCTGTGTCTGCCCCAGCCCTACTGCCTTCCAAAAGGCACATTTGCACACCAATTTCCATATGGAACAGCCTGCCTGCCTGTCCCTGGTGCCTGTCCCTATTTTCCTGAAGGCCAGTCTGCCTGATACATGCTGACTCCGCCCGTACTCTACCCATGTTCTAGAGACACAGCGAAACCACTATTTTCCAAAAGGTAGTGGCTGACATGCAGCTGGCTCTGCCCAGCACTGTTGGGTTCACAGAGGCCTAGTTTGCCATATAGTCCAGTCTGCTAGAAATGTGGCAGACTCTGTTTATAAACTCTGTTTACTTTTATATCTGTTCCAGCCCTTCTTTTGTCTCAGAGTCACTAGAGTAGGAGAGGTGCTAAAAAGCTGGAGTAAGGCTCGAGCCTGAAGCTTGGCTCTGGGTCAGCTTGATGTCTTGTTGGTACCTCAAGCCCATAACGAGCCGAGCTTTCATGCGGCTTCCGCCTGGCACCCTCACTCTATTGTTATGCACAAAGAGGTAAAAACAAAGAACAAGAATTTTACTTAAAAAGGATAGACAACTAGATACCCATTTAGTGGTTGCTTTGCACAAAGGTAAACCAGAAAAACTGGATTTATCGCGGATTCCCCGCTTAACCAAATTCTTTAAATTTAGGCAAATATTTTATTTGATCAATCGTCCTTTTTTTCACTATCACATATGAAAGCCCCTTCAAATATGTGAGTTCAGAATACCAGATGTACAGAAACCTTTTGTCCTTGATTTAATAGACTATAATGTTGCTCTGTCTATAAAAATCTGGTCCATATACAGGGTTCCCATTGCATCTGTTGTGCCTCTTAATTCACTACTGGCACTGTTGCCAGGCTACTGACGCGGACAGAAATGGTTCTAAGTTCATGTTTAAAAATGATCACTTGTAATAATTAGTTCTCAATGCAGTGCTATAATGTGATGTATTAATGTCAAAGCTTCCACATGTTAAAGAAATGCACTTTTTTAATTTTAAAAAGACTTTATCATATTTTACTTGATGTTTGCTGTTTGATTTACATTTTCAGGTTTCGGCTCGTGCATGGGCTCTAAGAGCCAAGCCAGGGTCTTGGCTCGGTGCTGACTCGGCTTCCCACGTTGAGTTGTCGGCTCGCCCAAAGAGTCACATCTCCAACCCTATTTGTTTTTTAAAGCCAGTCTACCTGGCAAGTGACTACCCTTGCCCTTGATCTGACCCAGAATAACTACAGCCTCCTACATGCACCAACCTGTCCTTGTTTGACATGTACGTCCATCTGTCTGACGTTCCTTGGGCTGCAGAGGGTTGAGGGGGAGGGGCTGCTGCAGCTTCAGTCATCTGTTGCAGCAGCCAGGCCACTGGCAGGCAGCGGCGCAGCTGCAAAATCAGGCTTCCAGTAAAAGTGCTGACACCAGGCACGTCCGGGAGGACAGCTCGAGGCCGGAAGCAGACACCACGCAGATCAATCCTGCGGGCCCGGCCCGCCGGCATCGACGGTCTTGTGCTTAGCCTTTCCTCAGCCTTCTGCAATAGCAGACGCGCACTGTGAGCAGCGTCGCCATTTGGGGCATTTACCTGCCACTAGGCAGGGCACGAGTCCCAAAAAAAGAAGTGGGGGACTATTCAAGTTAGGTAGTATGCAAGTGACATCATGGCACGTGACATCAAGTGCGTTACATCACAGAGTGCGACATTGCACATCATCACAGAAAGTGGCATCACAACCCATGACCTCACAGAAACTGACATCACTTGAAGTGACATCAGATCTTAAGACCTCACACATATGTTTAGCATTACAGTTGAGCAAATTACAATATTTAACAAATTAGATTTTGCAACCAAAAAGTGACGCAACCCCAATGCAAAATCCATGACTCAATTTATTCATTTATATTTTAAAATTCTGCCACCAAGAAATTGGCAACTAGGAGAAACATGACAGCAAATCTGTTCTGCTGTATTAGTTGCAAAGTCAGGATTTTTAAATATCTCATCGGGTTAAGTCACCTGCTACATAGATCTTTGTGTGCCCAGTAAATCTTGGGGAATAATTTTAATGGTAAGATCACTCTGGAGGTTAATGCACTTGCTGGAGAGATCTGTGTTTTGTCTAGTCCCAGATTTGAATCAAAGTAGCATAGAGGGTTAGTATGGCTCCTGCAAAGCATATCATGTGACATGCAGGCAACAGATTTTTATAATATGTTGATGGGTAAGTAGGGCACTGCTTATAACACAGAGGTCGTTTTGTTACTGACAGTTCATAAATTGTAATCCTTCTAATGTAGCCCACTGAGCTATGAAGGACATGTGAATTCTGGTTCCCCTCTCTGTCTAATGTAACACATCCTGTACATTGATTTACACACATATGATTTATTGTCTATGTATAATGTGTATGTGTGATGTAAATCACTCTGACAACCTGGATTGGGCTGAGTAGTGCTATAACAGAAATATACAAAATAGTGGTAATTACATTGTTATTTGTGTAAATACTGGGACAGACCTATACATCTAACATTCTTACAGTGCATTTAAGTCAAAAGCATGCCTCTCTTAAGTACCTATGCAGTGATAAGCTGTGTGCCTGTGTTTCCCCTCCATTGAACTTAGGTGCGAGGCTACAGCTAACTCCCAAACAGGTAACTCAATCAAAAGAAGGCCTGAGGGGCTCTTAATTTCTGCCTTTGTTATGGGCCCAGCTGGAGCCTGCAGTATGAAAGCCCCCTCGCCGCCTGCATGTTGCTGCTCAGAAGGAAAGCAGATAACGTGCAGGCACTGCTCAGTGTGTCCTGGTGTCTGGAAATTACACTGGGACAAGTTCAGGATATATATTTGTGTGCGGACCAACTTGGCAGGGGAGACGGTGCCCACCCTGTAAAAAAAACAAGTAGATGCCATCTACCCTTGCATACCCTCGACTTTTGCCATTCCACTAGGGACTATAAAGAGTTACTGGACTTTATTTCTTATTTATATGGTTTAGTTCTTTAGAAGCTCACTGTGTTTGCACACAGAACTGATTAACAGAGACATTAAGAGACTGGTCCATGAATACACCATTTGGTCAAGTGCAAAACCTGGTCCAAAAACACTGGCATCCAGGTCTCTTACTGAAATTCTAACATAACGCGCATTTGTAAAGCACCCGTGGCCATCTTGGCACTGAATAACAGATGTTTATTGTTACCCAACTCAATGGTACTCATTTTATCGACCTCAGAAGGATGAGAGGCTGAGTAGACCCGCTAGGCTTTGAACCTGTGACCATGAGGTCAAACACAGACCACTACAGTGAACGCATTAGTCTACTAAGCCACCAGACCCAGCTAGTGCTCTCCATAGCATCCTGGCTTTTAACTGCCCTTTTGGGCAAAAAAATTGTAATATGGAACTCCTTCTATCAACACCAACTAGCAGTACAATCCTTGCATGCATCCCTCACTTCTACTAGCTCCCCAGTGACCTCACGCACCTTCTTTCAGTGACTGAGTATATATTTCTGGAAAGGGCCTCATAATCAAATGCAGGTGACGTATGAGTCCATATAAATACATTGCAAAGGAGACTAGCACATTTAGCAATTGATGCAATACAGTCATTCAATTAAAATACACGACTGGCGGGTCTTCGTTGCCCCGCACAACCACATATGTCAAACATTGAGCAGGTAGCAAGGCGCTGCTCTCCAATAGCATTCACGACAAACAACAAAACAACTTAGATAATTACCTCACACTGTAATACACCAACAAAACACGTGAAAGTCAATCAAAAGGAGGAGCGTCAGTCACACCCACCAATCCTTTTGGAACACTAAAACAAACCTTTCTAAACTCTCCCCTCTGACTACTTCCCTCCAAAACTCCTTTTTACTCATCCAAAAGCCTCTTCCTACTGCTAAGACCTAAAAAAAAAAATCCTTCACTCTTTTATCCCTCCACTATCCTTTTTCAATCAAAATTAACAGACTAACATGTTCACTTCTCAAATTCCATATTCCATATTCAACTATACTAATATACTGCCTAAATAACTGAATAACATATCTACTACTCAAATTACTTCATATTTATATTATACTAATTTTCAACACTAATCCTTTATGGGTTCCGAAGTGGCGTGCTACTCGCCATAAAAAGCGCTTCAACACCCATCAGGGTTAACAAGTGCTATAGGAATGCAAATCTTTCTTCCTCTTTTATCTATCCGCTATCCTTCTCACTCCAAGTAACAGACTAATATCCACCACTGAAATTACCTCATATTTCACCATATTAATTCACCACGAATCCTTTATAGGCTCCCTGAATAGCGTGCGTCAACAAGCGAGCGATAAATAAATACAAACCTTTGTCCTCCTCTATCCTTCTGCTATCATTCCAAATCCAAATAACTGACTAACCTATGCACCACTTAAAATGTACTTGCATGTTTCACTATACTAATTCAACACTAATCCTCTATGGGTCCCGGAGTAGCGTGCTACAGCCCGAAAAATCGCTTTGACGTCTCGTCAGGGTTAGTAAGCGCTATATTAATGCAATTACAATACAATACAATTACAATACATAACATAAGCAACAGTCTAACTGTTCGGTACCTAGCACCCTACAGTGCCTCTGGGCCTCTGGCTCCTTTAAGGTACCAACTGAGCCCCAAAAACACAGTCCAAGCTGACAAAGAACTGCACCAAAGTAGTTAACAAACCAGCGCCCTTTGAACCATTAAAATACCTGTAGACTGCAAGCACACCAGAACATGTCATCCACAGTAACCACTCAAACAACACCTAGATCCCATGATGGCAAAGAACTGCACCAAATCAGTAAACAAGCCTTCACCCACTTGACAACTAACACACCTGTGGACTACAGGCCAGACCAAGGTCATCTCTTCACCCCTACCCCTGAAACCACACAGATCACTCTTGGACCCCCCCCCCCATCCCATGCTGGCAAGGAACCTCACCAAAGCAGTAAACAGGTTAGCATCCACTGAATCACTAACACACCTGCAGACTGCAGGCACGCACAAGCACAACTCTTTACTAAAACCCACAGACCCCTTCTGGAGCAATGTTGTGGAAACAAATGCATTAAAGCCGTTAACAGGCCAGCACCCACTTGACAACTAACACACCTGTGGACTACAGGCACAACATCTTCACCCCTACCTCTGAAACCATATAGACCACCCTTGGACCCCCATGCTGGCAAGCAACCTCACCAAAGCAGTAAACAGGTCACCTTCCACAGAAGCACTAACACACCTGCAAACTGCAAGCACACCCGTGCCCAACTCTTTACCAGAAAGCACAGGCCACTCCTGGACCCAGGTTGTGGAAACAGATGCATTAAAGCAATCAAAAGGCCAGCACCCACTGAACCACAAAGACACCTATTGAGTGCTTGCACTCCCGACCACATCTCTTCCCCAAAACCCACACAGACAACACCTGGACGCCAGCTGGCAAAGAATCACACCAAAGCAGAAACAGGCCAACACCCACTGAATTACCGGCACAACTGTGGACTGCAGGCAGGTCCAAGCACAAGGCTTCAGCTTTACCCCTGAAACCACAGAGACCACTCCTGGAAAAGAACTGCAGCAAAGCAATAAACAGGCCAGCAGCCACTGAACCTCTACCACACCTGTGACCTGCAAGCATGCCTGAGCACATACGTCTCCCAGAAACCACATAAACAACCCCTAGACTCCACACTGGCAAAGAACTGCACCAAAACAGTAAACAGGCCAGTACCAAATTAACCACTAACACACCTGTGGACTGCAAGCACACCCTAGCACATCTCCTCTCTACACGGACTGCTGAACAACAAATAATAGCAAACTTCTGCAGTCGGCACAAAAACCCAGAACCATGCAAGAACACACACACCGGACAGCCCACAGTTATAAGAGGCAATACAAATGGATGACCTGCCTTACACATGGCAAACACAACTAGTTGATGGACGGAGTGCTGAAACTTTTCAACCACTCACCCCCAGTCACAGATCTCGGTCGAATCCATTGTTCCTTTGCTCACTATGCCACCCCAGTTTGGACCCAGCTATATGCAAATCAACCGTGACCCTGCTCCTCATGGGAACAGTCCAGCCTGAACTGCCCAGAAGTGGGTCCCGTGCTCTCCATGCCACTGGAGTCAAGCTACCCTCGTTGATGGGGGGTGATACCATGAAACCCGTCCCAGGATGCTTGTTTATGGTCCAGGGAGGACCTGGCCTGGCAGCTCTGGTAGGCCTGTTCCCTTGGGTAGCATGGTCAAGACTGATTTTCATGTGGCAAGCAAAATAACGGTAGATTAAACCCAGATCTGTGACTGGGGGTGAGTTTTTGAAAAGTTTCAACACTCCGTCCATCATTTTATTTTGCAATGTTGCCTCACACAAGTACCATGACATAACATAGCCTGAGTGATCTATGGATGCCGGTGCGAAATGCTTGCAAATCGGCCAAACACACACACACTATAACACCCACTAACAGGTGTACATTACACACCATGCAGGCTTATAATGATAATGATACAAATACTTGGTACACTTATAAAGCACAAGTTCAAACCATAGAAGGCCAGGACTGTGGAACTGAATTATCTACATTCGTTGCATCCCTCCACCACATTGCCTGCATTAGATGCATTAAAATGTTGTCCCACAGGTAGGACCAAACACTTTGTAAGCAGTCATTCTTTAAACCTATTCCATCGATTTTTGTTTCCCCTGGAATACAGAAACCTCTTGCTCAAAGGCAATCAACTAATTTGGAGGCTGGCAGCACACCGGTGGTTTTTAATGAAAAAAGGAACTTGTGAAAAATAACTTTATGCACTGGGGTCCCCCTGGAAAGAGGGAGACCAATAACACAACTTCGGTTATTGAAGGCATGGGTACAAAAGTTAGCCGCCACTCATATACTTTTCATACATTTGAGAGTGATGTAAATGTCAATTTACATATACAGGGTTTACCATTAACACTTTGCTTCTAAAACTTTCCTTTAAGCAGGATAGGGGTTGAATAAAACAGGGTCAGCCCTTTGTGCCGAACTTTCCACTCTATACTCTACTCTATTCTTACGCTATTTTGGAGAGCTCTTGGAACGAAGATGCCCCAATACACCAGCCGCTCAATAGAGCCTGATTAAATTTGTGTCACTGACACCTCATGCAAATGCAAAATGAAGGCCTATGCCAACAAGCACTGGCATGCTTGAGACACAGTTCGAGAAATGAGACCACGTTCTTGTTAAGCAGTCGTGGACACGCAACACAGACACTCCATTTGATGCTAAATCGCTCAAAGTTGTGACGGGTAAAGGATATGGTAGCAGCCCAACGACCTGCAAAGTCCCTAACCAGGGATTCAGCACACTTTAATGCCTTTGCCTCGATGGTTGTCCGCTTCAGACCTTGCGAGTGAGGCAAATCCACCTGAGTGCCCAAGTCAAGCATCTGACTCTTCTCCGGAGATGCCAGATGAAGGCCCGCATCCTGGATTTCGTACAACTAGATCTGTAAGGCTGGTGCAAGCACCTCAACGGCTCTTTGAGCAATTGTAATGTGTGTATATTTTTCGTTTAACAAAGGGGGAGATGTTGTGTCCTGTGTTTATGTGCGTGAAGACTCAAGTTGCCCTCGACAGACTCCTTACAAGTAGTACATAATCGGATGGATGTCACTGGGTATGGTTAATAAAGTTTCCGACGCAGTGAATTTAGTTAACGGGTGCACTCTGAAGAATAAATATGTGCACTATAGAGCTCCATGTGTGGTGTGGTCATTTGCATGCTACTGGGCTGGGCAGGACGCTACAATTATTAGGGACCTCAACATAATTTCCAACATCATACATGTTCCTAGAGGAAGGCTCTGCATCCTTGATATTTAGCAACCCCACCACTCAGCGACTGGGATATTAAGAAAAACTATGAGCCCGGCACTTTTTTTTTTTAAAGTTACAAGCTTTTGAGATTTAAAAACTGTGAGTGGTGGAGAAAGGTTCTGTAGTCCCTTGAGCTATGCTGCTTTTTTGGCTCTTTCATAACAGTTACAATTGTGAGACCTGTCCGAGTGTGATTTCTCAGTCTAGAGAAAACCAAAGTGATGGCCAAGGGCAGTTTGCTCCCAAGGGCTGAAATATTCCACAAGATGAGGAAGAGGCTTGTGGAACCTGGACTCACATAAGTGTCCGTCAATGCTACTGGCTTCAAAAAAAGTAAAAAAGAAGCACTTGATATCAAGAAATGAGTCTAGAATTTCAGAAATTAAGAGAGGTTAGGGCTATAAATCGAGGGAATGGAGTTGCGAATGGTGGGAGGAAATGAGACCTGGTGGGTGGTAAGAAAGGGTCCATCATGCCAGGCATCTAACCAATATACCAGCCAGTACACAAAGGCACAACACACACTCACAAAGAAAACAAGCTTTGGTAAAGCCAATAGGTCTGGCTTAGCAGGCAACCTTTTGGCTTTGCCAGTGCTTGTTTCTGTCTGTCACTTTTTTTTGGTAAAAAGTTATTGTTGTGGGGAGCCAGGCTCTCACCAATACATATATGGAAATAATTGCCTAAAAGCAAACATATTTTTGTCTCAAAATGTACACATTACCATTGTAGTACTGTAGTCCTACTGCATCGAAGGTAACTACTTTGTGTGTGGATGTGTTCCATTTTAAAGAGAAGAACATTGTCTCTCACAGTGAAGTTAGCCAATGGCTGCAGTGGGTTGAGCCACTGCCCCAATCTTTGTGCTATATTGAGCTGGAAATTGTGAATAAGAGACACAAAAACAGACCAATGGAGAAAGAGGACTGGAAGAAAACCCCTGTAATTAAAGATTCTTATCTCCACATCTAGACAACTTAAAAAGATAGCTGGATGGATGGATAGATGGTTAGATAGATTTGAAGTTAAGTATTGTTAGCCTAAACTTACCTTGTCAATGTTTTGGTATTCACTACTTGAACTACAATATTATAGTAACACAATATTTAAACTGGATACTATAGTCATAAATCATATTTTCTGTGGATGGCGCAAGTGCCATTATATACCCTAAAAAAGGGCTTCATCTCAAAACTTTAAGACTTTCATAACCTATTCAGAGGTATTTGAGATAAATCCTCCTCTGGTCCTGCTATTCCCCTACTCACTCTGATAAAATACAGCGCAATGACGGGCGTGCCTCAGCCATGCAGAGTCTAGAACCCTGTCTATTGATCATCTAGAATTTGCAAATTGGTGACCTCTGGGAACAGAGACCATCAGTTGGGAGAGAACGAAGAAACATTTCAGGAGAAAATCAAAAATAGCAAAGTGGGACAGAAGCACAAAACAGCTTTGGGTTTTTGTTCTTGCAACACTAGAATATATTCTCTTTTCAAACTGTGAAGGCCTTCAAAGGGCTTATCCAATGTAACTCTCCTGCTAACTACATGTGGAATCTTCATTTCAATACCTCTCAACACCCAAGGAATGGGTGCTAATTCTGGAACTGTAATAAAATTAGGGACAATGACCTAGATTGTTTGCACATAAGCTTTAACTTGAGAATACCTTAAAATGGTTAGAAACACTAAGTGCAGGCAGATGATCCCCAAATAGAGACAGGGGACTCGATTCACAAAGGTATTTGTTAACACTGGTTGAACATAGGAGCGCTTCTGCTATTTCAATTACCAGTGTAAACTCAAATTTGCTATTCACTAAACCAGCGGCGGACGGCACGGATAGGAGGTAGCGGGGTGGAGGGGAAGGATGCGTGGTGTAGGGGCAGGACGCGGGAGGGGTGGCGGACGTGGAGGAAGCGGCTATAACATTTTTTTATTAAAAACTTACCTTCTTGTCACTTCCTCGCCGTGTCTCTACTCCGTAGGCCTCCCTAGCTCGGCCACAGGAAGCAATCCCAGGCTCCTAGTCAACCAGTCACAACGCTGCCTTAGCAGCATTGTATTTGGTCTGAGCGCCATGCTTCGACGCTCAGACGCTGACTGGAGGCCTGGCCATGTTCTCCACGTAGGCTGCAAAGCAGCCTGCAAGGAGAACATGCGAAGTGGGCAAGACTGTATTGGGCGGTCCGAGAGGGCCATCCAAGCAGTCATTGCGCGCTTTAGGAGGGTGCTACCACTCCACCCCAGCCCCGCGCCGTAACGCAAAGCTGCAGGTGGAAGTAGGAGAAAATAAAATGATAATAATGCAACTTATTATAATTTTATTTTCTCTGTGTTTCACTGCAAAAAAGCAGTGGGGCGACGCTCCTCTGCCTTAATGGAGGAGCCGCCACTGCACTAAAATTGATTTATCAGTGTCAATCTGTATACATGGCTTGGCAGTTCGGGCTGCACTGTTCCCATGAGGCACAGGGTCAGACTGATTTGCATATGGCCATGTCTGAACTGGGGTGGCTGAGTGGGCTAAAGAATGGTGATGGATTAAACCCAGATCAGTTGAATGGGGGTGAGTGTTTGATTTGCTCAAACGCTCCGTCTATCATCCCCTTTTGTATCACTTTGTTCGCCCTAAGTGAGGCAGGGTATGCTCAGACGTGAGTCCCTTGCTCACTTGGCCACTGGATTCAAGATAGCCTGGCTGATGAGGATTATGAATCCGAAACCGGTCCCAGGATGCTTGTTTCCGGTCCATGGAAGACATGGCTTGGCAGTTCGGGCTGGACTGTTCCCATGAGGCACAGTGTCAGACTGATTTGCATATAGCCATGTCTGAAATGGGGTGCTGAGTGGGCTAAAGAATGGTGATGGATTAAACCCAGATCAGTTGACTGGGGGTGAGTGTTTGATTTGCTCAAACGCTCCATCCATCATCCCCTTTTGTATCGCTTTGTTCGCCCTAAGTGTGGCAGGGTATGCTCAGACGTGAGTCCCTTGCTCACTTGGCCACTGGATTCAAGATAGCCTGGCTGATGAGGATTATGAATCCGAAACCGGTCCCAGGATGCTTGTTTCCGGTCCATGGAAGACATGGCTTGGCAGTTCGGGCTGGACTGTTCCCATGAGGCACAGGGTCAGACTGATTTGCATATAGCCATGTCTGAAATGGGGTGACTGAGTTGGCTAAAGAATGGTGCTGGATTAAACCCAGATCAGTTGACTGGGGGTGAGTGTTTGATTTGCTCAAACGCTCCGTCCATCATCCCCTTTTGTATCAATCTGTATACTTTCCCATAAAATTATACCCGGTTGTTCTACCTTCTTAATGGGAGCACAACTGTTCCCTGGGAGGTACTCTGGGCACTCCTTGATGAGGAGGCTTACCGAGGTGAACACACATTTCAAAGTTTGTGGGTATTCACAAAAGATTGCCAAGCACCTTCCATATTGGGTATGGTGGGAGATATACTCCTGTCAACATCAAGAGTAAGTCGATTTTTCCATGGCGAGAATAGGATGATAAAAAACACCTAAAATTGTCAGGAATTAAGGAGAATTATTTTCTCAACAGTCCGAAATATGTTTTTCCAATTTATAAACCGAAAAATAGAAAGGGTAAATGCACTAGTGGCTTACACTTACCCACACATAATGTAAACCTGTGACATTTGCATATGTTTAAATACCTGGCCTTGTGCAACAGTCCCAGATTACTAGGAGTATGGCCTTTTACGTGAACTCATTATTAACAACTGGACTGCGCCAATTAACTGGTACACAGCTATTGTGTGTCAATGGTATGGCTAGATGTCCTGCCACCCGGGGTGGTACCTAAATGTGTGGCTCGGTGTAGGTAAGAGTGGGGGGTGGTGGCTGACGGGCGACTTGTTCGGGGGGTGACGGACAACTTTTTTGTGGGGGGATGGTGTGGTAGTCGACAGAGATGACTCCTGGCGCCCTCAAAAACAGTGCCGGCCGAGGCGGACCACCCCCACCTAGCTACGCCACTGTGTGGTGTCAATACGGAAGAAACCACCTACGCATCACCATACTTTTTAGCAAATTACTGCCCACTCTAACAACTTATTTATCTCTCTAAACTACTTAAAAAATCAATTTATAATCACCTCCAGAACTTTATCACAACCTATGATATTTGATAGGCAGGCGCCCACTCTGAATGCAGTGACAAAACAGGAGCAGTTGAAGCTTCGACACTCCGCCCACTTGGCATTGCAAGTTGCACTTATTTTTCCTGGACCTGATGGCGGTGTTCAATATTGTTTACCACCAACCTGCTATGTATGACCATAAAATGTGTCTTGTACTATGCTCATTTGGTTCTACAAAAGTGTAATATAGAAACAATTGGTAAAAAAATACTGTTATCCACCAGATTTGTATAGATCAGCTAGAAGGCCAAGGGAGTTGTTCATTTTACTGGCCTGCAGAAGAGACTTTCTCTGAAAGATGTCTTCATGAAAGAAGGTTTCCCCAGATATGTTGTATCTGACAATGGGGTTCAATTTGTTTCTGCAGAGGTCGAAGAATTCCTTAAAGAATCCTCTGTAACCCACCTCAGAAGTTCCCTGTATCATCCCCAAACAAATGGTCTGGTTGAAAGACTTAACAGGGTTGTGGGTGACTGTGTCAAATGGGCTATACAACACAATAAAACAATACCCCCTACGGTGAGGACAATGTTATGGTTCTACAGAACCACTCCTCACTCTACCACAGGCATTTCCCCTTTTGAACTTCTGAGAGGCAGGAAACCTTGTACGGAATTTAGACCTGCTTGGATGTCAAAATGGTTTAAGTCAAATAGCACTCCACAAGATATGGATGAAAGAGTCAGACACAAGGTTGGAGAAACTCAAGCCAAGCAAAAAGAATATTTTGATGAGAGGAAAAGGGTAGCCAGCAGAGATTTTGTTGTGGGAGATTTAGTTAGAGTGAAAAGACAGGGGGGCATATTATCAAGGGGGTTTATCTCTGCTTTTTTGGCTTTAAAAGCCAAAAAAGTGGAGATAAAATTATCTCCCTATTACCTAGCTGTCGCTAACACCAGTTAGTGACAGCTAGTAGGAGATAGCGACCATATTGGGCCCCACTTTGCATGTCAGTGATATTTATCACTAATGACATGCAAAGTGGGCGTGCCAAGATGTTAGCGACTGGAAACAGTCGCTAACATCGCTATCTCCTATTACCAACTTTTGGAGATATTTGCGCTAAGCGCGAATATCTCCAAAAGCTAACACCTGCCCTGAGCAGTTCTTAGCCATGTTATCCAATGGGAGGTGGATAACATGGCTAAGAGCATTAGCTCGGTAATGCATGAATATCGCTGACTTTTCAGCGATATTCATGCATTGCGGCCGTTTTTTATCGCATTTGCGATAAACCTTGGTAATACCAAGGTTTATCTGCGGTAAAAATCGCCGCAGCTCAGCGGTAAAATTTTGTCTCTAACCAAGAAATAGCGATAATTATCGCTATTGCTTGGTAATATGCCCCACGGTTTTGTAAAAAAAGGTGAGTACAAATTCAGTAATCCTGTTATTGTTGATAAGGTTTGTGGAAGTGCTGTACGCGTCAATGGACGTAATTGGTGGAACATGAGTAAGATTATAAAGAGTAAAGTCATTAACAGTCATCGGGGCAACACTAACGATGACCCAGTAGCTTCTCCTCATGTTATTCCTGGTAACAGTTCAGTTCCTGATTCATGCAATCCTCCTATTGTTCCAAGGAGGAGCTCTAGAGTGATCCGCTTGCCTGTCAGATACAGGCGCTAGTTTATTTTTCTCTTTACTTATTCCTGCCTTTCTTTCGTCTCAGTTTGTACTCTATCTCTCTCTATCTCTCTCGCTCGTTCTTTCCCTCTCTCCCCCTCCTCTCTGTTTCACATTCTTTTCTTTCTCTCGGTTTCTCATGTTGTTCTCTGTTCATCTTCCTGTACCTTTTACTTCTTCTTTGTCTGCTAAGAAAAGGAGATATATGTAATGTTGTAACCTTCGCGCGACATGCTCGCGACCTATGTCCAGCGCTGACCTCGCGCCGCCTGCGTGAGTGCGTATGGTGTACACTTTGACAGTTGGGATTGTCAGTTGATATTTCCCCTGTGACCTGCGCAACCGCATGTGTTCCTGTTTCCTGTGGGACTCAATAAAGACTGTAATCAAACTTCATTACGAGTGTTTCTTCTTGGATATTACAAAAAGGTAGTACTCCTGCAGTGGCTGTCATGGATTACGGTAACATACTATGTTTGGTGTGGCAAAAGCTTCATTGAAAAGATTGCAAACAGTCCAAAATGTGGCAGCTTGCCTACAACTTAATCCAGCTAGCCCTGTCTTCTCAGCTAACCTGCTACATACTTTACGTATGCTACCAATTGAGCGCCAAATTAATTTTAAGACCCTTTGTTACATGCACAAATGCCCTGCTAACTCAGGGCCTGTGTATTTAAGATCATTGGTAGCTGGCTACTGTCCAAATCGTACACTGCGATCATGGCAGCAGGAACTGGCAATGGTTCCCAGGATCAGGAAGTCTCGCCAAGGTGGCCGTTCATTCGCCTTTCTTGGCCCAAAGCTGTAACAATCTGCCACACTCGTTGAGAGCTTGTAAATCTCTTGCATTCTTTCGGAAACAGCTAAAAACCTGGCTGTTCCCGTCCTCCCTTTAACTATTAAGGGTCGACTTAATGGCTTGGTGTTGAGGAGGCTAGTGCTGGGAAACCTTACAGACAGCCATTTTGGTCGTAAAACATTCACACATACCACTGCGATTCAGTATTAGGAAGGAACGCCCTAAACATGCCCCTTTCTGATACCAAATCACAAAACCAAATTGTGATTTGGTAAAAAGTTACCAAATCCCTATTTGGGCTTTTTACATGCCAAAAAGCATTTTTTTCAGTCACATATGGCCCGATTCTACTAATCAGGCCGCTTGCGACATCAAAAATGGTTTGTACATGTGGCCCTAAATGCCTACCACTGTGTGCGGGGAAAAAGCTCAAGAAATCTTAGTGGTCATCATAACTTCTCCATTCACATTCACTGTGGCAACATTTTAGGATAAACTTCAGAGACCCAGACAACCACCTTGTCCAGAGGGAGTTAATCAAAACATGGCTGTTCCTTTCCTGCTCCCCTCTCATAAATGAATTGCACAGCCTGAATCACCACTATCATCTTGTAGCCATCCCAACGAGGAAGGTCTAAAAATGTTAAATAACTCACGGTTCTAAGGGCTTCTCCTTTTATTTTATTAAGAAGACCTGAGACATGGCATGGCACAACCACTCATCTGCCCAGTTTGGCTTCCTTGCTATGCATCATCTCCAAGATTGTTTGATGAAGCAATGGTGATGGCGCTTGTATCAAACTTCAGGCAGTGGTGTCACAGAAGAATGGTCCAGTGCCTGCTGAGGCACGCGTACAGGGCGGGGCTTCAACAACACATCACAGTCAGACATGCAACACATAAATAGGGCTGGAGAAGCAGAGGCACTACAGGCATGCTAAACATACTAAGCATGGCATCTGCCAACATTTGCATTTGCTATAAGACCACTTGTTTATACCAGTTTGCGCTCATATTATGAGCCCCCTCGGTTTCATATTTTTCCCCTTCACCATGTCCGCTGTGGAAATGGCATTTTGTTAGTGGTTACTCACCTCTCAATTACGTACCCCCGCATTCTTGGAGGCAACTGGGAAGCTACCTGTAAGGCCTATTCCCGCTACCTTGACTTAAATGCTGCTCCTTGCTACTATTTCCAGGCAACGTACCCTGAGTGTCTTCTTTGCTGCTATCACTTATCCGGGCATCTTCTCAGCCCAAGAGGTTCACTCGTGCAGAGTCCGGAACCTAAGCTACGTCAACCTAGCATCATTGTCTCACTCCCCGTCGTCTTCCCTTTTTTTTGGCAGATTAATGCAGTTTTTAATCTATCTTTAGAAACAGGTGAGGTATCATTAACTTGGAAAAAGGCACTAGTGGTGCCTATCTTAAAAAAAACAATGCAGATCCGCTCCCTTTGAGCAACTACAGACCAATCTCCCTGCTCCCTGTTCTGGGGAAGATGTTGCAATCTCTGGTGAACTGTCCAATAACCAGGTATGTTGAGCCGAATAATCTCCTTCACTCCTCGCAGTTGGGTCTCCGTGCAGGTTTCAGCTCTGAATCTGCCCTCTAAGAGGTGACTGAATATATTAGTGGGAATCTTGATCTGGGACGCAAAGCGATGGTTATCTTATTTGGTTTATCCACAACATTCAATACCGTATCCCATCAAATTCTTGCACAGAGACTAGAGAAGCAGGTATAGTGGGCAGAGTCTTAGATTGACTCTGTTTCTATTGATCAGACAGGCAAAAAGCAGTCTTTTTATCGCTATTAACCCTCTGTTCAGAGCCATAACGTGTGGTGTCCTACAGGACTCAGCACTGAGCTCTTCTCTCTTCAACACTTATATGGCCCCACTAGCCCCAATAGTTCAAAGCTGGGGTCTGAATATTGTATCATATGCAGACGACACACAACTTATGTTGGCATTTCAACAACTCGATGATACTGTGGTTGGTGATTTTCAGGGCTGTCTTACTACTGTTGGCGATTGGTCGTATAATTTTGAAAAAAAAGGGGACCCCTACATAACCTATAGGCTCGCTATACGTAGGAGTAAACAATATTACGGAAAAAGAAAGTATATATAGCAAGCATGTATTCTATACGCCAAAATATTCTAGGTGAAAATTCAATAAACAAACCCACACATAATGCTCCACAAATATACCAAGACTGTCATATATTTAGAAAAATATATTTGTAGTTTTAATGATGATTATAACTCATTTTGATTAATATCTGTACACAGGTTTCATTTTAGTATTATTTTGTCTCATTCCATATAAAACAGTTGAGAACAATATAGTGTCAATAAATATAAATAGAAAAAAGGGAAAAATGCTAAATCCTATACATCCTTAACTATCATGACAAATCATATGGCAAATTCATGTATAACTGCAATAATTTTGGTCTGTCAAAAAGATGATGACAATACGGTCGATGAATAATTGATGGAAGCAAAGCGGTAGATGGAAGCTAGTTGGACGAATAACAGGGGTTTACAACTCAATTCTGATAAAACTGAACAAAATCGTAATGTTTGGTTCTCCTTCCCCAGTTGATCCTTTGAGACTTTGGCCCTTTGACCTGAGGTGTGCACACGCCCCTTCAACTGTAGCCAAGAATCTGGGGGTGCTCCTGGACATGGCTTTAACTTTTAAACCCCAAGTGCAGCCTAATGTTGACACCTGTTTGGGGTTTTCAAAATCACTAAGAATGTTCTTAAAATACCCCCCCCCCTTAGCTACCCAGAAGGGTATTGTAGATGCATTAATCACTTCCAGGTTAGATTATGCTAATGTATTCTATCTGGGAGTCTCTCTGAACCTGCTCACTCGGCTCCAGCATCTCCAAAATGCTGCAGCTCAGCTAGTCCTGAATATTCCAAAACGACACTCCACTAGGCAAGGACTGAAGCAATTTCATTGGGTGCCAGTTATATCTAGAATCAGGTTTAAAACGCTTATGATCACGCACAGAGCATTTCACGAAAACAGCCCTAGGTATCTTTAAGCCCGGGTCAAAAAACATCCTTCTTCTAGGGAATGGGTACTCCCAAACTTTCTCTGGGGGGCCAAATTTACAGTGTGGTTTGTGGCGCACCGGTGGGGGCGGGGTCAGTGGGGGAGGGGCGGGGTTAGAGCCTAAAAAAACTGTGACCATAAGTTTAAACACAGTCCCCTGCCGCGGACGCCTTCGTTCACTGAGCCACCAGACACCCGCATACACACATCTCTCTCTCTCTCTCTCTCTCTCTCTCTCTCTCTCTCTCTCTCTCACTCTCTCTCTCTCTCTCTCTCTCTCTCTCTCTCTCTCTCTCTCTCTCTCTCTCTCTCTCTTTCTCTCTCTCTCTCTCTCTCTCTATCTCTCTCTCTCTCTGTCTCCCTCCTTCTCTCTATCTCTCCCTCCCTCTCTCTCTCTCTCCCCCTCTCTCCCTCCCTCCCTCCCTCCCTTTCTCTATCTAGGGCATTCCGGTCAGCCAATTAAAAACTGCTGTGCGTCTTCAAAGTGTGGAAAACTAGATCTGGTGGTAGATCTTTTCTTTCCTAGCTCCCAGATTTTGGAACGCTCAACGTTCCCACCTCCTATCTATTTCGAGTGAAAGTCTGTTTAAGGCCCAACTGAAGACATTTCTATTCCTTGAAGTGTCATTTCTGTTCTGTCTTTCATCACCATCATAGCACCAGGACGCTTCTAATAAAGGACCAGCTGTGCTCTATACTTTTTTCTTCATTCATTCACTTCTGCTGGAGTTTCTGCCCCAGAACAAAGCTTTGGTGCACTTTAAAGTGCCTCACCTACATTGTTATTGTTATTGATAATTGATATTTATATAGCGCTAAATCACCGTCAGGTCTCTACATCACTTATGTGAGATGATGATGTAGGCACTACAGGTGCTACCTGTGATCTTCACCAGTGTTGCCCTTCCAAAAGAGGAGCCTCTTGGCTGAAAATAGGCCTATGGTCTGAGCCCAAAATGGCCCACAGAAGATTGCACCCATGTGGGGGATGGTGTGGGCGAAAAAGAGAGAGGGAGAGAGAGGAAGACTGAAGTGAGTGGAGATAGATAGACAAACAGATAGCTCGTTCCAAGCACTTCAATTAATTTAAGCCACTTGTAATTACTCAGGCCACATCCTCGTTATTTTGCACACCTTGCCACCTCAGTTTGGACCCAGACATTTGCAAATCAGTCTTCACCCTGCTTCAATAGGAACAGCCGAGCCCGAACTGCCAGGGCACGTCCTCTTTGAACCAGAAACAAGCAAGACTGGGTTTGTTTTGGCTGGATCCCCATCAGACAGGTGCAGCTTGGTTCCAGTGGTACAGGGAGCACGGGACCCATGTCAGGACATACATGTTACACTACACTGAAGTACACAGAAAAGTGTACTTGAACTGATCCCAGACTATAGTTATTTTTCTAACCATGCCACCTCTGTCTGAACCCACCCATATGCAAATCAGTCTTAGCCCTGCTCCAATAGGAACAGTCCAGCCCCAACTGCGGTGACACCGGCCTTGGTTGCTTATATTTTGATTCAGGGAAGACCTGGCTGGGCTGTTCGGACTGGACTGCTCCTGAATCTCGCTGACTAAGCTATGCCCCTGTAAATAATGTTTTTTTTTAATACATTTAGGATTGATGCTCAACCCACCCAACAACATGCGCAGTTTATTTCATTTCTAGGTGCATTCTGTGCAATGACCATAATTTGTTCTGGATTGTTCTTTGTATCATAACAGTGCCCCCCCCCCACTCCCCCCGGCTCCTCTGAGAGCCAAGGGGTGTAAACCTGTCATGTGATGTGTTCTTTGTTGTGACGCAACTATGACTTTCACTTTGAATCGCTCCCATAACCAATGAAATCGCATATTGATCCAAAGCTTCTCAGAAACCCTTGTTGAAACCAATTGAGGTGATTTCTCCATTATATCTTTGTGGAATAATTGCCTTCATGGGTTATTTAGCTAAATCAAGAAAATGAGTAAAGAAAACCCACACTATTTAAAACATGGATGTCCAATGTTGGTCCTCAACAGCCTCATCCATGCCAGACTGCCAAGAGAGCCGTTCACTATGTGGGTGATTCCAATGTAGGTTCATTGTAAATAAGGTTATCACATGTGGCTATCCTGAAACTTGTCCTTGGTCAAGCACTCGTTAAGCACTGTTGGACACTCGTGATTTAAAATGAAAGAGAATTCACAGCATTAATATAGGTACATTTGAAATCTATCTATCTATCTATCTATCTATCTATCTATCTATCTATCTATCTATCTATCTATCTATCTATCTATCTATCTATCTATCTGTCTATCTGTCTATCTGTCTATCTATCTATATATCTATCTAGCTAGCAAGCTATCTATCTATCTATCTTTCTTTCTGTCTGTCTGTCTGTCTGTCTGTCTATCAACCTATCAATCCATCTATCTATCTGCTCATTCATTCATCTATCTATCTTATCTATCTTTCGTTTCTCTGTCTGTCTATTTAGCTATATATCTATCTATCGACCTATCTATCTATCTATCTATCCATCTACTCGTTCATCTATCTATATATCTATCTGCTCGTTCATCTATCTCTCTATCGACTTATCCATCTATTTACTTCTCTATCGACTTATCGACCTACCTATCAACCCATCTATTAGATCTACCCATCGACCTATCTATCTAAACCGTAGGGCACGGACGTGTTTTGGGCTGAAGATTATGTTTCTGCCTAAAACCATCTGAGGCCAAACTCACGTGTAGTTTGAAGGTTCGCTGAACGCAGGTGTGTGTAGCGGGTGCCAATATGTTCGAAACTGGGGGCCCTGATTACTTAACCCACATACATTAGGTATTTCGTGAAAAACATGGTCGGATGTGTGGTGTTCAGTGGATAATCAGTATTGCTGGGGTAACGCCCATATGCATGAGGTATATATATATGTGTATGTGTATGTATGTATGTATGTATGTGTGTGTGTGTGTGTGTGTGTGTGTGTATGTATGTATGTATGTAAGTGTATGTGTGTGTGTGTGTATGTTTGTATGTGTGTGTCTGTGTGTATATGTATGTATGTATGTGTATGTGTGTGTGTGTATGTATGTATGTATATGTGTGTGTGTGTGTATGTATGTATGTATGAACGTATGTGTATGTGTGTGTGTGTGTATGTATGTATGTAAGTGTATGTGTGTGTGTGTATGTTTGTATGTGTGTGTCTGTGTGTATATGTATGTATGTATGTGTATGTGTGTGTGTATGTATGTATATGTGTGTGTGTGTGTGTGTGTATGTATGTATGAATGTGTGTGTATGTGTGTGTGTGTGTGTGTGTATGTATGTATATGTGTGTGTGTGTATGTATGTATGTGTGCATGTGTGTGTATGTATATGTATGTATATATATATATATATATATATATATATATATATATATATATATATATATATATATATATATATATATATATATATATATATATATATATATATATATATATATATATATATATATATATATATATATATATATATATATATATATATCGCGTCTCAATCCCCACAGCGTCCTTGCATTGCACTGTGATGTTAAATGACCCACGGATGCACAGATGTCGGATACTCCAGAAAGATGAGAAAGAGTGTTTTCCAGCCTCACCCCCCACGGGCAGGAGGTTGGAACAAGTATTCGTTCATCAGCCTGCTTCTTCTCTCACCTGGGGCCGCTCTCTGCCTTTGCTCGCTCAGCATTTGCACTATTTCTACCTGCAAAAAAACTTTGCAGGATAAAAAGATGCTCGGTGACGAAACCGTGTCACTTTCACACCGGGTGATTATTCATCACGCGGAAGGATTGATGAAGCGACAAATATGAAAGCCCTGCTCAGGCAGCACAATTAGGGCCCTCCTTCTTAAGGAAGCCCTCGGAGGGGTGTCCCGCGCGGGCAGGCTATAAATCACAGCCGTCCAGGGGCTCCCAGCGGCGCTGGGGTGCGTCTGCCTGATCCGTGCACACGGCCTGCTGCAGTGCTGCGGCTGTGCTCGGCTGCCTCTTCAAGGGGGCTCCCCGGGGCAGGATGCTCCCCTGGGCCGCACCCCACTCTCGGTGCTCGGAGGGTGCGTCCTGGGAGCTCCGCAGCTCTCACGGGACACTGCGCCACGAAGGTGCAGGCTTAGCGTGGAAGCGGGGTGCCATCTTGAGGCCATTTATGGGTAATGCTAGGTACCTCTCCCGGTGATCAGTTATAAAACACATCTTTCATTCAAAACACTGGAAATGTGCAGGGACTGGAACAAATACGAATTTGTTTCTATTTGTGGGCCAATCTAACTGCGAGAATGACTTCTTAATTTTGTCATTTGTCCACATGGTAATATTATCTGGGCAAATATGTCACTTCATTAGAACCAGCTTAACAGATAACAGATAAATACAGAAATAAGCAACTGAAAATTGACCAGTTAACCTTTGTGAAGGGCCGCGCCATTTTTTTTAGCAACTTTTGAGCCATTTGAGTTAGAATTTTTTTTTGCTATGCAGCAGATGGTGGATTATGTAGCAAATCAATAATTTTGCGAAAAAAGCTTCAGGCTCCCACTGTCTATGAGGTACAACCCAAGAAACCTTTACCCAAATAATTGACACCTACATAGTGGCTTAGTAACCTTGCCATAGTCCCCAAGGTAAACAACAAACATTGGCCACCCGAACTCCCCTCAGTTGAGTAGCAAAAGACTGTCATGATTGTGGTGTAGTGGGCCCCTAACACCCCGGGGTCTGGTGCCCTCTCACCCATACACTGCAGGAGGAGATGTGGCCTTTGGTCTGAGTTGCAGACTTTGGAATGGGGAACCAGGTTCGAGTCCCGGCATCGGCTCAACATTCTGTGATTTTGGGAATATAACTTGCTCACCCCATGCCTGAAAAAAAATGGCCTTGTGTAATGTACTCTGGTGGTTTTGTAAAACACTCTAATGTCTTTAGGTCAAGTTCCCTCTATTTAAAACTGTGATCGTACCTACATTTTAAATCAGCAATATTTCACAATGGGCTTAATCAATAGCTATGGACTTTTTTTGCCCACAGAGGGGAAACTGTGGTATTATTGAAATTCAATGAAGACCCTCATACAAATCCCATTGACTTTCGCTGAGGTTTAAAACAAGTACAAAATCCCCTAGGGACTACTGTGCAAATGAATTAATTGCAAATTAAAAATAGTGCCCTGATTCTCGCCTTGAACTTATTCTCTACCTAGCACTCCTTGGAACTGGTATGATAAGACCATATTCATGCAACCTGCTAAACAATACCCTAGGTGAGCCTACAAAAATTTGTATTTTTCATGTTGAAATAGTTTTTTTAACATAAGTCGAATACTTAATAATTTGTTTTCCATCTTCTCTAATTTTGGTGAAGGGTTGCTTTTTTCTCACTAATTTTACTAAGATGCATAATTATATCTTTGGTAGTTTGGTTATACGGACATTTCTTGGGAAAATTGTTGTTGATTGCCAATACAATAGAATTTTCTTAGATATTAATGAACTTAAAGTGTGATAAGTAAATATCGACGATGTGCACAATTTAGTTGCACATCATTGTGGTTTAACGAGTTTTTGATATATGGGCATTGGAGCAACCTTTCATTAATTCATTCATTAGACCAATCCCTAATGGTCCTTATAGGGCTCACCACATCTAGCTATGAATCTACTGTTATTTGCCATGTTATTTTCTTTATTACAAAAAAGCAGATTAGGTTTGCTTCAAAATCTATAAATAAATGTTGCGGTATGTGTGCAAGGCACTAAAAACATGTGTCTAGGGAATAATGCTTCTTTTGACAGGACTGCTTCAGATTGACCTCTGTTCCTTAATTTGAAGGTGTCCGGATGTTAAATTTGTCTCCATGAAAGTCGCTTTCCTAATATCGCAATTACTTATCAGTAATCTTCTTTATCCTTAATTCACTTGTCCTTGTCCCATTTCATTTTAATCCACCTGCCCTACATTTTAACTGGCTGAGCCTCCATATTGGCACGGTATGCCAGAAGGATCCACGGAATGCCAGCCGATGTATGACACCCAGTTATGGTTGGGCGGGGTGTGTATTCACAAAAGTGTCCTGGAATTTTCTGTCTCGAGGTGGAATTCACCTCACAAGCAAGACTGCGATGAGTAGGACTTTGAGTAATGAAGATCAATGGTAAGTAACCAGGTCATTGATTAGGACTTTGAGTAATGAAGATTACTGGTATGTAATGAGGCCATTGAGTAGGACTTCGGGTAACGAAGATTACTGGTAAGTAACCAGGGCATTGAGTAGGACTTCAAGTAATAACGATTACTGGTGTGTAATCAGGCCATTGAGTAGGACTTTGAGTAATGAAGATTACTGGTAAGTAACCAGGTCATTGAGTAGGACTTTGAGTAATGAAGATTACTGGTATGTAATCAGGCCATTGAGTAGGACTTTGAGTAATGAAGATTACTGGTAAGTAACCAGGTCATTGTGTAGGACTTCGAGTAACGAAGATTACTGGTAAGTAACCACAGCATTGAGTAGGACTTCAAGTAATAACGATTACTGGTGTGTAATCAGGCCATTGAGTAGGACTTTGAGTAATGAAGATTACTGGTAAGTATATATGTAAACAAAAATTCCCAGGCATGCACAAACGTAACTAGCAAGTACACATGTAGATAGAATTATCTACAACAACATTCGACAACTGCTTTCTCCAATAAAATTGGTTTTAATTTCTTTCAAATATTCATAAGTAATTCATATGATAAAAATACATTACAATGTTCAGAGTCAGTGCAAACTTCATTGTATCTATACATGATATGTCAAGATTAAAATTTCAATAAACATTATAAAAACTGATGGTTTCCTGTCGACGCGTTTCGACACGTGTCGAAACGCGTCGACAGGAAACCATCAGTTTTTATAATGTTTATTGAAATTTTAATCTTGACATATCATGTATAGATACAATGAAGTTTGCACTGACTCTGAACATTGTAATGTATTTTTATCATATGAATTACTTATGAATATTTGAAAGAAATTAAAACCAATTTTATTGGAGAAAGCAGTTGTCGAATGTTGTTGTAGATAATTCTATCTACATGTGTACTTGCTAGTTACGTTTGTGCATGCCTGGGAATTTTTGTTTACATATATTCTCTACCCTGACCCAGGATTGCTATTCGCACCAGGGGGCTCCTGTTACTTTACATAGGATTACTGGTAAGTAACCAGGTCATTGAGTAGGACTTTGAGTAATGATTACTGGTATGGGGCGTGGCTTGGCGCCCGGCGGTGATGGCAGCGCTCGAGTGAGGCTCCGCTGCGGACCCAGGAGACTTTCGTTATGAGGCTCGTATTCCTGCTCCGAACCTGCTCTAAAACGTCGGAACACTTCCAGACAACTATGACGCACCCTGCAGGCTTTCGTTTGATGGGGCATTAAAGAATTTCGAAGCTAAGTTTTTTTCCGGACTTGTCAAGACTGCGACCGCCATTTTGTGCTTTTCCTCGAGCTGACGCTTTATACACCTTTCCTCTGCGTGATGAGCTGCAGGGCTGATGCCACCCTGTCGAGTGCTTCTCTGTCATCCGGAGGCCTCCTGGTGGTCTTGTAATTGGAAAAGTCGGCGCAGTGAGTTTTTTTTTGTGTTTTTTGCGGCTTGTTGCTCGAGCGGCCGCCATTTTTTTTAAATGCGCATTTTCTCCTCAGTGCCAGCACCAAGCCCCCATTTTGAGATGCAGCCTGCTTCTAATTTCATTCATCTGCTGATTTAACAGTTTTGCCTCATTACTGCACTATAATATGAGATGTCCATCACGTACTGGGTGTATGCTGCAGATTACATGCCGCGTCACACTAGACATGCCTGCTAACCTGTTGTTCTTCAAGGGACATTTCTGAGTTGGATGTGCTTGACCTTGAGGTGATGGAGGACAATTATTTGAAAAATTACTATCGATGAATGTTGCCTTTGACATGTTGAGGACACTGTGAATTACTACTGTGTTTTTCGACGCCACACTGCGCTGCTCCTTGCTGCATTCTGTGGATGGCCTCTATTCCATTGTAGTCCCTGCAAACTCTACTTACCACGATTTCTTTCTCTCTATTATTTTATTTTATGTGCTGCCTAGTACCTATTGCTCACTGACTTTCTAAGCACGCAGTTCAGATATTTTGAAGCTTCTTCCGTTTGTTGAGGTATGTTCCTCTCAAGGTTGAAGGTTTCCATTGGCCCTATCTCCAATGAGCGCCTGTTGTAAACTACGTCTTTCTCATTTCTATTGCGTCATCCTGATTACCCCACTTGCAGCTTATGTTTGACGTCTCTTCTAACAAATGAGCCCTGCCAGGGCTATACTTCACTCCTAGTCCATTCTATTTCTACTACAGGCCTCTCTGGTGACTTTTGGTGCTACATTTCCTATTTAATCACGCATTTTATGTGTACATCGTGGCTGCTTTACTATAACTAGTGCTTTATGGGCAGACTGAAGCATCTGTCGCAGTCGCCCCATACAACAAGGACTGCTTTTGTCATGAACTCTAAGGTCTTTTCTGCCTTCTCCAAATTGGAGGACTTCATCACCTCGTCTGGCTCGGATACCGCAATGGAGCCTTCTCAACCTGTACCGGGGAAGGCCAATGCTAAGCGATTAAAAAAGGACCCTCCCTCACCATCTACAAAATCCACGAAAGTCTCCATGGAGCTGTTATTGGACGAAATTAGGTCTTTTCGCCCCTTTCTTGAGGAAATTAGGTCCCTACGTCCTTTTATGGAGGAGACTACTGTTAAACTTCAGGCTTTATCGGATAATTGGTCCCAAATGGACACTAGGGTGTCTTCCGTTGAACATTCAGTTACCTCCCTCCAGGAAACGTGCTCTATTGTGCCTCATTTAAACTCCCAAGTCTCTGCTCTTCAGCGGCAAGTGGAGGAATTGGAAAATAGGAACAGGCGGAACAACTTCCGCCTTTATGGTTTGGGGGAAGGACTTGAAGGTTCAGACTCCCTTTCCTTTTTCAAATCGTTCCTTCCCAAATTGCTTCATCTCCCAGAGGGCACAAATCTCGACATTCAGCGTGCACATCGTCTGGGCCGCCCTTCTGCTTCAGCTTCTCCATCACAGAGACCCAGAGGTGTCATCATTTACTTTTTAGAATATACCGATCTGCTGAAGGTCTTGACAGCTGCCAAATCTTCTCCCAAGCTGACTTGGTCTGGATCCCCTTTGTTCTTTGCCCAAGACTACGCAAAAGCTACTGCCAACCGGCGCAAGGCCTTTCTAAGCATGAGAGATGACCTTCGTTCAATGGGTGCAAGATATGGTCTTTACCATCCTTGTTTGTTCAAAGTTACCTATAACAATAAGACAACCACTTACGAAGATCCAGTGCGCCTGCAGAGCTTCATTAATGCGCACAAAACTTCCGCCATCCGCCATGGACTCTTCTGGTCCCTCCTCCTCTTTTCGTGGCTGAGTTATATCTTTATTGCATGTTGTTATGATGTTGTATTTTGCTCCTCTTATCTTATGACATGTTTTACCATTTCTTGTTCTCATCCTCATTAACTTGCATTGATGTTCAGTGTTACTCACGTTCGTAATTTGTGTCTCTTCGTACATTGACCCGTGTTCTCCTTATTCCCTGTTGCAGGATTCCTTCCCCGTTTGATGATGTCTCCCTGGTTCCCCGTCCAGCTGACCTCGGATGTGTTGCCTTACCCGTGTGGCCCCATCCTACCCCAGTTCCCTCTCATTCTCTCCTCTTGTAGGTATATTTTCCTTTTGTTTCTCCCTTTTGTTTCCACCTTTGTCTCCATCTTTGTTTACCATTTTTCCTTTTCACTTTCTTTCTCCTTCTCTGCGCACGGATGACAATTTTTGTTCTCATAGCATTCTACCATATGTCTCTTTTTGTTTCCCTTACACTAGTAGTGTTTCTTTCCCTTCTTTTTCTTACTCGCTTATCCTTTTCTTTTCTTATTTCCTACTTGTTACTTTTTCTTCTCTTTTCCTCTTTTACACTTTTGATGAGCACTTCCTATTTTCTCTCCTACTTCTCCTTCATGGGCTTTTTCTCCAATTTTGTTACTTTATCAATTACAGTTTACTTTGTATGAAATGTCATTGAATATAGTTTCTTGGAATGTCAAGGGTATTAATTCTCCAATCAAACGTCAACGTATTTTGTCTCATTTAGCCAGATTGAATGTTGATGTAGCTTTCTTGCAGGAAACTCACCTTTCTGCAACTGAATCAGCAAAACTTAAGAGAGGTTGGGTGGGTGAGGTTTTTTATTCACATTGTGACGGTAAGCGTAATGGAGTGGCAATCCTTTGCCAGAAATCGCTTCCCCTTACGCTTATTTCTCAGGAGTCAGATGCTAATGGAAGATGGACGTATGCTAAGTTATCTCTCAGGGGTGTTCCAGTCTCTTTTCTCAATGTCTGTGCTCCTACTGGAGGTGAACCTCTTTTTTGGGCCGAGCTTTCTCAACACGTTACTCGATTTATGGATGATAACTTCATCCTTGCTGGCGATTGCAATCATCCCTTTGATCCCTTTCTGGACAGGAATTCTTCTGTTCATTATATCCCGAACAAGCCCCATAAGCTTTTCACCCAAACCATCTCCCAACATAAGCTTATTGACACTTGGCGTCTTTGCAACCCAACATTAAAGGAATTCACCTCTTACTCCCCTTCGCACCAATCACAGTCCCGCATCGACTATATTTTTGTGTCTCACCACATGGCTCAGTCCCTCAACACCGCGGAAATTGGTCCGATTTTACTCTCGGATCATGCTCCTGTTCTGATTAGTATTGATGTATTCCCTAAATCCGCTGGTCCTAAGAGGTGGCGCTTCAATAATACCCTTCTCTTAGACCCCAAGTTTACCGCCTCTTTTATCACTTTCTTTGACAAATGTTTTCTGCTTAATGACACTCCCTCTATTCCGACACACACTATTTGGGATGCTTTTAAGGCAGCAGCACGAGACTTTATTATTCGTTTTGTGGCACGGAAGCGCAAGGCTGCTTGGAAATTCACTAGTGAACTTCTTAGTGACATTAAGAGACTGGAACATGCCTATTTTACTTCCCATTCACAGGACAGTTTGACTGCTCTCGTGGCTGCCAAAATGAAGTTCAACCAAAAATCCACAGAAGACGCCTCACTGTACCTGTTAAAGTCTAGCGCTAAGTTTCATGGGGGAAGGAACAAACCTGGGAAAATTCTCGCTAATTACCTTAAGGTCAAGCACAACAAGCTGAACATTGAATCTATTTATGATGCTAACTCTGTTCTTCGACACAAAGACGCTGACATTCTCGCTGAGTTTTCCCTTTTCTACAAAACCTTGTACTCTTCTGAAACTCAGCCTTCTCCCCACGCTCTTACACATTTATTTTCTACCATCTAGAAGCCTGAGCAATTTCCTCTTGATCTGACACATCTAGAATTCGATATTGCCCAGAAAGAATTACTTACCGCACTTCAGCACCTTAAACTGAATAAAGCCCCTGAACCAGATGGTTTTACTGTCGAATTTTACCTTCATTTTTCCAAGTTACTTGTTCCAAAACTCCACTCTCTTTTAAGTACATTCTCTGCCCTTGGAAGCTCCTCTGGTTCCTTTTCCGATGCCCATATTTGTTTGATACCCAAAGAAGGCAAAGACGCGCAACATTGCAAGAATTATCGACCCATTTCCCTGGTGAATATCGATTACAAGATATTTGCTAAATCACTAGCTGCACGTCTTGACATTTTGCTTCCAGACCTTTTGGGCGAAGAACAAACTGGTTTTGTGAAGGGTCGTTATATAACCGACAATACCAGACTACTGTTTAATATTTTGTCTAAATCCTCACGTCTGCAGGGTCCCTTAACAGCGATCGCCCTAGATGCCGAAAAGGCGTATGATAGGGTTGAGTGGTCCTACCTTTTCCATACCCTAAACTGGTTTGGTTTTGGCCCCAAATTCATATCCTTGGTTTCTCTCCTGTACTCTAACCCGCGTGCGGCGGTCCGTGCGAATGGTCAGGTCTCCTCCTTTTTTGATCTCGGTAGGGGTGTACGCCAAAACTGTTCCCTTTCCCCTTTTCTTTTTAATTTGGCTCTGGAGCCCTTTTTATCCAAACTTCGCCAGAACCCTAACATTCACGGCTTCCAGACGGCGAACTCTCACATTAAGTTGGCTGCTTATGCGGACGACATCTTACTTTTCATCTCCGATCCCACAACCTCAATTCCAGCTTTACTGGAGGAAGTACAGAGTTACTCCTCAATATCGGGTTACAAACTTAACAGCGATAAGTGCGAGATCCTGCCCCTCACAAAATTCACCTTTAAACCTGACTTTAACGCTTCCAACTTTACTTGGAGCCCCTTGCAGATTAAGTATTTAGGTCTACACATTACCCCTTCCATCTCAGGCACTGTCTCCCTTTGCCTTAATAAATGTATTCAAAAGGTATCGGATTTGGCAACCAGGTGGCACCCTCTTTATTTATCTTGGTGGGGTCGACTTGATACCATAGAGATGATGTTGTCCCCCATTATCCTCTATACAATCTCTAACATCCCTGTGCCTATCCCCTCCAAATTCTTCAAGAAGATTAACACAGTCCTGTCTTCCTTTTTGTGGAATAACAAAAGACCCAGAATGTCCCTTGCTAGAATGATACGCCCGCTTCAGAAGGTGGAGTCAACTTTCCAGACTTCCCAGCCTATCAAAAGGCCTTTCTGTTGCGACAAGCTTCTTTTTGGTTGCAGGACCCCGCCTCTCCTTGTCCTCTATGGGCTAAGGTTGAATGCCTTTTCCTCTCACCTTTTTCTTTTGCTGAATATATTTCCTTTTCCCGGAAGCCTCCTTCGATTTCCACTCCCATTCATAAATTCACCACCAAGCTTCTCCTTTCTTCCAAACCCTCCCCTCCAGCTGACATTGCTGACTTCCTTTCCTCCACCATCTGGCATAACATGCACCTCCTAATTCATAACAAACCCTTCTATTGGAAGTCCTGGAGGCTTAAGGGATTAATTTGGATTTCGCAGTTATTTTCAGGCTCCACCTTTTTGTCCTTCTCGACTCGCTGCTCTTCTTATGATTTACCTACATCCTTTGCCCCCAAATATCTTTTACTTGAGGCAGCGGTGATGACGGTATATGCTCGTCTGTTGCACGCACAGGGGCCTCCTTCTTCCCCCACATCCTCTGCACAACTTCACTCTCTCCTACGCACTTCTCCCAAGGCTTCTACTCTCTACAAACATCTTCATGCTCACGATTCTATTAGGGCCAAGTTTAAGGTTGAGGAGCAATGGGAGCATGACCTCGACACTATTTGGTCCACATCCATGTGGGATAAGATATGGATTAAGATCCGTAAATCTTCTAGAGCGGCGTCCCTAACACAGTCTCTATTTTTCATTTATAATAGGTTGCTCCATACGCCCGCTATCCTTAATAAGAGGTTTTCCACCACCTCAGATATATGCTGGTCCTGTTCCTCCTCGCAAGCTACCCTACTCCATATGCTGTTCCTTTGCAAACCAGTGCATGATTTTTGGATACAAGTTTGGGCACAAATTAACATAATTTTCAAGACCCGCATCCCTTTCTCTCGTACCCACATCTTTTTGGGTAGCCTCTCGCCTTGTTGGGACAATGCTGACCTGGATGTTCGTATTGTTGACTTGCTGTTGGCTGTTGCATTTCAACAGATCACTATTAATTGGAAGGCTTCAACTAACATCTCCTTCAAAGCTTGGTGGTACAATGTTTGTCACAACCACAGGTTGGATACTGCTTTTGTTTTCCCCATTCGCATGGCTGCGAAACGCGAAGAATTATGGCTCCCTATCACATTATACCTAAATACTTGCTCTCTCCGTTTGCCCCGCCCACAACCCTCCCAGCAAGAAGTCCTTAAACCGCCCTGAATACCCTTTGCATTTCCTTTCTTGTTGTTTATCAATTTCATGTATTCAAACACTCCCATCTTACTGTGTGCATACCTATTGTATTATCATTGTTATATTTACTGCCCATGATTTACTCATGTTATTGACGTTATTGTAATATTTTTCCGATTGTTCTTGTCTTCTTTTTCCTTCTTTTATTTGCCCTTTGATTGCTCATGACCTGTTATTTGATACCTTGTATTTTTGACTAATAAATTCTCTTTTGAACTTAAAAAAGATTACTGGTATGTAATCAGGCCATTGAGTAGGACTTTGAGTAATGAAGATTACTGGTAAGTAACCAGGTCATTGAGTAGGACTTTGAGTAATGAAGATTACTGGTATGTAATCAGGCCATTGAGTAGGACTTTGAGTAATGAAGATTACTGGTAAGTAACCAGGTCATTGAGTAGGACTTCGGGTAACGATGATTACTGGTAAGTAATCAGGACATCGCGTAGGACTTTGAGTAGCAAAGATTACTGGTAAGTAATCAGGACATTGAGTAATACTTCAAGTAATGAAAATTACTGGTATGTAATCAGGCTATTGAGTAGGACTTTGAGTAATGAAGATTACTGTAAGTAAGCAGGACATTTAGTAGGTCTTCGAGTAATGAAGATTACTGGTTATCAATCAGGACACTGAGTAGGACTTTGAGTAATGAAGATTACTGGTAAGTAATCAAGACATTGAGTAGGACTTCGAGTAACGAAGATTACTGGTAAGTAATCTGGACATTGAGTAGGACTTCGAGTAACAAAGATTACTGGTAAGGAATCAAGACATTGAGTAGGACTTTACTGGTAAGTAACCAGGACATTGAGTAGGACTTCGAGTAACGAAGATTACTAGTTATCAATCAGGACACTGAGTAGGACTTTGAGTAACGAAGATTACTGGTTATCAATCAGGACACTGAGTAGGACTTTGAGTAACGAAGATTACTGGTAAGTAACCAGGACATTACCTGTTAAAGAGTTGTTGTCACAACCTTGAAACTTCATTATGTGAAGCCCCGTTTTTCTCCAGGCGAGGCTTCCATCTGAGATCTCTAAGACTCACGAGTCCATGGAATTTACAACCTAGGAAACAGATTATAGGCAAGATTTCTCTAACTGCCCTCACTCCTATCAGGAGTAATTTCTTGCTGGCGAGTTTCATCTTAGTCTCGCTGTTTCCCACGCAAGTCCGTACTTGGTCGCCCATCTTATTTATTTCTTTGAATTTATTTACCATCAATGTGGTACATGGTCATTAGAGCTGTTGCAATAGAAGGAATAAAGTAAACAGACAAAAAAAGTAAACAGCTATTCAAATGAAGTGAAATTAAAACTGGAAAATGTGCAGTTGGAAGACGGAAACAAAGAAGAAATGGGAAATCAATAGCCAATGAGTATGCTCTTGTACACCGTAAGATACCCTCATGAGCTGTGCCATTATTTCTAGTTTCCTGTGACGTACCTTAAACTTTCTGAGCTCTGTCTAGATTGACAGTCAGGTTTTTTTCCCAGATTCCTGCTTAGATGAGGTCAAGATGTCGAATAATTGATCCTCTTAATAACTCCTATTCACAAAAGCTGTGATGGGAGCAAAACCACTTCTCCAGCCTCGACATCTTAGGCCTCAGAAAACACAGTGGAAACAATTATGAAGGAGATCAACGCCATAAGTTTAACAATTGACCCAATGGCGAGCAAAGTGCTGGAAATGTCCTCGGAATTCCCATCCACGAGATCCAACACTGCGTCCTTTCATGCCTGTCTAGACTCTGTTGGCAAACGTTGAGGTTGCCTTAGAAGGGGCCCAACACAATATACCTGTTTGGGGACACGGTATATGGTATTTTAAAAGATCAAAGAGTTAGAAGACAGGTCAAAAAGTAACAATGTGTATTTCTACGGCATGGTGTAGCCTCAAGAAATAAGAAGTAGAAGGCCTCCTATCGGCTGCTGGAGGTGGAATTCTCTTCCACTTTAGAATTCCAGAGTCCATCAGACCAGATCGCGTGGCACCACCAACTCATTGCCTGTTGTGTGAGACATAGACAGGCAGAGCAAATCATTCTGCCAGCAAAGTAACACGGTCACAGCAGATTTTTTATTCTAGATTAATATGAAACTGAAGACATACTTATTGTTGTGTCCAAGACTTCACAAAGAAAATATATTAATTGACGGCTTTATCAAGCAACAATGATCCCCACCTTTGAGAGCAGAAAAACGGAAAACACAGAAACTGACAATGCACAACGTCACCTAGAATATGTGCTACTATCGGCATGGATGTTCATTGAAGTAATATGGATGACAGTGGTGATCTATGGCACTGTTTTGGTACAAGTGCTCCTTAATGAAGGTCTTGTTTTTGGGATATGGTTTTGCAGGTACTCCAGACTGCAAAGCCTTGCCACTGTCCTGTAGAGTGGTGCAGGACTTTGAATGCACAGACTTATGTCTGGATGTGCAGTTGAACGTGTTTCCTGACTGCACAGCCTTGTTTTTGGATGTGCAGGTGAATGTGCTTCCTGAATGCACAGTCTTGTTTCCAGATGTACAGGTGAACGTGCTTCCTGAATGCACAGTCTTGTTTCCAGATGTGAAGGTCAATGGGCTTCAGATTGCACTGGCTTGTTTCCAGATGTGCTGGTGAATGTGCTTCCTGAATGCACAGTCTTGTTTCCAGATGTTTAGGTGAACGTGCTTCCTGAATGCACAGTCTTGATTCCAGATGTGCAGGTGAACGTGCTTCCTCAATGCACAGTCTTGTTTCCAGTTGTGCAGGTGAACGTGCTTAAGGACGCAGTCTTGTTTCCTGTTGTGCAGGTGAACGTGCTTCCTGAATGCACAGTCTTGTTTCCAGATGTGAAGGTGAATGGGCTTCAGATTTCACTGGCTTGTTTCCAGATGTGCTGGTGAATGTGCTTCCTGAATGCACAGTCTTGTTTCCAGATGTGCAGGTGAACGTGCTTCCTGAATGCAGTCTTGATTCCAGATGTGCAGGTGAACGTGCTTCCTCAATGCACAGTCTTGTTTCCAGTTGTGCAGGTGAACGTGCTTAAGGACGCAGTCTTGTTTCCTGTTGTGCAGGTGAACGTGCTTCCTGAATGCACAGTCTTGTTTCCCAATGTGCAGATGAACGTGCTTCCTGAATGCACAGTCTTGATTCCAGATGTGCAGGTGAACGTGCTTCCTGAATACACAGTCTTGTTTCCAGATGTGCAGGTGAACATGCTTCCTGAATGCACAGCCTTGTTTCCAGTTGTGTAGGTGAACATGCTTCCTGAATGCAGTCTTGTTTCCAGATGTGCAGGTGAACGTGCTTCCTGAATGCACAGTCTGTTTTTCCAGATGTGCAGGTGAACGTGCTTCAACAATTCATATTTTTCCCAGAGGTGCAGGTGAACCTGCTTCCTGAATTCACCGTCTTTTTTGCAGATGTGTCGGTGATCGGGCTTCATGAATGCACAGTATTTTTTTTCCAGCTCTGCAGGTGAACGTGCTTTTGAATGTACAATCTTGTTTACGAGTGAGAAGGTGGCAAGGATGGGTGGAGAAACAAGAGCATTTCGGTTTTAGGCGGATTTAAGCGAATTGTATGGCAAGACAGCCAATAGTTAATGGCCAAAAGACAGGTGATGTTATTTGTAAATAGAAGGATTGGACGAGCAGTAAAAAACTAAGGGGCATATTACCAACAAGTAGCGATATTTATCGCTAAATAGGCTTAGCGACGATTTTTTTATCGCTGCCTATCGCTGGATATGTTAGCGGAGAAAACATGCTATTAGCAATGTTTTTCTCCATTGTGCTAAAATATCCAGCGATAGCGGCGAAATGCGTGAATATCGCTGAGAATACAGCGATATTCACGCATTAGCGGCGAAATGCTCTTAGCCATGTTATCCACCTCCCATTGGATAACATGGCTAAGAACTGGTCTGAGCAGGCGTTCGTTTTTGGCGATAGCGGGAATATTTGCATCGCTATGCCTGCCTTGCTAATAGGCGATAGCGACGTTAGCGACTGCTTTCAGTCGCTAACTGGTTGGGTACACCCACTTTGCATGTCATTAGCGATGAACATCGCTGACATGCAAAGCGGGCCCCAAACCGCTCGCTATCGCCTAAAAGCTGTCGCTAACATCAGTTAGCGACAGCTTGCTAATAGGGCGATAGAATTATCTCCGCTTAGCGGCCGAAAACGGCCACTAAATCGGCGATAATTGTCTATCGCCCCCCTTGATAATATGCCCCTAACTGTGAATCATCGGTATACATATAATAAAAAGACGTTGAAAATGCGTTGATCCCTGAAAGAGGTGAGGCATAGGTAGAGAGAAGGACCAGCATACATGATCTATCTAGCTGCCCCGCACCAACACAACACTGGCTGAAATGCACAAAGAAGCTTGTCTCAGTTTTACCAGGTCCAGTACAGGCAAGATCTTTCTTAATAGACAAACACATTCACTTTATCATTCGCGGCACTGAGAGTCACCCTAGGATTTCCTAGCATCGATTAAATGTATGTTATTTATGTAATGAATGTGTGCATTGTGTGGAGAAGGCACAATCACAAGCTGGAAACCTTTGCAAAGAAGTGGTTTCCAGCTCAGGTGTAGAATGCTCTCTGCAGCTGGGTCCCCAATTAAAACCTCCCCAAGTGACGGTACCTCCGTATCTATACGGAGAGTATGTGACGTAATGGCCAGAGCTGCCAACTTTGGAACTGGGGAACCAGGGGGCATATTACCAAGGGGGGCAATAGGCAATTATCGCGGATTTAGCGGCCATTTCCGGCCGCTAAGCGGCAATAATTCTATTGCCCTATTAGCAAGCTGTCGCTAACTGATGTTAGCGACAGCTTTTAGGCGATAGCGAGCGGTTTGGGGACTGCTTTGCATGTCAGCGATGTTTATCGCTAATGACATGCAAAATGGGCGTACCCAACCAGTTAGGGACTGAAAGCAGTCTCTAACATCGCTATCGCCTATTAGCAAGACAGGCGTAGCATTGGAAATATTCACGCTAAGCGCGAATATCGCCAAATACTAACACCTGCCCAGACCAGTTCTTAGCCATGTTATCCAATGGGAGGTGGATAACATGGCTAAGAGCATTTCGTCGCTAATGCGTGAATATCGCTGTATTCTCAGCGATATTCACCCATTTCGCCGCTATTGCTGGATATTTTAGCACAATGGAGAAAAACGTTGCTAATAGCATGTTTTCTCCGCTAACATATCCAGCGATAGGCAGTCAGGGCCGGCGCTAGGCATGGGCAGTATGGGCAGCTGCCCAGGGCCTCGCGCTCAGCTCAAAAACATGGGGCCTCGCTTCGGCCTCACTTCGACGTGAAAGGCTTCATTAAAGTCAGGCCACCTGCTCCTCCGGGGCCCCCTCCCCTCCGATCACTGCAATTTTACATGTAGCTAATGAGGTGCCAAAGGCGTGGTGTCAGCCCTGGGATTACGGGCATGGGGGGATGGAAAAAATGGCCGGGGGGGGGGGGGGGGGGAGGGTCTTGGGACAGCAAGGAAGACTATTGTGTGTGAGCAGGTCAAGGGCGGGGCTCTGCTCTGTTGAAAAGGTGCCATTTGCGTTTCCACGCAACAAATGGCCCTTTTGTTTTCAGGATCGGCTGAAAAGTAATAGGTGAGGAGAGGCGGCAAAGTAGAAGAGGGAGAAGCTGTGGCTTAGCAAAGTTTATAGTCAAAGCCACACACCTCTTCTAAGCCCTGGGGAGGTGGTCCCCACTTCCCTGGGCTTCTATGCTTTGGATCATGGCCCAAGTGTGGGGCCCCCTTCTCTCGGCCTCACATCCCTTATGCAGCGCAAAGAGGCCCAGGGTAGGAGAGGCCCCTTGTGCCATGCAGCAATGGATCAGACCTCTAGGCCCAAGTGTGGGGCCCCCTGCCCTGGGACATATAGTCGTTATTCAGAACGGTGACACCCAGGGTAGGGCCCCCCACCCCATCTCCTGACCTTTGTAGCACTAAAGTATGGCTCTGAAGCCCATGGGACTAAACACTTTCCCCTGGGCTTTGTGCGCATTGAGCGGCTTAATAGAACTGGGGAACTAGGTTAGAGTCCCAGCGTCTGCTGAACATCCTGTGATTCTGGGCATATATCTATTTGCACATGCCCCTAAAAAATGAAAATATCCTTTTGTAAGGTAACTGGTGATCATGTAAAGCTCTTTAATGCCTTAGAGCTGATTTCACATAATATGAAACTGCAAATCCCCTCACGTTCTGGAACTGTGAGTCATGCCTGACTTTACTGCCACAGTCCATGTAACACAGCAGAGTTTTACATTTGTGGGTGCATTTGCTGTGGGGGCCGTCCAGAGAATTTTCACATGCGCTGGAAATAGGGGTGAGTATGGTGCTGCAGCACCCCATAAATAACCCTTCTGTTGTTCCAAAGGTAAAGGAGCAATGAAGATGCTTTAGAATTATTGATTTTATGTTGTCACATTTGTTGTGTGTGTTGGTTGACATCTGGGTCTGTGCTGTACCCTGCGCTTTAGAACAACTAAGTAAATGTGGCTCTTCTGATACCTTACACTCCTAGCAGTACTGTAACATCCTCCAATGCTTGATTGCTAAAGGTCCAAAGGATCAGATTGGGGCAGGGGCGTGTATCCTTCTTGCATTTAACCCCTAAGCTTTGGAATGCTATGCCGACTGAGCTCAGAAACTAAATGAACAAGACCCGATTAAAAACAAGCATTGGCATTGCCAATAGGTCTCGCTTGTGGGACCTTATAAGTATTTAGTTTTGTAGCACAATATCCGATTATGCAACAAGGATATTGTGCTGCAAAACAAAATACTTATACGGTCCCACAAGCGAGACCTATTGGCTATGCCAATGCTTGTTTTCTTTTTCATCTCCTCTTCATGGTCGAGTCAAGCTTAAATTCTCTGGGGCTTGTTTTGTGTTATCGCGTTCTCGTGAGGGGAACATCAGCGCACCTAGCAATTGGCATTCTCAACTAGAGCACCGCATTGATGTACAGATAAAGAAAGCGGCAAACAAAAAGCAGAATTACAAAAATCTCAGATGAGTTCCGAAACAAAGGAGATAAGATACCAGGAACAGGCTATGTTGTGTGTTGATGACTGTGTGATAGCGAGTTAGTGTGAGCAAAAGCTACTGGGCTGGACGCTGGTGTGGAAGAAGAGATGCGCAGAGAGGACACGGAACTGGTGTGAGGCGGAAAGGAAGGAAAGTAATGACAAGAAGGGAAGAGGACCGAGATGGGAGGAGAGAGGATGAGCACAAGGGGGAGAGAGGATGAGAAGGAGGGGGGGGAGAAGTAGGAGGAAGAGATGGGATCGGAGAGAGATCGAGGAAGGGGGTGGGGAGAGAGACGCGAAAGAAAACAGAAGTGCAAGTGTGTGGGGATTGCGTGTGAGAGAAAGATTGCGATCTAGATGAGACAGAAGGGGTGAAACGCTAACCTCGAGAGTGCGAGAGAGAGAGTGATGGAGAGGAACGGAAGGAGAGAGGGAACAAATGACACGAGCAGTGGAAAGAAGAGATAGAAAGATACATCTGTGTCAGTGGAAAGAGGGGGCAGCGAAAGACCAGCAATGACGAAACAAGACTGCCTGTGGAGACCAACTACGGGCAAAAGCAAAAGCAAATGGAAGCAAATGGTGGGGGCCTGAAGGAGGAGGGGGTGCGAGGGATGAGGGAACACGGCCTGGGGGAAGCTGGCTGGGGAGGGGGAGGAGAAATGCAAGGAAGACTGTGTGCGGCGTAATTAGGGGAGGAGAAGCCGAGAAGCCGCAGAGCGCACGCTGGGCGAAGCCCTTTGATGTGCTGTGCGGCAAATGGAGGGAGGCTGATGCGCGTTCATGTTTGAACACGTGGTTCACATGAACTTCATGAAAACGCCAGGCAAAAAGCTGGTGGTTTCATGAAGATTTTGCCGACTTGAACCCTCGCTCCGCTCGATGCGCATGCGCGCATCGATAGGTCGCGAGACCTAAAAAACCTTAAAACATGGCTTTACCCCCACTTGCTCTAGACATGTACCGCCTCAGAATCCCGCTAGTGTACACAGTGATCCACTCACGCAGCACGGGGAAGCCCTCAGGCGGCTATCTGCTTTATAAATCTGCATAGAATAAATCTACATAGCATAACTTGAGGAGCACTGTTACAGGGTGGTAGTGAGGGAATTCATAGCGAAGGAGCTCATTGGCGAGTCGACCAACTAACATTGTCGCACCGACGGCCACCAGCACTAACGCCGGCACTAGATGTCCCAAATTAGAGGGGCCTCGCATCTTCCCTTTCGCCCAGGGCCCCAAAAGTCCTAGGACCGGCCCTGTAGGCAGTGATAAAAAAATCATCGCTAAGCCTATTTAGCGATAAATATCGCTACTTGTTGGTATTATGCCCCCAGGTTCGAGTCTCGGCGTCAGCTTAACATCCAGTAATTCTGGGCAAATCACTTCATCTCCCCGTCTCTACCAAAAATTAATTGTCCTGATGTAATGTAACTGGTGCTCATGTAAAGCGATCTAATATCTTCGAGTCCAGTTCGCGCTATAAACTGCAACAAAAAGAAACAAGAAATATGCCCACCACTGTAAGATCCCTTCTAGGTGTTGCTAGAGGACTTGTTTCTTGCTGTTAGTGATGGTACTGCCGGTGTTTGTGTTCAATTCCAAACCTGTCCACGAGATGGTGCTCAAACACCTTCATATCTCTTATGCTGATCCATTGCTCTGTTAGATAGCGGTCACTTGATTCTTTAGTTTCTCGTTGATATTTCTTTCATAGCACCAAATAAAATTAAACTTATGCTTCTGTCCTCTACTTCACTGCACAAGCCGTGGGCGAATAAGCCTCTCTGGAAACGGTGGTGCAAAACCAATATGTCACATTGTTATTTCCTAGTTGCAAGTGTGTAATCCCAAAATAATTTATTATACCTTAATTTTTGAGCAACATCTTTCAGTACCTTTACAAAAGAACGACTTCATAAGAAATTGCTGGAACGGGGAGGGGATCAAATCACCCCCAGATATGGACGAAGAGTAGGGGAAGGACAAAAAAAGTGTGCATTTGCATAGTAGATCCTGTACCTGCTGTGCAGACCCTTCTGTACATTGACAGACCCTGTTCAGGGTAAAGAAGCAAGCAAGGTCTACTGTTCCTCCACCTTGGGGGTTGGGTTCATTTACCTTAGATGTCCTTGGATCGATCACATTCTTGTATTATTGCTCTGCAAACAGGGTTAAGCACAACCGCTTCAGCACTTGACTCTCTCTGGGAGCAATGGGGAGCAGTCCCTCTCAGGGAGGTAATTTGGGTGTGTGCAAGCTCAGAACTCAACGACTAGCCAGTAGCACAATAACTGAATGACAGTAGGAAAGGTGTTGGAATAGAAAATTAAACTATTCCCTATCCAACAGCGCCCTCCAGCGCAAGTCGTTGTAACGACTTGCGTTGTAATAGCAGCGTTGTAATGGTAGCGCGTGGTAATACCCGAATTATAAAGTCTGTTCCCCTTCTCCACTTGCTCTAGTTTCTGGGATGAGACTTGCTGGTTTCCCTAACAACCCGCAGTCTGTGTAGGTGACAGCAGGGTTTGTCAGGACTAGAATAGGGGATAACTTCCGCTAGACATTGGTTTTAGATGCCAGGCTGTGGAAGGCGGCCTCCAAACTCCAATAGGACTGGACTGCTGAGCCCCAGATCTGTGCAGTGGCCGGACATGACCTAGCGCGTGCAATTCTGAGCAGCTTGGATTGATGTTCCTGACTTCCAGTACTCTGGCAACCCCACAGAAGTCCTGAACAGCGAAGGAGAGCACGTTTCTAGGGGCAAGACGCAATTTTGAGCACTATGCCCCCCCCCCCCCACCCCAAGGCTATTCCCTGAGTGATGTACTGCTGGCTGGCACTGTAGTGGGCTCTGGTCTTTGATGACTCAGCAGGGAAGTTTTTTCTTAAAACTATAGGGCATATTACCAACAACTAGCGATATTTATCGCTAAATGGGCTTAGCGAGTTTTTTTTTATCGCCAAGCATCGCTGGATATTATCGCAGAGATAAGGTGCTATTAGCAACGTTTATCTCTAAAGCAATAAAATATCCGGCGATAGTGGCAAAATACGTGAATATCGCTGAGAATACAGCGATATTCACGCATTAACGCCAATAGGGTCTTAGCCATAATATCCACCTCCCATTGGATATAATGGCTAAGAACTGGTCTGAGCAGGCATTAGCTTTTGGAGATATTCACGCTTAGCGCGAATATTTCCATCGCTACGTCTGCGTTGATAATAGGCGATAGCGATGTTAGTGACTGTTTTTAGTCGCTAACAGGTTGAGTACGCCCACTTTGCATGTCATTAGCGATAAATATCGCTGACATGCAAAGCGGGCCCAAAACCGCTCGCTATCGCCTCAAAGCTGTCGCTAACATCAGTTAGCGACAGCTTGCTAATAGGGCGATATAATTATCGCAGCTTAGAGGACGAAAACTGCCGCCAAAGCGGCGATAATCTAATATCGCCAGGCTTGGTAATATGCCCCTATGTTATGTACCTTGGAAAGTCTTTGCAGTGCACATATTGGTAAAAAAAAATAACTTTACAGTTGAATGGTGATAGAAAATGTTTTGTATTCATCTATTTACTTAGTTCATTTATTTTCAAGAGTAGCAAGACATTTCTGGCCGAAAGGCCATACACCAAGACAATATAGGTGCAAGACATGATAGTATCAACAACATAGGTGACTGAGATATTTATACTCTTTGAGATGATATGCAGCAAAACAAGAAGAAATGTAGACATGCTACATAGTAGACTGTGAAGAAACACCTTTTTACAAATTTTCTATGGTATGCATTCTTAGTGCAGTTTATGTTCAAATCGCATTATATCGCATTTGAGGGTAGTTCTGAGCTCACTGGGTGAAGGACACGCTCTGATCTTGGGAGAGAGGCATGGGTGTATTTTTGTTGTCTTTAATATGTGATTTGTCACAGTGGCAACAGTAGTGGTAAAAGACTTAGAGCCATATTATCAAGAATGGCGATAACATTATCGCTGCTTTAGCTGCAGGAAACTGCTGCTAAAGCGGCGATAAGGGGTTTGATAATATGCCCTTGTTAATTCCCATAGAAGCCCAGGTTCTGGTGTGAACCAGGGCTTCTATGGGAATTCACAAGAGTGGTCCTAAGACCCACCTCTAGGGACCAGGTTGGGAAGATGGTCAGGGGGTGTCCTTTTGGACTCACACAGGCTGAAGATGAGTGCTGACATAGGTTTCCTGAGAACCGTTTTACAGCAGAGCCTTTGAAGCCAATGTTCCAGATGGAGAAAAGTAATTTGTCGTGTTCTACAGTGTCGAATGCTGTAGGCGAGGCACAGAGAATAATAAGAGACATTAGGTGATTGTAGTGAGCAGAAAAAGTTAAGTCAATATGGGACACTGGAGTTGTTATCGAATACAAGGCATGGAAGGCAAAACAGAAGAGGAGACAGGCAGGAAGTCAGTTGTCTCCTAGGCATTCCTGTGCCATCGTGAAAAGGGATCTGGTATCCAGGACAGCAGTGAAGTGGTTCAAGAGCAGATTTGGCTAGCATTGAGCTACACTAATACTGCATGCATATGTTGCCTCTTGTGTTCAAGATGGAACCAGTGCATGAATACAGACGTAAAGCAGAAAAGCATCTTAGAAGAAACGGACTAGGGATTTATGAAAGTAGTCGACTGTTGGGCACGATTGATTAGCAGATTTGAGAATAGGGATAGGATCCAGGGGTGAAGCAGTGGAGAATCCAGAGGGAGTATCGGGTGCAGTTGTGGGTGGTGGTAGTGGTAATGGACACGGGAAGCAAGACGGTACGCATGACTGGAAACCAAAATCAGTCCTGGCACAAATGTTCAAACCAGCCTCATACTACATACAACTGTAAGTAGAATGAGGCTATTAGAGCATGGATGGGCAACGACAGCCCATCCGAATCGGTGAGCAGATGCTCCAGTCTGCAGCCTACCATGGAAACGCCAGAGTGGCTCAACGGCAAGACCAGCCCGATGATATGTAAAGCAATGAGGTCATAGTAGCAATCTTTAACTAACAGTATGACGCAAAATCCTTGGTTGAGAGTGAAGGGTGTATGATCATTGTGTGTGGTGGGGAGATTAAGCTGCATATGTGGATCAGGCAAAGGTGAGTAGAAGATGTTTTGATAATAGGTGGATCTGGCATTGCAAACGACAAGAGAAACTGTGTACAAGTCTTGTGTGTATGTGTCCAGATTCTCTTGCATAAGTTGTTCCCTTCATCTTGGTTTTCAGCAAGCAAATGCAAGGTATGATAGCGGGTTGTGTACATTGAGTTGTTGAAAAGAAAATGGACAAACCATAGGACAGCAGTTCTTCATCTGGGACCTGCAGACTCTGGGGTCCATGATGCCTACTCTATGACTTTTTGGACAATTAACTTATGTTAGCAGATTAATAATAGAAATATAGAACACCCACGATGACGAGTGCTTGCTCCTTAATCAGATATGGTTGGGGATTATTTCTTATATATATAAGATCCGATAATCGGAAATTCAGTCCCCAAAAGACCTGCAATTACCTATAGCAGGGGTGCATCTATGAAAGATGTTCAAGTTAAAAATGATCCATGCGGCCCTCCAGCAAAAAGTACATGGTTGAGTCAGAGACTGGTATTTTTTAAATGCAAAACGTGCAAAGCCTGCCAACATGGGGTATCTATGACAAGCTACACAACCCCATTTGGCGGCCAAGACAGAATTATAGACAAAGTGTTAAACTGCAGAACGGACCATGTGGCCTATGTACTGGAGTGCCCGTGCAAAATTAAAATATATTGGGAGTACCATCTTACAGGGGCATAAAAGGGTGCTCCACCACAAAAGAGCTTTCAAAAACAATGATCAAGCATATCCCGTGGCCCGTCATTTTAATGAGAGGCATGATGGCAACCCAAAGGATCTGAAATATTATCTTGTAGATTCGATTCCCATCAACAAAATGGGAGGGGACCGAGAAAAGGCTCTCCGTAAATTGGAGATGCAATACATCCTAAATCTCGACACCAAGCACCCTAAAGGGTTGAATACCCCAGAAGAATTGCATGCCAGTCTATATAAATGAATAAAGTAAAATGTTATGTTATATGTTATGTTATAAGGGGATTTGTATCGCGCACTGCTACTCAAGAGTGTCCTGGCGTGGAGAGGAACAATGACAGAGAAGGGAAACAGAACTAAATCGACTGTTTGAACAGGTGAGTTTTAAGGAGTTTTTTGAAGATCGTGAGTTCCTTCGTATGCCGAAGGTCATCTGGCAGAGCATTCCACAGGGTGGTTGCCTTTACCACAAAAGACTGCCCCCCGATCCCGCTCGTCGAAATCTGGGGACCACCAGCCATCTTTTAAGGGCGGAGCAAAGAGGACGGCTAGGAAGGTAAAAGGCAAACCTTGAACTAATGTAGGCAGGGCATGGACCATGGAGTGCCTTATGCGTCATGGTCAGAACTTTAAAGCGCACTCGCTGGGCAACCGGGAGCCAGTGCAAATTGCTTAGCTGCTGACGTACGCTCATTCTCCTCGGGATGTTAAACAGGAGCCTGACAGCTGCATTTTGAATAACCTGCAGCTTTCCCAGGAGATAACCCGGAATGCTGATGTAAAGGGCATTGGCGTAGTCCAGATGCGATAAGATGAGCGCCCTGGCCACCGTTTCCCTGGCAGGGCGGGGGAGCAGGGGAAAAAACCTCCTCAAGGTTTTAAGCGTGCCAAAACAAACCCCATGAGAGTCTCTTGATCTGCTCATGGAAGCCTAAGTCGTCCTCGAACCAAATTCCCAGGTTCTTGGCGACACCACAATCCCCACTGGGACATGGGTACCCAGGGGGACAGATGGATTCTCTGAAAGCAGGAGGAAATTGGCCATAGAGGAGCACCTCAGATTTGTCTTCATTGCACTTAACGCTTGCCTGTGTCAACCTAGAGAATACTGACAACAGGCACCGGTGGGCGACATCGGTTTGAAGATCATCGCCCTTCCAAGTAAAGAGGAGCTGGGTGTCATCGGCAAAAGCCATGATATTGGTACCCAACTTCTCTGCCAAATAGATCAGGGGTGTGAGGTAAATATTAAAAAGAAGGGGGCTCAGAGTAGACCCCTGAGGAACCCCTGTGACCACTTTACTAGCAGATGAAGAGAAAGGAGGCATCCACACCTGTTGGGAGCAGTTATCCATAAAGGATTTAACCCAGTTCCAGGCCATGCCAGTGATGCCAATGTCAGACAGGCGGGAGAGGAGCTGGCGATGGGGTACCGTATCGAAGGCAGCAGAGAGGTTCAACAAAATCAGAGCCGCCCTGCTGTGGAAAATTAGTACGGTTTGGTAAACATTATCTGCGCCATCTTGCCTTTCCCCCTGATGCCACACTTTTTGTCGTGCGCGCCCCGCCATTTTAGGTGCCTTGAACAGAACAGCCCTTTTTGCATGCCACTGGCCCCCGACATAGCCCTCCGCCCTCACCAAGCCTGCACGCTGACCAACCCCCCCTGCTCGTACCCGCCTTGAGTCATAAACCCCTCTTCAGCGCAGCTCTGCCTCAGAACCCCATCCTGTTCCCAGCGCAACACCTCCCTTCATTCCTTTCATGATCCCCGGCCCTTTGATGCAAACCCCCTTTTCCCCGTGTGCCCGTTTGTCTTCCTCGTTCCCAGGCCGACACCCAGCTCTGCCGATACTATTCCTTGCCCCTCCCCGTACAGCAGAAAGCTTCCCTCATCAAAAGACCCCCGAGTTGATCAAAGCCCCCACCCCATGAGATCCGATCGAACCCCACATTCCATGAATCGACGGAATATCCAGCTGTGCGATAATCATCACCTGTTGTGACCGGGGTGGGGACTTCTACTGTAAATGTGTGTGGGAACGGGCCCGAAGGGGAGATCCCGGGAATGTCTTTCCGTACATCAAAGCATTGCCATGAATATGTAAACTGTAATAAAAGCCATGAAACCTGTATATAAGGGGCCAGGCCTCAGAGGGGAGGTTAGAGCACCTCATGACGATACCTGCTGTCTGTTTTGTTGTGTTCTCCTCCGGAGAGAATAAACCTTGTTTCCTGTTTTCCAGTCTCCAGCGCCTGCCTCTTCATTGATTAATAATTCGTGGGTTACAGAGGCAATACCGCCGGGCAAATATCGATTGTCCCCGACCGTAGGTTTTACAATTGGCGTCCCAAGCGTGGGGCCCATCAGCGACTCGTGGATCCAGTGGGAGAGGTCCCGACGACAGAGTGAACGACTGCAACGATCGGGAGAGCTCTTGCCCAATAGACCCTCGTCTGGCAGCCGATCATCCGAACTTCACTAGTTCCGAACAGACCTCTCTCGAGTGATCTACGGTCCTGACTGGGAACCATTAGGAGTGCCGTGAGAAATACGAGAAGAAGAGGACGAACGGGCGCTGGATTCGGAAGACAAGAAACTGTTTTTCCTACGGTCCGGGTAAGGTCGTGTAAGCACGACAAACTGCAAAATAATTGATTGATCGTTCGGAAAATACTAGTATTACTCTTTGTTAACTTATTTGGAGATTCACTGTCTGCACGCGGAGAAACAGTAGGCTCTTTCCCTTTTGCAAACAGTGAAGGATAGGTAACGCAGCCGTCGTGCCTATTTTTCTCCCCCACTGATTCTATTATTTATTAACGATTTTCAGGAGATTCCCTCTCCCACACTGATTAACTGGGTTCTTTGACCCCGAACTACTGTTCACGGATTGTCTTCTGGAGATTCTCTGTCTGCAAACAGGAAATAACAGATTCCTCTTTACGGATAGTGAAAGGGTAGAGGACGCAGACTTTTGCACCCCTGCTTACTCTCCCCATTGATTTTATTCTAGTTATTTATTATTGGTTATTCTTTATTATTGGTTGTTCTTTATTATTGGTTGTTCTTTGTTATTGGTTATTCTTTGTTATTGGTTCATGAGGTATTCACTGCCTGCAAACAACGTAGAATAGAAATATTCTGTCTAGTCTTTGCACACAGTGATAAGATAGGCAGTGCTGACTTTTTGTCCCTCGTTGCGAGCCGTCATGTCTGTCTTCTCCCCACTGATTGATAATTGGTTCAGCCCGGACCGTTTATTAGAGGTGGATCATCTAGCTCCGCTGGAAGGTACCCCTAATAAGGACATGTTCATAAACTATGGATTAGTCACCATAGCCTATAATAAATTGTGGCACAGGTATACCAAAGAAAGTCAAGACAAACAGTGGCCACTGGTAGGATCCTTCGACCTTGATAAAATAGAAACGTTAGAAATAGCCCTTCGTAATAATAAGACAACGCCTATTATGCTCGACAGTCTCGGTATGTGGCGAAAAGAGGCAATGCAACGACAGAAAAAAGACGAGGACAGAGCAGGTAGAGGAACATATCAACAGGACAACCCCTGGACACCACGACCCGAAGGTTATCCTCCGACACTACGCACAGGACGGCCAGACTTAGGGCCAGACCAATGTGCTTTTTGTAGATATGTCGGACACTGGAAAGCCCAATGCCCGACTCTACTGAGCGTGAGTAGGGGCAGAGGGCCGACAGGAGTAACAGGCCAACAGAAAGGGAAAAGGCGCGAGACAAAGAAGAATCAGACTCACATGGACAGACCAGATAGAACCACCACGTTCGATTATGCCCGATGGCACAGATTTCGCCAGAACAATTTCAGCGACATGTTCGAGTTTTCCTAGGTCGGACAATGTGAAGACGGGAACCCAGCCTAGCCCTAAATTAACAGACGGAAAAAAGATAATTATGGCCAATAACTGTTTTTATGCTTGTCTTTGGATCTTGTATGTCATACTTTTACTGTCTCCCCGTCTGAGTTTGTGTGTACGTAATGTATGAATCTGCGTCATCCCTCTACACGTGCTTTCGTGTTACATAAACTCTGTTAACAGAAATTTAGCTTGAAACAACCTGGAAAGAAAGGAATGGGAAACGAAATCAGTAAGCCACTGATGAACACGAACTTTTATTTTTAACATAACAAGCAAGAAACAATAACGCTAGAAACAAGAACGGTAAACTGTAGAAAATGAAAGTCAACAGAACATTCGCCCCCCCCCATTCTGGAACCTTCCAAAGTAGGGCAGGGTTACGGCTACGCCCAACCGGCGGCAACCCATATAAGGCGGGCCCTGCTGCCAACACTTGGTCAGGAAATCTTAACGTATGGGGGAGCCGGAGGAGAGGCAGGGGCCAGCGGAGTCCGGCCACAGCGGCCCTGGGTAGCTGCAGGTAGTCCCGCCACCTGCCTCCCCGGCCCAGCCGCAACGGCCCTGGATAGTTGCAGGCAGTCCCGCCACATGTCCTCCCGGTCCGGCCACCAATGGCCAGAGACCAGGGCCAACTGAGTCCGGCTGCAGCCGATAACCTAAGGAAGCCCGGTCCAGAGAAGAACGAGACACCTCTTTCTTTTCCCCTCCGTGACAGCCGCAGCAGCTCTGGGCGGCGGGATGTCCTGCACGTACCTCCACAACAATTTATCCAAATTGGGCTGGGAGGGAGAGGCGACGCGGACGAGCCTCTCCCACCTCCATGGATAGGAGGTCTCTCAGCCCCCGGCCCAGCGCCAAACTCCCCCAGCCAGGCGGTGGTGCCCCAGTACTTGCGCAGCACCGAACGTGCAATGGTGCCCATATTTTCGGAGCACTGAATATGCAATGGCTGCACCGATACTTGTGCAGCACCGAATGTGCGCCGCAGGTGGCCATACTCCCACAGCACTGAGCACGAGACTTGGGGAGCACCGGATGTGGAGAGACCTTCGTGCAGGCCGATGAAAAAGAGCAGCATGGAGTGCACCGGGAGAAGGAGACGGCGCGAACGAGTCTCCCTCGCCCCCCAGGTGGGGGCATCACAGCCGCACCCCAGCCGAACGTCCCGCTTCCACAACACAGAGTTCCATCCCCTATTTGTCCTCAGAAAGGTCTCTTCCACTCTTGCAGACTCGACGAGAGGGGACCGCTGCAGGGCCTCAAAATGGCGTCTGGGTCCGCTGGAAGGCGGGCCTCGGCCGCTAGAGTAACTTTGACCAGCAATGTAACTCGGGCGCTTGCCCACCGGGGCACGAGCCCCCCCACCTCCGACAACATCTCCGCAGCCTTGAAGAGTCTACAAAGGTCCCCGGCGGAGCCCTCGGCTCCTGCAGGCTTCCGGTAAGGGACAACTGCCTTGATCGCCAGCGAAATAAACATGACATTGCCACCCCTTCGGTTAGCATGAATTCTTGAACTGCCGAAAAGGACTCTGGTCCAACTGCCGGTTGTAGGAAACATTTTCCCTGATGCTACTTCCGGACTAACCCGGCCCCGCCCAAAATGGCGCCGGTATCAATAGGAACGAACGAACACCTCGTGGTGTTTCTTTTTGCTAAATAAAAAAACTTGATGTTCTGAGACATGTATATGATCCTTTGTACACTTGACGAGAAAGAAGGAGAGCTCACTCGACGAACATGTAAAAGGATCCCGTTAAAAAAAAAAAAAAAATGTTGATTACAAATGTACGATGTATTATATTTTTATATAGCTGATGTATAACCTCGCTTATGACGCACACACACGGTATGCATATAGGAAATCTGATTTCAACTAGTCTGATTATGCTTCTAAATCAGGAAATAAATGCCCCCGATTCCCCCAGTCAATTGATAGACGTTTTAATTTCCTACAAATGAGTGAATAAACCTTTCTAATGTTTTTATTGCTGCAAAACAACCCCCCACTGTACGCACTTTAGCCATTTCCGTGTCCGGCCAAACACGACCGCACCCTCATAATCTACGTACTGAGATGATTTTGCAAAAATAAAGGTTTTCGAAACTATGAACGGGTATTACATGCTTTATTTGAAATATGGGATCGGCGGGAGAGTTCTTTTCTGTGCACCCTACTCTGCTCTCTCTTTAAGGTTATTAGAAGATGGTTGCCCAGCCCCGGAGGAAGGATCGGATCTACGACTCGATACTCTGCCTTCAAGGTACGCGACTGACTCATGAACTCTCGCGTGGAGAAAGACCTCGACTTCTGAGGATGGGTAAAACGAAACGGTATAAATGATGGAATGTAAAAGTAGGGTAAAATAAAACGATGTAAATGTTACAAGGTACGACGCTCAAAGGTATTAGGGAACAGAGCGGACCAAAGAACTGAAGAACCTCAGAACGTCACAGCGTTGAAAGAGATTTAAGGACCCCGATAGTTAAATACACCTGCCAACTAGAAACTTCGCGCTAAGTACTTCTGATTCTCTAACGTTTTCCTACTCACAGCCCATAAGGACACACTGCCCCCACCCCCCCCCTGGCTCCAGAAACCACAACCTCAGGGATTCTATCCCGAGGAGATAAGACGGGTATGAGGTAAGTAAAGGACCCTTGAATCCATGTATTTGATATGCGCGAATGTTGTCCCCCTCCCTTCCCCTCTTTTCCCTCCCTCTGCAGGTTACATCAGAGATCACAGCCGAGGTGTGGCGAAGATCTGAAGCCTTGCCATGTCTGATACACGAAGCAGACTAGCGCCGCAAGGTGGCACCTAAGCACACCCACGAACTACTAATGTAACAGACAAACCAACAAATAGTATGACTCGATGAAAAATGATCACCCTTAATCCATGATGCGTGAATGGACACATGTCCCGTGTGAATGAAACTATGAGAGAACGTTTGTGTGTGACTGAAGCGCTGACTCAACTGGTCAAAGGACCAAGAATGCAAGGAGGGCGACACGATGGTGCCCCCTTTTCCTTTTTCTCAACGCATGTCCCCCGTACCCGACCTAATGCTCGCCCGTCCTGAACCGCATGCTTACAAAATACTAACACAGACCTGCGATGTCTTGTATCGAGTAATGCGCTGAATAATCTATCTTAAATACACGGCCGCTCCCTATGTTGCACGTGTACTATCTAGCCTATTGTTACACATCTCTCTCTCTCTCTCTCTCTCTCTCTCTCTCTCTCTCTCTCTCTCTCTCTCTCCTCCACACTCTCACTCTTCCGAACGACTAGCACCTAAATTGGCAAACCGCCACCCCTAGCACACCACCCAATTGGCTTCAAATACCGCCAGTATTTGCTCAAAACTTGTCTTTAATGCAATCACCCTAACGCTGTGTCACCACCTCTCCTTTCCAAAAAAATATTTCGATGAAACCGAGATTTGGCCATAAAGGAAAGGACAGGTAAGACGACTGAGGTTCCCTAATCTGACCCGTAATAAGGGAACTACATGTCAGCGGCCCCTATGATGAAATAAAATGTCTCAGATGACGCGACCTTCCCCGTTCCGAATTGTCACAATCCCCAAACCATAAAGGTAATCGAAACCTTCCCATCTTCCCAGGACGCACCCAGTATTGTGTTCAGTTGCCCCAGATAAGAGTTTTTAACTATCCTCCACCCCCGATTGTAAAAGATGAGCCGACTTGCAACTAACGCAGGCCAGCTGTGGTTCCTAGAAGTGATTTTTGATAGGCAAATTTCAGAGTTTGGAATTCGAGAAATGCCACTGAACGCTCACCAACTGAACTGTGGCCTTCTGCCGATAGTACCCTTATAACCCAAAAAATAAGGTGATGTCCCCCCCCCCATCGCAGTTTTCCATGTCCCTAGCTATTTTCCCATGAGACCCCTGTCTGTTCTAATTTAGTAATCAGGCCGTGAGAGACTGCATAGGAACCAGAATGATGGTTTACAAAGTTAAAGATTAGACCGAAACGAAGAAAATCATTGCAATGAATCTTGTGGAAAGCGAAAATGTTTAGTTAAAAGGCAGGATGCATTGATAAAATGAAAAATGTTTAGCCTATGTTCGTCCCTCAGCGAGATACCTATTAGTACCATGTTGATAGCTCACAACACCCTTTTTAAATATAAACCCCTAGAGAACGGTATAGCTTTGTCAGGCTTGTATTACGAAGGTGGGTCTCCATCAGATGAACTGTCGAAACTGTAATAAATAGTTGTAAAGGAAAGTCATAGTAAATCCAATAGGCCCATCACCGGCCATTTATATGTTACTTGTGAACCTTAATATAACGGACGTCTTCATTTCGTGCCTGGAGCTGGAAGAGAAATAGACTTATGTGTTTACCTTCCTCTACCAATTCTCTAAAGACTGTCTTTTCGAACTCATTTAAGGGTACGACTGTCGGAGGAAAGAAGAACCGGATGTGGGAGCACGTGGCCTGACTACAGATCTTGGAACACCTGCGACGTTGGCCGAGGCGAGACCGCGACAGAAAGGAGCTGCAGGACGAGGCACTATTTCCGACAAAGTGAGAGGAAAGGGCTAACCTGATGCCCCTGCCTAATGTTCAAATGTGTGCCGAAAGGTCCCCGCTCCCTAAACTCGGTCATGAGCCCGCCAACCTGAAATTTTCCGTTCCCCTAGTCTGTCCTCGGTCTGGCCTTCGCTCCATCCCCCTTTTTCTCCGACCTACCCTATGGACTATTTGTACACTCTTCTTCCATCTGAACTTTCTTGACTATCGACTCCGAAAGACACAGGGCGAAAAATACCTTTTTGACCAGAAGCGCGAGGAAAAGGTCGTGCCCTGCAACACGGGACCTAGAATAGAGCTGGACCCTTAGCTCCACCGCCGGTGCTCCACAGCGCCAACAAAGGACGACAAACAGTACTGAGAACTCATTAACTTCGAACATTGACACCCTCAATCATCGTTTCTGCTACGTCTCGTTTCTTTCCCAGCCACCATTGTATTGATTATGCTCTAGCCAAATATATGTGGAGCCCGTATATAATAACCTGTATGCAATGTACTCACTGCTCGCTACAGAATCATTTTTGTATTACATTTCTATGACTTTCCTGCAAACAAGTTTATCAAAGTTTATCAATAGGCCCGCCTCTTAAAACTAGAGATCTTAAATGTTTACGACTCCTTCATCTGGGTTCCTACTGCTTTCCTTATGCCCACCATAATAGACCCGAATAGAAAATGAACCAGCAAGATGTCTTGAATATGTTAAAGGGAGGACTGTGGAAAATTAGTACGGTTTGGTAAACATTATCTGCGCCATCTTGCCTTTCCCCCTGATGCCACACTTTTTGTCGTGCGCGCCCCGCCATTTTAGGTGCCTTGAACAGAACAGCCCTTTTTGCATGCCACTGGCCCCCGACATAGCCCTCCGCCCTCACCAAGCCTGCACGCTGACCAACCCCCCCTGCTCGTACCCGCCTTGAGTCATAAACCCCTCTTCAGCGCAGCTCTGCCTCAGAACCCCATCCTGTTCCCAGCGCAACACCTCCCTTCATTCCCTTTGATGCAAACCCCCTTTTCCCCGTGTGCCCGTTTGTCTTCCTCGTTCCCAGGCCGACACCCAGCTCTGCCGATACTATTCCTTGCCCCTCCCCGTACAGCAGAAAGCTTCCCTCATCAAAAGACCCCCGAGTTGATCAAAGCCCCCACCCCATGAGATCCGATCGAACCCCACATTCCATGAATCGACGGAATATCCAGCTGTGCGATAATCATCACCTGTTGTGACCGGGGTGGGGACTTCTACTGTAAATGTGTGTGGGAACGGGCCCGAAGGGGAGATCCCGGGAATGTCTTTCCGTACATCAAAGCATTGCCATGAATATGTAAACTGTAATAAAAGCCATGAAACCTGTATATGAGGGGCCAGGCCTCAGAGGGGAGGTTAGAGCACCTCATGACGATACCTGCTGTCTGTTTTGTTGTGTTCTCCTCCGGAGAGAATAAACCTTGTTTCCTGTTTTCCAGTCTCCAGCGCCTGCCTCTTCATTGATTAATAATTCGTGGGTTACAGAGGCAATACCGCCGGGAAAATATCGATTGTCCCCGACCGTAGGTTTTACACTGCCGCCCGCATCCAGGCACTTCCTAATAGCCTCCATAATCTCCACCAGCGCTGTCTTGGTGCTAAAGGATGTCCTGAACCAGGATTGAGCCGGATGGAGGGCACCGGAAGATTCAACAAATCCCTCCAGCTGTTTAAAGGCCACCTTTTTGCACACCTTAGCTAAGGCCGGAAGAAGGGAGATGTGGCGATAGTTGGAGAGGAGAGTGGGATCAGCTGAGGGCTTCTTGAGAAGAGGGAGGAGTTAGGCGTGTTTCCATTGCAGGGGGACTCTACCAGATTGAAGTGAGCCATTAACAAGCACCACTACCTCAGGAGAGACTATCTCCGCCACCCCACTTAGGACCCTCGCAGGGCAGGGGTCCACAGGCAAACCTGATTTTAAAGATTTCAGAATGGCTAAAACATCCCTCTCCTCTGCTGGTATGAAGTGCGAAAAGAGATGGCTGGGTGCATTAATGCACGTGGTGAGGGGCATAAATGGAGAACATTGCGCAAGGGGGGTGGTCCTCAGACTATCTTGAATCTTTTGGATCTTAGCAATGAAGAAGGTGGATAAATCGTCGCACCATTGAGAGGAGGTGGGGGGGTGGATAGTTCAGCAGCAGGCGACAGGAAGCTACGAACAATGGCAAAGATTTCTTTCCTGTTATTATTGGCTTTGGATATTCTTTCTGCAAAGAAGTTGCCTTTGGCTTCTTTGATGGCTGCGTAGTACTCCCTCTGGGCGGCGCGAAGTGCCACCTTAGTGCGAGGACAGTACTCCTGACGCCAACCCCGCTCTAATTTTTTACATCCCAGCTTCGGTGCTTTTAGGGAGGCAGTGAACCATGGCTTAGAGGGAGAGCTGCGCGGTAGACATCTCGAGGAGGACTGAGGGAGAGAATTGACGGCCTGGCTAATCCAGTCTGAGAACCTTTCCACAGCTTCATTGAGATCAGGGGCATCATCCGGGAGCATAAGCGACAAAACTCTGGACAAGGCCGGGATGTTGAGCTTCTTCAGGGGCTGTCCCGAAGCCTTGCCGGCAGGTGGAAGAGAGCTACCAATGTACCAAGAGAAGCTAATCAGAAAATGGTCCGACCAGGTGACAGGCCGAGGAACCGACACGGTGAGCTCAAAGTTGGAGCATACAATATCAATTAAATGACCACATTTGTGAGTGGAATCACGGACCTGCTGGGTCAGGTGGGTCAGGTTGCATAGGTCCAACAGGTCTCTCGTCCCTGGAGCCAGCGGGTTCTCCAAGTGAATGTTAAAGTCACCTAACAGCAAAAACTTGGAGAACCGGAGCACTCAAGAGGCAATGACCTCATCAAGAGATTTGAGGAAGGTGTCCGGTGGGCCCGGAGGGCGGTAGACCAAGACACCACCCAATGTAAAATGAGGAGATATGGTCAGCGAATACTCCAGGGCTTCGCCCTCCATAATCTCCCCCGTGATCTCCTTAGAGAGAGTCCATATTTCTCTAAAAACCACTGCAAGGCCTCCCCCTCTACCTGACTTACGGTCAATACTGGCTATCTTATAGCCCCGTGGGATAGCTAATTCCACCACTGGTGAACAAGAGTCATTCAACCAGGTCTCTGTAATGAACAGGAGATCTAATTGTTCGTCTACAATCAGCTCATGCAGGTCCACGGCGTGCTTCGCCACCGATCGAGCATTAATAAGAGCCGCACGAATGTTAGTCTTTCGTGCTGGGAGAGGAGGGGGATCGGGCTGAGTTATGTGGAAGTGGAAGTGACAGAGGGGGCAGGTCCTCGTCAAGCAATGAAGGACCTCCCAATGTCTGCCGCTGTTGCAAGGAATTGTGTCTGGCTTTATTAATGTCTCCCGGTTATAAGATTTCCTTTCTGATGCAGCCCTAGTCGTGGTGCATCCAGCGTTTCTTGCGATGTGCGCCGCCGGTGGGCGGACGGGCGCAGATGGGCTTACCTTTGGCGCACCTTCGGCGCGCCAGCGGCGCGCCCGCTGCACGCACGAGGGCACATGTGCGATTTTTGGCGTGCTCCCACGAGCAGCTGGACCGCTAACTTCAGTACAACTGCACTCCGGGACACACCAAAGATGGTGCCCGCCCTCCACACAATCGGCACAAACAGCAGCGGTGGACCGGGGCAGGGGAGGCCACAGAGAAAGGTAAGAAGTAATCTCGTAGTGATGTTTTTAAAAACGAAGCTTCACAAAGTGCAAAGTAGCAATTATTTAAAATAAGTCGGCACCTGCATCGAAATCATGCAGGAGCAGTCAGCTCAATTCCATCAGTATCTAAAATGTCATGAGAGCCTAAAATAATAATGCTACCCCACGCTGTCACAGTACCCCTAGTGGGAAACAGGAGCTGCCACCACCTGAATAGACCAAAACAGACCCATTCCTGGCTCAGATACTAACTAATCTTGAACTTCCTTAGAATATGAAGATTTCCAACACCAATAAGGAAGACCGCCCATAGAATTCACAGTAAAAGATAAATACACTTATTTAATTCACTTTTACAGTTTTTAGAAAATAATTTCCCTTTTTGCACATGTCACATTCACGTTTTGCATATTTGCCCATAAATACAGCAACAGACAAATCAGAATAGTACAGGTTCTTTAGGGGCTTCCCTAGTCTAAAATCTTTTAAGTTGGCATATTGAGTCTATTGACTACCAATGATTTAGGGTATTTATACCAAGATTGTATCAAATAAGCAAGTCAAAGTGTAACATCAATGTACTCATTTCACTTCTGTGATATTGTACATATATACGTACTTATATATTTTTATATAAGAATGCATTTTTCAAACATGTTTGTTGACTAGGATATGAACTTAAAGATCGAGTAGTACCTCTTTTATATCCATGATTTTACCTGTTGTAGTTTGTCACCTATCACTTTAAGTCACAATTACGTTATGTGAAAAATGTAAAAAATGAAAAAAGTCAACCATATATAAAAAAACTGTTGAGGTTTGAAGCGCGTCATGTGATCAAGTCCTCTGGGAGGGATGCAACGCGTAATGGCTGCATTTGTTTGGGAGTGAGAATAAACATTGCAGTACAACAAGACTTCAGTGGTCCATGCTCATTCTTCGCGCGTTCGGAAAAGGCGCAATTCGGTAGGAGTATTTTGTGATATATATATATATATATTTTATTTTTTTTAAAAGAAAGTTACACTTCAGGAACTCTGAAAAGATAACAGCGACACTCCAAAGGATAGCACAATTAAACTTTATTGTGCCCACAATAAAGTTTGATTGTGCTATCCTTTGAGTGTCGCTGTTATCATTTCAGAGTTCCGGAAGTGTAACTTTCTTTGAAAATGTAATGTGGTTGTCTTCACCGCTGCTGGCACCAGCGTGGTTTAGAAGGAGAATCGGCAAAGTACGACGTAGTGCTGTTGTTTATATATATATATATATATATATATGTATATACACACATATATATATATATATATATATATATATATATATATATATATATATATATATATATATATATATATATATATATATATATATATATATATATATATATATATATATATATATATATATATATATATAATTAATCTGCTAACATAATTTCATTGTCCAAAAAATCATAGAGTAGGCATCATGGACAAGACTTGAACACAGTTGTTTATATATATATATATAAGCAACAAGTACAACTGTACACTTTAAATGATCTCTGAATGTAAACACATTTTTAATAGAGGGCAAAAAATTAAGCGGTATCCTTATCTTGATTAATGATAACAGTACAAGTACAACACACAGGGTCTAATGTGAGTGTTGGTGGCCTCAACTGAAGTAGCAGTATGCGTCGAGAAAAAGAGAGCAATCATTAAAAGCAAAAACAACAAAATGATCTGCTACAGCCTAGCACATCATTTTGCCTTTTAGAAATCAAACCACATTTTGAAAAGCTCCAATCTTCCTATTAAAATAAAAATTTTGACTTTTGTACATTTTTATTTGAAATTAAATAAATAGTTCATAATTTGTGTTTTTATTTGGAGTAAACTTGTTTCTGTATTTTTGTGAATTTTTTTGAGGTTCAAATCATAGATATTGCTTAGGCCGTGGTACCTGGATTCTTGTACTGACTCGGTCCACAGAATTCACAGGGTTAAGAACCCCTGGCAGGTGGTGTATAAAAAGCATATGGAAGAGTGTGGTACGTGGGAATGGTGTAAGGATGTGATGGATTTGGGGAGGAAAGAAGAGAGGGAATCTGGAGCATGTTTCTACCTTTGATTCCTGGATTATACTGAGGGCTGAAGTGAATTATGGGAATTAACACTAGCACAATAGCTGGATAGTAATTTTGTTAAAGGAGCAAAGAACAAATTAAAACATTGTTATGCAAGGTGGTTTATGTGCTGTAGATTTAAGGACAGTTGGCTTGTTAGTTGTAGTGTTTGTAATAGTGAACTTGAGGTGTATTGTTAGTGCAGACCTGTCTCATTAAATAGAAACTTTTGTACACTCACTCGTTCACCGTCTCTCATGAGTGCGCTATCTCGCGGGGCTGTAGACCCAATTGAACCTGCAAGAGGCTTCCAGCCATTAACAGTTCCTCTTCCTTCATGGTGGTTTGCAGTTTATCTGCAGGAGATAGTTTTCACCACACTGGAGGGTGGGGTTGGCGAGTGCCAAAAACCACAACACGCGCCTTGTAGACTTGTGGTTTCCTCTTCTTCTTGGCCTGCAACAAAGAGGCGGCTTAGACCCCTCAAATTAGTTACTTGTGTTTTGAGTCACCAACTCCTATCTTCATTAGCAGGGCCTCTTTGTACATGACAATGTTGATTGCTTCCAGTTTTGACAATGCTACAGATTACCTCCAGCCTTGACCTCCAGTGAGCAGTGACTCCTGGCCTTCCAAAGTTTGCCATGTTCTGTAGGCATTTTGGACAAAAGCAGTATTTAGTTGTAGGTGCTCAATGAGTAGCTAGAAAGCAATGGCAACTATCAACTTCGGCTTCATTTCATCAACTGATGTACAACAGCACCTTCAGGGTTTGCTCCAACTGAGTGACAGTGGAGTGGTTAAAGCAAGGACACATCACAGACACAATCACCACCGCTGGGCGCACAGCACAAAACCACAATCTTTAAAATGAAGAATCAATTGGTTGCATCAACGATGAAGTGAAACATCTACTAAAAGGACACGTACTCTCAGTAGAAAAACTTCCCCTAAACTTTGGGAAATTTACTCATAAAAGACCTCAACAAAAAAAGAAACATATGCAAATATCTTAAGAGTTAAACTCACTTTAATAACAGTAATCAAAGTGGAAGTGTGACTCACAGGAAATTTTGATCTGCGTGTACAAGGTTCCTACCACCAAGAGCATACGAGTGGTGTGGAAATGTTGCTTTACAGAAAGATGAACTTCTTAATTTTTTTTTTCATTGGTAATAAACTTGACAACAAGTGCACAAGCTATCCCTTTGACCTTTTACCTGGTAGGGAAAAAGGTCACGTTAGTCAAAAACAAAATTTTACATTTACTACACCTGTCTTCATTCACATTCCCCTCTGCTTCCTGGGTTGAAGTGAAAAAAAGACAAATAGGTTAGTGGCCTCTTTAGCCCCCCTCCCCTCAGTGTGAGGGTACAAGGGGACCACTTTGGGTCCTCAGGTGTCCTCGTCGCCGTCTGATTCGTCCAGTGACGCATACTCACGCATGAGACTGTGGATCTTCTTTCAACAAACCAAGCTTGATGCCACCTTCTTCCTACTACCAGGTGGTTTCTGGAAAATAGAAGAACATCTTTATAGTGGCACAAAAGCCTCGAACAGTCCTGGAAGTCTCCAAGTGTGTGTGTGTCCCTGGGAACAGACCGTACATTACAGAGTCCGTGGTGATGATTTATGTTGGTATGCAGGCACCAAGCTCCGTGCCTAGGGCCTTCAGCAGGTCCTGCACATTCCCAGAAGAGATGGTAGGATGTCTTGTCTGCGGTGCACCCTCTCGGGCGGGACTTGTATCGTTTGTGCCCTCTTGCGTGTATGAAGGCTCTCACTGGCAGACCTCCTTGGATGGCCATACAAGTGCTTATTGCGCTACTCTGCCTTGCTTGAGTTGAGGAAAGACCAGAAACGTTGACTGTGAAGTCCTTCACTATAAGAATTTAGTGAGACGAATATGATAGGGCAAGGAAAATCCGGTAATAGGATAAGCCTGATTTAGAGATTTGTGAAAAGAAAAATCCTCCAATTTCTGGAGGAAGAGGTAAATCTCATGCATCAGTATAATTCCCTCCGCCACAGGGGTAGAAGGGTGGAGGGAATATTATGAATACAATCTAATTCAGATTTACCACATCTTGCAATTATTTAAAGATTTTTCATCAATACTCAACTCAATCAGACCCCCTAATGTAAGACTAACAGGAACTTATACCAAGATGTATGCAAATTTGGATTTCACTATAGAAAACGTTAGATTGCAACTGCGCTGCAAAACTTGCTGTCTCGTGAGGTTGGCAAGTAGGAACATCAAAATCTATAACTTCTGTGCACAGTTGGATATTAGGAGCCTCAGTGACCTTTATAATAAAAGTGCCACACAGAGTGTAAATGTATTTAAAAACAATGCCGGCTGTGGGGAAGGACCAACATTCATGGGAGGTAAAACCTCAAGTAGATAAGGATGCCTCGCCTCCATCATCACTAGAGCATTAAAGCATGAATGAAGGGTATTTATGCATGGGAAAACACCTTTTACAACGTGGTCAGAACCACACATGCCTTTACAACGCAGGCTTTACAACGCATTCATTTTTACCACACATATCTTTACCATGAAAGGTTTTACAACGCATGTCTTTACTACTCATGCCTTTGCCAAGAAAATGTAAGTATTCTGCAGGTAAGTGTAAAGCCAATTTTATATACGTATGCATATCTAAATGTAACACTAAAAAAAGATATAAATTCACTGAAAAAACACAAAGATTACAGAGACGTTATACTTTGGAAATAGAATTAAAAAACCTTAGAAATTCACTGAAAAAACTTAAGGTTACAGGGATGTTATATTTAGGCTCAGATTTTCCTCATACAAAACCATTCGATTTCACCCATTATAGTTACCTGAGCTGACTTTAACTCACGCCCCTGCAATACATTGCTTATGACCTCACATATTACATCACTCACGAAATGGTCGGTGACATCACTGAGGACATCTCAAATGACATCACTGATTACATCATCCAGTAAATGGCCTCACATATTACATCACTCATGACATCACTCATGACATCTCAAATGATATCACTGATAACATCACTGACGACATTATCTGCTGAGAGGCTGTATACCTGAGTGAGTGGGTGTGTGAGTGGCTCTATGGGTGAATGAGTGGGTGTGTAAGTAGCTGGATGGGCAAGTAAGTGGCTGTATGAGTGGTTGTATGGGTGAGTGAGCAGATGTGTAAGTAGTTCTATGGAGGAGTGAGTTGGTGTATGAGCAGTTGTATCGGTGTGTTAGTGGGTATACGAGCGGTTGTGTGGGTGAAGTGGATGTGTGTGACTGTATAGGTGAGTGAATGACTGTGAGTATGTGTATGGGCAAGTAAGTGGCTGTATGAGTGGTTGTATGGGTGATTAAGCGGATGTGTAGGTGGTTCTATGGATGAGTGAGTGGGTGTATGAGCGGTTGTATGGGTGTGTTAGTGGGTATACAAGTGTTTGTGTGGGTTGGAGTGGAAGTATGAGTGGTTCTGTGAATGAGGTCATAAGTGATGTTATCAGTGATGTAATTTGAGATGTCATCAGTGATATCTAAAGTGATGTAATATGTGAGGTCATAAGTAGTGCATTGTGGGGTGTAATTTATAGTTAGCTCAGGTAACTATAACTGCTGACTGTGAATGGCTTTGTACGAGTGAAATCTGAGCCTAACTATAACGTCCCTGTAACCTTTAGCTTTTTTACTGAATGTGTAAGGTTTTTTAAATTATATTTCCGAACTATAACATTCCTTTAAACTTTTTTTCATTGAAGTTCTATGTTTTGTTAATATTATCACCTAACAATAATGTCCATGGGCCTGATTCACAGAACTAATCTGAGACAAAATCCTAAACTTACTACTTTTGGTATTCACAGAAGGCACTTACTACTTTTGATATTCACAGAATGCACTTACTACTTTTGGTTAAAACTTACTACTTTTGGATAAACTTACTACTTTTGGTTAAACGTACTACTTTTGGTATTCACAGAAGGCATTTAGTAGTAGTAAACTAACTTTACTACTACTAAATGCCTTCTGTGAATACAAAAAGTAGTAAGTTTATCCAAAAGTAGTAAGTTTAACCAAAAGTAGTAAGTGCCTTCATCACAAAAAACCTCAGCAGAGTCATATAACGCCAAAGCGTTTCGGTGCTTCCTTGCACCTTTGTCACGATAAACCGATTGACAACCAAAACTGGAGTACTGAGGTTTTCTGTGATCCTAACAGAAAGCGTTGGAACATATTTACCGTAGTGCGAGCCGAAGCCCTGAAAACTCATCACCACCGGTGATTTGGTAGCCGGGAAGGAAACTCGCAGACTTCAGGAGGATATCTATATATATAAATATATATATACATCAGAAGTCTCCTGCCTGAATCTGTGAATCAGGTCTGTTGGCATGTGTTGTTGTACTGTCACTGCCTCTTTCTTCTGCCCTCAATGGTCTGTTATATTGCCACATCCTCTCTTGTCTGTCCTGCATGGTTGGTTTGTTGACCCTGCCCCCTTTTCTTCAGCCCTCCATGGTCCTTTGTGCTGCCGCTGCACCCTCCCGCCTGCTCAGCGTGGTCAACTTGTTGCCTCTTCACCGTCCTACTTTCCCTCTATTATCCGAGTCTGTGCCCCTGACCTCTGCATCCCACAATATTCTAATAAACAACTAGATTGCTAACATTCTATATTTATTTAAAAAGTGTGGCACGCCTGATGTCATCTTGATGTAATCAAAACTGTAATACCTGAATCATTTCCTTTATAAAATGAGAGGGTCTTATTCCCATACAACTTATGGTTAGTACTCTAAAAAACTAAAATGAGGACATATTATCTGAGTTCTCAAATAGTGTTTTTTGACTTGCTTATATCTTTTGCGTCATTTCATGGATCATCACAAAATGTTCCTAAAAAAGTGTGCCTTTGATTCTAGTTGTGCGTGGAAGGTTTCAGGGCAATCCGACAAATGGGGGCCAATAAAAGGAGGCGGGGTCAAAAAAAGTGTGTTTCCCATGTTATTTCTCATTGGAATTTCAGACACAACTGCAGCCCGTGCCGTGAACAGAATTACACTAAATTTGGCAAAAGGGCAGCTGTTGGTCCAGAAAGCGTAATTTTTCTCATTTGATGTAAATACATTCAGTAAGTTTTGAGATATTTAAAAAAAAAACAAATGTGGATATCTAGGAACGTGAAGGCTCTGCGGACCCTCCCTATCCTATGCTGAGATCTGATTGGCTGCCAACTTTTCAACCAGGAAGTGTTGGCAGCCATCTAGTGACTTTGCTTCAGCCGAGTCCCAGAAAAAAACTTTTTAAAAAAAGAAAAGGGAGCAAGGTAGGAATACCCTGACCCCGCAGCCTTGGTCCTGATGTGCCAGATGGACTCACCAGGGCAAAAAAAGCACTTAAAAAAAATTGCCACAAAATCGCAACAGAGCTGCGAATCCTGGCAATTTTTTAAAAAAAAACAAGCGTGGGCTCCCGTGCTTTTTTACATTATAGCCCCTGGGTGGCCCATGTCCCGGGAGCATGTGGGCATTTAAAAATGAAAGGAGAAAGGCGCATGGGCTCCCCTTACCAGGCTTATTTGAAGCCCTGGAGACTACCAGAGGCTTTATTTTAATGTTGGAGGGGGCCCACAAACTCCCCTCCTTCTGCTCCTAAGCGCCCCGGGGACAACCACCTACCTGGGTCTTTTTTTTTAACTTTGGAGGGGGCTGTGCAGGCTTCCTCCTGGGGCTTTGACATGCCCCGGGGACCTCCACCTCCCCAGGGTAACATTGAATAATATGCAGTGAGGCCACAGAGATTCCCGGGCCCTGGGAACCTCCACCTCCCCAGGCCAAAGTACAAAATGTAATCTTGGATGGGGGCTGTGTGTCCCCCTTCCCGAGCCATATACAGCCCCAGAGACCGCAACCTCCCCGGGGCCAGCCTGTGCGCAACGAAGGTGGTTGGGCCGCACACATTTATATATATGTTCACTGAAAAAAAAAAAAAGTTACAATGCATTATAGTTAGGAAGTAGAAGGAAAAAAACGTAGAAATTCACAGAAAAAAACAAAGGTTACGGGGATGTTATAGTTAGACAGGGGGAGCTGCTTCTCACAACAAATAGGCGGCGGGTTAAGTGGGGAAAGCTCGTGAGCTCAGAAGATGCTATTAGTAAGTTATACGAGTTGGCACTCCCAAGGCTTATGGAGGTGGACGTGCTTTTAAATGAACCACGAATCCCAGAATTTAACGAGAAACTGGGCACCATACACCAGGAATTAGTAAGGGATCTGGCGGAGGTATTTCATCCTGTGGTGCCAACCCGGAAGAAAAAGACCAACGTTCCCTCATGGTATACCTCCTCCTGCAGGGCAGCCAAATCCGAGCTTATTGCTGCAATTAAGGAGGGGCTAAACAAGACCAAGGTACGTGACCTTAGGAAGGAGTACAAATCAGTGATGGCAAATGCTAGGACCGAGTGGGATTGGAACCACTGGCAGGACCTTCATGACGCCCTAAAAGCCAGGGATTCCCGGAAATTCTGGGCCCTGGTGAACAATGGGACAGGAGAACTTAAGGAAGCAATTGAACCCAATATTGCCCCCGCGGTCTGGGAGGATTATTTTGGGGCACTTTATCAAGAACCCAGTACCTGCCCTGACATAGCCCTGCCAGTGCCCACAGGCTCTCAGGACCCTGCCCTGGAACTATCCCTTGGGGAGGTGGAGGCTGCTCTGGAGCATTTATCGTTGGGGAAGGCCCCGGGTTTGGATAAACTACCCGGGGATCTTTTTAGGCACCACCCGGACATCTGGGGTCCGTACCTCCTTATTCTTTTTAACACCATTCTAGGAGGTATGGCAATCCCCGGGTCTTGGCTGGGGGCAGAGATTGTACCGATTCACAAGAAGGGGTCTACTCTGCTCCCGGCCAATTACAGGCCTATTAGCCTAATAGATGTACCCCAAAAGGTCTTCGCGCGCCTTATCCTTAACCATCTGTTGGATTGGGCGGAGGACAATGACATCATGAGCCCCCTCCAGGCTGGCTTCAGAAAGAACACGTCGACCATGGACCAGATCTTCCGCCTCCTCCTCCTTTATTGGAAGACGGTGACGTTAGAGGGGGGAAGACTGTACATGGTCTTCGTGGATCTGAGGTCAGCCTTTGACCTGGTCCCTCGAAGGAAACTTTGGGAGGTTTTGCAAAAGCTAGGAGTACCCCCTCAGTTACTCAACATTATCATCAGGTTGCATGAGAACAACTTTGCACAAGTGAGGTGTGGGAGGGAGGGCAAGCTCTCGTCCAGATTTCCGGTCCATCGAGGAGTCAGACAGGGCTGTGTCTTGGCGCCGACCCTGTTCTGTCTTTTCATCAATAGCGTCATACTACATCTTGATAGCGTTAAGGATAACGATGCCCCGCTCCTGGCAGGCAGGAGGGTCCCGGCAATAATGTTTGCTGACGATACCCTCCTGCTTTCCAAATCCCCCATGGGGATTCAGAGGATCGTGAACGGTTTTGGCCTTTTCTGTCGCCAACATGGGTTGGAGGTGAACACGGAAAAGACCAAGTTCATGATCTTCAATCCCCCAACCAAGACTAGACCAAATCCTACGCTGGGGGAAGTCAGTCTTGAGAGGGTCTCGACCTTCATATACTTAGGGGTAACACTCCAGGAAAATCTCTCATGGGACTGTCAGATAGCTAGATCCAGGCTAAAACTGTCTCAGTTATCGGGTGCAATGCTGAAGGTGGCAAATAAGTCCACTTTTAAGCCTGTAGGCCCGGCCCTGGAAACATACAGGTCCCAAGCCAAGGCAGCAGCCATGTATGGTAGCGAGTTATGGGGACACAAAGCAGGGAAGGCCCTGGCAGGAGTGGAAAATAGTTTTTTAAGACGCCTACTTGGCCTCCCACAAGGCACGCCACTTCTGCCCCTAAGACTAGATATGGGTCTTCCCTCCATTTCTGAAGATCTCCTGTCAAAACCTGTGAAGTTCTGGCACCGGTTATGGACTACTGAGGAACTGCACCACTATAGACAGGACATTACTCATGTAATGAGCCTGAATGGTAATAACAAAATTCCCTGGCTGGCTTTTATCAAGACGGAATTGCTCAGTATGAACTTGCCAGACTTATGGGATGATCCAGCACAGGGCTGCCAAAGGATTACACGTAAAACTCTGGTCCAGTTGTATAAGAACAAAAATTTGTCCTACCTGGAAAATGCTTGTATTAGTGGCACCCTGACGGCACGTTTTATGGAATCTAAAAATTCTTATGTTTTCGAACCTTTTATGGATTTTATCTTTCCGGTACTGGTGAGGAAATTGTTTGTGCAGTGGAGGTTCGGTACACTCCCTACCAAAGTATTTACTTGCAAATGGTCTGTAGGGGGTGACAAACTTTGCCCATGTTGTAAAGCACAGGACGAAGATGACCTACATATAATGTTCGTATGCCATGCTTACCAGAGACCCAGGAAGCGCTGGATTGCAACGCTCTGTCGGAACCTGGGCTTCAGGAATTACTCACAGGCTTACAGGGTCATGAAAACTAATACTCTGGGCAATATTGTGTTTGCTGTTTCAAAATTTTTAATGGCTGCGTGGATAATTAGGAAGAAAATGTCCCCTTGAACTGTTACCACCTTGCACCCCCTATTCCCTGCTGGATCGGTAGAGACTTTTTATATGTAAATATACTGTGTTTTAAATGTATGTATTGTATTTTACTGTATCTTTTATGGCCTAAATGGTCGAAATAAAGAATTTTTGGAATTGGAATTGGCTTTATTTTAATGTTGGAGGGGGCCCACAAACTCCCCTCCTTCTGCTCCTAAGCGCCCCGGGGACAACCACCTACCTGGGTCTTTTTTTTAACTTTGGAGGGGGCTGTGCAGGCTTCCTCCTGGGGCTTTGACATGCCCCGGGGACCTCCACCTCCCCAGGGTAACATTGAATAATATGCAGTGAGGCCACAGAGATTCCCGGGCCCTGGGAACCTCCACCTCCCCAGGCCAAAGTACAAAATGTAATCTTGGATGGGGGCTGTGTGTCCCCCTTCCCGAGCCATATACAGCCCCAGAGACCGCAACCTCCCCGGGGCCAGCCTGTGCGCAACGAAGGTGGTTGGGCCGCACACATTTATATATATGTTCACTGAAAAAAAACCAAAAGTTACAATGCATTATAGTTAGGAAGTAGAAGGAAAAAAACGTAGAAATTCACAGAAAAAAACAAAGGTTACGGGGATGTTATAGTTAGACTCATATTTTGCTCATACAAAACCCATGAAATTCAGCAGATATAGTTAGCTGAGCTAACTATAACTTACGCCCCTGCAATACACTGCTTATGACCTCACATATTGCATCACTCATGACGTGGTTAGTGAGATAACTGATGACATCACTGCTGACTTCTCAAATGACGCTACTGATGACATCACTGATTACATCATCCACAGAAGCACTCACACATCCCTATACAACTTCACATACACCCACTCACACAACCACATCCATACCCATTCACAAACCATACAAACCGACATGCGCACTTTACAGTGCACCCACCACGTCTCGTCCCTCCGTTCCTCCCATGGCCTAGCCCAGCCTAGGCCTGGCCCCACCCAAGACTACCTGGCTCAGTCAGTCAGCGGAAAAAAAATTATAATATTATTTTATTATTATTTTATTTTTCGCTGACTGACTCAGTGGGGGGACGCTCCTATCTGATTAGGGAGGAGCAGCCTCTGATGATCATCATCCCACAATTCGTATCTGCTTTTCAGAACATTCCATTGATGATCCCCAATTCACGGTACCAAACCCTGACGATTGTTTGTTTGATGTACTGTGGGTGGATAGATCCTAGTTAAAGTTTTATAAAATAATTCTTCTGACTGAGGAAGGTGGCCCGGAAGTTAACTATTTTTCAACTGACATGCTGATTCTTCTAGCTGAGCATGGTGGCCTGCCTGTTTGATCTTTTGAGCATTATTAATATGCATCTTAGCTACTAGGCTTCTTAACTACAGCTGAGGCCATATTGGTTTAAATAATTCTACCCTTATCTGCTATAATCCAGATATTGTACAGCATCATTGGCCGCAATTCTCTGCAGTTACTGGTATATTTAATTCAACAACAAGCCAATAATTATGTAGACCCACTTGGTCCCCACTGATAGCTTGGCAAGAACACCCTATTCCATCTTGGCCTGACAAATGCATTTATCCTTGTCATGTCAATATGGTACAAATTAACATTTCCCACAACAACTGATGTCTCAAAGACATGTGTATGGATGACCTGTTTCCTGGTGCATGACCACTATAAGGACTTCACTTAGAAATCCCGTGGCTCTCTTATGTATGGCTGTAATAGTTCATCATTGTAATTCCTATCCTATGATTATCTGCATACGGTAATGACACACTACTTGAACATACTCATGGTTACACCTTTACCTATGTTTCTCCTACATGTCCAGTCTAGGAGAACAGAGGAGCCCAGAGGAGCCCAGAGGTGCACATTAAACATGACAAAGATATTTGTCCTCCTCTTTTTTCCTCTTCTGTCTGGAAAGAATGCTGGAACTCTGTTAAACCTTGCTCAGTGTAAGGCAGACAGCGGAGGCCATTCCCCTATGGCAGAAGAGCATCGACCCCCCGCTGAGTGTCAGGCAGCCGACAGAAATGGGAAAAATAAAACAAGAAAAAACATTTTATACTTTCTTTCTGCTAAAGGCAGACAAGTCTGGGCAATGCCGGCCATGAAAAGAGCAGGAGTAGTGCGCACTGTAAGTGCGCATGACAGTCTGGCCAGCTGTCGAAGGCCGTCCAAGCAGTCATGTGTACTTTGATCTCTCTCCACCTGAGCTGTGTTGTACAGCCTGGTGGAGTAGGGTCACAGGCTCCTAGGACCTAAGCGAGCCTTAAATAGGCCTGCTCAAACCTATCACGGGGCTGCTCTCATGAGAGCAATGTCTTGAATGGCGTTTCGGAACCTGCGCAGTGTGCAGGGACCGGTGCAGAAATCCAAGAGACGTAGCAGGCAGCGAAGCAGCAGGTAAGTGCTTTTTAATTTTTTTTATATTCCCTACCCTCCACACCCACCCCTTACCGCCCCTCCACTTAATATGAAAGGGAGTCACTACTAAAGGCAGACATAGCCTAATTAAAAAGTTATGCGTAACAAAACACATATGGGACTTCAGTGGGGCTGGACACCAGTGTTGAAAATTTCTCACCTTGGCCGCCTCTGATGGTACTTTCCTGCATGTTATATGGGAATACCCAGCTATCATCCCTTTGTAGCCGATAGCTCTGATCACATCCCTGCTCACTCATATATCCTCCTCAATACTGACACACATATTGGGAGTTCTGTATCTGAAAGTAAATGTCATGTGAATGAGACATCTCATATCCACAAAAAGGCTGACAAAGTGGGCATTATTGTCCTGGCTTACCATGATGGGTTCTGATGCTCCTCCAACTCATTGACACCAGGCCTCCAACCACAGGCTTAATTCACTTCCCCATTAGTCAAACCTCTCAAACCCTTTTCCTGCTCCGGGGACACGCTATTTTTAATTTTTATCGAGCTTTATTTGGTTTGCCATAAATGTCATTTGGCCTGCTAGCTACCTTTCTTGCCAATAATAGCCCTGCTCAGCCTGTACATGAGTAAAGGGCAAACTTTTGTAGATTGTTTTGTTTTTATGCATATTGTTGACATGTTTAGCTAACATATTCAAACAAATACACTGAATTTTCAATATATTTCTTGCTGATATTAGAATGAAAATTCATGTTTATCGAAGAACATCTAATGCTGATGGTATAGAGTCATTTCCCTGGTGCTAGAGGGCAATTACTTGATTCTTCCATAGGCATTTCTTGTCTCCTGTGAAGGTATCTTATAATCCATATTGATTGCTTTGCAAGATCATAGTATCACTATTTAGAACGGTAATCGTCGTTTACAACACGGTGTTTACACCGCACGACCTTTACCACGCTGCCATTACAACGCAAGTCATTACTACGACTTGCGCTGGATGGCGTTCTTGGTTAAGGAATATTGTGATTTTCTATTCCAACACCTTCCCTACTGTTACGTGGGCTGGAGTTGGAATAGAAAATCATAATAATCCTTAATCCGCGCCCTCCAACGCAAGTCGTTGTAACGACTTGAGTTGTAAAATCCGCAATGTAAAGTACCGCGATCAAAATGATTGTGTTGTACTATCATACATCCTTTAGAACTCTGCTGTCTGTGTCTTGAGCCGGTAACCTGCGGGGCATGTCTGCTTTCTGTACCCTTCAAGATCCCAATAATTTAAGGGGCAGATCTGCTGTCTGAATCTGCAAACTGAAGCCTGTCTCTGCCACTTGATTCCTGAGATTGTAATGTCTATGTAGCTTTTCATAAAACCATGCAGCTCCAGACAAGCAGGCGCTTAGTCATATAATATGCCTGAAAATGTCCCAGGAACAGTCCCCATGTGGGTGGTGGTGGTGGTAAAGAAAAGGAGATGTATTATATATCTTGAAGCAAAAGTTGTGTTATATTGCACACCCAGATTATTCGAACTCAGCGTAAAGCCAATAACACCTAGTCAATTTTCATTGAAAATCTGAATTGTAAAATGTATCATTTAGACACTTTTAAAAAAATGTAAAAACCTTGCTGGAGGACATTACTCCATGCCCTTCGTATACCTACTGGAAATAGCAAACTTTAACTGTAGCCCTTCAAGAATTGAAATAATTCAGGGGTGTATCTTCCAAAGTATATGTAGCATGACTTTTTACTCAACATATATGAAAAAGAATTCTCTAAAATATTTAATTTTACCACATTTTTCTCTGTTTTTTGTTGGATTAGAGAATGTCCTCCACCCAAAATCTGATAAATGGACAGAATAACTTGATTGCTTCATGTGACCCCACAACCTAATAGAGGGCATTTGTTTTTTGCTGAGAGGTTGAAACCTGTCGCTACTAATAGGAACTTCAAAGTCCCGAAAAGTGCTGCGGTTCAAGTTTGTGACTGTAACACACTTGTACCTCTTTCATATTATTTGAATTACTTTGAAAAATAATGACATTTTGCTTTCTTTATTTATATTTTTGGGCGTCACCTTTCTTGAATGGATGTGCAGATATTTCATTATGTTCTCCAAAAGAATTTGAGGAAATGAAGGTCTCTGATTCTGGTCTCATCGTTTACCGTTTTAGCTAAACCACATACTTCCTTTACCGGAAATACCAAAATAGAGCATCAAATGGTTTGGAAATCGACTCAAGAAATTTGAATATGGTTTGCATGTCGCTTTCACCAGAGTGGTGATAAAATGGGAACTAAAGGAGTGAAGTGGAGACCGAGTAAAAAAAGAAGGGTTCTGTTACTTCAAGTAATATTCTTTACAGTCCAGCTCTTCCACCTCACAGTACTTACACTGTGGGGGTGAGGTGTGGTGCAGCGGCCAGAGTGGCTGACTCTGGAACGTGGGGCTCACAATTTGATTGCCGGCAGCAACTCAGCTCAGTATCATGTGACTCTGGGCAATAGATCACTCAATCTCCTCGGCGGCCCCCCAAGTGCATGGATACCCCTAGGGGTGATAACTTCAAGCTTTACAAATGTGGAATTATTATTATTTTGTAAGTGTAAGGCAAGACTAGCCCTTGAAATATACATAACATTTCCAGGCCACTCCCTTGCCATTAGAATTTAAATACTTTACTTAGATTGTAACTAGCGAGCCCTGGCTGGGTCAGCACCCCCATATTAATGTTTGGCACACCCTTAAATACAACTGCCAACAGGCAGGGCAGACTGATCAAGAGACTGCTTTCAAGGGCAATGACTCATGTTAACAGTTTCTTAACCTCTGAATACATTCAGCATTGAAGCTAAAATGAAAGTCCTGCTCTGCATTGTGAAACAAACCTCAAGCCAATTCTTTCATTTGCAAATAATCGTTAAAACTGCATGGGAGTGGTCAGCACCAAAAATGACCCTATTAGGGATAGTCTTTTTACTATATTTATTTATTTGCAACATTATGAAGTGCATATATGACCCAAGGGTGTCAGAGCACTTACAATTAAGGGTGGGTGGACCTGGCGTAGTGCCTCCACGCAGAGCTCCATGGAGTTTGAAAAAAACTCAGTGGAGCTCTGCTCCGCTCACTCCACCCACCCAAATGATTTAAAAATGAAAAAAGAAGGCACTTACCTGCTTTTCTGGGATGTGGTGCGGGAGGTTTGTTGCCTTATGATGTTGAATACCTTGGGGCAGATTGATGAAGGCCTTGCGCCGCCGGTGCGTCACTTTATTTGACGCAACGGCGGCGCAAACAATGCGCCCTATTTACAACGTGACGCATCTAGGAGATGCGTCACGTTGTAAAGCCCTGCGCCATAAGGAGGCGTTCCTGCGCAGGGGGGGCGTTCCTGCGCAGGAACGCCTCCTAAAAGTGGCTGAGTGAAATCTATGAGATTTCACTCAGTCACTTTCAGGACAATGCTGCGTCAAAACCCTGCGCCTGCTTGAAGCAGGCGTAGGTCTTGACGCAGCATTGTGGAGATGGGGCACCCCCGAGACTTGCTGGAGCTGCGTCGCGCTTGCGACGCAGCTCCAGCAATGCGCCACCTTTACGGCACAGATGCGTCACGCATCTGTGCTGTTTTTGCCCCATGGTGCGCCGCATTGTAAATGCGGCGCACCATGGGTGGCGGAGCAGCGGCGCAGGATGACTGGCGCATCCCTGGGGATGCGCCAGTCATCATAAATCTGCCCCCTTGTTTTGAGTGTTTTTAGCCCAGTCTAAATAGGATCGAAAGAAGTTGGCTTTTTCTTTGAATACGTTTTGTTTTGTACCTGTTTCTTTCATATCATAATGGAGTAAGGTGTGGCCTTGTGGGGTCTCTTCTGCATTTACATTCAGTCACTCTAAGTGGTCTCCTCTCTTCATTCATCTCCATGTTGAATTAGAAGCAGGATGGGTTGTCCCTGAGTCTCCTGAGTTTTGATGGGGAGCCTTGATTGTCTCTGTCGGACTCTGTTTCATTCCAGTATGAGGTCAGGTCATCGACTATGTGCGGATCATTGGAAGTTTGGAGGCAGGAGATTACTTTAGATGCCAGTGCATCAGTGCTGATTTGCTTACCATTTCTGACCCAAAGGCTGTGTCTTTTATGGCTGACCTTTGATTGGTGGTGAAGTAAAATAGGATGATGAGGTGGTCCAACCAGTCTACAGGTAGCTTGGCGTCCAATAATATGGAATTAGCTATCAGTAGGTCTAAAGTGGGCAGTTTCCATATGTAGGGCCTTTGCAGTATTATATTAGGTCATTGTTATACAGAAAGTGTCTCAGCTGAGCTATCAGTGAATTGTTGGGTTCATTTTAGTGAATGTTGAAGTCAGGAATATATTATTAGTGAACATGTGATATTGCTGTGTGATGAGATCCATTAACTGTTCAATGAAGAATTGATTGTCCCCTGGGAGTGGTAAATGATGTGGAATTGCCAACACCACCCTCCCCGCTCTTACATGCGCCCGCCGCAGTCAGCAAACACATGGTCCGCCATGGGCAGCTAAATGTCTAGCTACGCCACTGAGGTCGAAGCTTTGAATGGAGTAGTTGGGAGTGATTAGGAGGTCATTTGTGGGGTGAGGAGGTCCTTCCGCCAAGTTTCAGTAAGAAATGTGATGTCAATCTCTTGAGTCAAGATCAAAGAATCTATTTCTGTGTTGGTTTGGCTGCTAATCTGCAGTTGTGGAGCATGCATTTGGGCTTGGAGCTGTTGGTCTTAATTCCCCATTCAGAAGAAAGTGGGACATTGATGTTATGGCTTAAGGTGGCCTTCTTTACTTGTCAACCTTGTTTACGGAAGTTGAGACTCTGGATCACTGGTATCTTAACCCCTTCACTGCGGGGGTTATTCCCCCGCTGTGCAGGGGGAAGGGGGCGCGCACAGCGCCCCCATGCTCATGAGCTACAGCGCTCCGGTGCTCATGACGAGCTGAGCTCGTCACAGGTGCATTGGCTCCCGTGGAACGATAAGCACAGCGGGGGAATTCTCCCCGCACCTGAGCGTTCCACGGCTCATGACGAGCTGAGCTCATTATGAGCACCGGAGCGCCGTGGCTCATGACGAGCTGAGCTCGTCATGAGCACTGAAGGTGTTAAGGCTATATTTGGGTGTTCTTTGTGTAGTGGTTAAGTCTTATGGATTAAGAAGGATGTCAATGTCCTCTAGTGATAGCCTGTTATCGGAACTCAAAGGTCATGTGCTGCTGTTGTGTGCCACAGGATAATATTCTGTCCATCTTCTCTACATTTGTGGGATGTATGGTCGTTGGAGGATAGGTTGTTCAAGGTGACGTCAATTTATTTAATTAGGGTGTCTAGTTTGCTCTCAAATTTATGGAGAATCAGGAGGAGTAGAGAGAGACAGGATGGGGTGGGGAAGGAAAGACTTGGACTGATGTTAGAGGTTTGAACAGGTGAAGAGGATTGGTGGGGGTAATGAATGGGGTGGTGGCGACGTGAGTAGTAGTGAAGAAGTGGAGAGGGCTGCAGGTTGGTAAGGTATGGAGGTGGAACTTGAATGGTAGGAGAGTCTTGGGGTGTGGGGAGATTGCAGGTCTCAGGAATGAGTTAATGTATGGCCAGGGGGACATGAGGGGTAGGAAAGTCTTGGGAAAGAGGTGTACATAGGTTGTGGAAGTCTTGGGTCGAGAGGGCAGAGGATACAGAATGTTAATACATTTGTTATTACATTATTTTATTATTATTTTAATAACATTTATTGCTACAGTTTTAAAATGTTTGATAGTGAGAATGGTTTTTTTAATTGCCAGTGTCCTGGGGCATAAGCAATAAAACACTTTGAAATGTAAATGCTCCTTAATGTGTCCTCTAATATTATGGCTAATATCTGAACTTTGAAAGATTATTGGGGCTACAATAGCCTAATAAATAAAGATTTATTTAGTATGTTGAAAACCTTTGTGAAACATAAGTATTCATGTCCTTTATTGAGGTAAGTAGGAGATAAATGATATCCTTTTGTACACATTACTAGTAATAGCATTTGAGAAGATTTCAGAATCTAGAGTATGCAATGAGTAAAATAGTATTTAGTAGGTTTAAAACCTATTTGAAACAAAACAAAAATATGAATTGCTAGTAACAACATTTAGGACGATTATAACTACTACAAGAAGAATCTCCAACCTTCTCTGCAATAGAGCTACTCATGGGCGGATAAAAATCATCCAAAGCTACTAATATTATTAGTGTGGTAACAGTGACCACGTCAGACGAGATAGCATTAAGCCACCCTAAGCAAAATTGCTAGCAGCAATCACCATAGTGCATCAGGCAGGGTTGCCAGCAATAATATGAAAAACTCTTTATGAACTTAAAATGCTTATCTGTGGTTCATGGTATACATCCTTTACACCGACTGCGTTACAATGCATGTCATTACCCCGCATTTTTTACTCCACAACAACTTTTACAACACAGGGCTTTACACTGCAAGGGGCTGATTCACAGAACTAACTTAAGACAAAATCCTAAACTTACTACTTTTGGTATTCACAGAAGTTAGGATTTTGTCTTAAAACAGACTTAAGACAGACTTAAGACCGACTTAAGACAAAATCCTAACTTAAGTCTGTCTTAAGTCTGTTTTAAGACAAACTTAAGACAAAATCCTAACTTCTGTGAATACCAAAAGTAGTAAGTTTAGGATTTTGTCTTAAGTTAGTTCTGTGAATTGGGCCCCAAGTCATTACAACAAATTGTTCATTATAACGCAATTTACTATTCTAACTCCACCGGGCGTTGTAATGGGGAATGCGTTGTAATGGCTCACAATGTAAAGCCCTGCATTGTGAAAGTTGTCGCAGAGTTAGATATGCGAAGTAATGGCACACGTTGTAAATGCGTTCGGAGTAAAGGGTCATATTCATGGTTAATACATGACAGCCATGGCTGCAATGCCCCTGGCAGCAATGTAAATATTAGTATTAAGTCTCCTCAGTGACACATGATTGAACAATCAAATATCACCTTTTTCAATTTTAGGATACCTACAATAATTAAACCAAGCAAAAGCTTCTAATTTAGTGGGCCGCCTGCACACTAGAGAGCTACTTACAACTAGCTGGAGAGCTAATAAGAAACTAAGCAGGTGTTTTGTATGACTTGGGTTGAAGCAGCACATAGCCAGGGCCGGACTGGAAACCGAAACCGGCCCTGGCACACTGCTCGGCCGCCGAGCTGTTTGCGAAGGCCGGTTTTGGCCGATTTTATTACAGGGGGGCGGCCCCCACCCTGGCAGCCTACCGGGGAAACTTCTGGTGCCCGCTATGACCAGTCCGGCCCTGCACATAGCCATTAGATGGCTGAGCCGTAGGCCTCCCTTGTCGGCTGAATGCCTGAGGGATATAACGGAATGGGCCAGGGCGGAAGAGAGACATATGAAAAGGGTGAGACGTGATGATAGACTGGCAGATGTTTACTTGCATAGGACTTGACTGCTGACAATGCAGATGCCTCCTCTGCTACAGGAGAAAAGTCAGAGGACGAGCCTCCTGATCCTGTAGGCTCGCAAACACTGGACCGGAATGTTTGAGTTCTAGCATGGACTAGGTGAACTGCTAGTGGTGTTGAGGGATCTCTTCTCTACTGCCCTGACACGGCCACACAGGGATGATTTCCTACGATTGATTGTACTAGGTCAGAGAATTGGGGGATACCATTAAAACTTTGTTCATTTTCTTCTTATTTTGTTGTAATTTGTTGAACTTAGCAGCATGTGATACTAGTGTATAAAACCGCAGATCCGCTGATTGTCTAGTTCAGATTGCTGCTATTGCTGCAGTGTGAGGGGTCACAGGAAACCCTCTGCTGCACATAAAATGGTGTATCTCCTGTAACACTGTGTACTATTGAAATGCCAATAAAAAGCTTTTTTTTAACCCCTTGCGTGCTGATGACCGCCCCCAGCCGTCATGCACTACGGTGCTCGTGTGCTGATGATGGCTGGGGGCTGTCATAAACCCGCCCACTTCGAAAAACGCCGCACAGGCGCAGAATCGCGGCCGCACGCAAGGGGTTAAGTAGCTGGAGAGCTACCAGTAGCTCACAAGCCACTTATTGGAGAAGCCTGTACTAAAATGAGTAAAGTTATATTTATTATGTGTTTAACCTTAGTCAAAGCATACGTAGACAATTCCTTTCTTTATGTAGTAGAGGAAGTATTATGTCATCTGACTGATGTTCTGGGATGTCTAAGTAGACTTTCTCATGGATTTCACGGTCATTGATATAGGAACCTCCTTCCAGATGTTAAGCTAAATGTGCATTACTCACTCTCCTTAACCACTTGGCTGCTAAGGGGTATGCATGTAGGGCCATTGACTTTCCATTGAAATCAATGGGCCCTACATGACGAGCTGGGCTCGTCATGAGCGTCGAAGGGGTTAAGGCACGTATCCAGGGAACAATGTAAAGGCACCTTGTGTGATTTTACAGCCTTTGCAGCATAATTCTAAGCAATTATGCTGTGAGAGATAAGGTCTGGTGTTCCTATGGAGGTCTAATTTGCATCAATATTAAATGGGCACCGATCATCAAATTAGTAAACATTTTGTAGGTCATTGGCAGAACAGCTTTTGACTATGTAAATTTAAAAGTAAACAACAAAGTGCACAAAATGTACATTTACTGTAGGCAGAAGAAGTGCAAAGGATTCTGTTTCATAAGTTCTCAAAACTCAAGAAGACAGTGATCATCCCTGTTTTGGTGGGTTTTTCTCCAGCATCTTTCATCTGCTGACCTTCTTGCTTTTGTTATCCAATTCTTTGCATTTGTCTTTGGTTCAAACATTGAAAGGGAAGGACCGTGCAGTTTCAGCCATAAGCATGATGGAATCGTGTCTGCATGAAGAGTGACCCTTGTTGGAGAAGCAAGATGGTTCATTCCACTGGAGTCCATTTCACAGTCTTCATTGCCTGCTGGCAAATAACTCATTTTGTAAAAGTTTCTGGGATTTTCCTGCCACCAAAATCGTTAAACAATCTGAAAGCTTGTACAGTGAGCTGACATTTTGAACGCAATCTGAGGGGCCGAGTTTATATGGCCCCACCCCATGCCCCTCCCCTGCTCACCTCCCCGCCCCACAGCACACCCTATGCAAGCCGCCACTGCCTGACGTCTACTGATTTCTGTCCATTCGCTTGCAGTTGCACACCCAAATCCAGGGCGTTCAGGTCAAGTTCCTGTTAGGTTTTGGTTGACATGATATATGTGGCATACAGGGAAACCATGACAGTATTAAAATGATGAATCTTGCTATTTCATTGTCATAATCTGCCATAGCAACTTCCAGTCTGCGAGCCAAGCAGTGGCTAGACAGCATAGTATTAGGAAAATCATATGTCAGTAAAGATGCAAGTCCACAATTTTTTTCCAACCATAATTGCTGCCCCATCCGAGCACACCACAGTACAGATGTCATGCAGAAGGCCCATTGAGATGTCCACTTTGTCACAAAAGTTCAGGAAAGTTCAGGAAAGCTGACTTTATGACTAAAGCGTTTCTTGCAGCTGAAGAAGCCCAAAAACACACTGGGCCCGATTCACAAAGGTTAACTTGAGACGAAAGTCTAACTTAACGACTTTCAGTATTCACAAAGGGCATTTGCGAGTAGTAAAGTTAGACTTTTGTCTGTGGTTCAACTTAAGTTTTGGTCTTAAGTGTAACTTGGAACAATGGACCCGATTCACAAAGGTAATCTGAGTCAAAATCCTAACTTTACAACTTTCGGTATACACAGTAGGCATGTAGGAGTACTAAAGTTAGGATTTTGTCTCAGTCAAACTTAAGTTTTGGTCTTAAATTAAACTTAAAACAAACTGAAGTTTAACTGAGACAAAATCCTAGTCATAATGTTAGGATTTTGTCTCAGTGAAACTTAAGTTTGTCTTAAGTTTAACTTAAGACCAAAATTTAAGATTAACTAAGACAAAATCCTAACTTTAGTACTCCTAAATATCTTCTGTGAATACCGAAAATCGTAAAGTTAGGTTTTTGTCTCAGATTACTTTTGTGAATTGGGCCCCATGCCTTTCGGTCTTAGTTAAACTTGAGAACAAAACGTACGTTTAACTGCGACAAAAGTCTAACTTTACTACTCGTAAATGCCCTTTGTGAATACTGAAAGTTGTAAAGTTTGACTTTCGTCTCAGTTTACCTGTATGAATCGGACCCACTGTCATTGGACTTCTTTGATCAACAAAATACTCTGCATATAAATCATCATTGTGGATGCGTTACTGAGGGTTTTGCTCTCATGATTAAGTGTAGCAATCTTCAGTCTTTTTACTCTAATGTAGCACACTAACTTTTGTTGCATTTTCTAATGCAATGTGTCTGATTATATCAGTTGCTGTTACACTGCGGGGTAACATGTGACCCATACATAACACTACTGGGCAATCCTCGATGGTCTGTAAAACTGGAATGATCTGTGTATGGATGGTAGTTTTTTGCCAAGCAAGCAGGCCGTTTGAAATACCCTACATGTGGCATCCAGATGCTTGGCACTGTTTTGATGGTTTGCTGCCACCAATGCATATTTTTATTTATCTTTAATAATTTCTTCTACTGCCAAGTGAGCAGCATTTGCTGTGTACTCTAAAATCTTTTCCCTGTGATGTTTCTGCCTCTTAAACCTTGCAACACGAAAGGGACCAACATTTCCATCTACCCACTCTAGGCTTAAGTACATATCCTGAGTATATAATGAAACACAACTTGTTAATTTCATCTGTTTACAGAAACAACATCCAACATGACCAGCCCTCAGATACAGCCATTTAAATTCCTGTTAAAAGTAATGCCACTGAGTGTGGTCCCGCAGTTAGGGAGTGGAACAAGTTCTGCCCCTAGAACATCTTGCAGTCTATTTGAAGATCCAGAGTCTTGACAGCCTCCCAAACTTGAACATGAGAACTTTGACAAGGTGAGCTACCCTGATTGCAAGTTTGCTGAGCTAGAGAGTTATCCTCTCTATTACATTCTGTTTTATAAGTTGGCAGGAAATAAAAAGGTTGAAATCTGCAGAGACTTGCACTTTGGAGCAGATTTACCAATATGCTCACACAGTGGCGGCTTCCCAATGCGAAGGGGTAGGGCAGCAAAGGGGGGACATATATACATACATGTTTTTATATATTTTAAAAAAATTACAATTTACTCCATCTTCCTCCTCTCCTGATCCTTGACTGGGGCACACTGCACAGGCTCCCAGATGCCAATCCCATCGCTTCTCTCATGCTGGAAATACTATTCCTAGCATGAGAGAAGTGCTGGGATTGGTCTGAGTGGTTTACCGTTCAGACAGTTCCTGGGAGCCTGTGGCTTTTCTCCAGCCTGCTGTACAACACAGCCAGGTGGAGAAATGCTAAAATGCGCATGACAGTTGGGCTGGGCTAAAACAGATGTCCAAACCAACATGCGCACTTAGCAGTGCACACAATTCCTCCTCCTGAAGCTCAAGAGGATGGCCCTGTCCCACCCCTCGACTCGGCTACCCAGCAGAGGCAACAGTGTTGCCTCTGCTGGGTAGCAGCAGTGGGGCAATGCTCCTCCACCTTAGCGGAGGAGCTACCCTTATGCTCACATCTCAAACCTCGACAATATTCTGGCTGCCTCGAGCCCAGTCACCGGGCTGGTTCATCAAGAGAACCACATCTGATGATGTCAGACTAGAGAACTCAAGACACAAGGATACACTGTGCCGCGACTCTCGTGACATGGGAGTACTTTTAAGCAGGGGGTGTTGGCAAGCCAATATGATTCAAGCAGGGCCGTCATTGATAGCGCTTCCTCGCACTAAGACAGATTGAAAGCCGTGCGACCACTGACACAAGTAGGGGCACGATTACCTTTGTGGGAAGAGAGAACTGATGTGGGGTGAAGGGCTGCTGGATGAAGAGGGAATCAAACATCTGTTGGCCCATGAGGGTTCACTGAGATGGGTCTCTCTTCCAGCGCTGCCCGACATACCTGCACTTGCAGAAAATCAAAACCTCTAGACAGACAGAGCAAATTATAAACAAAGATGCATATGTTTTTATAGAGATTCTGTAATAAAGTCCAACAACAAAAACAGTGCCAAAACATAAAAAGACTTAGCTGAATAAAAAGTAAGCAATGGTACTTAAACAAAAGTAAAAAAACAGAATGACCGGTGTATCCGCATAGTAACAGAAGAAGTAAAAATACATTTTTTAACAATAAAAGAAAAACATAGCATGAATTTACTGCTAGGGACAGGCGAGAGTAAGGACCAATGCGCGAGTGCAGCAGTAATGAAGATGGAGGCAACCTGCACTTCTCTGCGTCATGTATATTTCATGCATTTAATGTGTAATATGACTTTGAAAGGTCACGTTTCTCTTATTGTTGATGCATTATAGAGTAATAAAGATAACTTTACATATTATTAGCTCCTCTACCTCGTTTTCATGGTCTTGCTTGACAGCACAGCTGTTGCCAGGCAATTATGTGAACAACACTAGAGATAAGCGTTGGCTCCGCCCACATGTTTGGGAGCCAGGAGTACATGTTTTTATTGGGCTGAAGGTGTGTGCTTCCACAAAGCAAACGCTTGCCCTCCATACAGTTGTGATCATTTTGTGTATTCATCCAGCTGCCTGAACTTGAACTTCCAGGGGTACAGACATGACACTGTAATGCTATTACAGTATCCTATATTGCTTTCTCTTGCAGCAGCACAGATGGGCCAACAGATGTTTGATTCTCTCTTGCAGCAGCACAGATGGGAGAAGAGAAGTTATTAACCAGCATGGATGTTTAGATCTGATTTGACAGTACAACTGTCACCTGACATTTTAACCCACACCAATATTATGAGACAAGTCTTTGCTTCCGCACAATGGATATCCGTCCCCATTGTATTTGCTGGCAATGCTTCACATATGAATACAACATTCCTTTAAAGCCAGACCTATTGGCATTGCCAATGCTTGTTAAATCTAGCACCTAACATGATAAGGGTATAAACGCATTTGCGGTCACAGAATGACTGGCCCCTTCTGCTTTTGTGTATAAGAGACGTATCGGCCCTTTTTTTCTAGCAGTAAATTAAGTCCTGTTCTTGTCTGGTGTTATGGCATTGGTTGGATATTGAATTTCATAAGCCCTATTTACTGTGTGATTCTTTAATATTGACTGCAATGTGCTGTGTCGTTTCACGGTATTTACTGTATTCTGATTTGTCTTTCTAATCCCTAGCACCTCCTACAGGAAAGCATGCCTGCCCTGGAGATTGAAGTGTCCATGAGAAGTAACTTGGTTATACCACCGCAGTGTCCACTGCAAAAATAGACCTGTGTACCTTTGGAAGACACAGCCATACCCTTCATGGACACCACCCAGTAACCTTTACTTGCCCCAGGACTCTAACAGTTGTCTCTCATCCGTCATATATAGTAAATTATGCGGTGTAATGCGGCACATTTTGCGACAGTATTAATGCATTATTTGCTTGTTTTTATACATGTTAAAATTGTCTGGGCAAAGGTTCCATCTCACTAGTGACAGGTTAATACTCGAATACACCAATAGGCGATTGAAAGGTGACCAGTCGACTTTTTGCGAGGGACCTTCAACTGCCTGAAATATGTGTTGCTACCTTTTAATTAACTTTGGATCTATCTGAGCTAGAAACATTTTTTTGGGTCAAATCTGCAAATTATGCATCAGATGATGGATTATGTGGCAAATGCAGCAAACTATGATGAAAATGACGCAGCCACAGAATCACGAAATTCTAGTGGCTGTGCCATAGAGTCAACACAGTTCAACAAAACAACTGAACATTTGGCAGAAAAGTTGCAGAATGAAAAGGTCACACCAGAAGGAAGGCTAACAGGAAGCAACGTGTCTTCTACAGTTCACAGAAGAATTTCTCATAATGTTTCCACCCGATCTCCCCCGCCCACACAGCTCTCCCTGACACATAATCATTGCCCATGCTTTACAGGTTCATAAGTGTGTCACCAGGAAGTGACCGAGAGGCCTTCCCTTCTACCCACACCTTTTCGTCTGCTGCTGTCTCACATAGTTTCTTGCATATAAATAGAACAGTGCCTATGAAGATTAGAGGCCTGGGCAACAGGATGTCCCAGTTAAAACTCTCAGAATCTGGTGTAGCCCTCTTCTCACACTTTTTACTTCACCCAGGAGATCTGAGGTTAACTTGGTTCTGGGTAAGCCTATTTGCTTCTGGGAACTTGAAATATAAGTTGTCTTTTCATATACTTGCTCCTATAATCACTATTGAGCTGTAGAATTTATATAGCAATTACTACCTCTCAATTAGCTCTGCAGGTCCTTTCAAATTGTGACTTTCCTTCCAGTCCATTTCAAAGCTGGTTGCAGCAAAAATGTGTCCACTTGTGTTGTAGTGTAGCTCCTATTTTCCCAATAGGCTCTGCGCATTGGAATAGTACCTACAGCAGTAAAGGCCTAGGCCAGACGTTAACTAGGTCTACTACTGTCGATACTAGACTTAATTTTTGGGTTTGCCAGCTAAGCTCAGAGTTCGCTAGAAACTTTCTCGAATGTTCAAGGAAGGAATTAACTCCCCTGATTAGACAAGAAGGGATTTAGTTTCTGACAACCATAGAACATGACAACTTTGCTCTCCCCTAATCAAGAGTCAATCTCGAGAGTCGTGTGAGCACAAGGCAATTATTTTACTCAGTCAGTACGTGCATTCTTAGTCTCATCAGAATGTAGAGAAAAGGAAGAGACGGGCGTGTTCAATAAAAAGGTGTTATTTATTGATCAGTCTCTTTTCTCATACATGAGAAATGGATCGATATTATTGCAATACTTATAGTTAAGTAAAGTGCATACATTAAAAGCAATAGTATAAAATAATACTGTAAAAACATTGATATGGTTTCTGAGCCATATGATGTTTAAAATGATTAAAATATATTTACATACACATATACATTTGACTAAACGTACTCAACTGGTGTTTCTAAATACGCCTACCCCGTGTACCTGACCTAAGTCTAATGCGTGGGCGGGAATAGAAAGTTACAGTTTAAGTTAAGTTTGTTTTTGCCAAGTGAATAACTAAAGAATTCTCTGTGAGGGGTTATTCAGTTCTGTACCTGGAATTTAGGATGGATGAGGAATAGTATCTCTTTCTCTGCTCTCGATATTCCAGGCTGCCTGCGAGGGCTGCCCGAAAGCGCCGGTGCTGGGTCTCTCGGCTTGAGATAGCAGCGCGTCTCTCAGCGCGTCAGGAAGGCGGGGCTGCTGCCAGCGGGGTCTGCTTCTGCTCTCGGCTTCGGCAAGTATGGCTGCTCCGTCTTGTCACCACACGTGTGTTTGCATAGGGCAAGGTCGGCAATATTTATACCTTAAAGGTGCCGAGATTGACGTAAGGATGGACATAGATACGTCAATAAAGATGTCATACGATTTGCTCGTTAGCACATTCTTTACTAAAGTTCTCTGTGAAATCAAAACAATGGCCGCACGGATTTTCCAGGTTGTCATAGGTTTGATTTGTTATGAGAACGTCGTATGCCTTATCAGGGGCTGGAGGAATGTCGCTTGTCTAATTAGATCTCAAGCGTTATGACCTAATCAGATAACACGTTCCTGTGCCGTAGTGTGACTGCGTCAGATAACGGTATCTGCATCATGGGGGCTGTTCTTGCCTCATGGGCTGACTGTTAGTTAACTTGATAGTTAGTTTAACCAGAATAGGGTCAGGAATAGGGGGATCGATTCAGAACCTATAGAAATACACGACACCCACTCCACGCTAACTATGGTCATATCTACTAATCTATGCATAGTATAACATAGTACAACATACTATAGAGTATAGTGTATACCTTACCACCCCAAAATACATAAATGTATTTCGAAATTTTCAAATATACTGAAAAATTGCAGTCATATATATTGTATGCACTTAAGCTATTAATTAAATGCAAAAGTAAACACGCATTTTTATGCATTATTGCTTATTGGTATATGAGAAATACACATGAAATGGCTCTTAATATGGCTATACAGAAAGGAAGTTCGAGACCATTTCATCACATAATAAAATATTCGTGAACATCCCAGCGAGCAGCTAAAGTCTATAAAGTATCTAAAAATAGAAATTTTAGTTCTCTAGGAATAGTTTCTTACTTTAAGCAGAAGATCAGTGTCCCGGAAAAAAATATGTAGAAAAATATTTTAAGGGGCTTGCTGAAAAATATTGCTGTCCGTAAGCTGGAGTGAAATTGTTCATGTGACTTTCTTTTTAAAGTTGAAGGCCGAATTCAGGGAACGCCGTGTGCGAGTTTACTCAAAAGTCTCTATTTCTGTTCTGGAGAGAACATCATATCATTCAGGCTTTCGAAAAAACTGTCAACAGCTTCATGGGAAAGTTCCACTAAGTCGGAAATAGGGGTAACCATGCATTCGTGCGCATGATTGTCTGCATTGACATTCTGATTCGCATTGCTGACAGAAGGTTGTACCTGTTCGATGCTGCTTTCATCTTGAACTTCACTACTCTTCAATCGCAGTGGTGAAGATTCCACGAATGCCGTCATCAGGATTGGCAGCCTTTGAGGGCAGCACAAAGCGTGAACCTTGGTAGGAACTAACAGTGTATCTGCATCCACTGGCGCATCCGATTGTAGCGTCAGACAGGTGTCTAACACGCATTCTTCTCCGCATAGCAGACACCTTAGTACAGGTAAAACACACCTTTGCCACATTGGTCGAAATGATAGAAACCAAGTCATGTTCAGGTCTCTAAGCCGGGAGAGTCCCAGGATTTTTGATATCCGGTCCCGGTATCCAATGGCTAGGATCGTATCTTCCATTGTCGCGAGAGTTTGATCTGTGACATGGGTTGCCATAACGAAAAATAAGGACTATGAATAGGATTCCTGCAATTAGTCCCAGGATCAGGGGAAGTCCGCCAAAAATCGAATGGACGAAATCTGGAAAAATACCCAGTATGGCTTTGAATGGTGTTAATGCCATCGAAAATACTGTCTTAAATACCTTTGAGACCCCAGTGGTATCAGAAATATTTAAGATTTCGCTTAGGATTTCCGCGAAATGTACGGGGGAATTAGTTGATAATAATGTATGTATCTCTGCAGTCGTCCTTGCGACTTTGTAGATCATACGTTTCTTTTGATGACGTGAGCCTTGTAGGCGTCTGAAGAAGCACTGTTTTCATTCTGCTTAAAGTATCTATTCGAATAGAAGTAATTTTCAAACTGGGCCATGCCCTTGCCTCCCTGTCTGGAAAGGAGCTGGGGAATAAAGAACGTCCACAGCACTTGACCTTCGCCGTTGTAGTTACTAGATAAGGAGTCCCGGGCATAAGACTGCAACATCTGCGGTCTACAATAAGAATGTAACTCCCATTATAGAGTCTTTGAAAGAATGGTTCTATTTCAGTTGCAGGTGCGCCTTGCTGGTGACATGAAAGGTTGTATGAATTCCCTTCACAGGCTCCGTGCAAACTAATTCCGTTACACAGAAGCGTGCCGCTTAGTGACATAGCACAATTGTTGCCACTAAGAAACACTTTCTGTCCTTTATTACTGACACATGCATGTGAATAGGGCAGGTTCCAAGTTGTTTTAAGGTACCCCTTTCCCAATTTCTCGTACATGCCAGCCTGTATATATTTTTGGCAGTATTGAAACCTGAAGGTTGAGATTGGAATATTTATGATTCCGTGGATTATCCATTCACTGACAGGTCGTTCTGACATTGTCATTGGTAATCTTTCTAGTTTTTCAATGCTCAAGATTGCATAATCAGCACCCTTTTGCGCCATACCGATTTGTCTATCAGTAAGGTTAAAGATTTGGAATAGTGACGTTGTGTTGATTAAACGCCAAGGCACATAGCCTGAACGCAGATTTTGTAACGTCCAGCCAAGCTGTACAATAGAACGCAATTGTGACTGACCATGTTGTAATAACAGTAAGTCTTGCGATAATATATCGATTGCTGAAGACACAATGCTGTCCAATGAAAAAATTCTGGAGGACAGAGTCATTAACCCATTGTCCACTACAGAAAGTGATTTTTCCAAATTGATACGGTCAGTTTCCCGTATTCTTTCTGCTGTCTCAATTTGAGTAACCTTCCAGGCCTCATTGTATGCTGCATATACAGAGGCTGCTATGAAACGCTTTTGACGCTGTTTGCGTGGTCCCAGTATGAAATCACGCAAGTCAGCACCATCAGTAAGTAAAGTTAGGTGTTGCTTAATTTCAGGCAGTGTGGAAGTCTGTAGCCATTGAAGGCATAATTTGCCCACACTGTAGGTTGTTATTATCCCTGGGTGATGTCTTTGGGGATATCTAGGGTCTGGCCTGGTCATTTTGAAACCCTGTGTTTTATTCAGGAATCTATCTTGACAGTAATTTGTATCTGTGGGCCAGATCAACCATTGTTTCCAATCAGGATGTGTTCTGTTTTGGTTTAATATATGGTTTACGTCTATCTCTTCATCTGTATCAGAGCTATTGCTAAACATTGTTGGCTTCGGGATAGACGGTTTAATTAAATCTTTGATTTTGGCTAAGCCAAGACAGGTGGTTTGTTGAACAGTGTCATTTAAAAATATCATTTGTTCTGGGATCATGCAGGCTCTAAACAAAGCTTCTATACCCTGTACTTGCCATTCTTTTGTACCCCAAACACTTTTCAAATCAACATTTTTGTCCCAATAATCAAATCCAAAAGTATTCATTTTTTCGAAGAATGAATCTGAATATATCAATTTTGTGTTGGTTATCATGGTTTTCATCCCTGTCTTGTTTGACAATTTAAAATAAAATGTTTCAGCATTACTTATGTTAAAACCTGAAAAATATGAATATTTGTCATAAACGGTTCTAGAGCTCCCTTTTGGAGGTGTAGCACAATGTTCCCATTGATTATAATTTAAAACATTTCTAGGTTGTGCCGATTTATGCAAAAAATGGTTACCATAATGGTTATAGCAATACATACTATCATAATTTGTAGAACCTTGCAAATAATCATGTTTTGTAAATTTAGCAGACATTACTAAGTCAGACATCATATTGTTGATGCTTTCGAAGTCCCAATCATCAGCAAATGAGTTTGGTTTTGCAAAGTCACTCAAGGAGATCTTGATTTGGTGTGGATATTTCAGGATCTCGACCGGACCATAAATTTCATAGTCAGTGTTGTCCCAGGCTACCCCACCAGGTATCGGATTGGCTGTGAAGTTGGCTGAAGAAAGTTCTGAAGAGAGTTCTCTTTTCTCGACGTGTGAAGATGTGTGTGGTTTGAGGACCAAGTTGATGTTCTGACTTGCTGTGTCCATTTTAGCATATTTTCCCTCAATGAAGCCTCCCAAAGTAAATACCATGATGAGCCAAAGTATGAGGATAAATGCACCAAAACCCACCCCAAAATTCAATCCATGGAGAAACCAGATATGTTTCTTTCAGATGTTTCAAAAGTTCCTTAGCTTTGTCTTTAAAGGATTTTGATGATGGCTGCGTCTTTGATTCACTGAGGCTTTCAGAGGAATCATCGAAGTTGATGAAGTACCCGGATGCAGTTCTGTCAATTGTTCCAATTGCTTCAGGATTTTTGTTTCTTGCATTTTCACTTGGTACTTCATTGTAGATTGGTGTGTCTCTGCTAAATGTCTTTATTTGGGTTTTAAGAGGTCTGAGTTCTATTGCATTGTTGCATAGTCCTTCTTGTTCTTCTTTAGGCGTTTCGAATGTGATGAGCCTTTTTGTTAGGACCTCTGTACTGGTAGCAAACCTTGGTGTTCTGCTACTTATTGGGAGTCCACTTGGCCTACTGTTTGTTATCGGCCACATGTTGTGGTTTTACCAGGTCGATGGATACAACTCGGTTCTCCTTTTTACCAGCAAGTGGCGGTAGTACAACTGATCTTGTCCCGTTGACAGACAAGACAGGAACTGCTTTTCTGTAAGAAGGCCCAAATTCCTTCTTTACCGCGATCTTCTCCCTGACTAGATCCCCGACTTTTGAAATCCAGACAGGTCTTGCTGGGACAGGTGGTGATTCTTCAGTGGTTGTTGGCTGTTGTTTCAACTGTATGTTGCTCAGGTCTTTTCTTGTTTTGTTTAAGTCCTGCAAAATAGCCAAACGGTCTTTGACATCAAAGGTTTTTTCTATTACCACTGAAGTCTGACTATCAAGGTCAGAGATCAACATCCTAGTTCCGAATAATAATTCGTACGGACTGAATCCCTTCAGAGAATTTCTTGGCAAGTTATTTAGACTAAGTTGGACACTTATTAGATGTTTGACCCACCCAGCTCCCGAACCTAATATCCTTTCCATTATAGATTGCTTTCTGCCTTGGTTTTTTCTTTACACCATCCCGTACCCTCAGGAAGGAAGTGAGAAGATTCCCGCTGGGCTTTGCTCATTTGGCCATGTTTCCCCCCAGGCTGGTATGCCTGAGTGAAAACAATGGTCAAACGTAACATGCTCTTAGCGTATATGCCATTTAGACTCGCAAATCTTTGTATAACAGTCCGGACGTCAGCCGAGTGCTGAGGATCTACATTATAAGTGGAAACTAGCCTGTATATGTTAATCGCAAGCCATTCTTTTTACTGGTAATATTATCTGCCTTGATACGACGAGGTATTAAACTGTTTCTCTCCCCACTGCGATCTCTGTTGCAGTTTGGGCAGTTTTTTACAAACATGGTGTAGTGCAGGCTCATGCCTGGCCACCAGTACCGTGATTGTAATTCTTCCAGAGAATTTTTCAGTTTGAGGTGTCTGAGACCCTCGCCCATGTGTGCGTCTGCGATTAACAAGCTTCTCCTGTCCATGTTTGGAATCACTCTATCCCCCACTCCAGGGATTCGAGCAAAAGGGACGGAGTTTGCATCGATTATGTATGTATAATTGAGTGGATAGTTGATCGGTAACGCTGAGCAGTCGCCTTTTGATGACGTTTTCACTGCCAGCATTGTTTCACCGTCAATGTATTTTAATGTACGCTTTTTTCGATCTACGGGAGCCGGTTTAGTGGCTTCCGCTGCGGCTGCTTCAGCCAATGAATTCCCCACAACGTGAACGCCATCACGCTGATGACTCAGTGAGTGTGTCACGTGAGTCTTTGGTAGTTCTTTTTTCAAAAGAGCTACTTGTTCCCAGAGCAGTTTCTGCTTTATTGGTGCATCTGTGTCATCTTTGTAACCGTTCTGAATCCATGTCTGCAAATCCTTGTTATATGCTTTGACGCAGTAATATGAATCTGACACTATAAGTGTCGGGAATTCGCGATCCGCATTATCTAGCGCCATTTTCAAAGCTATTATTTCAGTTTGTAGTTCTGAATTAGTTTCTACTGAGTGTGATTTTGTTAATAGAGGTCTTAGTTTACCTCCGCGCCACACTTCTTTTGTAATCTCACATGTGGGGTTGTATGCTTGTTCTCCCCAAACGGAGGGTTGAGCATGTCCGTCTGTATAGATTACACAGGCGTAATGTCGTAGAGGCAGAATGTCGATTGGCAGAGGATACGTCTTTTCATATTTTAGATTTTTTAATTCTTCAAGTTCTGGATCAAAGTAGTAGTATACTTTGTCCGTTGTGATTGAATTCACCCATTGTATCCATTCCGGATTCAATGTTGTTGTTGGTAAATTACAAGGTGTTGTTAGTGCCTCAAAGGCTGATTCTGCTGTTCTGACTGTGATATGTCTACCGTCAGCTATGTCTTTTTCTCTAGCTATTGCGGTTTGAACTGCACGAATTATTTTTTCTGTATTACTGAATTTCTGTTCAGCTTCTGTATACAAGTGTGATTTGAATGCAATTGGTACCTTTTCTCCCTCACTAGAGGTCAGGTATGTGAATCCGCATCTCCCTGGGATGACTCGGATCACAAGGTTGCGTGTGTTATCACGTGTTTCTAATTTTGTTTTAATTAGCATGTCTGTTTGTAAGGATCTCAAAATTTCTGTGTGTGTTTGAGTCCAATTGGATCTTTTAAAGTCTGGTTTAATTAGATCATAAAGGGGTTTGACCCTTTCTGCGTAATTTGCAATGTATGTTCTTCCGAAATTTAGGAAGCCTAGAATTGACTGTAGGTTTTTTAGTGTTTTAGGAGCTTGGATTACGGCACATTTCTCTAGGAAATTGTCTGCCAGGCTTTTGCCTTCACTTGATAACTCATATCCTAAGAATAGGACTGTCAGATGGGCAATTCTGGACTTTTTGAAGTTAAATTTGTAACCCTCTGCAGCGAACCCAAGTATTATGGTGTTCACCCTTTTCAAGTGAGTCTCCAAGTCATCATCTGTTAAGTAAATGTCATTGACATAAGATAATGCTTCATCATCATATAGTTGTAGTAATTCTGTTACTCTCGCTGAGAATACCCCTGGGCTGTTCTTGTACCCCTGGGCTAACCGACAGAATTGTTTTTGAGTGCCATTTACTGAGAATGCAGTTAAATATCTGCTCTCTGGTGCTATGTTTTGACAAAAGAATCCATTGGAGATGTCCAAGGTTGTTTTGTATTTTTTGCGCACTATGTTATTCATTAGTGCAGCACTGTGTGAGTTTTGCACTGCAAAGGTTTTGCAACATGTGTTAAGGTGTCGGTAATCCAAAACTAGACGATATGAATTGTCTGGTTTGGAGACCGGAAACAAAGGGTTGTTCATTTGTGAGGTGCAAGTTTCAATCACCCCCTGGTATTCTAGCTGATCTAGTATTTCATTTACCTGTTTTTTAGCTTCTTGCTTAATTGGGTACTGCCTTTGTGCAGTAGGTTGTGATTTTAACTGGATTTTGTGAGGAGGAGAATCCTCATCCCATCCTACATGATTTTTATATAAAGCAGGTGCTAAGGCCACTGCCCACTTTCTAGCAAGTGTATATTTTTTATGAATCGGGATATGATTCGAGAAGGCAGGCATAATTACTTCTTCGCCATGAGGGCACTCCCTGACAAACTCTGGTGGCCAGTCTTTTTCAGCTAGAAGGATGTCATAACCCTTTGAGAGGTTATCCCAAAATAGTCCCCTTATTTTCCTAGTCTTATCTCCCTCTATACGTTATGTTATCTCGTATATCTTGTGGGGCTTGCTAACTCTGGTGTCTGCAGTTTCCACTTGAAGGTATTCATTCGTGTCCACTGTCTCCAGATGATTCATAAGGACTTTGCGAGCTATGCTCACCTCTGCTGCGCTGTCTAGCATTGTCTGAGCCCATTCTCCGTTTTTCAGTTGTGTCCTCAGTATTCTCGGCATTTTTAACTACCTTGATACTGGCTACCTTCTTTTTTGGAAATTGTAATTTCTTTTTTAGCTGAGCAGGTTCCTTGTCTTTGGACTTGGCGTGCTCTTCTGATCGTCCTCTTCTTTCCGATTTCTGCGAGGAATTCTGAAAAGATTGAGAGGGACGTGTATCAATGTCTTGATATCTATCAGGTTTTTTAATATTATCCCTATTTCTAAGGTTATATCTATTCCCAGAGGGGTCACTCTGCGGTGACCTCTGTCTTTGGTTTGGAGATTTCTCTCTTCGCCTAGGAGACCTTCCTCGGGACTGGAATTTCTTTTCTTTAGGATTGGATTGTTTGTTTCCATCCCAGTTCTTTTTTGGTGAATTATTATTATTAAAAAATATTTTTTCTGGACCTGTAGTCAGTTGCGGTTTTACTGGTATTCCACCTAGGCTATCTCTGCCTAGTTCCTCATAGGATTTTTCTATGATTCTGGCAATTTCAGCTGGTTGGTCTGCTATATCTGTCTCTTTTAACCTCTGGCGGATCGCCACGTTTGCTGCTTCACCTTTTATGTTGGCTAATAATATAGCCGAGACCTGCTTGAAGTCTTTTAGTAATTTCATACCAAGGGTTAAAGCAGGTTCTGGACCGTATTCATCTTGAATTTGTTTTAGCACATCTGGTATTACCGAAATGGATGGGACACCGTGCGTTTTTGTATAGATGGAAGCAAAGACTGTACCCCAAGTGTCACAGTCCTCAATGTGTGGTGTGATTCCCATTGGGAGACATATAGTCAGAATCCTGTGTTTTTCTAGCGGGGTGGTGTCAGGAAACACCGCCTCTATTTGGGTGATTTTCTGTGCCAACCAGAATGGTATCTGTTCCCGTTTAGCCGGAACTTTACCTAGGCAGGATTGGATGTTCTGTGGTGTGATTTTATTTGTGTTCCCCTGGTGAGGGGTCAGCTGTGGAAGTTTAATCGCTGGCTGAATTGTTGAAGTCCGCATTACATACTGAACTAATTGTCTATGAATTTTTAGTAGTTGTTTTAGCTGTATTAACAGCTCTGCTGCAGGCATTCTATCGATGTCTGGATGTGGTGTGTATCCGGCTAAGACCGGCCACGTTGCTCCTGGTCTTCCTAAAGGACCGAGCCTTGTAATGTGATTGTTATGTATTAGGGCGCCATCAAATAAGAGCAAATGCTCTTGGAATTTGAGTGGTACTTCCACCTCCTCGAAAGGAGTGTATGTTTCAGGAGGTTCCTCTACTTTGTAATAGTGGAAGTACTTTGTTACAGCATTTGCTGCTGGAAAATGTATCCATGAATAGTATACCTCTGTCTGCCGATATTCCTGTGCCTCAATTACGAATATGACTGTGCCACCTCTAGGTGTCAGTCCATTTTCTATAAGTTTTAAGGTTATAGATCTCCTTTTAATGACCGGAATGAGTGTTATATTCGGGTCTGCTGCTTGCATGGTAGCATCAGCATCTGCGAGTTCAGTAGCTAATCTAACTGCCTCTCTTTCTTCATCACTGTCTACCATTTTACAGACAGGATGGTATTATGTTTGTTTGCAGATCAGGTTTCTTTATGGAAACAGAGATTAGATGCACAATATTTTGGGACTGTTTTTATCCTTCAACGTTGACTTGACCAAGAACCATACATAGGAGTTCCCTCCTGCGAGGTTTTGGAGGATATAACCTTTCACCCACTCCAGACGTCTTTGGAGTATTTGGGAAAAGGGGTCTGAGTGAGAAAGCACGACTGAGTTACTCTAAATGTCTTACGTTAGTTTTATCGCCCTTTCCAAACACGTTGGGCGCCATGTAGTGTAGCTCCTATTTTCCCAATAGGCTCTGCGCATTGGAATAGTACCTACAGCAGTAAAGGCCTAGGCCAGACGTTAACTAGGTCTACTACTGTCGATACTAGACTTAATTTTTGGGTTTGCCAGCTAAGCTCAGAGTTCGCTAGAAACTTTCTCGAATGTTCAAGGAAGGAATTAACTCCCCTGATTAGACAAGAAGGGATTTAGTTTCTGACAACCATAGAACATGACAACTTTGCTCTCCCCTAATCAAGAGTCAATCCCGAGAGTCGTGTGAGCACAAGGCAATTATTTTACTCAGTCAGTACGTGCATTCTTAGTCTCATCAGATTGTAGAGAAAAGGAAGAGACGGGCGTGTTCAATAAAAAGGTGTTATTTATTGATCAGTCTCTTTTCTCATACATGAGAAATGGATCGATATTATTGCAATACTTATAGTTAAGTAAAGTGCATACATTAAAAGCAATAGTATAAAATAATACTGTAAAAACATTGATATGGTTTCTGAGCCATATGATGTTTAAAATGATTAAAATATATTTACATACACATATACATTTGACTAAACGTACTCAACTGGTGTTTCTAAATACGCCTACCCCGTGTACCTGACCTAAGTCTAATGCGTGGGCGGGAATAGAAAGTTACAGTTTAAGTTAAGTTTGTTTTTGCCAAGTGAATAACTAAAGAATTCTCTGTGAGGGGTTATTCAGTTCTGTACCTGGAATTTAGGATGGATGAGGAATAGTATCTCTTTCTCTGCTCTCGATATTCCAGGCTGCCTGCGAGGGCTGCCCGAAAGCGCCGGTGCTGGGTCTCTCGGCTTGAGATAGCAGCGTGTCTCTCAGCGCGTCAGGAAGGCGGGGCTGCTGCCAGCGGGGTCTGCTTCTGCTCTCGGCTTCGGCAAGTATGGCTGCTCCGTCTTGTCACCACGCGTGTGTTTGCATAGGGCAAGGTCGGCAATATTTATACCTTAAAGGTGCCGAGATTGACGTAAGGATGGACATAGATACGTCAATAAAGATGTCATACGATTTGCTCGTTAGCACATTCTTTACTAAAGTTCTCTGTGAAATCAAAACAATGGCCGCACGGATTTTCCAGGTTGTCATAGGTTTGATTTGTTATGAGAACGTCGTATGCCTTATCAGGGGCTGGAGGAATGTCGCTTGTCTAATTAGATCTCAAGCGTTATGACCTAATCAGATAACACGTTCCTGTGCCGTAGTGTGACTGCGTCAGATAACGGTATCTGCATCATGGGGGCTGTTCTTGCCTCATGGGCTGACTGTTAGTTAACTTGATAGTTAGTTTAACCAGAATAGGGTCAGGAATAGGGGGATCGATTCAGAACCTATAGAAATACACGACAGTGTTATGATGGAGCAGCAAGGTAAGCCAGTTAAGGAGAGGGGTAGACTGGAGATGCATCTGGATGACTCAAATTACTGTAATCTGAAATAAGATCAGGGCAGAAGCATAGAGGCTCAGGAAGAGTCTAGATCTGCAGGAATTAACTAGGATTACTGTCCAAAGCAAACACAACAAGATGATGGGCAGAGATCTGAAACTTTTCAACCACTCACCCCTAGTCAACAGATCTGGGTTGAATCCATCATTCTTTTGCTCACTATGCCATCCCAGTTGGAACTGAGACACATGCAAATCAGTCTTGACCCTGCTCCTCATGGGAAGAGTCCAGCCCCAACTGCCATGCCAGATCTTCCCTGGATTGGAAACACGCATCCTGGGAGCGGTTTTAGGGTATCACCACTCATCAGCCAAGCTAGCTTGAATCCAGTGGCGCAGCGAGCAGGAGAGCCACGTCTGGGCATACCCTTCGCCACTTTGGGCACATATTGCAAACACAACAACATGATGGACGGAGTGCCAAAACTTTTCAACTTTACTGTCCTCCACTTCACTAGCTTGGAGTTGGATCTCGGGCAGTACAAGCAGTTGCCCATCTATTGAATGGTTACTATTGTAGAAACTTGGTAGAAGATTCTGGAGAAGAAGTTATCCATGTGGAGCCGGTGGAGGGTAAGCCCTATGAGCGATAATTGTTGAACTTCAGGAGATGCTGCACCGACCCCGAGAAGGCAGTGCTAAGTAGTACCCAGGAGCAGTAAGTCCAGTGCAGAGAGCTGACAATGGATTACATCTAGGCGCTATAAGCCATTAAAATCAGTGGTGGGCAAAGCTACCCAGTAAAGCTGGCAGTGGGTTGCACCCTGGCTGAACCAAGCTGGTGCTTGTCCATCTTTGGAAGCTTTTAGAAACTTGAGAGGGGCTTGGGGCATAACCCCCACTCAAGCATTTGGCTTCTTACAGCCTAGCAGAAGTATGAGCCATCTGGACCTTCAATAATTGTGTAGCTTCTGCTCTTGTTGGCAACCTTCCACCATCTACCTCATTGTGGTGCACTTGTACAGCAACAGGCACTATTACAGACATTAAAGACTCTCAAACTGACTAGGAAAAACTGGCACCTCACCCCTCTGCACAATTTCACCTTGACATTCTGACCCCTTTTTCAGAGGAAGAGGTGGCCAAAGCCATGGCCAAGGTCAAGGCAGGATCTCCACTTGATCCCTGCCCGCATTTCGTTTTTACAAGATTAGTGTCAGTCTTAAGCCCCTACATCACCAAACTCCTCAACCTATCCCTGGAGCAAGCCGCTTTCCCAGACATATGGAAGAAAACAGTGGTTTTCCCACTTTTAAAGAGAGCGGGACTTGGTATATATGACCCAGCTAACTATCGCCCATTTGCTCAATTGCCTTACTCGTCCAAAGTTTTGGAGCACTTAGTTAACAAACAACTCACCCCTTCCTTTTTTTTTTTTTATTAAATTTTTATTGAAATTTTTCTGGCACACACATAACACAGAATTCAGATAACTTAATACATATAATAAACTAAAATTACTATCAAGAAAAACATATTGGTACTTAAACTTAGCCTACAGCATAAGAAGGGGGAAAAAAAAAAAAAAAAAAAGATTTTTTTTTTTTAGAAAACCATAGATCAAATTAATAATAATACATCAGACTACGTTTGCATTAGACCTTTCCTTCCATAGATGTACCGGTTCCCAAATTTTTCTTCCCCACCTTTTTATCCTTTTACCTTTTTTCCCAAGTATACCCTTTTCAAGATTAAACGTCCCCAATAATAAAGCAATCCACTGCTGTAATCCCGGAGGAAGGGGGTCCAACCAAGCTCTAGCAATCAGCAACCTAAGAATCGCCATCGCTACGAATAAAAATTCGCTATGATTGCCTTCACAACTCCTAACATAATTACTGCCGGTGTTAAAGTCGCATTTAAAGCAAGTGTTTGGGCCATAAAATCCTCAATACCCTTTAGTGAGGGCCTTAATTTGGGGCATTGCGCAAAAATGTGGATACTATCTGCGGCCTGGGTATTGCATCGCCAGCAGTTAATCCCTGTAGTAGCCCCCCACTGTGCTATACGGTCTGGCGTATGATAAAGTAGATACAGCGTCTTAAAATGCTGCGATTGTAGTGGGGCAGAATAGAAGGCTGAACAGCCTAACTCCAAGGACTCCTGAAAAGCCTCACACGTTATCCCTAATTTCCCAGCCCATTTATTGCCAAATTTAACAATATCGTCCTTCTTTGTATCAGCCAGCTGGGCATAGAAATAACGAATGGAGCATACCCCACTTTGTTCTATTGCCTCCATAATGTTGCATGTGATAAAACCGCCTGCCCCTCCTTTTTTTTTAGAAAAAAAACTCCTAATCTGAAGGTACTTAAAAAAACTATACCTTGTTATATTAAATTTAGCAACCAAATCTGAAAATAAAAGAATATTTCCGTCTGGATCTAACATATCTCCTAGTTTCCTAATACCTTTTCTGTCCCAATCTGTCATAATGGAATCCGAAAAAATTGCAGGGGGTAGGGACTTATTCCTACACAATCTGGTGTATCTGTTAAATCTACCTAAGCCACAGTTTTTTGCAACAGCAGACCATACATTATAAGCTGCAGCGACTGTCTTGAAACGTGTACGTTTGTAGTATGATGAATCTGTACATTTTAAAAAAGCATTTACTGTATCTTCGCCCAAAACAATTGAATAAATCATAATTGAAAACGCTTGGACTTTCGGATCCCCCTCATTAGCACCAATTAAGCCTTGAATATATTGCAGCACCGATGCCCAATAGTAAAACCTAAAGTCAGGAACCCCCCAACCTCCCTTATCCCTTGGCAAAGTCATAAACTTGTATGCCCGTCTTGTCTTCCCATACGACCAAATAAATTTATTGAGGACCGACTCCAGCTTATTAAACCATATTGACTCAAACAAAAGCGGAATTGTACGAAAAAAGTAAAGAAATTTGGGAAGTATAAGCATTTTAATAATATTAGTGCGTCCTACTAACGTAAGCCTAAGATTGTTTATCCTCATCAAGTCCGAGCTGACTTTCCTCAATAAGGGCGCAATGTTACGTTCAACTACTGTCCCTAAGTTAGGAGAAATTTCAACCCCAAGGTAGACTGCAGATGAAGTCACTCGTGGATCATTACATTGAGCTACTATATTTTTAATGATCTGTGTTTTAGCTCTATTAAGTTTATAGCCGGAAATGTTGCCGAAATTTAGGGCCTCCTGTTCTATCACACCTATTGCCATTACAGGATCAGGAGTAATGATCGCGACATCGTCTGCGTATGCCAACACTTTTACTACTGTCTCATTTACACGCAAGAGGGGAATACTAGGATTAAAATCAAGACTGCGTAGATATGGATCCATATACAGCGCAAATAAAAGAGGAGAACTAGGACAACCTTGCCTTGTTCCTCTTTTAATCTGCACTGCCTCTGTTAACTCTCGATTAATTTTAATTCTAGCCGTTGGATCCCTGTAAAGAACCTGGATTGCTTTTATAAAATTATCTCCAAACCCAAAAGTTCTCATTAGCACCCACAGGTATTCCCACGCGACCCTGTCAAAGGCCTTTTCGGCGTCTAGAAATAGAGCTGCGACAGGGCCGCCAGAGACCTCCATAGCATCGAAACAGGTGATCACTGTCCTGACATGTTCAGTAGTCCCTTTCCCCGGGATAAATCCGTGTTGAACTGGGGTAACTAACTTTTCTATTACAGCGGACAATCTTGTAGCCAAAATTTTAGAATAGAGCTTCACATCAGCATTCATTAGGGCAATAGGTCTATATGACCCAGGAATTGTTGCGGGTTTGCCTTTTTTCAGGATAACAATAATTTCAGTCTCGCCCCATGATTTTGGGATTGAAATTCCTCTCTGAGCCTGAATGAGTGTATCCAATAGCTCCCCTCTAAGAACTGATATAAAAGTCTTATAAAATTCAATCGGTAACAGATCTGGACCTGCAGCCTTTGAAGATGGGAGATCTGTTAAAGCTACAGACAGTTCTTCTAGTGTTATGGTGACATCAAGAGTAGCTTTTTCCTCTAAATCTAGCTTTTCGAGTTGGATATTTCCCAAATAATCCCTAATATTGTCAGCACCTGGCTCAGTCTCCCTATCATATAAATCAGAATAAAACTTCCAGAATACATTCCTTATTCCCTCAGAGTCAGAAAGCAAATTGCCTAAGTCGTCAACTATGTTTTTTTTTTTTTTTTTAAATATTTTTATTGAAATTTTTTCTAGCACACACATAACACAAAATACAGATAACTTAATGCATGTCATAAATCAAGTACTAAATCAAAAATACTATCAAGAAAAAAAACATATTAATACAAACAGAAACCCATTAAAGATAGAACTAATACATCAGTCTACAATCGCAGTTGATCTTCCTTTCCAGCGATGTATCGGTTCCCAAATTTTCCTCCCCCACCTTTTTTTCCTTTTACCTTTTTTCTCGAATATACCCTTTTCAAGGTTAAACGTCCCCAGTAATAAGGCAATCCACTGTTGCAAGCCCGGGGGGAGGGGATCAAGCCAAACTCTAGCAATCAACAACCTGTAAACTGCCATCGCTACAAATAAAAATTCGCTATGTGCGCCTGCACAGTCCCTGACTCCTAACATAATTACAGTTGGAGTCAGAGTTACATTTACAACCAATGTACGGGCCATAAAATCCTCAATATCCTTTAATAAGGATTTTAATTTGGGGCAGAGCGCAAATATATGTATGCTATCTGCAGCCATGGCATTGCATCGCCAACAGCTAATTCCTGAAGTTGCACCCCACTGTGCTATCCGGTCAGGCGTATGATATAGTTGGTATAACGTTTTAAAATGTTGTGATTGTAGTGGGGCAGAATAGAAAATTGAACAACCTAGCTCCAAGGACGACTGAAAGGCCTCCCCTGATATCCCTAATTTCCCCGCCCACTTAATCCCAAATCTATCAATATCGTCCTTCTTTGAACCAACCAGCTGGGCGTAGAAATAACGAATGGAGCACACCCCACTTTGCTCAATTGTCTCCATGATATTGCTTATGCCAAATCCACCTGGCCCTCCTTTCTTCTTAAGAAAAAAACTCCTGATCTGCAAATACTTGAAAAAACTATATCTTGCTATACTAAATCTATCTAGCAGATCTGAAAATAAAAGAATGTTTCCATCAGAATCTAGGATATCTCCAAATTTCTTAATACCTTTTCTATCCCAGTCCGCCATAATAGCATCCGAAAAGACTTCAGGGGGTAAGGACTTATTTCTATACAATCTGATATACCTGTTAAATCTCCCTAGACCGCAGTTTTTTGCAACAGCAGACCATACATTATGAGCAGCAGCGACCGTCTTGAAGCGAGTTCGTTTAAAATAAGATGAATCAATACATTTTAAAAAAGCATTTGCTGTATCCTCGCCCAATACAATTGCATAAATCATAGTTGAAACAGCTCTTACTTTCGGGTTCCCTTCATTAGCGCCAATTAAGCCTTGAATGTATTGCAAGACTGATGCCCAATAATAAAACCTAAAATCAGGAACCCCCCAGCCTCCCCTCCCCCTTGGTAAGGTCATGAACTTATATGCCCGTCTCGTCTTCCCATAAGACCAAATGAATTTATTTAAAATCGACTCCAGTTTATTAAACCACGTTGACTCAAACAATAACGGAATTGTACGAAAAAAATAAAGAAATTTAGGAAGTATAATCATTTTTATGATATTAGTGCGGCCCACTAACGACAATCGGAGGTTATTTATCCTTAGCAAGTCCAAGTTGACTTTTGACAGTAAAGGCGAGATGTTACGCTCAACTACTGTCCCTAAATCAGATGAAATTTCAACACCTAGGTATACTGCAGAGGAAATCACTCGAGGATCATTACATTGAGTTGCTTGGTTTTTGATAATCTGTGTTTTAGCTCTATTGAGCTTATAACCGGAAATGTTACCAAAATCTTGGGCCTCGTGTTCTATTACTCCTATTGCCATACAAGGATCGGAGGTAATTATCGCCACGTCGTCTGCGTAGGCCAGAACCTTCACTACTAAATCATTTACACACAATGGGGAGATGCTGGGATTAAATTCGAGCCTACGCAGATATGGATCCATATATAGTGCAAATAAAAGAGGGGAGCTAGGGCAGCCTTGCCTAGTTCCTCTCCTAATCCGCACCGCCGCTGATAGCTCCCGATTAATTTTAATTCTAGCCGTAGGATCTCTATACAGAACCTGGATTGCTTTTATAAAATTATCCCCAAACCCAAAAATTCTCATTAGCTCCCATAAATATTCCCAAGCTACCCTGTCGAAAGCTTTTTCGGCATCTAGAAATAGAGCCGCGACAGGGCCGCCTGTAACCTCCATAACATCAAAGCAGGTAATCACAGTCCTAATATGTTCAGTAGTCCCTTTCCCCGGGATAAAACCATGTTGGGCAGGGGTAACCAACTTTTCTATTACAGTGGACATCCTTGTAGCCAAAATTTTTGAATATAGCTTTACGTCGGCATTCATTAAAGCAATAGGTCTATATGACCCAGGAGCTGTAGCGGGCTTCCCTTTTTTCAAAATAACAATAACCTCCGTCTCGCCCCAAGAATTAGGGATTGAGATACCCCTCTGGGCTTGAATAAGTGTATCCAGAAGTTCTACCCTAAAGTCTGAAATAAAGGTTTTATAAAATTCAATTGGTATCAAATCTGGTCCTGCAGCCTTCGATGAAGGGAGATCTGCTAAAGCTAACATCATTTCTTCTGGTGTTATGTTGGCATCAAGTAAAGTTTTTTCCTCTGTCTCTAATTTTTTGAGTTGGATATCTCCTAAAAAATTCCTGATATTCTCAACTTCTGGCTCTATCTCCCTATCATATAATTCCGAATAGAATTTCCAAAATTCTTTTCTTATTCCCACAGGGTCCGAGATTAAATTGCCTGAACTGTCAACTATATTTTTAATGTCCCCTGCATTAGCTTTCTGCCTAGCTCTGACAGCAAGAATGTGACCAATCCGTTCACTAAACTCACACGCCTGCTCTTTCTTCATTAAGTAACTAGCTACGGTCTTCTTAGTAATACAGTCCGCTATTTCTGCCTTTAAAATCATGATCTCCAATAACTGATGTTCCAAAGGGAGCCCCCCCAATATTAACCTGCTTAGTTCGGACTCAGCATTCAGAAGGGAATTAACTTGTTGATCGAACAACTCTCTTTCCTTTTTTCGTTTATAAGTTGAGAAACTTATTGTCTCTCCTCTAACGCCTGCTTTGAACGCATCCCAAATAAAACCACTGCTAGTGCTACCCCTGTTGTTTAACCAAAACTCCCTAATCCATTTTTCCATATGCTTACGATAACCCTCGTCTTGTAACAGAGCTCGTTCGAAAGTCCATTTATATATTTTCCTGCCTACTCCAGATAAGCTCAGTGACAATAATAATGGATTATGATCTGAGACTAATCGAGGGAGTTTTTTGATCTGTGTATTACCTAGCAAAACATTAGATATTAAAAAGTAGTCCAGTCTTACTGTTATATTATGGGGGGCTGAAAAATATGTATCACCATTTAGATGCGGGTGCAGGTTGGCCCAGACGTCAGATAAAGCATTGTTCGAGGCCAAATTCGCGATCGCTCTGTGTACCCTTTTCTTCCTCCCTGTATAAGAATGACCTAATTGTAGCTCAATGCTCGCCGGTCGACTAATGTTGAAATCACCACAACAGACAATCGGTTCTGCCCACGTTGGGAGTTCATCATCTAAAAATTGAAAAATATCTGGGTCATCGCATGTTGAACCATACACAGAAACCAAAGTGAACCTAACCCCTCTGAAACTGATCTCTATAATCACCCATCTACCCCAAGTGTCTTCTTTACTCCTATGTACAGTACAATCTGCGCTTTTTCCCAGAATCGCCACCCCACGAGTTTTGGAGGCTTGTTTCGTATAAGCTAGAACTTTAAATCCAGTTTGATCTAAAAGAAAACCCTTGCCACCCTCCACATGAGTTTCCTGTAAACAGATCAGATCAGGAGATATTGATTTACAAAAAGCTGAGACCCGCAGCCGTTTTTGGAGATCATTAAGACCACAAACATTAAATGACAAAATTCGACAAGACATCAAAAAACATCAAAAGTTAGCACCAACTTCGAATTCCATCTCTTAATCAAGCCCAGGGCTTCCTTTGTCCTCCATTTAAACCAAACCTGAATCTGCTGCAACCTGTATTTCGTTGTGTATAGTGTGTGCTTTTTCCTCCCACCCCTTAACCCTCCCGCCTCCCTGAACCCTCCCATCGTGCCCCTCCCCCCTCCCCCCCTACAGGCAAATAGGTCACGCATGACCTATATGTGGACGCCGGGGACGCAGCAGCCGCCACACCTCCCCACTGCCAGCCGATATTGCAAACATATCAAACTGAATCCACTACATTTTCTCCTTATGACCCAAAACTTCTAGCATATAAGCTTTTGCCTTAATCTCTGAAAAGAAAATTTTAAACTGGCCCTTGGTCACAATTTTCAACTTTGCAGGGTAAAGCAAATAGGCTTCAGAACCCAAAGCCTGGATATGCGGAATCAATTGCCTCAGCCTCCATCTGCGTTCAACTGTGGCGTGGCAAAAGTCTGGTCTTGCAAAAAACGTAATGTTGTTATAGGTACGTCTTGACTCTGGCTTTGCTTTGTCCAGTATCAGCTGTCTGAGAAGAAAATTCCCTACATATATTAGCAAAGCCCTTGGTTGCCCCTTCTGACCTCCAGCCTGGCCCCTTTTAACAAAAAAAGGGAAACGGTGGGCTCTTTGAATTTCTATTTCCCACTGCCAACTAGCTAACTCCGGGAAAGCCCCCTTTAGCAAATTCACAACAAACAGCCTGGGGTCCTCCCCTTCCAGTCCTTCCTCCACACCCAGCAGTCTTATGTTATTCCGACGCTGCCTATTCTCGAAGTCTTCAAGCTTCCAGTTGACGTCCTCTGCCACTTTTTGATGCTCTTCCTTATATGCTTTCAGACCTCTCAGATCATCCTCCACCTTACTAGTCCTTTCCTCCACATGTACCACTCTCTCAACCATCTCATCTTGTCTTTTACTAATACTTCTGAGTTTATTTTGAATCTTCCTAGATTCCTGTCTAGCCCTCCTACTCTCTCCTCTAGCCTCAGTCTGCATTAATTTCAGGGTGTTAAACAGCAGATCCAGCGTAACAGGAGGCTGGGAGGATTGAGCAGAGCCATGATCCCCAGTCAAAGTTGCTGGACTGTCCTGCTCCATGAAAGAAAAGGTGGTGGTTGAATAGTCCTAATCTGAAGGTACTTAAAAAAACTATACCTTGTTATATTAAATTTAGCAACCAAATCTGAAAATAAAAGAATATTTCCGTCTGGATCTAACATATCTCCTAGTTTCCTAATACCTTTTCTGTCCCAATCTGTCATAATGGAATCCGAAAAAATTGCAGGGGGTAGGGACTTATTCCTACACAATCTGGTGTATCTGTTAAATCTACCTAAGCCACAGTTTTTTGCAACAGCAGACCATACATTATAAGCTGCAGCGACTGTCTTGAAACGTGTACGTTTGTAGTATGATGAATCTGTACATTTTAAAAAAGCATTTACTGTATCTTCGCCCAAAACAATTGAATAAATCATAATTGAAAACGCTTGGACTTTCGGATCCCCCTCATTAGCACCAATTAAGCCTTGAATATATTGCAGCACCGATGCCCAATAGTAAAACCTAAAGTCAGGAACCCCCCAACCTCCCTTATCCCTTGGCAAAGTCATAAACTTGTATGCCCGTCTTGTCTTCCCATACGACCAAATAAATTTATTGAGGACCGACTCCAGCTTATTAAACCATATTGACTCAAACAAAAGCGGAATTGTACGAAAAAAGTAAAGAAATTTGGGAAGTATAAGCATTTTAATAATATTAGTGCGTCCTACTAACGTAAGCCTAAGATTGTTTATCCTCATCAAGTCCGAGCTGACTTTCCTCAATAAGGGTGCAATGTTACGTTCAACTACTGTCCCTAAGTTAGGAGAAATTTCAACCCCAAGGTAGACTGCAGATGAAGTCACTCGTGGATCATTACATTGAGCTACTATATTTTTAATGATCTGTGTTTTAGCTCTATTAAGTTTATAGCCGGAAATGTTGCCGAAATTTAGGGCCTCCTGTTCTATCACACCTATTGCCATTACAGGATCAGGAGTAATGATCGCGACATCGTCTGCGTATGCCAACACTTTTACTACTGTCTCATTTACACGCAAGAGGGGAATACTAGGATTAAAATCAAGACTGCGTAGATATGGATCCATATACAGCGCAAATAAAAGAGGAGAACTAGGACAACCTTGCCTTGTTCCTCTTTTAATCTGCACTGCCTCTGTTAACTCTCGATTAATTTTAATTCTAGCCGTTGGATCCCTGTAAAGAACCTGGATTGCTTTTATAAAATTATCTCCAAACCCAAAAGTTCTCATTAGCACCCACAGGTATTCCCACGCGACCCTGTCAAAGGCCTTTTCGGCGTCTAGAAATAGAGCTGCGACAGGGCCGCCAGAGACCTCCATAGCATCGAAACAGGTGATCACTGTCCTGACATGTTCAGTAGTCCCTTTCCCCGGGATAAATCCGTGTTGAACTGGGGTAACTAACTTTTCTATTACAGCGGACAATCTTGTAGCCAAAATTTTAGAATAGAGCTTCACATCAGCATTCATTAGGGCAATAGGTCTATATGACCCAGGAATTGTTGCGGGTTTGCCTTTTTTCAGGATAACAATAATTTCAGTCTCGCCCCATGATTTTGGGATTGAAATTCCTCTCTGAGCCTGAATGAGTGTATCCAATAGCTCCCCTCTAAGAACTGATATAAAAGTCTTATAAAATTCAATCGGTAACAGATCTGGACCTGCAGCCTTTGAAGATGGGAGATCTGTTAAAGCTACAGACAGTTCTTCTAGTGTTATGGTGACATCAAGAGTAGCTTTTTCCTCTAAATCTAGCTTTTCGAGTTGGATATTTCCCAAATAATCCCTAATATTGTCAGCACCTGGCTCAGTCTCCCTATCATATAAATCAGAATAAAACTTCCAGAATACATTCCTTATTCCCTCAGAGTCAGAAAGCAAATTGCCTAAGTCGTCAACTATGTTTTTAATGTCCCCTGCATTAGCTTTTTGCCTAGCCCTAACAGCAAGAATATGGCCGACCCGCTCGCTAAACTCACATGCCTGCTCCTTTTTTGTTAAATAACTAACTGCTGTCTTATTAGTGATTCTTTCCGCTATTTCCGCCTTTAAAATCATAATCTCCAGCAGTTGTTGGTCCAATGGAAGCCCCCTCATGATTAACCTACTTAGCTCAGTCTCAGCATGCAGAAGGGAATTAACTTGTTGATCGAACAATTCTCTTTCTTTTTTCCGTCTATGAACTCACCCCTTCCTAGAATCCAACAACTTATTTGACCCTTCACAGACCGGCTTTAGGGCCAATAACAGCACCGAGGCCACCCTACTAGCTGAGTCTGACAATTTTAGGTCACTAGTTGATCAAGGCAGAGCCGTAGCATTGAGTCTACTAGACCTCACTGCGGCTTTTGATACTGTATCACACACTAAACTACTTCAAATCTTACACAAAAAAGGGATTTGCTCAAAAGCCCTGTCATGGTTCGCTTCTTTTCTGAAAGATAGAACCCAAACAATTGAAATGGGATCTTGTATATCAACTTCAAAAAGCATCGAGTATGGAGTCTCCCAGGGAGACACCTTTAGCCCTAACCTTTTCAATGCATATGTATCATCTTTGGCGGACATCAGTAAAAAATGGGGTTTTGACATCTGTTCATACGCCGAAGATACCCCATTAGTGATTCCCTTGATAAACAGACTGACCAATACAGAGGTTAAGAACAACCTAATAAACTATCTCACTGAACTCGCAGTCTGGATGTCCCAGCACTGTCTAAAATTAAATGCAGGGAAGTCTGAAATTCTGCTCTTCGGGGGTGCCCAGGCGATCTGGGACAATGGTTGGTGGCCCCAGGCACTAGGCATCGCTCCAGAATCAACACGTGTGGCAAAAAATCTGGGAATCATTTTTGATGACACCCTATCTATGCAGGACCAAGTACGCACATTGTGCGGAAAAACCTTTTCCACACTGAAACTGTTCAGACGACTCTTTCCTTAGATCCTATTAAACTACAGACAAACAGTAACACAAGCTCTGCTCTTAAGCAGACTGAACTACGGCAACGCCCTTTATGTTGACATGGCCGACTATCTTTTCTCTAGACTCCAGGTGGTCCAGAGTGCCGCAGCTAAATTAATATGTAATGTCACACTGCTTGAAGGAACTACATTGGCTACCAGTCCGCCCGAGAGCCAGTTTTAAGCTCCTTTGTTTTGCACATAAAACATTGCATAAAAAAGGGCCACACGTCTTGCAAGATAAGCTACTAATCCATGTCACTTCGTGTAATCTTAGACCGTGTCATCTGGCTCTCGCCTCAGTCAAACGCACTTCCAAAGTCAGGATGGGCGATCGGTCCTTTTTCAAATCAGCTGAGGTCCTTTGGAATAACCTACCCCTTGATCTTCGCCTGACAGGTGATTACTTTCTGTTCAGGAAAAAATTTAAAACCACCCTCTTTCCCAGATGCTGATCCTATTCAACTGACCAATTTGCACTGCACTAAAACCCGTCGTAAGCGCTGTGATGTCCCTCGGAATGATTGATGCGCTTTATAAATACCAATAAATACAAATACCAGTAAATACAAAATAAAGCTGTAAGGCCACTGCCTTTATCTCAAACTTTCTTATCTGATCCAACTCTTACTTCACCCATTTGACATTATGTTGCCTGTTTAACAGAATCCATGCTTGTGCGTAGTGCCATATGGAGTACTGGGCCTTCTTTGATCACCTGGCTTTTGCAGAAGTCAGTGTTCCAGGCAGCGACGATCCCTGTCTAGAGCTTGAAATTACAGGAAGTGCAAGGAACTGTCCTGAGCAGTTTTCCAGATGGAGCATTGATCAGCATTCTGCTCAACCTAACATTTTGGGTGTTGCCTCAATTAGCACTGTCCAAAATCAGGGCCCAGCTCTCCCGTGCTGCTGCATCACTCACTCCTCCTTTTGCCTCCTTTTACTTCTTTCTCCTTCGTTTCCCCCAGTTTCTCTGAGTCGTTTGTCCTGCTTTTTGACTAGTTTCTACTGCTTTCATCTTCCTTTCCTCCTGTCCCTCCAAGCGCTTCCTCCTGGTTTTTGCCTTGGGTTTACTGCTTTCTCCTTCCTTTCCCCCCGTTTTTCTGAGTACCCTCTCCTGCTTTTTGCCTCGTTCTTACTGCGTTCTCCTTCTTGATCAACCACCATGCAGCAGCACACAGCTCCAGTGCCTTGAGACCCTCACGGGTGATTTGCAGCGCTTTACAAATGTTTGATTGATTGATTGAATATTCCAGGTCAAGCATCACCCAGCGCTGCCCTATTTCCAGTCAATTTTGCAATTGATTTATTGAAAAGTGCTATGTTGAGGCTGCCTTTCTGAGTGAAGAATCCAAATCCTGTCCCAACCCTGTCCAGACCCTGTCCAGACCCTGTCCAGTGCCCAAACACTGATTTTCCAGGTTGACTATCAGCCACAGGTGTCACAAGCTGCGGTCTTGGATTAAGCATCCCCAAGATCAGTCCTGGACCCCCATCTAAGACTCCAAGCACCATTGACGTCACTATCCTGAGCCCCACATTCCAGAGAGCACATCAGCCAGCACTGTCCGGCCTCACATTAAAAGAGAAGCACTGGGCCGCGCTGCCCTGGGCCTGATATTTAAAGCAGAACACTCACCAGAACTGCCCTGCACATCACACTGAGAGTGGAGAATTCACCAGCACTGTCCTGAACATCACACTGAGAGTGGAGAATTCACCAGCACTGCCCTGAACATCACACTGAGAGTGGAGAATTCACCAGAACTGCCCTGCACATCACACTGAGAGTGGAGAATTCACCAGAACTGCCCTGCACATCACACTGAGAGTGGAGAATTCACCAGCACTGCCCTGAACATCACACTGAGAGTGGAGAATTGACCGTCACTGTCCTGAACATCACACTGAGAGTGGAGAATTGACTGGCACTGTCCTGAACATCACAATGAGAGTGGAGAATTGACTGGCACTGTCCTGAACATCACAATGAGAGTGGAGAATTGACCGTCACTGTCCTGAACATCACACTGAGAGTGGAGAATTGACCGTCACTGTCCTGAACATCACACTGAGAGTGGAGAATTGACCAGCACTGTCCTGGACATCATAGTTAAAGCGGATCATTTACCAGCACTGAACTGAACATCGCGTTCAAAACAGAGCATTGACCAGCGCTGTCCTAAAATGTTTCGCTGATCATCAGCCAGCACTGTCTTGATATTTGAAGCTGACCACTATCACCACTGTCCTGAGTTCCCCATTCAAAGCAAAGCTTTTCCCAGCAGTGTCCTGAACATTACATAAAACGTGGAGCATTGACTAGCACTGTCCTGACATTTGAAGTCAACCATCAACCAGCACTGTCCTGAACCAGGCATTTAAAGTGAAGCATTGTCGAGCACCGTCCTGAACCAGGCATTCAAAGGGAAGCATTGTCAAGCACTGTCCTGAACCAGGCATTCAAAGGGAAGCATTGTCAAGCACTGTCCTGAACCAGGCATTCAAAGGGAAGCACTGTCGAGCACTGTCCTGAACCAGGCATTCAAAAGTAAGCACTGTCGAGCACTGTCCTGAACCAGGCATTCAAAGGGAAGCACTGTCGAGCACTGTCCTGAATCAGGCATTCAAAAGTAAGCACTGTCGAGCACTGTCCTGAACTAGGCACTCAAGGGGAAGCATTGTCAAGCACTGTCCTGAACCAGGCATTCAAAGGGAAGCACTGTCGAGCACTGTCCTGAACCAGGCATTCAAAGGGAAGCATTGTCAAGCACTGTCCTGAACCAGGCATTCAAAGCGAAGCACTGTCGAGCACTGTCCTGAACCAGGCATTCAAAGGGAAGCATTGTCAAGCACTGTCCTGAACCAGGCATTCAAAGGGAAGCACTGTCGAGCACTGTCCTGAACCAGGCATTCAAAGGGAAGCATTGTCAAGCACTGTCCTGAACCAGGCATTCAAAGGGAAGCACTGTCGAGCACTGTCCTGAACCAGGCATTCAAAAGTAAGCACTGTCGAGCACTGTCCTGAACTAGGCACTCAAGGGGAAGCATTGTCGAGCACTGTCCTGGACCAGGCATTCAAAGAGAAGCACTGTCGAGCACTGTCCTGAACTAGGCACTCAAGGGGAAGCATTGTCGAGCACTGTCCTGGACCAGGCATTCAAAGAGAAGCATTGTCGAGCACTGTCCTGAACCAGGCATTCAAAGTGAAGCATTGTCAAGCACTGTCCTGAACCAGGCATTCAAAGGGAAGCACTGTCGAGCACTGTCCTGAACCAGGCATTCAAAGGGAAGCATTGTCAAGCACTGTCCTGAACCAGGCATTCAAAGTGAAGCACTGTCGAGCACTGTCCTGAACCAGGCATTCAAAGGGAATCATTGTCAAGCACTGTCCTGAACCAGGCACTCAGGGGGAAGCATTGTCGAGCACTGTCCTGAACCAGGCATTCAAAGAGAAGCATTGTCGAGCACTGTCCTGAACCAGGCATTCAAAGGGAAGCATTATCGAGCACTGTCCTGGACCAGGCATTCAAAAGTAAGCACTGTCGAGCACTGTCCTGAACCAGGCACTCAAGGGGAAGCATTGTCGAGCACTGTCCTGAACCAGGCATTCAAAGAGAAGCATTGTCGAGCACTGTCCTGAACCAGGCACTCAAGGGGAAACATTGTCGAGCACTGTCCTGAACCAGGCATTCAAAGAGAAGCATTGTCGAGCACTGTCCTGAACCAGGCATTCAAAGAGAAGCATTGTCGAGCACTGTCCTGAACCAGGCATTCAAAGTGAAGCATTGTCAAGCACTGTCCTGAACCAGGCATTCAAAGGGAAGCATTGTCGAGCACTGTCCTGAACCAGGCATTCAAAGAAAAGCATTGTCAAGCACTGCCCTGAACCAGGCATTCAAAGAGAAGCATTGTCGAGCACTGTCCTGAACCAGGCATTCACAGTGAAGCATTGTCAAGCACTGTCCTGAACCAGGCATTCAAAGGGAAGCATTGTCGAGCACTGTCCTGGACCAGGCATTCAAAGAGAAGCATTGTCGAGCACTGTCCTGAACCAGGCATTCAAAGTGAAGCATTGTCAAGCACTGTCCTGAACCAGGCATTCAAAGAGAAGCATTGTCGAGCACTGGCCTGGACCAGGCATTTAAAGTGAAGCATTGTCGAGCACTGTCCTGAAGCAGGAATTTAAAGTGAAGCATTGTCAAGCACTGTCCTGGACCAGGCATTCAAATGGAAGCATTGTCGAGCACTGTCCTGAACCAGGCATTCAAAGAAAAGCATTGTCAAGCACTGCCCTGAACCAGGCATTCAAAGAGAAGCATTGTCAAGCACTGTCCTGAACCAGGCATTCAAAGAGAAGCATTGTCAAGCACTGCCCTGAACCAGGCATTCAAAGAGAAGCATTGTCAAGCACTGTCCTGAACCAGGCATTCAAAGGGAAGCATTGTCGAGCACTGTCCTGAACCAGGCATTCAAAGAGAAGCTTTGTCGAGCACTGTCCTGAACCAGGCATTCAAAGGGAAGCATTATCGAGCACTGTCCTGAACCAGGCTTTCAAAGGTAAGCACTGTCGAGCACTGTCCTGAACCAGGCACTCAAAGGGAAGCATTGTCGAGCACTGTCCTGAAACAGGCATTCAAAGGGAAGCATTGTCAAGCACTGTACTAAACCAGGCATTCAAAGGGAAGCATTGTCGAGCACTCTCCTGAACCAGGCATTCAAAGGGAAGCATTGTCGAGCACTGTCCTGAACCAGGCATTCAAAGGGAAGCATTGTCAAGCACTGTACTAAACCAGGCATTCAAAGAAAAGCATTGTCAAGCACTGCCCTGAACCAGGCATTCAAAGAGAAGCATTGTCAAGCACTGTCCTGAACCAGGCATTCAAAGAGAAGCATTGTCAAGCACTGCCCTGAACCAGGCATTCAAAGAGAAGCATTGTCAAGCACTGTCCTGAACCAGGCATTCAAAGGGAAGCATTGTCGAGCACTGTCCTGAACCAGGCATTCAAAGAGAAGCTTTGTCGAGCACTGTCCTGAACCAGGCATTCAAAGGGAAGCATTATCGAGCACTGTCCTGAACCAGGCTTTCAAAGGTAAGCACTGTCGAGCACTGTCCTGAACCAGGCACTCAAAGGGAAGCATTGTCGAGCACTGTCCTGAAACAGGCATTCAAAGGGAAGCATTGTCAAGCACTGTACTAAACCAGGCATTCAAAGGGAAGCATTGTCGAGCACTCTCCTGAACCAGGCATTCTAAGGGAAGCATTGTCGAGCACTGTCCTGAACCAGGCATTCAAAGGGAAGCACTGTCAAGCACTGTCCTGAACCAGGCATTCAAAGGGAAGCATTGTCGAGCACTCTCCTGAACCAGGCATTCAAAGGGAAGCCTTGTCGAGCACTGTCCTGAAACAGGCATTCAAAGGGAAGCATTGTCAAGCACTGTCCTGAACCAGGCATTCACGGGGAAGCATTGTCCAGCACAGTCCTGAACCAGGCATTCAAAGGGAAGCATTGTCGAGCACTCTCCTGAACCAGGCACTCAAAGGGAAGCATTGTCGAGCACTGTCCTGAAACAGGCATTCAAAGGGAAGCGTTGTCAAGCACTGTACTAAACCAGGCATTCAAAGGGAAGCATTGTCGAGCACTCTCCTGAACCAGGCATTCAAAGGGAAGCATTGTCGAGCACTGTCCTGAACCAGGCATTCAAAGGGAAGCATTGTCGAGCACTCTCCTGAACCAGGCATTCAAAGGGAAGCATTGTCGAGCACTGTCCTGAACCAGGCATTCAAAGGGAAGCACTGTCGAGCACTGTCCTGAACCGGGCATTCAAAGGGAAGCATTGTTGAGCACTGTCCTGAACCGGGCATTCGAAGGGAAGCATTGTCGAGCACTGTCCTGAACCAGGCATTCAAAGCGAAGCACTGTCGAGCACTGTCCTGAACCAGGCATTCAAAGAGAAGCATTGTCAAGCACTGTCCTGAACCAGGCATTCAAAGGGAAGCATTGTCGAGCACTGTACTGCCACTTGTAGCTATTCATCGACCAGCACTAGCCCGAGCCTGAAATCCACTGTCCTGGAAACCACTTTTAAAGCCTACCATTCGCCAGCACTGTCCTGGGCCTTACACATAAAGTGGAGCTTTCACGAGCAGTGTCAAGGTCTGAATTCAAAAGGGGGCATTCACTGTCTTCATATTCAAAGCTGAGCATTTGCCAGCACTGTCCTAACATTTGAACCGGGTCACCATCAGCCAGCACTGCCCTGTGCCCAACATTCGAAGCTGACTATCCACCACCACTGTCCTGAACTTCACAGTGAAAGCAGAGCATTGATTTGCACTGTCCTGACATTTTAAGGTGAGAATCTATCAGCACTGTCCGATGCATAACATTCAAGATGGAACCTCAGACAAAACTGTCCTAAAACCTACAAAGCCTAACACTGCCAGCAAAGATGTCGGAAACGGTGCGTGCGCTCCCGGGTGGAACATTCCCTCCTTTGCAGAGGATCACAAGGCGCAGCATTTAAAATTCTTAAGTCTGCCAACAAGTGGCAAAAAATGTGCTGAGCAAACAAGTCCTTCATATTTCTATAGTTTTAGGCTCAGGGAATGGTACCTGCTCTTATGAGGCGGTATTTTTCCATTTCCAGCGATTAAAGAGCAGGATAACGTCGGATTACAGCTCTGGAATGCCCCACCTGCGGCATGCCCACCTCTGCTGCCAGCTGCCGCCTTCCTGCGCCGCGTGCGCCCGTCTTGTGATCCTGGCCACTTAAACCACTTAAGGGGATTTACAGTTTACTTCCTTTTATTTATTTATTTATTTGTGGTATGTTTGTTAAGAAGGCCGCTTTAGAGTGCATCAGGGGGAAGACAAGACATGTAACATTGTTCCCACGAAAATGCCCCTGAGTAAGAGATTACAAAATTATTAGAGCCTGTAAAACCAAGCAGCTCTGCTAGGCGCTTCCATCACTTAAAGAAATCAGTTGACCCCTCACCCAGCTGTCACAGAGTCCATCACTGGGTACCAGGGGTGCAGAGAATACAATCAACTCCTCTGCGCCGCCTTCGAGCTGCAGACAGCATAGTGGCTTTATTCCACCCTCTGCCCCTACCTGTGACCTGAGATGAAACGAGGCGAAGAGGCTCGACAGGCCAGGTTCAAGCTCAGAAAGCCGGGAGGGAGGGAGGTCGTCCCGGGTGATGGGACCTCGTCTAGGAGGAGTCTTTCTGAGCTGTTCAAAAATACATTTCCCTCCTTTAATAAAACCTCAGGAACACGCACGCACGCACGCACGCACACACAGTCTCTCGCGCGCACACACACATTCACACACACTCTCACGCGCAGATACGCACACATATTCTAACTCACGAGCACACACACGTCACTCTCACGCACACACCCACACATACGCTCGCACACACTCTCGCGCGCACACACATACACACATGCACGCAGGCACACGCACTCTCGACTCTCGCGCGCGCACACACACATGCGAACGCACACGGACACACAAACACACGGACGCACACACGCAAAAACGCACACACGCAAAAGCACACACACACTCTCTTGCGCACAAACACAAACGCACACACCCGCACACAGACACACACACTCATACAGGATTTGTGGTTTTGTGGTTGGTATGCCGAGCCTGTTCCAGGAGGCATTGTACTGATCGATGGCATAACATTTCAGAACAATATATATATTAAGTAATCACAGGCTGTTAGCGCTGTACCAATTTATGGCTGATCCTCATCAGATCTACCTCAGACATTGGCGTAACATCTGCCCTACCTTTGTTTCATGGCCCTCAGCCAATCCCATGCTCTGGCAGCCTGCAGGGGTCAATGCTGCACCAGGACTGTCACTAGAATGTAGTCACAAGAATGGCCAAGCACACCCCTGCAACACACCAAGGAGATAAACCTTTCAGAATCCTGAATATTGAATTCAACTGGGTCAGTTCTGGATTACCAAATAGGCAAAGTAGGCACTGGCCTATGGCCTCACTCCTTTTAGGGGCCCTGTGACAACGGATCAAAATAATATTTATTTGATCTTGGAAGAAAATTCCAAACAAGCTTCCTTAAATATTGTTTCCAAAAGATAGACAAAATTAATCAACTCAAAGAAACGAAAACTTTACAATAAAGACCCTATAGAGAAAATACTGTATTAAACTACCCAATAGCAACCTGACTACATAAACCAGAGACATTAGATTCACATAACATTTTGTCTCTTAAAATGTCATCTTCTGGTAGCTGTCAGTTTGAAAAAAAAAACAGTGCATTGGATATTAGGAGATAATTTGCGAGGGGGGAGGGAAATTTTGACTGCCTGGGGGCCTCCACATGGTTTAATCCAGCACAGAATGGGGTCCTGGCACTAGCAGGTGGCATTACCTGTGCTACTGGTGAGGCCTCCCGGCACAGCCTGATGGGCCTTGACAAACATCAGCAGTGAATGTGAAAAGATGGAACAGAGAAGAAAGTAAGTGCAAGTCACTTAGAGGTCACGCCGAGGTCACATAGGCGTGTCCTTGTTTGGTTGCACTGGATATGACTCGGAAGGGTTCTTGAAACCACCTAGTACAGCTTCTGCTTTCGGAACTACCACTATAACCAGCTTTTTCTACTCTGATCTAAAACTTCACTTTTTTTGTGACTTGGAACCAGCTGATCTCATGGCTTCGCCCCGTCCCACACAAGCAAGGGCTAATCTCCAAACTCGTCCTTGCCCAGGACCCAGAAGTAAATAGCACTGCAGTAGCCCTTCAGGGCTATTAAAGCTTGTTTGTGGCAGAAGGTGGAACCCAGACCTAGGGGTGGAGGACAATACGAGCAGGGAGGTGGCAGATTGAAGATACTACAGGGAGTGGTGTGGCACAGTGGCCAGAGTGGCTGACTCCAGAGTATAGGGCTCACAGTTTGTTCCGCGGCAGCTCAGCTCAGCATCATGTGACTCTGGGCAATAGCTCACTTAATCTCCCCGATGGCCCCCAGCGCCTTGAAACCTTAAGAGGTGATATGTTTGCGCTTTACAAAATAGGAATTAGTACAGCCTGCTGAGCAGGGCAGTGTTAGGGTCCTAAGAGAAGGGGCAGTATCATGGTGTCTGCTGATAGGGCAGTGCCATGAGCCTAAGTGGATGTGCACTGTCATGAACAAGTTGGAGTTTAGGAGACGAGCTTGGCCATTTTCGTAGAGCTGAACAGAGGGATGTGTCACTCTCTTGCAGCCTGACATGATGGGCAGTGTTATGCAGGTTAAAGAGAGAGGCGCTGTCGTTCACTGAGTTTAAATGGCCAGGGAAGCCGTGGGGGGCCAGAGAACCTGATGCCAAGATAGCCATGTTTTCTGTGGTCCTCACAGAGCCATCTGTGGGCTTGTAAAAGTTCCAGTCCTTCCTGCATTTTGTGAATTGCAAATGCACTGGGGAATGCAGTAAAGTATGGGGCACTGTATAAGTCCTCCGCGACACCGTAATGAGCCAGCACAACTAATATCCGGGATGGGCCACGCCCACCTACTATTTCCCCAAAATACCCACAGAGAGATGGAATTTGACCCAAGATGGCAACTTTTCCCTAGAGCTCTAACAGCTTTACCCCTTTGTCAATTACCACACTTGCTCCTGATTTTTGAAACTTCAGAGTGGTGATCTTGGAGATAGGAAGTGCCACAAAGTGTGGATTTGTGAGATTCGTTACCTACAGGATTGGCTTTCCCTCACAACTAGTGGCACTGAATCTCATCTCCCTCCTAAGACATGCAACACAACAGCCTAAGTGTAGAGCAACAGGAGCAAGAAGATGTCGAAATGAGAACCACAGTATGACAATAAAGGAAGAGATGGAGGACTGCATGAAGGGCAACTTCAACAGTGGTGATCCTCAGAATTGAACAAACATAAGGAGATGATGGATGGAGCGCTGAAACTTTTCAAACATTCACCCCCAGTCACAGATCTGGGTTCAATCCATCATCATTCTTTGGCTCACTTTGCCATCCCAGTTCAGACCCAGCTATATGCAAATTAGTCTTGACTCAAGGAACAGCCCAGACCTAACTGTCAAGATAGGTCTTTCCTGGACCGGAAACAAGCATCCTGGGACTGGTTTCTGGCTAACAGCCATCATCAACCAGACTAGATTGAATCACTGGCAAAGTGAGCAAACGACCCATGTCTGGGCATACCGTGCCAATTTAGGGCGAACAAAGCAAACACAAAGAGATGATAGACGGAGTACTGAAAGTTTTCAAACACTCACCCCCAGTCACAGATCTGGGTTGAATCTATCATCATTCTTTAGATCACTTTGCCACCAAAGTGAACCCGTCCATCATCTTTTTGTGTTTGCAGTGATCCTCAGAATGGACCTACCGGTCCAGGGCTGTTGAGTAGAGAAGGATGAAGGGATTGATAGCAGCGATAAGCAACCACAAGTTTGGAATCAAGTAGATGTCACTTGTTAGGATGGACACCATTCACAAAATGTGACAAATATTTACATCATGTACACCAACACCCTTAATCTAAAAAATAATAAATTAGTTACATCAGTGAGGTTGTGAATAATGAAAGAAAGGGGCAGCAAACCAGTAACTAGATTATTGTTGCTCACTCAACAACATGGCAGGCAACATGAGAAATGACCGACGTGGATGTAGGTCGGAAAAAAGCTGCCTTCTCCTTAGTTACCAACTTTAACAACCATTACACAGCATTTTTACAGAAGGGTAGGAGGGCTTAAACAAGACAAAAGGCATCACCAATTTAAAATGATGAAAATTAAGATGCAGACTACAAAACCTAGATAATGGAAAGGACCCAAAGTAGTTGAGATTAACACTAAAAACACTGTGCAGAAAATCACAGCCACCAAAATGGCTTTATGGAATGTTCTTGAGAGAATGTAAAATTACCAAGGTGGTGAAGTCAATAAGAACGGAAAATGCAGGGGGCCGAGGAACAACAAATACATTCAAAATAAATATAAAATAATATATCATGCATAATTATTCCCTTTAATTCTAAAAAAAACATAATAGAAAAATAAACTTTACTTGTGGGAGAAACATGTACTATGCTAACTTCAATGAAACAAATATTGGGAAAACTGCATATGTTAAGGGTAGGACAGAATTATTACCCGACTCCCCCAACAAACATTGAGGAAAGTGCATATATTGCTGAAGGGGGCATGATTTACTATTCTAACTCCAGTCCAACTAGCATTAGAGAAAGCATGTGTATTTGGGGGTAATATTTACTATTCTAATACCAGTCCCACTAAAGTTGGGAAATGTGCATCTATTTGGGAGCATCACATTTTCCTAACTCAAATCCAACCAATATTGCAGAAATTGACAGTATTTAGTAGGGTCAGATTCATTAGCACAACTCCAGCCCAACCAACACTGGAGAAAGTGCAAATATTAAGGGGGGCAGATTTACTTTTCTAAATCCAGTCCAACTTATATTGGGGAAAAAGCATATATTTAGGGAGATGGATTTCTTATTCTAACTCCAGACTAACCAACAGCGGGGAAAGTAATTTATTTTGGGGAGGAGGGTGTCAGATTTACTCTTCTAACTCCAAACCAACAAACATTAGAATAAATACATATAATTAGTGGTGGCATATTTACTATTCTAGCCCCAGTCCTACACAAACTGGGGTAAATCTCATCAGACAAAAATTGTGGTAAGTGCATATGATACTACTTATCAAAAAACAATACTTATTCAAAACATAATTTTAATACTATACTTTGAAAATTCAAAATTCAATCATACACATAGTTAATTTCCAAGTAATTTGAAAGTATAACCCATTTATTTAAAGATATAGTGAATATTAAGAATAATATAACATTCATATAACTTTGTTAAATTATACATTTTGTAAACATATTTCTGCAATTAAATATTAGAAATATAAACATGACATACTACCGATATAATAAAATCAGAAAAATATGCAATGGTTGAATCATTATTTATGACTTGTTAATATAATATTTCTGAAAATATAAATAAAATATGTTATTTATTTAAAATATTTTTTGTTTAAAAATCTAAGTATATACTCCTATTTTATTTTTTTTATTTAAAACACTAACCACCTTACCCACCAATAAAACCCACAACCTTGTAAAGAAGACAATAATTGAAAACAATAAAATAATTAAAAATATTATTAGCAAATTCATAACTAACATAAACTATTTAAACATTTATAACAGACAAAATAAGACATTTTTAAATAAAAAAAACACTCAATCAATCAATCAGAAAAAACGTTATCCAGAAAAAGAATTCATAAAAGAGCACAATACATACAGATGCAGTGCTAGTAAACAGGAAATGAAAACATACCTAATAAAAACCATTCAAATGTCGATTTAAGAGTACATTGTAGTATGTACAGTTCATGAAATGTGTGCTGCAAACATCACATAACAATTAAAATACATAAATCATCGTCCTGTAATTATCAGGGCATGGCCATACAAAGTGAGATCACAAAAATATTTCAGCAGCATCACCATTGTAAAAAGAAAGGAAGAATAAATAAATCCACAAGTAAAAACCCAAAATAAATAATCATTAAAGGCAATCCATCCATGGACCAAAAGTAGGTTTAAGGCTCATCCATACACAATGATATAGCTATAAGGGGTCTAGCCTTTTATTCTTGTGCCTCCACATATTCAGTAAAAATCGAGAGAGGGCAAAAACTATAGATTGTCTTACATCACTTCTAGGGATACAGATTGATGTGCCACAGCTTCTGAACCCCAGGTTGTGGTAGAGTGGTAAGATCCATTTTCTCCTGAACCCGACATAAGATGGGAAATAGATTACAACATGAACAAAAGTCTTGGATACCTTGGGACAAAAGGGACAGTTCCTGTCTGTTGTGTTGGATGCATGTACCCATTTTGTCATGACTGACCGTAAAGGCAGGGTCACAAACCGAAATTTCAAAGAAAGTGAGGGGGTTCGATCTCATCAACATATCCCTCTGCAAAGTAGCTATCTTTGTGTTCTAAGAAGGCAGTGGTGAGGGAACCCATATTACCAGAGCCCAGGGTCAAATTATCAATGTACTGCCAATATAGGTGCATAGGCGTGTTTTATCAATATCCCTAGAGCCTCCTTGGGAGAAAGCCACAGGTTCCCACATCCCATCTCACTCAACTGCCGTAGGACATATCTAAAGCAGGGAATTCAGGAGGCCCTTGACAGACTCAAACCATCCTCCAGGCCATGTTGATATGGCATCAGTGCTGGGGAAGCCCAGATCCTGTGCCAATACAGTATTGGTCTGAGGCCCACTTTTTCAGAGAGGGTTCTGATACCCACATCAATCCGCAATGGAATTAAGGGGTGCTGTCCAGAAGACTGGTGAGGTGTCGCTGGAACCTATTTTCTACTTTTTGCAAGCTTCTGTTGTCCATGTTGCCCCACAGTTGCCCACCATAAAGAGTAGCCCCTAATGTTTGGAGATTATAGATTTGGAGTAGGGGGGATATTGGAAGAAAGGGAGAGCCTTGATGGGAACTTAGGATACCTTTTGCTCCATCTTGAGTCTACACTTTTGTATGTGTGGTATCCAGTCAAACTGTCCAGTGATCCTCGATATTCGAATATGTGAACTCTCTCCAATGGGGCACCAGTAAGAGATGGAGGGGAGAGAGCAGATAGGTGGGGGATAAAGACCATATACTTGATCTCACTGAGATTGACCTTCAAGCCACTCTGTTTGCAAAAAGTTTTGAATTGATCCAACAGCGTCTGGATCCCCAATAGAAACTTAGGCAACCTGATAAAGATTTTGGCAGTCCATGGAACGCCAAACCCACAGTGGCGCAGCTGTGATGATGTGGCTACTGCACACTGGTGGTCCGACTGTTGTATTACGACTCTGGCAGTCGGACCACCATGGAATCTTCCGCAACCGCCAGGGATCCACGATCCCTGGTGGTGGTGCAGGAGTCTGAGGCTGCAATATGCTTAGTGGTTCCACTGCTCCACCGCCTAGCATATTACGAGTTTCCTCACCACCAGCGCTCTCATGGTGGTGCTCATGCCATGAAAATGCTGGTGGTGAGGAGACTAAGGGGGCCCTGCCTCTCGGCCTGGGAATATATGCAGGTGGGCACATGGTGTGCCCCGCTGTGTGCATGCACCCCCTTTCCTGCACAGCATGGACAGATTGCACAATCCTGATGTTACAATATTCTGCCACAGAAAAGATAGTGTGGTGGGATAACCAATGAGATACTTTATTTTTGAGTTGGTCAAAGAACTCTTTGTTGGGGTCATCCAAGCCGCAAATGTTCCCCAGAACAACAATATGAGGACAACACTCCGGGTGTAAATTAACAGGACGAAGAAAGTGAGCTAGATGCAGGTGGTGAACACCAATATTTCCCTGTGCGGAATTTACTGTATGCTGTAACTTCCTCCAGTTTTACTTTAAAAATGGGAATACATATGGAATTTTTCACATCAAAATATGCAAGTATCTGAATTTACTGGATAGTAAAAAGATGGAGGGCTCATGTTCCAAATTGATTTCATTCACAGTGTGTTTTTAAATTCATGTAGGGAGAATATAAAATGTAACTTAACAATAGGGGTCCTGACATAATGGCGGGCACCAAAAATAGGATACCTTTTTTCACTTTAGCCGATGTAAAATGAATATTTTAAAATTAAGGTGCAATTGCTATCTAGGGCATATACAAACAAGCATTGACAAAGCCAATAGGTCTCGTCTATGCAAGGGCTATCGGCTTTGCCAATATGTTTTAGCCATCTTGCACGCCAGTGTGGCTGCCGTTCATGCATGGCTAAAAGTTAGTGGGGTAGAGTGGTGTGGAGTGTTGTAGAGTGGAATGATGAAGAGCAGAGTAGAGTGTTGTAGAGTGGGAGTGGCAGAGAGTGTTGTGTTTTGGAATGGATTAGTGTGTAGTACAGTGGAGGGGTGTAGAGTAGAGTGAACTGGTATAGAGTGCACTGGCGTAGAGTCTTGCAGAGTACTGTGGTACAGAGTGCAGTGGCATTAAGTGCAGTGGCATTGAATCCAACAGCATACAATGCAGTGTAAAGAATGCAGTGGCATAGATTAGAGTGGTGCATAATAGAGTGCAGTGGCTCAGCATGGAGTTGCACAGAGTGGAGTGGCGCAGAGTGGAGTGGCTCAGAGTAGAGTGGCGCAGAGTAGAATGGTGCATAGTGGAGCGGTGTAGAGTGCAGTGTTGCAGAGTAGAGTGCCAGAGTGCAGTGGTGTAGAGTGGAGTAGAATAGTGCACAGTGCAGTGGTGTAGAGAGCAGTGATGCACGGTATAGTGCAGTGGCATAGAGTGCAGTGACATAGAGAGCAGTTGTGTAGAGTGCAGTGGCATAGAGCGGAGTGGCGCAGAGTGGAGTAGAGTGGCATAGAGTGCAGTGGCATAAAGTATATTGTTTCAGAGTAGAATGAAATTGGCATGAGTAGAGTGATACCGGATAGAGTGCAGTTGCCTAGAGTATAATCGAGTGTAATGGCGTAGAGTAAAGTGGTGCGGAGTGCAGTGGAATAGAGTTCAGTGGTGCAGAGTACATTAGAGTGGCATACAGTGGATTGGTGTAGAGTGCAGGGGCATAACGTTGAGTGATACATAGTAAAGTGCTTTGGCAAAAAGTGTATTGGCATAGAGTGCAATGGTGTAGAGTACAGTGTTGCAGAGTGGTGTGGAGTACAGTGGCGTAGAGTGCAGTTGTGCAGACTAGATTTGTATGGCCTAGACTGGAGTGGTGTAGTGTGCAGTAGCGAAGAGTGCAGTGGTGTAGAGTAGAGTGGCGAAGAATGCATTGCCACAGAGTAGATTGGTACAGGGTAAAGTAGAGAGGCGTAGAGTGAAGTAGTGTACGCATGGTGTGGTAGCACACTGCCATTACAGACAACACATTTTCAATTGAAATTGCGATTATATTTGCACAGACATACACTTTTACTAATAAACCTATACAGTGCACAGAGGAAAATATGTAGAAATTGCATGACCTCAGTTCTGATCAACACACTTCAGAAATAAGAACAAAATATGCTTCATTTGTGTTCCTAATTCTGATATACTCTGAAATGCTTACACAGATCATTTAAACATTCTTGTGTGCTAGAAATAAACTCTTTCCTACCTACCCCCAGTTTCCAGCAAGATTTACACATGGATCCTCTCACTTTGAAGTCAGAGAAAGGAAAGGATAGTAGCACCCTCAGAAGACAGGTGACATTTGACATCTGTCTTTCAATGCACAGCAAATGTGATGAGATAAGAACAAGATTTTTCCTGGCCTGCTTACAGAAAGGGAGCACTCGGAAGAATAAGCCAGTGCCTAACATTTGACCTCAGTCTTTAAATGCCCAACAAACGTGACAAGATAAGAACAGGATTTAAAAGCCTGTTTACAGAAAACGAGTTTGTGGAAAAATACCGTAAATACAGTTTAGGCAATGGGAGGGACGAGCTGAACTTGGACAGCCTGAAGCAAATCAAGCAAGCAAATGGAAAGCAAGAAAGTGAGAGTTACAAAGCCAATACCAAGCAACGTTCCGAATGCATTCCTAGGTCAACTTCTGAAAGTCCCCAAGATATCTTTAGCAAACCAGATAGCTGTGCTGCCTGGTAGGCTCCGACTTAAAAAGGTTGCTTTGTTAAATCTCAAGTGTATATGATTGCAGTTTCATTAACGTGGTGATCCATAAATTGTTATTACACCATCAAATGTTGCACGATTGATACTTATATTTTACCATGTAATAAAAGACTTTTACAAGGTTCCCTTGATGAGATTTTTGATCTGTTATAATAAAGTAAAAAGATAAATAAAAAAATAGTGAGGAAAATATATGAATAAGACTGCACCCCCCCTAATTTCAGGAATAATCACAGACGCATGTGGCCAACTACCAAAGCATAACAGCCTGAACATCAGTAGCCAATCACTGCTTTAGGTCCAAATTGTCTTGATGGACTGTCCCTGCAGGGATGGATCAGGCGCCAAAATTCTTTACTGTATTTAGAGGAATAAACCTATCAGAAACATGTCCATTGATGCTCTAACAACCCAACAAACTAACAGGTTCCGACAGCAGGAATGTCCAATATGACATTGTGGTCACCAACCAATGGCTCTCAAAAATCTCTTTTGAGGGCTCCAGGGTCATACTTAGTAAATGTATTTTAGCATTTAAAGGTGTCCAAACAATGAATGAACCTAGTAAGTTCTGCTTCTATCCGAGTGAAGGCATTCTTTCGCTTTCCAAGAATACAAAAACATGGATTAACAATTCAACAAAACAGAATCAAGAAATCAAAAAAGTGTCTTGGAGACAGAAGAGAAGTTAAAAGTACCTAAAGTGAAGCAGAAAACACAAGAAAAGACAAACACTTCCAAATTTGCATACTGGCTTCAAAGAAAATAGCTGAGAGAAAGGTTTTTGTGCAAATCTGCAACAGATACATGAAAACCAGTCAAAGTTACACAAACACATTGGGCAATAAGTGCATGTATGTTCATTGGTTGGGAGTGGTGTAAAAGCTGTAACAAGTTAGTGATACATTATGAGTGTGTTCTCATACATGTAATGTCAGCTGCTGTACAAATTGCATATTATTAACTGAAATAAGTTTACTGGTCATTCCAGCTTCAAACCTAGTACAGCTTGTTTGTTCTCATATAAACCAGAATGTTCCCTGACTTCACTCCCTCGTGACACTGTCAAAAGCGTGCATTAGATTTGGCAGTCGATCCACTAATTCTGTGGGCTGAGGAGAGCCCGCTAATCTTACCTTTCTAAAGATTTGATGCCCTTCGAACAAATGTTAATATTCTTCTCGCTTCTCACAAATCCCTGAACCTCATCCTAATCAACCATCAAATGGAAGTAGTTAGCTTGAAGCCAGAACCAGATGAGTGGTCTTACAAATTTTAAGTGAAATGTCACTAGAATGGATACAATATGATTAGAATTCAAGATTTAATACTCGCTCAATGAGGATATTGAGGCATATCCTGATGTTAACAAAGACCCTTTCAACAGAGGATGGGCAGCTGTGAATAGCCACTTTTTTCATCCACCACTTTCATATTACGTGTAGGTTGAGTACTGGACACTGGCATGAAATGGACTGTTTGCTTGAAAAAATGTGCATGCGGAGCAAAGGAACTGATAAACTTTGACAAGACCTGCTGTGAAGAGGTGGGACACCTGTTGCTCTTGGTCCTTACAAGGTGGCTAGGGGCAAAGGCATCATACATTTAATTCTATTGTTTCAAAGAAGATGTCTGCCCATGCTGGGTAGATAACTTAAGATCATCTTGGTTCATGCAGCATCTTGCGAGAGACAGATAAAAAAGGATGATCTCTGGAGATGGCCATCTTGTTCCTTTGGAGGTGGTAATATCAGCTGTTCACTAGACATGGAAAGTAAATTTTCCTACTGTTGGTGCTCTTGTTTACAGGGTAACTCTATTTTGCAATTCGCTGGTCCCTAGTATTGGTCCATTATCCTCTTCACTGCGGCGGTTATTCCGCTGCAATGCTAGACATTCCAATCGTGGGCGTGGTCGCGGCGGCTCCCGGCCGTCATGAGCACATGCCCACCCTGACTCATGACGACCAGGAGCCTTCGTGAGCATGGAAGAGGATAAAGTAGTATTTGTATGTGGCTTCTTTTATAATTAACAATATTGTTTCCTGTTTTGAAATGTGAAACAAGTGTCGACTGACTTCTGATACCAACCAAAAATTCTGTCCAGCCAACACTATCAAATGTGATGACGAAACCATTCCACATATATAGGAACATGGCTCAGGAGTTTTCAGAACAGGATACTGCAATCTAGAGTTGGGTGCTGAGAATCAAGATCTGGAGTGGCTGTCACATAGACAAATGAGGATGTTTATGATTTGAAATCAGTGACCGCAAAAGTTGGGTGAAAATTTTCAGATGATTGTTATTCCAGTGGGAAATGATGACAGCCCACCTTTGGTGAAATGGAATCAGAGACATATTTTAGAGAACAACAAAATACAGGTTTATCAGATTATGTGTCATGTATTTAGCCTGTTGGACAAAAGGTTGTAACTTGTCTTCAGTGTCTAGCACTACTCCACCCACTTCTCCCCAAACCAAAAAACTAGGGGCCCGATTCACAAAGGTAAACTTTGACGTTTGGTCTATTCTTAGCCCAAAAGTCTAAGTTTATGACTTTGAGAATTCACAAAGGGCATTTACAAGTAATATCTTTATGTGCGGTGCGCACTTAGGCCGGATCATTGCCCTGAGTGTGGACATACAGATTCTATTCGTAAATGCAGTTTGGAATTCCCAAAGTCGAAAACTTAGACATTTGGTATAAGTTTAGACTAAACGTCTAAGTTTACCTTTGTGATTCGGGTCCTATGTTCCAGTCACTTCTCGAACACCACGCTAAATTCCATTGGGTCAAACATTAGGGCAAGTGGACTGTGGGTCAAAGCTAAAACTTTGAAACACACTCAGCACTAAGCAGATATCTCAACAAAACCTTGCATCATTGAAGAAGAACTTGACGTCCAGCCTCTGCTAAGAACCCTACAAGTCATAACTCTGCAGATACCCATCTAGCCTCCCCCAAAGGTTCCATCCAAGCATAGGATTGATAGCTGCCATGTAACTGAAGTGTGTACCTCACTCGGAGACAAAAAACGCCCACGATTGACAATATAGGAATACTCACAACTTGCAGTGCTCACTTACCAGGGTGGCCTACTGGTAGAAGTACTTTGAGGTGTTAAGTGGTGACATACTAACAAAAACAATAAGCAAATACAAAAAAAAACCTTCCTCAGTGAATTAACTTGGGCCATAAGGCCTCTGAGCGGCCATAATTTTACGCCACCTGGGCATCCCTTTTCATCACATAAAAAGTGACGCATCAGTGGTGCAAGGGGCTTGTAAATAAGCCCCAAACTACTTTGGTCTTCTTTATAAGTTCACTGCTACCTCATCAGGTTGACACTTGGGGCCAGAATTAATAACAGGAGTTTTATCACAGAAAAAGTGATGCACCGGCGGCGCAAGGGGCTTGTAAATAAGCCCCAAATTAATTTGGTCTTCTTTATAAGTTCAACACTATCTAATCAGGGGGATACTGGGACCAGAATTAACAAGAGTGTTTTCCTGTGAGATAACAGGTATCACAAGTTAAAGTCTCCAGAATGGTGAATAACTTGCTGGACCAGGAATTATTACTTCCCTTTGCACAGGTTTTCCCTGATTCAGTGGAGTTTAGACACTGAAGACAAGTTACAACCTTTTGTCCAACTGGCTAAATACATGACACAGACATTTACCACCTTCTCTGGGAACATGGTAAATGTGGCGGAGCGAGTCAGTGGGGGGGTCAAGGGATGCGGGGCAGGTGGCAGGGAGGCTACAGGGTCTCTTGGAGAACATTGTTTGTTGACCCATGGTTCGTTTAGGAGAGGATAGGGGCCTGACTTTACCTCTGCCCTGCAGCCCCAGCCACAGCTTTTCTAAGATGCAGACCTGCACCTGGTAACAGTGGTCTGAGATTTCCAAATACACAAATTTCAGGTCCAGAAACAAAGGACCATTTGGTGCTGCCCTTAGCGGTATCTCACCTGGGGATACAGCTCTGGGCAAGTCATAATGGAGGCCTTTGTGTACTTGCTGGCTATGGTACAACAAAGGGTTGTGCTATGAGCTAATATTTGTGGGAAACAACCTTTACAACGCAGTCATTACATCGCACTGCCATTACATAGCAGTCATTACATCGCAATATCCTTTACATAGCATGTTATTACAACGTAACCATTACATTGCATGTCACTACAACACATGTCATTACAATGCATGTCACTACAACACAGGCATTACATCGCAAGTCATTACAACGCATTCCATTACAACTCATAGTACCCTTACACTATCCGACACTTACCCTACTGTTGCACTCACTGGAGTTAGAATAGTAATTTTCACCCCTACACTATCCAACACTTACCCTACTGTTGCACTCACTGGAGTTAGAATAGTAATTATTAACTCTATACTATCCAACACTTACCTTAAATTTAATGTAATGGTATGCATTGTAATGGTATGCGTTGTAAAGGTATAATGTGATGTAATGAAATGCGTTGTAAAGGTAGTGTCTGAAAATGCAATGTAATGGCATGCTATGTAAAAAAATGCATTGTAAAGGATGTTGCGATGTAAAAACTGCGCTGTAAAGGCATGCATTGTAAATGTATGTGTTGTAACGTCATACATTCATTTTACACTTAGATCTGCAAAATTCTGCTGTGTACTTATTTGATTTACAGAAATGTCACTTATCGCATTGGTTGCTTAAAACAACCTGCTCTCTCGTTAGCCCTTTGTAACTGACTTTGATTTTCATGTTTCAGCACAGGTGCAGTGCCTACTCGGATGACACAACAGAGAGTTCCAGGCAGTGTCTTGTTGCTGACCTGGAGGCAATGGATACGAAATGAGGCAATATACACATTTTAAAAGGGTCATTTAGAGGTCAAATAGTGGAACAAAAGGGGAAGCAAAAGTAACATAAAGGAAGGACTGTGCTGGGCTGTGATCACTGCAACAACACCCTAAACCACAGGGCATTCCTGGATTCTACAGTGCCATTGGAGCATCCAGAGTGGAAGCTGAATAAGCTATTGGGTTCAGGCTCTGTTGCACACAACACCACCCTTCTTTGAGGCGTGATGTTTACTTTATGTACTGCTACTACATTTTTTTTTATGTTTATCATTTTTATGCATTTTTACTTTAGAAAAAGGTCATCAGAGTCCATGGGGTGATTGCAGTGCTTTAATGCCACATGATGGAACTATAAAAAGCATCTCAAATTAATTATACTGGAATCTGCACCGCTAGAGAAGCTACTATGAAAACTATCGCACACTTCATATACTGGAAACTTGATTTTCACCACACTCTTTTTTACATAAAACACTGCATTTTCTAGTTAAAATTAAAAACACAAAAGTTGGGAAGCGTAAGCTCAACTAGCCTTTAATAAAAACCAGCAGCTGCACAGCAAAAGGTAAGAGAAAATTGTCTTTTTAACAGACCGGGGCTCTCTAGAAAATGGTCACTTGGAGCATGGAGCTAAAAATATATAAAATAAAAGCAAGTAAATAAATGGTTTCTATCTATTTAAGTCAATAAAGCTTAATCACACGACAGAAACTTGGTACACTCAGCGAAATCGTATCTAATGAGCAGCTGTGAGGAATTTCTCCCAGAGGTAGGGTTGGATATCCTTGGGGAACAAAGATCCATCATACATACAATACAGTCGCAACTGGTGCAGGTAAGAGAGAGCGGTGGGGCGGTGGCGGGGGGGGGGGTAGTCGATAGACAAAAACAAGGGAAAATAACATTTAAAAAAATAAAACCACTTTGCTTGCGCTTGCCGCATCGCCGAGTCGGCTCACCACTCTTACTTGCACCGGCCGCTACTGATACAATACAAGACTCATAATTCTCCTATATCTCGCTTTCATTTGCCAAGTTCGAAAGCATGGTTGCGCCTTTAGAAAAGGTGCATTCGGGCCTCTGGGCCAACTTGATCCATGAAAAGGAGCAAATATATTCAACATCACAGCAAAGTTCAAACTACTATAAAACAACATCCATATTTCATAATACAATATTAACACTTTCTGGTTATATACGTGGTGGTTAACACTGTGGTACACAGCAGGAGTGTATGAACTTGGTACAAGTTGAAATTTAAGTTTTTACATTCATAAGGAATGGAGGCTATATGTTTACGCGAGCACTCACACAACACTTGGCAGCAATCATTGGCAGAGTGAACCACTAAAGGATCTAAAGCGCATGTTAGAGATTTTTCTGCACTTATATCTTTGTGCAACATTAACAAAGTGCAGAATGTTATTTTATACTTGGTGACACATGTGCATACTGATATAACTTTTGGGGAAAAATTCTAATGATGTGTAGACGTGTATTTTCCTGCCTCTTGTTAACTAGCCCTCAAATTGGGCCTCGTAGCCATGATTTTCAAAATAGATGTCAACATTGTCCTCTCCCTGCATTTCTCACAGCCTATCGTTTCTGCAGCACGTAGCTGAATGGAATATTATTGGTTTATTTGGTGAACAACCATTACAACGCAACTATTACAACAACATACCATTACCACGCAACTATTACAACGCAAGTCATTACAACGACTTGCGCTGGGGGGCGCTCTAGGATAGGGAATAGTTTCATTTACTATCCAACACCTTCCCTAATATCCACGGGGACTGGAGTTGGAATAGTAAATTAAACTACTCACTATCCAGCACCCCCCAACGCAACTCGTTGTAACGACTTGCGTTGTAAAACTTGCCTGGTAAAGGCATGCGTTGTGAAAGCATGCGTTGTAATGACATACATCCGTTTATTTCCATTGTCATTGTTTGTGCTGTCTTCAATGAACTTTCCCCGATTCAGTCACAAAACTGCAACTGTTCTTCAAGGTCTTTCTGCTGGTAAACTATCCCCTATTCATTCGAATAATTCACAGCAGTTCATGAATCTAGTTTGTTCCACCATCAATAGATGGCATTAGCATTAAGTGGGCAGGGTAATTATTCTTGCTGTGGAATATAGCTTAGGTGCCAAACCTTATGCGACAACATAGCGAACCACCTTACCCTGAAAATTAACACGATTTATAATAAAATCATGGAGGCCAGTGGCTCACAGAAAGTCACTAGGAAAGACTCCCTAGCACCTACTTTGAACCTATTGACCTTGGAGAACTTTCCTCTACTTACGCCTGAAGAAGTAGAATTACTTCCAAGGAAAGTTAAATCTGGGTCCCCTTTAGATGCTATTCCTGCGAAAACGTCCTCCCTGCTTTCCAAGCAGCTTGCCGCCCCTATTTGTACCATTCTCAATAGTTCTATGAAAGATGGCAGGCTCCCCCTCGAATGGAAAGCAGTAAAGGTCACCCACATTCTGAAAAATAATAAAGCTCCCATGGACGATGTTTCTAACTATCGACCAATTTCTCTGCTCCCCCTCCAGAGCAAGCTTTTGAAAAAGCATATTAACAAACAACTCTCAGAATTTGTGAAAGCCTCAAACTCTCTTGATACCTCTCAATCGGGCTTCCGGGCCAGATTCAGTACAGAATCTCCCTTGGTAGCAGTAACAGACAACATTACAATGTCTCTGGCAATGGTCAAGTGGTACTTTTGGTGCTGCTTGACCTATCCGCGGCATTTGACACCATCTCTCCCCAGATCCTTATCGATAGACTCCGGAACATCAGGCTCCGAGGGAAAGCACTAAAATGGCTGGCAAACTTTCTAGCAGATAGAACCCAGATGATTAATCTGGGACCTTTCCGTTCTAAGACTACCAGCGTGATCAAGGGAGTTCCCCAGGGCTCATGTTTAAGCCAAACATTATTTAACACCAAGTCGCCCCCTTGGCTGGATTACTGAGGACTCTAGGATTCACCCCAATTTCCTATGCTTACGACACAGCTCCTTCTCGCCTTTGATAAAAATAACCCGAACACGCAGACCACCTTTTCGAAGGGCATGATAGCAATTGCAAAATGGATGGGTGACAACTTTCTCTAGCTTAACGCTGGGAAATCAGAGAGTATGCTGTTCTGGGAAGCAATGTTAAGATGGACCCCTAGCTGGTGACCTGAGGAATTGGGCCCAGCTCCTCCCCCAAAAAAGGTGGCCAAAAACGTGGGTGTCCGTATAGACCAGAATCTAAAATTGGGAGAACATGTCTCCTCCACTGCAGGGTCATGCGTTCACACCCTTAGTCTATTATGACGAGTCTTTCCATTTCTACGCTAGTCAACTCGGAAAGTTCTGATCCAGGCATTAGTGCTAAGCCGCCTGGACTACTGCAATGCCTTGCTGATTTCAGCCAGTGAAGCTTCCATAAATAAATTGCAGGTAGTCCAGAACACAGCGGCCCACCTAATTGCCAACGCCCCTCCTAGAACATCCACCATACCCCTGCTACAACAGCTGCACTTGCTTCCAGTGCGTAAACAGATTAAATTCAAGATCTGCTGTATGGTTCACAAACCTCTACATGACATGGGTCCAAGCTACCTCTCAGATAAACTCTCTAGGTACTTACCCTCCAGGTCTCTTCAGTCAGGGTCAAAATCACTTCTCTGCACTCTGAGATTTAACAGAGCTCATTTGGGCGGAAAGGCCTTCTCCCACCTTGCCCCCCTTTATTGGAATCAACTTCCCACTCACTTACGCCAATGTTCCGACCACCTGAAATTTATAAAATTGCTGAAAACCTCTCTTTTCTAAGTCTTCTTGGTTGATGACAGCAGTCACAGCACGGAGATACCCCTATCGGGGTGATTCGGGCGCTCTATAAGCTAATAATGATCAAATATCAAATAAGGTAATATGATGTTTAATGTTCCAGAATTCTGATTTGCTAATGAAATAATAAATTTTTTCACTCCACGGTGATTCTGCAGTTTGCATTTTTATTATTTTTATTTCATAGTTTTACATATAGCGCTAGCTAGACCCGAATGTATAAGAGCGCTTTACATGTTATGCAAACAATGTTTACTTGAGATACATGTGAGGATTAGTGTGGGTCATAACAGTCGACCAAAGTGTGTAAAGCATTACAGCATTAAGGTAATTAACAGTCAAGAAACATAAGCAATGATTGTAGTGTTACGTAGTACACAAACAATTGTACTCCATTAGGGAGTTCTGTCATTGACTGTTTGATTTGTACTTAAGTATCTTAGAAATGAATGCGCTTGACAAAGTACACAGTGACTGAAATGTCAGAACATAATGTAGCTCCTCAGAGCGTACACAAACATGTATAGTTCTAACCAAATGTGTCAAATCAAAATGAACAAACGAGTCATAAAGTTCCAGAAATTCAAAATTTGCCTGGAGTGGTTGTTACAGCTGTGGGTCAGTCATCTACATCCATAAGTGAAAATTATTCTTGTGTTAAATATGACAGCTCACAAGATAGTGAAAGTTAAGAGTCCTTGAAGGACATGCTAAGAATCTGGGGCCTAAGAGACATACACTGGGTTAAGTTTGCTTTCTGATGCACAATTTCTATGTGAAATTTCTGTGGTAAATAAACGGATCTAAAGTAATTGCTACCTTCAGCTATTTGAAAGATTGTTTTTGCCTATGGTCACTTATTTTGAGTGAACGCAAGTGGCAGGATGAGAAGTTGGTAGGATGTGGGAGTCCCTTTGGGTGAGAAAAACAGGTTTGGTAATTTCATATGCGAAAATAATATATAAAAATCTTTGATTTTTGGGGGTGAGCCAGAAGACTCTCCTAAAGACTTAGATGTTGCTAGTCATGCTATCCACTTCACCCCTAATTTTGCAGCCCACTTGGGACTTAGAATTTTACTTTGATTTTGCATTTCTCTGTAATGTCCTAATGCTGAGAGCAGTCATGGCATTTGAATCGGTAGCACCCTATTTTTGAATTTTGTAAATAAACCCTTCAACTATTCCACTGATCTAGAATTCAGTTATTGAATGTGCCCTTTTACTAAATTGAATGTTTTCTGTTATTTTGATGTGTTGGGATGTGCTTTGCTTTATAAAAGTGAGGTTTAACACTGTCTCAGATTCATCAAGTTGTGAATGCCCTACAAAGGTAGATTTGGGGTGTCAAAAATTGTGGGGTTCAGAGTGCCACATGGGGTTGCCTCTTGGCTGGCCTCGATTGGTGAAATTGAGAAAACATCCTTTCCTACGGAGCCAGAACCAAGGTGTGCCTTTACAATGAGGTCAATACAAAGAGCGTGTTGTTACCATGCGTTCCTTTATCACGCAAGTTGTTACAATGACTTGCTTTAGGGGCAGCATTGTTAGACTGGTGTTGGATTTTAAATCCAACACCTTCCCTACTGTTGCGCAGCATGGAGTTAGAATAGTAGATTAAACTATTCCAATGTCCAGCGCCCCCCTAAAGCAAGTCATTGTAACAATTGCGTGGTAGAGAAATGCATGGTAACTATGCATTTGTTGTATTGGCTGCTTTGTAACGGCATGCGTGGTAAACACATGTGGGGTTCCGACACAACAGTAAAATTGGTCACACTAAGATGAGCATCCTCTGTCTGCAGTTTGCAAACTAAAAGCACAAAAATAACACCACTATGGAACACCATGACAGAGGGGCGTGGGAGGTGCTCTAACATGCAGACTTAATAAACAAGCATTTACAATGCAATGGTCTCGGCATTATTAAAGGTAGCGCTATTGGCATGGCTTATGACATTTGTTTTCTTTTTTTTTTAAACATTATTAAATGGTATTGCCATTTACAATGGCAATAGGTGAGCATTAGAGAGTAGTAGAGAGTATTCGCAGACACAGAAGAACACACCACACAGTGGATGCTTACATCAGTAAACCCACACTTTCCAACTCCATTCTGCCCAGAGCTTTTAACCGCCCATGCAAGAGGCTCCAACCCATTTCCACATGCGAGGAGTTTATGAAGACATAGTACTATAAAAATTAGTCAAAGATAACTCACTGTGCTTCTTAACGCTTTCTTCAACTGATGGACTCACACTTCCTGAGTTTATGAAACTGTTATTAAGTTCCTATGTTACTGTCCCCAGTAGTAGAACTGCCTAATAATATTTGATCTCTTCTGCTGCAAGACTTTGTTCATAAAAACTTTTCATGATGTGTCCTGATCTGGTGCGAGGCTTTATTCACACAACTTACAACAGTCAGTGTCCTGCCTGGCTGTAGAGACCTCTCCTTTTCTCCTGTGATATTGAGTTTTGCAATTACACCTGGCACTGGTAAGAGCTGCACCCGGAATGGGAACTTTGGGGCAAATTATTTGCTAGAGTACTTGCTTTTTTCTAACTATTATTTCAGAAACGTCATGTAGTGATAGCGTATTCCAAAGGATTTTATGACGTTACAACGAATTCCGTTGCAACGCATGCCTTTACCGCGCATGCGTTACAACGGAATTTGTTTTCCACTCATAACCTTTACCTCGAATATTCCTTTACCACGCATACATTTACAACGTTTTTCGTTGTAAATTTATGCATGGTGAGGGCATAATCTTGATAAAGGTTACAACTCTCCCCTTACATGCCCCCAGCCTCCACTCCTTATATTTACCCCTGCCCTTAACCCTTAACATATATATATATATATATATATATTTTTACTAAAATGCCCCTTACCTTTTAACTCGCCTCCTCTCCATCTTCTTCTCTTACGTCGGTCGTACATCGTTAAGAGGAAGCGGAAGTTACTTTCCGTTTCCTCTCTAACGACGTTGATTGCATCAACTTCGGCTCTTCAGGTTAGTTTTGTTTTTGGGGGGGAGACCCCCCAACCCCCCATTTTTTTTGCAACGCTTTATTTTATTTTTTTATGGGGGAGACACCCCAAACCCCCTTTTTTTTCTTTTCATTTTCCACACATGCCTTTACTACGTATTTCGTAGTAAAGGTATGCGTGGTAAAGCCTCTCGTTGTAACCACGCATGCGTTGTAATGCATGCGTGGTAAATGATTTCGTGGAAACGGCCGCTTCCCATTCCAAAGCATTGATCCCACATTCTACTGAGACTAATGATAAAATGCTGTTTCTGAGCTTCCATCGAAAGCAACGTGTGTGTGAATATCCAGAAAGAGTAAAAGGGGGGCAGAGAACACAATAAATAGAGAGACAGATTGAATAGAGAGGCAGAGAGAAAGGCAGACAGACACAGTGGGATAAGCAAGCGAATGGAGGGTGAAAGAGAGAAACAGACAGAGAGAGAAAGAAGAGACGCAGAGAAAAGGAAGGAAATGCAGACTGACAGAAGCATGCAGAGAGGATGTGAGAGAAGCAGACAGAGGCAGAGAAATAGAGAGGTGGCCGTAGAAAAGAGACGGTAATAGAGGCAGAGATAGAAATGGAGGGAGAGAGAGAGAGAGCGGGAAATAGGGAGAGGGCAGCGAGCGAGGGAGAGACCGAAATAGATGCCGAGAGGGAGACATCCGGACCTGGGGTTTCCCCCAGCGCGCGTTGCCCCTTTGGTTTGCGGAAACTCTGGTCTGGCCTGCACCTCCTTTGGCGGGAATCGTGGGGCCGGGACAAGCCCGGAGACCCCTTCTCGGCAGACTCGGGCTGTGACCTTGTGGGAGCGCCTAAGAGTCACTTCTTGAGGGCACTTGTGCGTCAGGAGCGTCGGGTTCGAAGGAGGCCCTGCGATTGGGGACAGGGCGGGTGATGAGGATACCAGGGAGGCGTAAGGAGGGTACCAGGGAGGGTGAGGAGGGCACCAGGGTGGGTGTGGAGGACACCAGGGTGGGTGAGGGGGATACCAGGGTGGAGGACACCAGGATGGCTGAGGGGGACACCAGGGTGGGTGTGGAGGACACCAGGGTGGGTGTGGAGGACCAAAGGGTGACTGAGGAGGACACCTGGGTGGGTGAAGGGGGACACCAGAGTGGGTGAGGGGGACACCAGGGTGGGTGAAGGGGACACCAGGGTGGGTGAAGGGGACACCAGGGCGGGTGATGGGGACACCAGGGTGGGTGAAGGGGACACCAGGGTGGGTGAGGGGGACGCCAGGGTGGGTGAAGGGGACACCGGGGTGGGTGAGTGGGACACCAGGGTGGGTGAGGGGGACACCAGGGTGGGTGAAGGGGACACCAGGGTGGGTGAGGGGGACATCAGGATGGGTGAAGGGGACACCAGGGTGGGTGAGGGGACACCAGGGTGGGTGTGGAGGACACCAGGGTGGGTGAGGGGGACACCAGGGTGGGTGAGGGGGACACCAGGGTGGGTGAAGGGGACACCAGGGTGGGTAAGGGGGACACCAGGGTGGGTGAAGGGGACATCAGGGTGGGTGAGGGGGACACCAAGGTGGGTGAGGGGGATACCAGGGTGGGTGAAGGGGACACCAGGGTGGGTGAGGGGACACCAGGGTTGGTGAGGGGGACACCAGGGTGGGTGAGGGGTACACCAGGGTGGGTGAGGGGGACACCAGGGTGGGCGAGGGGGATACCAGGGTGGGTGAGGGGGACACCAGGGTGGGTGGAGGGGACACCAGGGTGGGTGTGGAGGACACCAGGGTGGGTGAGGGGGATACCAGGGTGGGTGAGGGGGACACCAGGGTGGGTGAAGGGGACACCAGGGTGGGTGTGGAGGACACCAGGGTGGGTAGAGGGGGACACCAGGGTGGGTGAGGGGGATACCAGGGTGGGTGAGGGGGACACCAGGGTGGGTGAGGAGGATACCATGGTGGAGGACACCAGGATGGCTGAGGGGGACACCAGGGTGGGTGTGGAGGACACCAGGGTGGGTGAAGGGGACACCAGGATGGGTGAAGGGGACACCAGGGTGGGTGAAGGGGACACCAGGGTGGGTGAGGGGGACACCAGGGTGGGTGAGGGGGATACCAGGGTGGAGGACACCAGGATGGCTGAGGGGGACACCAGGGTGGGTGTGGAGGACACCAGGGTGGGTGAGGGGGACACCAGGGTGGGTGAAGGGGACACCAGGGTGGGTGAAGGGGACATCAGGGTGGGTGAGGGGGACACCAGGGTGGGTGAAGGGGACATCATGGTGGGTGAGGGGGACACCAGGGTGGGTGAGGGGGATACCAGGGTGGAGGACACCAGAGTGGGTGAGTGGGACACCAGGGTGGGTGTGGAGGACACCAGGGTGGGTGAGGGGGACACAAGGGTGGGTGAAGGGGACACCAGGGTGGGTGAAGGGGACACCAGGGTGGGTGAGGGGGACACCAGGGTGGGTGAGGGGGAAACCAGGGTGGGTGAAGGGGATACCAGGGTGGGTGAGGGGGACACCAGGGTGGGTGAGGGGGACACCTTATGTCTGTTCTTGGAGAAGTGACAGGTGAAGATGAGGAAGAAGGAAGGAAAGAAAAGTACAGAAGACCAAAAAGCGAGAAAAGCAGTGAGTGAACTGAAAGGAGAGAGAAAATTCGGAAGCGGGAGGAAGGAAAACCAAAGGTGGGAGAAAGAGGGAGAAGGACACAGCAAAGGGTGAGGCCGGAGACCGCGGGCTGGCAGCCTCGAGTTTGCGGAAACTCTGGTCTGGCCTGCACCTCCTTTGGCGGGAATCGTGGGGCCGGGACAAGCCCGGAGACCCCTTCTCGGCAGACTCGGGCTGTGACCTTGTGGGAGCGCCTAAGAGTCACTTCTTGAGGGCACTTGTGCGTCAGGAGCGTCGGGTTCGAAGGAGGCCCTGCGATTGGGGACAGGGCGGGTGATGAGGATACCAGGGAGGCGTAAGGAGGGTACCAGGGAGGGTGAGGAGGGCACCAGGGTGGGTGTGGAGGACACCAGGGTGGGTGAGGGGGATACCAGGGTGGAGGACACCAGGATGGCTGAGGGGGACACCAGGGTGGGTGTGGAGGACACCAGGGTGGGTGTGGAGGACCAAAGGGTGACTGAGGAGGACACCTGGGTGGGTGAAGGGGGACACCAGAGTGGGTGAGGGGGACACCAGGGTGGGTGAAGGGGACACCAGGGTGGGTGAAGGGGACACCAGGGCGGGTGATGGGGACACCAGGGTGGGTGAAGGGGACACCAGGGTGGGTGAGGGGGACGCCAGGGTGGGTGAAGGGGACACCGGGGTGGGTGAGTGGGACACCAGGGTGGGTGAGGGGGACACCAGGGTGGGTGAAGGGGACACCAGGGTGGGTGAGGGGGACATCAGGATTAGTGAAGGGGACACCAGGGTGGGTGAGGGGACACCAGGGTGGGTGTGGAGGACACCAGGGTGGGTGAGGGGGACACCAGGGTGGGTGAGGGGGACACCAGGGTGGGTGAAGGGGACACCAGGGTGGGTAAGGGGGACACCAGGGTGGGTGAAGGGGACATCAGGGTGGGTGAGGGGGACACCAAGGTGGGTGAGGGGGATACCAGGGTGGGTGAAGGGGACACCAGGGTGGGTGAGGGGACACCAGGGTTGGTGAGGGGGACACCAGGGTGGGTGAGGGGGACACCAGGGTGGGTGAGGGGTACACCAGGGTGGGTGAGGGGGACACCAGGGTGGGCGAGGGGGATACCAGGGTGGGTGAGGGGGACACCAGGGTGGGTGTGGAGGACACCAGGGTGGGTGAGGGGGATACCAGGGTGGGTGAGGGGGACACCAGGGTGGGTGAAGGGGACACCAGGGTGGGTGTGGAGGACACCAGGGTGGGTAGAGGGGGACACCAGGGTGGGTGAGGGGGATACCAGGGTGGGTGAGGGGGACACCAGGGTGGGTGAGGAGGATACCATGGTGGAGGACACCAGGATGGCTGAGGGGGACACCAGGGTGGGTGTGGAGGACACCAGGGTGGGTGAAGGGGACACCAGGATGGGTGAAGGGGACACCAGGGTGGGTGAAGGGGACACCAGGGTGGGTGAGGGGGACACCAGGGTGGGTGAGGGGGATACCAGGGTGGAGGACACCAGGATGGCTGAGGGGGACACCAGGGTGGGTGTGGAGGACACCAGGGTGGGTGAGGGGGACACCAGGGTGGGTGAAGGGGACACCAGGGTGGGTGAAGGGGACATCAGGGTGGGTGAGGGGGACACCAGGGTGGGTGAAGGGGACATCATGGTGGGTGAGGGGGACACCAGGGTGGGTGAGGGGGATACCAGGGTGGAGGACACCAGAGTGGGTGAGTGGGACACCAGGGTGGGTGTGGAGGACACCAGGGTGGGTGAGGGGGACACCAGGGTGGGTGAAGGGGACACCAGGGTGGGTGAAGGGGACACCAGGGTGGGTGAGGGGGACACCAGGGTGGGTGAGGGGGAAACCAGGGTGGGTGAAGGGGATACCAGGGTGGGTGAGGGGGACACCAGGGTGGGTGAGGGGGACACCTTATGTCTGTTCTTGGAGAAGTGACAGGTGAAGATGAGGAAGAAGGAAGGAAAGAAAAGTACAGAAGACCAAAAAGCGAGAAAAGCAGTGAGTGAACTGAAAGGAGAGAGAAAATTCGGAAGCGGGAGGAAGGAAAACCAAAGGTGGGAGAAAGAGGGAGAAGGACACAGCAAAGGGTGAGGCCGGAGACCGCGGGCTGGCAGCCTCGAGTTTGCGGAAACTCTGGTCTGGCCTGCACCTCCTTTGGCGGGAATCGTGGGGCCGGGACAAGCCCGGAGACCCCTTCTCGGCAGACTCGGGCTGTGACCTTGTGGGAGCGCCTAAGAGTCACTTCTTGAGGGCACTTGTGCGTCAGGAGCGTCGGGTTCGAAGGAGGCCCTGCGATTGGGGACAGGGCGGGTGATGAGGATACCAGGGAGGCGTAAGGAGGGTACCAGGGAGGGTGAGGAGGGCACCAGGGTGGGTGTGGAGGACACCAGGGTGGGTGAGGGGGATACCAGGGTGGAGGACACCAGGATGGCTGAGGGGGACGCCAGGGTGGGTGTGGAGGACACCAGGGTGGGTGTGGAGGACCAAAGGGTGACTGAGGAGGACACCTGGGTGGGTGAAGGGGGACACCAGAGTGGGTGAGGGGGACACCAGGGTGGGTGAAGGGGACACCAGGGTGGGTGAAGGGGACACCAGGGCGGGTGATGGGGACACCAGGGTGGGTGAAGGGGACACCAGGGTGGGTGAGGGGGACGCCAGGGTGGGTGAAGGGGACACCGGGGTGGGTGAGTGGGACACCAGGGTGGGTGAGGGGGACACCAGGGTGGGTGAAGGGGACACCAGGGTGGGTGAGGGGGACATCAGGATGGGTGAAGGGGACACCAGGGTGGGTGAGGGGACACCAGGGTGGGTGTGGAGGACACCAGGGTGGGTGAGGGGGACACCAGGGTGGGTGAGGGGGACACCAGGGTGGGTGAAGGGGACACCAGGGTGGGTAAGGGGGACACCAGGGTGGGTGAAGGGGACATCAGGGTGGGTGAGGGGGACACCAAGGTGGGTGAGGGGGATACCAGGGTGGGTGAAGGGGACACCAGGGTGGGTGAGGGGACACCAGGGTTGGTGAGGGGGACACCAGGGTGGGTGAGGGGGACACCAGGGTGGGTGAGGGGTACACCAGGGTGGGTGAGGGGGACACCAGGGTGGGCGAGGGGGATACCAGGGTGGGTGAGGGGGACACCAGGGTGGGTGGAGGGGACACCAGGGTGGGTGTGGAGGACACCAGGGTGGGTGAGGGGGATACCAGGGTGGGTGAGGGGGACACCAGGGTGGGTGAAGGGGACACCAGGGTGGGTGTGGAGGACACCAGGGTGGGTAGAGGGGGACACCAGGGTGGGTGAGGGGGATACCAGGGTGGGTGAGGGGGACACCAGGGTGGGTGAGGAGGATACCATGGTGGAGGACACCAGGATGGCTGAGGGGGACACCAGGGTGGGTGTGGAGGACACCAGGGTGGGTGAAGGGGACACCAGGATGGGTGAAGGGGACACCAGGGTGGGTGAAGGGGACACCAGGGTGGGTGAGGGGGACACCAGGGTGGGTGAGGGGGATACCAGGGTGGAGGACACCAGGATGGCTGAGGGGGACACCAGGGTGGGTGTGGAGGACACCAGGGTGGGTGAGGGGGACACCAGGGTGGGTGAAGGGGACACCAGGGTGGGTGAAGGGGACATCAGGGTGGGTGAGGGGGACACCAGGGTGGGTGAAGGGGACATCATGGTGGGTGAGGGGGACACCAGGGTGGGTGAGGGGGATACCAGGGTGGAGGACACCAGAGTGGGTGAGGGGGACACCAGGGTGGGTGTGGAGGACACCAGGGTGGGTGAGGGGGACACCAGGGTGGGTGAAGGGGACACCAGGGTGGGTGAAGGGGACACCAGGGTGGGTGAGGGGGACACCAGGGTGGGTGAGGGGGAAACCAGGGTGGGTGAAGGGGATACCAGGGTGGGTGAGGGGGACACCAGGGTGGGTGAGGGGGACACCTTATGTCTGTTCTTGGAGAAGTGACAGGTGAAGATGAGGAAGAAGGAAGGAAAGAAAAGTACAGAAGACCAAAAAGCGAGAAAAGCAGTGAGTGAACTGAAAGGAGAGAGAAAATTCGGAAGCGGGAGGAAGGAAAACCAAAGGTGGGAGAAAGAGGGAGAAGGACACAGCAAAGGGTGAGGCCGGAGACCGCGGGCTGGCAGCCTCGAGTGCTCCAGGGGCCTCTGTCGCCGCCTTTCTCTCACTGTTCCTGCTGAGGGCGCAGGACTGCTGCAGACACTACATGAAACTAGCGCCTTTGTGGCCTGTCAATGCGCTATTCATAGCAAGAATGAGCGAGCGCTGTGCTGATGGTGGTGGAGCTAAGAGAACAGTTTCAGTTTCCATTTGACCTGTCTAATAAGGCCTCACATCTTTCCATCGCACCCCTTCAGTGCCAGGTGGGGCGCAGAACAATTCACGGGTTGATCGTGGGCGCATCACCCGACCACAAAGGGTGGGAGGAGGAGTTGGGGGGCTCAGGGCTCGCAACATTTAAAAGGTGCGTTCTTTAGAATCAAAACTAGAAAGCAATGCCCCCCCCCCTCCAAAAAAAAAGTGGGAAATGGGCTGGAAGGGAGAATCCTCCAGCGATGAAAGGAAGCACACACTGTTTGCCAATCAAATCACAGGTCTTTATACAGAACAAGGGAGACCCAAGGACGCAATAGGTCAGGGACCTTGGGCAGTTACGTATTTATCAAGGACAACGGTCCCTAACCACTGTAAATTAGAGAGGGGTTAGTAAATATAGACTAGATAGTAGCTATATTCTTTGTCCAGCCGGACAGTTTTTAATTTTTGAATATGCCAAAATATATAAAAATTCGCGGTGTGTATACAAGTGGGACACCAGCCGGTGCCCGACTAACACACTAAGGACAAACGAACAAAGGGGTGGGGGTAGAGGCAAGCTGGAACAGTCTGTTTTTCATACATGTTATACAGACACAATTTCACAAAGACAAAGAATATAGCTACTATCTAGTCTATATTTACTAACCCCTCTCTAATTTACAGTGGTTAGGGACCGTTGTCTGTGATAAATCAAATCACAGGTGCCAGTCATGTGTAATCGGATTACTTCGGATATAGTTATACAGGATCTAAATGGTGTGGTATTTATAATACATTTTCCTGCCATTATTCTACAACATAATCTTTCGAATGAGGTGTTTTTGGATAGACTTGCTCTGAAGTGACGCTTTATTGAAAAACAATGAAAAACGTGAAATGCGTCACGTTGAGGAACAAACAGAGATGTTCACATCATATAGTTATTAGCAGAGACGCTCCATGGAGCCCATTACACTGAACTCAGGTGGATGACGGGCGGAAGCGGCCCTGCCTGGGTTGGCACTTATTGGCCAGTGTGCCCCGCAGTATGCGCCCAGCAATATTTCCAAATCTGCCACAGAGCTGCATGGCGATCTCCACAGCATGCACATTCCCCCCGCTGAGCTGGCTTACGGGAGTTAAGGCACGTGTGCCCTTTCGTGTTAAACGGAGATCTCTGCTTCAGGTTTTCCACCCTGACCCGCTGATCTATCTGCACCTGTGACAACCATGTCTGCATCCCCGGGACTCCCGGGCTAAGGAGATAAGAAAGCGGTGCTCGCGGGGGCTCTTACATCGCTGGGGCTCAGCTTCTCCACCGCTATTAATACAGTTACAGTGCAGCACACCCCACAGCCAGACTTCCGCCTTCTGCGCTCACCTGAAGAGCCCTTGCACGCAGGGGCTGCAGTAGCGGTGGCCGCACTCGGTCTGCTTGGGCTGGATGAGCAGGAACCTGCAGGCAGAGCACAGGAGCCCAGAGCTGGGGGCCGCGTCCAGGGGCCGCAGGGGGGACACTAGTGCTACCATCCCAGGCCGTGGTCACACATATTCTGCCCGCTGGGGGCGAAAGAGGTATGCTTTGCCCCCCTTTGCTCATGACCCCCCAAGGGCGGCTCTCACCTCACGTGCGGCAGCTGGCTGCAGCCCCGTCCAGCCAATAGAAGAAGTCCTCCCAAGAACCACATGGCGTTCCTCATCTTTGGTAGCGCTCTGACTCCACGTCCGCTTCCCTCGGGGCGCTGCTGCAGGAGCCGCCGCTGTGGACACGGGGTCCCGGATGGCCATGTGTATTCGTGTTGGGGGGCAGAGATGAGGCGTGAGATGGGAGGACAAAAGGGGAGCAGTAAAATAAAACAAAGACAGACCATGTGTAACGCGGACGCACGGTCCTAGACGGGCTAGCTGACAACAACAACAAAAAAAATGGCGGCCGCAACTCCGAAAATTTCGGATTCGGGGGCATGTTTTTGGCGTTCTGAGTGACGGATGACGTCACAGTCAAAAAAACGCAAAAAAACGCGCCCCCGAATCCAAAAGAGACGGGGCTTGAACTGAGTGATGCCCCTCTCATCCAATGGCTGGCCTCCGTTTAGGAAGCCAGCCAATGGAGGAGGGAGGCGGGTTCAAGCCCCCATACTCCAAAACATTAAATCTCCTCCCGGAGACAGCGCAAGCGCAGCCTTACGGTCCTCGACCTAAAAAGTGAGACATTAAATAATGAATATAGGGGAAATGCACGTGTTATGTTATGTTCAAATTTCTTGTAAAGCGCACATACACCGATTGGTTTCTTGGCGCACATAGAGGGGGATAAGGAGAAATAGTGAGAGAGAAAGATAAAGAACAAATAATGATTAGGCAATACATAGGTAGCTAGGAAGAGAAAAGAATTCAAGGGTAAAATGAAGAAAGGAAAGTTCTCATAAGGAAGAAAAGGTAAAAGTAAGAACTTATGGGTGGAAGCACGGGTGAAAGAATTAAAAAGGGAAAGGTTGGAAGGATGAATGGATGGATAGATGGATGGAGGGGTGAAAATGATGGTCAGAAGAGTGAATGATGAATAAATGAAAAGGTGATTTGATGAGTGGACAGAATGGGAATAGAAGAGAAAGGATGAATGAAAGTATAGATAGATGGATACATGAATGCATTGATGGATGGAAGGATTGATGTATATATGAATGGATGGATGGGTGAAAGTATGGTTGAATGGGTGGATGTAAAGATGGAGGAACAGACAGGTAATGGATGACTAGATGGGAATGTGAAAGGATGGCTGACAGATGGATGGAGAAGGATGAAAGGGTGAAGGGAACTTTCCTAAGGAGGATTTGGCTTGCTAGCTTCGCATGCACAATGTGATTAGAGCTATGGTTCATGTGGGGTGTATTTTAATATTCTGGCCACTACCCTTAGCGGAGAACACGTTTTGTGTACAGAACTTATATTGCTACAGATGTTGAGCCTAGCATTGACAAAAAATGACTTGCCACTATGGACTGCCACCCACCTAGAATCAATGCAAGAGGAACGTAAAGCAGTGAGAACAGATCAAACACCCCTAGGTTCTCACGCAAAACCAGATATGCTAAAATGGCATGACCTTGTTTGCATGAAATGCTAACCCCACATCAAAACAAAGTGCAAACTAGAGGTGGGAGAGACAGTACATTATCAGGGAGAGCCAAGCCAGACCTGAGGCAAGGATGTGGCTTGGCTGTAAGAGACCTTGCAGGAGCCAAAAACATCCTTAGCATGTAATGTGTGCAATAAACTGCAGGTACAATAAGATAAAGCTACTTCATAGTTCAAAAAAGTGTCTTTTAACATGGATATGCTTCACTTTAGAGCATCGTATTGTATCACTGCATTCAGTGGCATTCATTTCTAAATATGAACACAGGACAACCATTTTCCCACTACTGCCATAGTGAATCAGGAGGCAAGCCACTTCTCAGGTGTAAGCTAAATGTGGCACGGGTTGTTATTATAAATAAAGCAATGTTAAAGTCTCTTAAAACGTATACACAATAGGCTTCAGTAGAATGCACATCTAGAACGTGTGTGTTTCAAGGTGCTCTCGAATATAACGATAGAGAAAAGAAGAAAGAGGCCCAGTGAAATAATATAAGTGTGTATGGTCACACAATTTGGTCATGGAGGGAAGCAGAGATTAGTCGCAGATTGCCTGGTTGCGCAGTTCTGTCTCTAGACGGGTGTTCTTTGGGGCAGATTTACGTTTCTAGGCGCATCCCTGCAAATCAGCAGGGAAGCGCCAAGAAATATGTGTGACGCAAGTTTACCCTTGCGCCACCACAGATGCGCCACATTTATAATGCAACGCATCATGGCGCAAGAATAAACAGATGCGTGTCGCATCTCCTGGCGTAAGGTTGGCGCAGTGCTGGAGTTGTGTCGCGGGCGTGACGCAACTCCAGCACTGTTCCAACCTGGCCTATCCTCAACATGGTGCATCACGCCTTACGCCTGCTTCAAGCAGGCGTAAGGTTTTGACACAGTGGTGTCGGAAAGTGACTGAGTGAAAACTTTTCCGAGGCGTTCCTACACCAGAACTCCCCCCCCCCCCCCGCGCGCCTGAACGCCCACATGAAACCTGATGCAGGTTTCATGTGGCGCAGGGCTTTACAACGTGACGCATCTCCCTAGATGCATCACGTTGTAAATAGGGCGCAACCTGGCGCATGGTTTACGCCGCCGCTGCATCACAGAAGTGACGCAACGGCAGCGCAAATGTGGTGCACGGGGCTTGTAAATCTGCCCCTTTCTCTTTACTTTAGGGTGATTTTGGGGAAGGGATATGGGTCAGAAACCACATGCAGGCTCAACTCTTTTTTGTCCCTGGATTTAAGAGGACCTCGAGCTGACCCAGAGCCAGCATCTGACTCGAGCCTTCCGTGTCACAGTATGTAGCGGAGACAAGAGATAAGCAGAATATTATCGTATAAAATTCTTAGGCGTAGGATCTGTAATTGCCATAAAATTAAACATTTTGCATGGCTTAACCTTAGACGTTTGGCTGTGCATTGAAATGTGGGTTTATCTAAAGTACTAGTCTCACACAACGCAGTGCTGGCTTGCCTTTGCACTGCTGCTCAGTAGTCGCATTGCACAAAAATGGCTTCTTTTCATAGAGCGCTGCGCTACATTTTGCTAGGATCTTGTGTACTAAAGAATAGCTGACTAGTTTCTGCTTCTGGCTCCCACCTTCCTCAAGGCTTTAACAGGATAGGGTGGGGCACAAATTTAGCCATGTGGTATTGTCTAGGGGAAATGGGAGAAACAAAATGTTAAATGCAGGCGGGGTACGTATGGGTACTGCTGAATAATAAATACATAACTAAATGAGCATTCCTGTGGGTTCCATAGGAAACTGTGAGACATTGGGTTGTTGGTTGAATGAAGGGTGACCCATGTTCAAACAACAGCCACAATCCCTGTAAGGATGAACCACAAAAGTTACTACATTAACCTGTGCTTAGCCCTCTGATAGCTTGGCACAAAAGCAGTCAGGCTTAACTTAGAGGCAATGTCTAATGTATTTTTAAAGCACGCAAACAGTAATAAAGTGAAAACACAACACAGGAGAAATCCCACACCAATTTAGAAAACCAGAGCTAAATTTTAATACATTTTTAACACCAAAATGATAGTAATCGAATCAGTTAAATTAGAGTTATGAATTTTTTAAGTTTTTAGTAAAAACCAGAGCCTAAAAGATTAAAGTGCCAACTGCAGCATCTAGTCAAGCGAGACCGGGTCAAAGTCGAAAAATATGGTTGACCGCGATGGAGCGCAGGTCACATACAAAAAAGTGTATTGGGACCAGTTGAGACTTACCTTCAGACTTAGAAGATATTTTGAAGAAAATGTTCTGAGAAGGTAAAGTTCGATGGGGCAAGGTTGCAGGCGGTGCCCGAGGAGGTAGCGTCTTCATCGGAGACCAGCTGGATGGAGTTGCAGTGAAGATTTCTACGTTCGGACTTAGTCTCTTTTTTGGGAGTCGAAAATCTTCAGCGGAAAGAAGCTGGAGGCTGTAGCGAACGAGAGTTCAAGGAGGCCGGATACCCAGTAAAAGGATTTTCTGCTGTGGAAAAGAACGTTGCAGGAGCTACCACAAAGTCAGGCCATCCTGCGATACACCTCGGGCGGATCAACGAGTATGTTGGTCCTGGTCTTCCTTCATTTCTCAGAGCAGTTTTTGGCCAAAAACTTTCTAAGTCTAAACTTTTGGATTTTGACTATCTGGACACCCCAACCAATGGTCCAGAACTCAAGGGGCACCACTTGGGGGGCTAAGACTCACTCAGACTGGGCCCTGGTATGGGTTCAAGTTTATGGGAGCCTTTTATGCCCATGTTGCTCTGAAGAGGAGGCTAACAAACTAGCCCTTGGAGTCACTTTGGTAGTCCTGCATTCAATTCATGAAGCAGGGATCAAGAAGCAGAGCAGGCCTCTAAGGGTTCTAGGCAGGCTCCAGGCAGCAAAGCTTCCTTCGATGTGCATCAAAGCAGTCTTGTGGAGTGCACGAAAGACACAGCAGCAGGCAGTCCTCTGAGAGTCCTTCTGTAGGTCCAGAAAGTGAACTGAAGAGTGGGTCTGAGGATCCTTTTTTATATCTTGTGACTTCTTTGACGCATGAGAAGTTTCTAGAGATTTCTATTAGTTGTGCTACGAATTTCTGACATCCCTGCCCTGTCTGCAAGCTGACTGCAGGTATAATGTAGTGGTGACAAGCCTGTAATGTTGTGGTAGACTTCATGCGAGGGGCGCTAGGACTCGAAGCCAGGTGAAAGAGACAGGAGGAACAGGAAAGGAGATGGGGAGAAAAGGGAGGAGCAAGCAGTTTTTGAGAAGGCAGTAGGAGAATAAAGTTCCCTTATGTTTACAGTTCAGTGTCCGTGTCATCTGTGTGGACTTAGGAACATGACAACTGGCGCCGAACATGGTTGCGAGACCCCTGCTTGCTACCCAACGTCCTTGTGAAGATGACGGAGTGAATTCGGGAGCCCACCCAGGATGCGCGTCCACTCCAGGACAAACCAGATTCACAATGTCCACGAGGGGTGCCAAAGTATCTTTATCCCAAAATATTAATAAAGTCAAAGTGTATGATATATTGCAAGGCACCAATGTTGTCATTCAGGCACAACAGGTTAAATCGAAGCAAATGCAGACCTGTCAAGACAGAGGGCCGGTGGCTCAAGGGCAAGTTGAAAATACCTAAAAATTTCCAGAGTTCAGATCTGTTGGATGGAATCCCAAATATCTTTTATTTAAAACCTCAGAGGGTGGGGAAGAGAAAGACTTATCTTTGCCTATTAAATTGTTCAGAATTGAGAGCATGTCTTCAACCAATCCCTTCACCAATGGGGTCTGGACCTGGTTGGTTTCAATGTAGTCAAAGGGTGTGAGGTAACAAGGGCACACTTTCACTCGAAAATTATTGCAGCAGCAGATCTGGAGAAAAGGGAGGGTTTGATGAAGCATGGTATAGAGCCGAGCAAATGTCCTGATATCCTGGAGTTTGCTAACGCGGGGTCCTGTAGAACAAACCCCACTTTTCCTAAAAAATAATCGGGGCTGTCAGCCACTCAAATTGAATTTCTGCGGTTGTACGAGACTTGGTCAAGAAAATACCCCAAACACATGCATGAAGGTGGTGTTACACTGAACTGAATTATAACAATATCATTTCATAATGATAAAAAATCAAATGTACTATGATGATTCACAATGTTATAAGTCAACAGTAGATGATGTATATCATTCTTGGAGTAAGAGAAGGAAAGTAAACCAGAGCTAAGAGAATGGGTATCCCGCACATACTAAGATCCTTGTTTGGAATATCTTTCTCATTAATGCTTTTGCTAAATTATCCCTTTATCAATCAGTTTTAGAAGAATAGTCAGTCTTAATGCCTCTCAGTTGATGGGTTTGATATCAATGCAAGAAATGCTACTTCATCTATCACCAGTGGGCCTCAGGGGGTCAGATGACTCTAGTGTCTGTCCTTTGTAGTAAAACTGTTTCTCTACTGCAGACAGCTTGTCACTGGTTACTAGCCTGTGTACTTATTCCTTTAATGGGGAAAAAGAAAACGATCTGTTAATTTGTTTAGATGTGTCTATTCCCCCAAACTGACCACAGTTTAGAAATAAATTGGAAAAGCTAGAAAGGGTTCTGTTGAATTTGCATAGCAATTTTTCATTTGTGTAATTTATTTTAGCTGGTGATGTTTCATTTAAAATTATCCCTTCATAAATTTGATAACTTCTTGGAAGGTCAAGTGTGTAATTGAGAAATTCCGAAAATTGTGTGTCAGACTGGTAAAAGTATCAGAAGAGAAGATCACTCTTAATGGGTGTTGCATGAGTGATTCCCCAGCAGCGGCCACTGTCAGTCATAGCAGAATTCAAATGCTTGTAGACTATGGGTTTGATTCATAGTTTGGCAATAAGAGATAGTAAAAACTGTAAAATGAATAAAACTCCCATGACGAGAGGAATCATTGTTCTTTTAATTTAAAAAAGAAAAAATCTCACTTTACATATTTTTCAACAGCAATATATAAAGATTCGTGCAGATTTTCATACATTTTTCAGAGTTTGGAGTGGTCCTGATGTATCACTTGATCTGACTGTATGCAGGCCTACTGTCATTTATGCCACATACTTTCTGTAATTTTATTTAATGTGCTGCAGTCTGATATTCTGTATTCATGCACTTTTACGTATACTAATATTGCACAATGTTTTCCACTTTCTAACCGGCCAATTGAGTGTTGAGATAGCGCTATACAAAACAAAAAGGGGCAGATTTACAAGCCCCTTGTGCCTCATGTACGCCGCCGTTGCGTCACTTTTGTGGTGCAGCGGCGGCGCAAATCCTACGCCATGGTACGGGGTACTTTCACAGTGACGCATCTGGGAGATGCGTCACGTTGTAAAGCCCTGCGCCACATGTAGGAGTTCCTGCGGGGGCGTTCCGGCGCAGGAACGCCTCCTAAAAGTGACTGAGTGAAATCTACAAGATTTCACTCAGTCACTTTTGGGCCCATGTTGCGTCAAAACCCTGCGCCTGCTTGAAGCAGGCGTAAGGATTGACGCAGCATTAACTAGATAGGGACCCCCAGAGCATTGCTGGAACTGCGTCGTGCTTGCGCCGCAACTCCAGCAATGCGCCACTTTTAAGGCACGATGCCGTTTTTACCCCATGGTGCGCCGCATTGTAAATGCGGCGCATCAATGGTGGCGGAGGCATGGCGCACAATAACTGGTGCATCTCTGCTGATATGCAGGGATGCGCCAGTTATTGTAAATATGCCCCTGCGTAAAGAAAAGTAGCGCTGGTACCTGCGTGCACCGCGGTGAATGTCCTGTCTCAGGCAGGGAAGCCTGCTTGTGCGGGATTACACTAATGCTGCCTTACTCAAAATAGCCTGCTGAGAGGCAGCATCTGTTGAATATTTACATACCAAAATAGCTCATTCTGTAGTCATCCGTCTAGCATCCTTGCCCCCTCAAAAAATATTCTATTCGAGGACAATGTATTTTTCTAAACGCGAGAGCTGCTAATCAGTGGATTAACTAGCAATAGTGCAGTAGGTGCAGTGACACTGGGGCCCATCGGTCTGAGGAGCCCTCTGACCCCGATTATGAATGCATTCCACTGACTATCTGGGAGCAGGAGGGCCCATTTTCCTGGCTTGTCTTATGGCCCAGGGCCTCCCTTGCTACGTCACTGCTTTAAAGCTTATTTTCTGGAATTGTTTGTCAATACGTTTTTTTTTTTCAACTAGATTTGACGTGGGGCCCTTTAGGCCCCGTTTTGCGTTAAGACCAAGGGGCATATTATCAATAGACGGCGATAAATACCGCAAAGCACGCTTAGCGCTCTTTTTTATGTATCGACTTCTATTGCTGGAATTTATCGCCCGGTTAACGCGTTATTAACAACGCGTATCACTGAGGTGACAAAAATTCCAGCGATAGCGGCTTCATCGAGGGGATATCGCTGGAAATCCTGCGAAATTACTACGGCGAAAACGTTGTAAATAGGCCAAGGTGCACTTAGCCTTATGATCCACCTGCCATAGGATAACTAGGGTAAGTCAGCATTTTATCAGATGTTTGTTTTCGCAAAAAACTAACGTCTAATAATATGCCGTGGGCCGCCTTGTAAAGATCGCAATGTGCACTTAGCGATATTTTTTTCTGTGTGAGGTACACCCAGTGACGCCCACTTTGCATCTCATTAGAGATGCAAATGCATGTTAGCACCGCCTTGAAAATAGGGCAAAAAGATTATCTCGACTTTTTTGTCTTTTAAAGCCAAAAAAGCGGAGATAAGGCCCTTGATAATATGCCCCCAAGTATTGTGTCACACAAAGTCCTTGGAACCCAAAGGACGTGCTATATAAATGTGTGGCATTTATATAGCGCTTCGTGCATCCGTGTGTGACAAAGCACTTTCTTCAGACTCCCTGCATCATTTTCCTGTTTCTGCTCGCTTCACACGTCAGTTTCTGTGCGAGGGCGTTCCTTTGAATCTTACCTGTTGTTTTGGCAAACGTATTACATTTGCTTAGACACCATCTCGTGTTTGCTGTGAATGCAAAATAGGCTGATGGATACAAAAGAGCTCTGTCTGCTGCCGCGCGGCCAGTGTGTCCTTTTCACCTTCAGCAGGGAAAGGATGCTCAGGAAACAAGGCCTGCTGGGCACTTGGGCTCGCCAGCCTGTGGCCACTGTTGTCCGACAGGAACCTCATTAGAAGCCCACAGCAGGCAGATGGGCCGGCACAGCAGGACTCACAGCCATTATTAATACTGTGCCAGGGTATGAAAGGCCATCGGGAATACTGGGACCCGGCCGTAGAACTAATTCCCATCACAAAAACGGTACTTTCACAATAATGCACATTGTGCCCGGGAGAAATATTGACAAAAAGCCACATTAGATTAAGCATCTACTGTTACAGCGTCCGTTTCCGGGTCACTGGAGTAAGGCGCCTGAAAGCGGCATTAGGTAGAGAGGCGCTAAGGGCAGGCACGCGCGCACAGAGCAAACGAGCACGAAGGTCAGGAAAACAAACAGGGTGGGCGGGGCATACGGTGCCGACAGCAGACTGTGGAGGGGTCGGGCCGGGGAACAAGTTCACCCGCACTAATTGGGTGGAAGACTCCAGCCTTGAAGCACAGTCTTTGTCACTGTGCGTGTCTCGCGCCTTGAAGCAAAGTTTAACTCACTGTGCGCGAGTCTTGCTTCTTGGCGCACAGACTCATTTATCTGAGCCGAATCACTCACCTTGGTGCAAGGTCGCATAGAGAGTACTGCGCCATTATTCACAGCACATCTCAGGCTTGTGCCTGGTGCACAGCCTTTCTCAGTAGGGGCGAGTTAATACCTTGGCACACAGTATTACTTACTCTGTGTGCGTTTCACTTCCTGGAATGCAATATAAATGAGTGTCAGTTTATTAAACAGTCTCACTCTTTGGGGGTGAGTTTCACGCTTTAGTCTAGGCTTCCATGGCCTGGGAACCTAACCTCACCTCTACCCTATGAACAGGTCAGGGGTATCCAAAATGGAACCAGCAGGCCTCTTTAACTCTGGTTCACTCAGACACACACCAGTGCTTAATTTGAGCCAGTCGTTTCCGGTGCTCAGCACCTGCACTCAATTGTCAACAACAGGCACTTATGACAGCCCACAACATGGTGGCACTGTTCGGCTAATTTTGTGATGAGCACAACACTTCTAACTAAATCAATATACATAAAAAATGACATACCTACCACACAAAGCTATAAGAATAGCTTGAGCAGTAGGTATTAGTGTAGTTGAATGTATATTAAAATTCTGAATTGTCACGCTTGTAGGAGTGTGATAGTTAGTAGGCGTGCTTCTAATGTCATTGGCCCTGGGTCAAAAGGGAATGCGCGAGACCCCTCTAATTTACTTAAGGGAATGCGGGAGGCCCCACTAACTTACTTAAGTGACCCCTTGCAAGGAAACCATTCAGAGACACCGCAGGAGGCCCATTGAACAGGATTTTAGCGCCCCCACAGTTTTAACTTTCAGCCCACAAGCAATTCTCACACCTCCAACCTGATAGGTGTAAGAATTGCTTGTGGGCTGAGAGTTAACACTGTAGGGGAGCTAAAATCCTGTACGAAGGGCTTCCCGCAATGCACTAGCGGTCGGCAGTAGGTGTTTCTGTAGGGAGGTGACGTGGGCAGGGGGAGGGGCAGGGTGGGGGGTAGTGATGTATGGATTATGGAGTTTTACAGGTAAGTAAACATTTAAGTAAATAAAACGAATTTCATTGTGCGCACTGCATCACAGTTGGACAGGGGCCCTGCAGCAGAAATCCAAAGTGCCCAAGTTTTGTTGTGTGTAATATGAAAGTGCCACTCTTTAATAAAAAATGTAAGTCTTCTAATGGGGAGTGATTCGGCTACGGGCAGCGGAGGTTGGAATCAGAATAGTATACTGCAAGTAGGTACCTCCCAGACCATGCATTAACTTTATTTAGAAAGTGGAGGGCTACTTAAGTCCCTCTACTTTGCTTAAACTAATTATCTCATCAGTTTAAGCACAGTAGAGGAACTTAAGTAGCCCTTCACTTTCGAAATAAAGTTAATCCATGGTCTGGGAAGTACCTACTTGCAGTATACATTAATAAAAAATTTCACTGACTTGAAAAATCAAGTTATTACACTGAGGTGTTTGTTGAGTGCTGAGGTGTGTTCTTCCCCCACACTAACCTCCCTGAGAAGCCAATGACTGCTCACCATTGCTACCACTGAGAGGCAAGTGGTGAAGGGGTTGTACTTGGCCCAATCTGCAAAGCATTGGTGCAGACTTCGGGACATCAGAGAAAAATGACCCAGTAAGGTCCAGTGCTTGACTTGTTGTCCACACTCCCAGGGTCTGACAATCAGAGTTCTGCACACCATCACAAATTAAATCAGGTTGGCGTTAATCCAAAAAGGCTCACCTCAACATCAGTGCTACAATGAACGCATTAGTGTTATTCTATAAGTACGTAAAACCTTGCATAATATTCATCTTCATATCATATATGTCTTACATTATGGGGGCGATTCCAATCCTGGAAAAAAAACGTCCATACAATTCGTATCCGGAGCCCTCTCCGTACAAATCGTAAACATGCCGTACGACCCGACGAGTACAATCCGGACTGGGGTATGAGGACGCGATTCGTACGGTCCACGTCAGGTAAGGGCGATTCGTACGGAAAAGCACACAATCACATACACACCGTATGGTCCGTACACCCCATGATCGCAGGGGTACGGTGCGTACCCCTGCGTTCATGGGGTATACGCACCATACCCCGCGATCGCATGGTGTACGCACCGTACACCCAGCGAACATGGGGTACGGTGCGTACACCCCATGATAGCGGGGTACGGTGCATACACCCCATGATCGCAGGGGTACACACCGTACCCCTGCGATCATGTGGTGTACGGCCCGTACCCGGGGGGGCGTTCCGTACCTGTTTCGAGGCGAACTCTGCTTCTCTGGATGTTTTCGGCTCCTGTAGAAAAAGCGTCGTACGGTGCATACCCAACACGAATCGTACTTGCTGGGTCGGAGAAACCAGCCGCGAACCGTACGGATGTTGCGTACAGCGGGTTCCGAGGTAGATTCGTACGTGGGTTTGATTTGTACGGTCTCTGTACGATTCGTACGGAGTCCAGCTCCTGGTACGAATCGTACTTAGTCGTACGTACGGGGGACGTTGCTGGGTACGATTTGTACAGGAAAAACGCTCCGTACGGCTATTCGGAGTGGTTTTTCCCGAATCGGAATCGACCCCCATGTGTCAGGTGAAAGAAACATGAATTACTATCCTGGCTGTTCAACTGGGCTCAGTACATTGCAGAAAGACGCTATTTCTGATGCAGGTTTATTGTTTCATACATTTATACAAATCATGTGTCGCAAGGCCATTGCATCTAACGAGGTGTTGTAAATATTATCTTTTTTCTATTACAGAGACCATTCACTGCAATTAAATGTGCATATTCAAATAGGTAACACATGAATAATTGTGACTACCTCCAATGCACATTAATTGCTTGAATTTACAACTTACAAATGTGTAATAAAATTATGCTACTCAAGATCATGGAAATACATTCATGATACTTAAACATCTCTCCTTGAGCATATCATTATTAAGTGTTACTAATACACAGAGTATCTAGAGGGTGAGTGACTGCAGGTCTCAAACACTGTTATGTTTCACAAGGGACTATTACAAACAATGAATGCTGCAGTACCTGCCAGGGCACTTCAGTTCAATGTTTATTCTGATAATGTCAACAAGTTCTAAGGCTAAGTCGTGTTTAGTGTTTAATTTATTCATTTTCAACGAGCTCTCAGGCTAATCCTTGTTTACTTTTTCCTAACAATATTCAAGCAAGCTCCTGGACTAAACTTGGTTTTAAGTTTATTTGAACTATTTTCAACAAGTTCTCTGACCAAATTTGATAAAATCTCACACATCAGGCCATGGGTTAGAGAGGAGCTTCCACCCCGGGACATGGGACAAGAGCAGCAGTACTTTAGCAGCGACCCGTTCCCTGCAAAAGTGGTGAGGCGGGCCGGAGGAGGGAGCTGGGGGGGAGGATGGGGTGGTTCGGGGGACAAAAAAAAAAAAAAAGGAAAATTATCTGATCGCCGCCTCCTCCGCCGCCCGTTCCATTGTGTTCTTCCTGCTCATGGGACAGGCTTCCAGACTGCGGGCCAATTATGAAGTTGCAAGAAATCAGTGTCAAGCTTGCCTGAGTGCTGGGACTTTGCTCTCCTAAGCAGACTGGCAGCCTGTGCCTTGAGAAAGCTTCAGAGCGCATGAGGGTTTGGCCGTCTTGAAACGGCCAGCCAAACTCTCATGCGCAATGAAGGGAGTGCCCACCATTCCCCCACCACAGTCATCCCCTTGGACCCGCCCCCAAGACTCGTCAGAGTCCTGGGGGCGGGTCCAGGGAGATTAAAATATAACGATAATAAAACGGGTTTTAAACTCGCTTTAATATTGTTTTATATGCGGTTGGTAGCAGGGGGGGCGGTGCTCCTCCACCCTAATGGAGGGGCCGCCGCTTGCCGAATCAAATCGAAGGTTGCTGTGTGGTGGGTGGCCTTCACAGGAGACTTGCAGGCTGTTTGCTTATCCACTGTTTTTGAGCGATTCGTGGGTTTAATATCCATACAGACTATAAGTATTTATCGTTCGACTAAAAGATATGCAAAGTTGAACCACCTTTGAAACTCAGAATTGGGCAGTTTATTTACTAATGTGTTAGAACTGGGATAGTGCTTAGGAATAGCACAAAGATGGTGTTGAGACTATAAAATGCAATAACAATCTTAGATTCTTTCCTACTGTTTTCATTACTTATAAATTGCTTCGCTTCATTACTGTTTGTTTCCTGTTTGGTTACAATTCATATCATATGCACTGGGTTAGGATTTTAAAATAAACATCTTAAATGCATATTCTGTTTCCTAATCCTAGTGTGTCATTCTTTTATGAAAGAGAGTTTAGGTGTCCACTAATTGTCCTTTACCCATCTGTTGGGACTGATCATTGCCAGAATCACTTCTTACACAAACATTGCTCAGTAGGCTGGGAATTGATTGTAGCCTCACTGGGTTTCTAAACTGGATTAGCACATTAACCGAGTCCTTAGTGCTAGGGCTTCAGAAAAAACTAACCCTGCGAGCCAAAGAAGACCTGGAGAACTTATTACAGGGTACTAATACAATAAAGGGCACTGTGTTTGAGATGTCTGCTTAAATATATAAACCTTTCATAGCATTCTTGTAGCACAGTAAACTATACAAAATAGCTCGTGAGTATTCGATCCATTTAAATGAAAAAAATAAAGTAAATCAGCCAATTCTGAGTTAAGCTTGCACCACTTCTACCCATAATGCAACTCATCTATGCGTGTTACTAAATCTTGAGAAAGCCTTTCACAAAACGACCACAACTATTGATTTTATCAATGTTTTATTTTAATTGGAGCTCAAGCATGTAAAAATAACTAAAAAAGGGACGAAAGTGCAAGTAGTTCCGTTAGATGGCACAATAAATTGAAATTAAAAACCACTGTCAGCAAAAGTGATACATCAAGGGGACTATTCTAAGATGGCGCCTTGGGAAACACGTTTCACAGCACTACCAATTATATGGTCTGAGTACTTCCTCCCTAACCTCCCTTACTGTAACACAGGATTCTCAAAGTTTCTTGAAACAGACAGGCCTGCTTGCGGGTGATGCATTGCACTATTTCGATTTTAGATTTGTATGATTTATTGTAGGCATTCTTCAAGACAGAGACCAGGTTCTTTAATTTGCCCCATTTCATTTCCCTCTGTTCAGAATAAGATGCATACATTGTACTTTAGGTTAGGCCTCCCTCTTGCTCGCATGCTGGGTATTTCGAGTGGGAGTGAAAGAATGTTAAGAGTCAGAAGTTCCTTCTGGTATGCAAATATCTATGTGTGCATGCATTCTTTAATTTATGAATAACTGGCCGTTGGCCCGCAATCCAGCCTTTGTGGTGTATTTTTCAAACAAATCTGCAATGCACTGCAAATACAGATACAGAACAAATCTAAATTAATTCTCAATTAAAGGAAATGGAATTGGCATTAAAATGAAAAGCTACTTATCACTTCCAAGGTCAGGCGATTTACGAACAATTTAAAAAGGTGGGATTTCTTGAATGGATCTGACCACTTTAATAATTTGTACTACTTTAAATAGCATTAGTAACAAGTCTCAAAAACGAATGCCTCCAAATAATAAAACATCCAAAGTTAGCCTGGAGGGTTTATAAAAGTGAAGGACCGGTGCCCTGTGGAGGGCAGCAGGATTCATTCTACCTTCTCCTCTTCAATACCTGCATGTACTGTCCACCTCAAGTAATCGAAGACTTGGATCTTCAATATCTCCAAACTCAACCCATTGCAGAATCAGCCAAGATCTTATTTCACCTCCACTAGGATACAGGTGATAGCTCCTCACCTGAGGAGCCTCAGGCCAGTGAGGTGGTGAGTAGAGGCTAGCTGGCTTTGCTTAATGTGAATCAAAGTTCTTTTCCCTATTCCTGAGTGTAGGCTTACCGCTTTAGCTTAAGCAAAATCCAGAGTGTAAGCTCCACTCACGTAAAAGTGACGCGCCCCTTCTGCTGGTCATAGTGTTTGATATCATAACATTTCTTAGAGGGTTAACGTGCCATCTAATGAGTACTGTGTGTAATCTGCAGGTCACATGCCCAAATCCTAATACGATAGCCATGTGGGTTCCAGAGTTTTTGGCGAAGATACTTGTATAGCCTTCACTACACAAGTTCCTATTGAGTTAAATAGATAGTGGGTTATGTTCCTGCTGCACACAACTGTGTGAATCCAACAAGGTCAGAGTTTGAATCTTTTAAGGGGCATTCAGTATGGAAATAATTAACATACATTATTTAGTACCAAAAATAATACAGCTGTTTGCTATATAAATGGTCATTTCTGGACTAAGAGTACACAAACACACTGCATACATATATAACATTACTTTACATATAATATGTGTTGAATAAGAAAGTTGCTTTGCTACATTCAACACATTGTACACATATTGCACAAAACAATTGGTGCTGCCTTACCTTGTTCTTCTGGTTTTATCGCACACATTGTCTTCACGTCTTTCTTTAGAAACCTTTGAATGTTATAGTCTGAACAAAGATAACATGTCTATATTGGTTTATCTCTTGGCTAACGTGTGGGCAAACTTTACGTGTTTCCATTCATGGTCAAGTAAGTGTGGTGGCATGCTGCGGTAGGGGGGAAACGTCCTTTAGAACAAAGCCGTAATCCTGCTGTGCCTTCACAGCGCCGGCAATAGAATGAACGCATTCGTGCATCACGCATTTCCTTATAACGACTTGCCTTAGGGGGCACATTGTTATTTAAAGTCCAAGGCCTTCCCTACTGTTGCACATTCTGGAGTTGGAATAGTAAATTAACCTATTCCAAAATCCACCGCACCCCAAAGGCAAGTTCTAATAAAGACTTGATTGCTGAAAAAATGCCTACTAAAGAAACGTTTGTTCTAATGACGGCGCCGTGAAGGCACAGCATGATTCCGGCTTGCAGAATACTGTCATACATTCGTGGTAGGGTCCAACTGTGTTGACTTCTGATCCCACTCTGACAAAAGACAATACGGAGTGACCTACAAGTGGTGCAGTTACAGAACATGCTTGAGTCTTCATTCTTCTGTTCACTAATTAAAGATATTTTTCATAGGAAGATGTTTGTCAGAAATCCCCCAGGACAGACTAAAGAGGTGAACCAGATTCATCAACGTTAATTAGTCATTCGGTCAAAAAAGTTATAGGTGACAACTCTAAGCTCAGGAAAACCCCCAGCCCTGTTTAAACAAAGTATAAGAAAAAAACACAGGAGTATGACTAATAAACCAATGGAGATCTGGATAATTATATGACAAAAAGCAACAATACCTCAAATGTTTTCAGTGGCGGAGTCAGTTAAAACACTATGTAAAATACATTACGAGGAAGGAAAGAGGGAGACTCGCGTCAAGTTTTTCAAATGTGCACATGGCATCATATATTTAGGAAAGAAGTTTTAGAAACGGTACAGTTGTATCAGAATTGTAGGCATAAATTGCATAGGCAGCCCAATTTGGACTTGGTGCACAAATGTGCTCGTGACACATATAAGTGGTGACGCAAGTGACAAAGCTGAAAACAGTGAAAAGGTGCGTAGTGACATAAGATGAAAATATATACAAGTGATTGTGTGGTTCAGCACGAAATGATTCACAATGGTTGCGTAGGAATAGGTGGAGTGATTTAGATGGAACCACACGGAGTAAGGGCGCCTTCAATTGCGCTGAGGAGTCGACGACGTTTCGATCCTATGCACTCAGGATCATCTTCAGGACGGGCTGCTGTTTTGGAAGTGCTGAGTATGCATGCCCTTTCCCCCTGTTTAATTGTATTTGGTCTCTGGGTTAGGGTTCTCAAGGCCTTTTTAAGGCTTGAGGAGGAAGGCCCGGCTCCCCTTTGTATTGCAACTAGGCACAGGGATGAAGTCCCTGGAGCCAATTATGGGTCAAAGGGGGTTGCATGCCCCCTCCCCTTAACATATGTTTTGCCCCAGGGGAGGTGGTCCCCGGGGCCTGAAGGCCAACCCTACTCCGCGCACGCAAAGGCTGTGCACCGTTTTGGGCTAGCAGCCTGCTGGGGGTTTGGCCAAATGGCAAAGTGGAAGGTCAAGCCCTCTGGCCAAAATCCTACTGTGCATGGCGAAAAGCTCTGTGCAGCGTGGGGTTGGCTGCTTGTGGGAGGTTGGATGCAGGGCCTGGATGCAAGCCAGGCCCTGTGGCCAACCCTATGCTGCGGAAGATGACAGGCCATGCGCAGCATGGGGATGGCTGCTTGGGGGGGGGGATTGTCTGCCTCTGGAAAGGTTTACAACAGGGTATGGCTGCAGGCCAAACCTGTAGGCAACACCCTGCTGAGCATGGCCAAAGGGCATGTGCTGCAGGGGGTTGGCTTTACAGATGGTACTACAATATTACTTTATGTAAACAAAAAATGCTAGAAATGTATTGAAAAAACAAAGGTTAAAGTAACTTTATATCTAGGCCTGATAAATAGATCTGTTTTTGTTTAAAAAAAAAAGTATACATTCAGTGAAAAAAACCAAGGGTTAAAGTAATGCTATAGTTAGGTGAATATGTTAATGATAACATAAACGTTTTGAAATTTAAAAAACACAGAACTATAACTTGCACCCCCGCCATGCACTGTTTATGACCTCACATATTACATCACTCATGACATGTTCTATGACATCAATTTCTATGACATCACTAAGGACATCTCAAATTATGTGATTGAGAGCATCATTGATGACTTTACTGATGATATCCAACGAGTGTGCTAGTTTATTTGATAGTATATACTTAGTGTGGATAACTACCATATAACTTTTCTGCCTAATTTTGTACAGCCTGTATCCAGCGAATGGGTGTAAGTTTTTTCAAAACGTATGTGCTCCTAATACATCTTAGGTGTGTAGAGGTATTGAGCACAATATAAATCTATGTATTGAAGACTGACTTTGTGGGCAGGTGACAGTTGAAGACTTGCGTTCGGCATGTTCCACAAGTTTTTTGGCTCTGCAGAAAAAGATTCCAACAGGGCAAGGATTGTTCATAAAATATATTAACTATTGCAGGCAGCCTTGAGTTATTAGATAGAATCGTCAAAGTATAACAATTTCCGCATAACATAGAAGACTGTGTGCACCAGGTACTAACATATGTACACATGCTTGTTTTGTTTCAGAAGCTGGGTTATCTGCATCTTTTTCAACACAGTTTGAACGCTGCTCCTACTATCAGAGACGAGACGAGCACCACCGAGACCCGGTACTACAAGGTCTTGGCCACACAGACTTACCCGCCTTTGTTTATTCCTTCATCCATTCGTGCCGTACCTACTGCTCTTTCAAATACCCGTCGACCTGGCTGGAACTATCACCGGTAACTAGATCCGCTCATCACGCCTTTTCAGCCCTGAAGAGTCACAGGTATCCCCTTGTTGACGAAACACGTGTCGGCTGGCGTTGTATGTTCTGAAGAATACATCCACATAAACAACGTGTTTATTACACAACAAGTGTCGACTTGTTTTTATGTAAATCTCTCAGTATCAATACTGTTTATCTCTAAACGTGTGCCCAGTACTTGCTATATGAACGCTGCATTTAGTATGATCTTTAGCACCTTCAGACCTTGGTTATTGTAGGTAAAAAGTCACTCTTAGGACACATTTTGCATAGAGTACGCACTGCTCTTAGTTGATACTTTTTAATACTCTGTGGTGTATTTCTTATGGGAGTTTCACTGTCTGCAAACAATGCAGTATACAATGTAAACTCTCTCCATAGAGTAGACAGTGTTAACAGTACCCACATTTCTACTCATATCCACTTCATTTCTCAATGCAGGGTTTAATAGAATAGTGTCATTGACATGGATAATAATAAACCACTGATTTTTAGTGTCGAGATGCATAACCTTTTATGCTATGTGAACCCTGTTGGTTCTGCAAACAATGTGATTGACACAGGGCATGACCAAGGGTGACATTCTCTGCTCAGAATCTCAACCCGTTACGTGCGCACGTCGGCCAACGTCCATCGTGAGCACTACCTCGGTAGTGCTGCTCACGCCCATTGGCCGACGCAGCCCCACTCACTCATTAGAACTCCCGCACCGCAGCGGAATTCGCACCGCGGTTAAGGAGTTAAGAGTCCGAGAAGGCCATGTAGTTGATACTTTAGCAATGGGCGGTTTATATCATAACAAAAACAAAGCAAATAATTGAAAATATAGTTGGAGGTTATAGTCAGTGAGCCATGAGGGCAGGGCTAATGAGTCCAAGGTATGGTTAGCTGAAAGTCGTGCCCTGAACGATCTGAGGGAAAAGGGGAAGATGGAAGGGATGCACAATGTCTGTCAAAGGATATGACCTGCACCCAGACCCACTGATAAAGGCATTCTACCTCGCTCAATGGATTCTGTAGTAGGGGATTGGCTACAGGACATGGCCGAAGACCTTGCCCTGCCATATCTTGGGGCAGAAGAAGTCTAGAGGTCATGAGAATTTTATTGCGGCACCGGTAAGTTCACATAGCTAAACATTACTGAGGAATGTCAATGTTTGGAAGGTTACTGATCAAAATCATAATATCATTCAAACTATAAATTGCTATGGGATTTTTAAGCATTTGATTACATTATTTAGTAATTGAGCATATGACGATACCATAACTTCCCTTAACAAAAGTTTTGCCTGTGAATATATAAAGATATTGTAATTATAGAATTGCTCAAAATGTACCTGTGTACACTAACTCCAATATCTAGTAGGGTCAGCCTGAACATGACCTTTTGCTGTGCTCAAAGGGCACTGGGCACAAGGTTTGCTTTTTTAATACTAATCTAAAGCTAACACTTCTGCCTCTATTGCCCACTGGGCAGAGGGCGTGGCCTGCATGCGTTTGCTTCCCAGCTCACTACCACACTGTGGCCATTGGAATTAAATGTTGTGCAGCAATTTTTCCGTTCGCGCTCTCCAAGAATTTGCTCTAGCGATTTCAACGGAAAACGCAACTTGGGATTTCTCCATTCTACATGGCCAAAATGAGCCCAAATTTCCAAGATTAAATGTAGGTTGACATGTCTTTTGAAGGTTTAGTGCAGAGTTTAGTTATACGGTGCCATAGGTTGTGTAAGCAATTCATATTGTTATTTTTATACTGCTACAAGCAGTATCAATGTGCTGTAATATTAGCTGGTACTGGGGACATTGCATGCCAGTGGAAAGCCCTGCATGCAATACCTAGGGCGCAGTTGGAATTTCTGTTAGGGGTTATAGCAAACAAAAAAGGGTTTTTAATGTCTTCATACCCTAAGTGTGGCAGGGAAATAAATTACTGTCATATTATTTTGTGACCTAAAGTTCAGTTTGCGAGCTAGTTCTAAAGTTACAGCTAGATTCATGAAAGGGCCGTTTTGCAAGTCTTTAATAGCGATTCATAAGGAATCGCTATTAAGGACTTGCAAAACGGGATTCATGTAGGAATTGCTAAATAAATTGCGATTCCTACACATTCCTTATTTGCGATTAGCAAATTGCTAATCGCAAATAAGGAATAACTGTGTAACTCCCCATTCATTCCTATGGGCCTAAAGGCTAATCGCAAATAAGGATGCAATTTCAAGGGTGCAGGGGTGTCCAAAAGACACCCTGTAGCACCCCTGAAATGTGAATTTACACTGATGTTGTGCACACACATGTCTGAAGGACATGTGTGTGTGTAACATGCAACTTAGAAAAATGCATTTAAATGCATTTTTCTAAGTTTTAGCTATTTACCACGTGGTTTGACTTCGCGGTAAATAGCGGTCCTAAATTGCAATTTCGCAATTTCAAAATGGCTCATGAATTGCATTTAAGGAATCTCAAATAGAGATTCCTTAAATGCAATTCCTCGCAAATGTGCGAATTCTTTATTAGCGAATTTTGCATTTGGGATGATGAATCCCAAATGCAAAAATTGCACTCGCAAACGGCCAGATTCTCAGAATCTGGCCCTTTGCGAGCGCAATTGAGCTTGATGAATCTAGCTGTACGTCCTTTGCCTGTGAATGGTTTCCTTACTTGTATGGAGTGTATTTCTACATAAAGCCTCACAACATTTATTTTCCCTAGAAGACTTGCAAACTGCTTTGTGAACTTGGAAAAAGCCACCAGCGATAAAGTGATTGGCTCTTTTTACCAGATGAGATTCAAGGGTTTTAGATAGGTATTTTGTTTCTGAACAGGTTCACATGCTTTCTAATTAGCTCTTTATTTTTGTTTTCCAAGTTCCTCAAATACTACTGAACTTTTTTACACAAAAGTAACAAAAATCCTCCATTGATCAAATCAAATCAAATCTCGTCTTTCTGGTGCGGGGACCATGGCGTAGGAGAGCTGGGCTGATAGTAGGGCGCTTTGGGGTGCATGGAATTTGAGTCAGCTGTTCAGGTATGCTGGTCCGGTGTCGTGGAGGGCCTTGTGAGCATGGGATAGCATCTTGAAGGTGACTCTAGCTTCGATGGGGAGCCAGTGGAGTGTGTGCAGGTGTTGGGAGATGTGGCAGTGGCTTGACAGGTTGAGGACCATTCTTGCGGCGGCGTTTTGGATGTTCTGTAGCTTGCAGGTATTCCGGCATAGAGTGCGTTGCCGTAGTCCAGCCAGGGCATGAGTGGTGGTCTTTCTGTGTTCGAGGGGGATCCATTTGAAGGTCTTACGTAGGAGGCGGAGGGTGTGGAAGTAGGAGGACGAGACGGAGTTGATCTGCCGGTCCATTTTGATCTCTGAGTCCAGGATGATTCCCAGGTTGCGTGCATGGTCCGTGGGGGTGGGTGGGCTTCCGAGGGAGGGGGCCAGCAGGTGTCGTTCCAGGCGTATGGGTTTGGGCCCATGATGAGTACTTCCATTTCGTTTGTGTTTAGTTGTAGGCAGCTGTTTTTCATCCATTTGGCGATGGCTTCCATGCCTTCTCGAAAGTTGTGTCTGGCGGTGTTTGGTTAGTTGGATAGGGAGAGGATGAGTGGGGTGTCGTCTGCGTATGACACAATGTTGAGTCCGTAGGTTCTGATGATGGGGGCGAGTGGAGCCATGTAGACGTTGAAGAGCGTAGGGCTGAGGCAGGACCTTTGAGGGACTCCGCAGGTGGTAGGTGTAGGGTCTGAGAGGAAAGGTGGGAGTCTGACCCGCTGTGTTCTGCCGGAGAGGAAAGAGCGGATCTAGTCGAGGGCCTTGTCTTGGATCCCTGCGTCGTGGAGTCTGCGTATTAGGGTCCGGTGAAAGACTTTGTTGATATAATCAATATCTTAATGCTAGTTTTGTGCAATTCTGTGCAGCAGTTTTTTTGCTGCAGCCGACAGGAAATCCACCTGTGAGACTTTCAATGGCAAATGCAATGTGTGTATGGTCCCCTTGTAGCATCCCCCCACCCCCCCCCCTCAGCACAAACCTTTACAGGACAACCCATATGTACACATTTACTTTTTGGTAAAATATCCTGTGGATTTATGAGACAGGTTTAATAGTTTGTAAACAACCATCTTATCGGTGTCCACAGAGGCTCTATTTCAGTGATACTCAAAGTACAGCCCTGGGGGCCACCTGTGGCCCTCCTTACCTTCACATGCAGCCATCAGGTTAACAACACTGGGCCACTGTTTAGTTAAGTGAGCATTAACATTCAGAACGATTTTAAATAAATGAGGACGCTTTTATTTACAAGCTTACTAAAGTAAAGGAAAAAAATATAATAAAGCATCCTCCAATCTTATTTATCCACCCACAAAGCCCCACTCCCATCCTGCTAGAATCAATGTGGCCCTCAGGCTCACCACAGACTATACTTTGTGGTCTCTTGGAAAATGTTTGTATCTATGCTTTATTTTTGTCAGCTGTCCTATGAAAGAGGGGAAACATAGAGAATGAGAGAGACAGAGAGAGAGAGTGAGGGAGAGAAAGTGTGTCAGACAGGGTGAGAGAGAGAACTAGAGAGGAGGGGGAGAGCCAGAGAGAGGTAAAGAAGGTTTATGAGAGTGAAGGGGTACAGCGAGAGAGAAAGACAAACGAGAAAGAGGGAAAATGAGAGGGAAACAATTTGAGACAGAGAGAGACAAAAGAAAGTGAGGGGTAGAGAAAGAGAGATAGGGAGATAGTGAAGGGGATAGAGAATCATATATATATATATATATATATATATATATATATATATAGAGAGAGAGAGAGAGAGAGAGAGAGAGAGAGGGAAGTTGTAGGGGGAAGTGATTTAGCAAGGGTACCTTGGGCCCTAATGCACAGAAGGAAATTGGGCCTCCCATCTCCTGGTCTGGCAGTGAACAGCCACTAATTGGGCTGAAGTGGCCCCTTAACCCCTTCCCTGCAGGTTGTAATTTCCCACGGTGCGCGTGAGCGCGGCGCCGCCTGTGCTCGTGATGAGACCAGCTCGTCATGAGTCACGATGGAGCTGTGCTCATGATGAGCTGGTCTCGTCATAACCCCGCCCACTGATTATTTCACCCGCACAGGCAGGGAATTAATCGCACGTGGGCGGAGCGGCGCCGTCATGACGAGACCAGCTCATCATGAGCACAGCTCCACCGTGACTCATTACGAGCTGGTCTCGTCACGAGCACCGAAGGGGTTAAACCCCTGCTCCTCAGTACCACTGCTCCTACCTCACTATTGATGGCTGCGCCCCTGCATAGCTGCCAAGGTTTCAGATTACTATGTGTGACATTTTCATAATTTCAGAGTTAGGAAAGGAGGGTTCTTAACTTATGCTGCAATTAGTTGGGGGTACCTTCCCAATAATCTGTCACGGTTCTTCACTTGGTGAAGGACATTGCATAATCGAGAAACTCTCCCAAAAATGTTATTTTCCTCCAATTACAGCCAAATGTAAAGGATGTTGCTGAATATTATTTGACACAAGTAGCAGCACTATAACACGTCATGTCAAGACTCAAGAACCTTCCTGGCAGACTAGTAAAACGTTCAATGTTGTGCAGCCACAAGTTGTGACCTTGTTCATTTCTAAGCTTGTGGTAGGTGAGGCACATAAAGCACCCAAACTGCGGAATGAGGTGCTTAGGACCATTTAAAGTGTCTGTCAGCCGCCTTCGAGCGCGGGAGGTCCACGGAAGCGCGCACGTGCTAAGGGGCAGGGCTGCAGATCAGCTCTCCCAGCCAGGGCCGACTTAAACCCCTTCCATGCTGATGACGGCCGGGAGCCGTCGTGGCACACAGTGCTCGTGTGCTGATGACGGCTCCCGGCCGTCATGACCGCACCCGCGATCGGAATGTGCCGCACAGGCGCAGAATCGCAGCCGCACCCAAGGGGTTAATGCTGGTGGTGCCCGGCGCGACAATGTTTGATGGCGCCCCCCAATGACCACCTCCGTTACAGACTCCCTCACTACCAAACTTTAACATGTCCCCTCGTCTCTATAACCACTTTCTCTCAGATGCATTCAATTATTTTTAGAGCACCACCAGTACCAGTGTAGGATGTCATTTTACATCACACACACAGACAATAATACATATGTAGATCAGTGTATAGGAAATGTTACATAAGGCACAGGATTATGAGATGTAAGAGTCACCTGTCATCCGTACTGCTGGGCAGTACAGTTTAAGTGTGCTTGGTCTGGAGAAGCACAAACTCAGAATTTAAAACTTAACACCATGGTTGGTTTTTTTTTGTTGGTTTTTAAATAATAATAAAGAATTTCTACCCAAATAACCCCTTTTTGCAACATTAGGATAATGAAAAACTGGGGAAAAAATCAGAAAGCTCTAATATATACCTTGCATTCAGCATGTAGCTCTTTGATGACAGTTAATAGTTCACTGCTCTATATTAGAATTGTAACATAAAATACAAATAACAAAAGGATCTCTCTAACAAAAGCACTAACCACTGACCTATTTATAATATATGCACTCTGTGATCTGCATAGTACACTTTCTTTGCAGTAGGCATATTAACCCTACCTTACAGAAGCTCTCCCTAGCGAGGGTACTGGGGCTGCGAGCTGCTGAGGAGACAGGAGGAATTACGGACCTATGCGCACTGCTTTTAGACTTTTAAAAATAAATTTTGGAGCGCTTTTAATCGTTTTTACAATTTCGCCGCTTTTGCATTCTGGGGGCTGGTATAGCAAGGGGAATTGAATTGACAGGCACTCTGACACTCTACACACCTTAACTTTCCTTTATTCGAGCCTCAACCCGCTTTGTCTGATACTTCACTCGGCGGTGGGCGCCATCTTGAGTGAGGAAGGCGAGGTCAGCGCTCAAGTCGGGCCGGCCTCCCGCCCTCCCACTGTATTTAGACGCGCCCTGGCCAGCGCTCCCCGCCTTACAGAAGCTCTCCCTAGCGAGGGTACTGGGGCTGCGAGCTGCTGAGGAGACAGGAGGAATTACGAACCTATGCGCACTGCTTTTAGACTTTTAAAAATACATTTTGGAGCGCTTTTAATCGTTTTTACAATTTTGTTGCTTTTGCATTCTGGGGGCTGTTATAGCAAGGGGAATTGAATTGACAGGCACTCTGACACTCTACACACCTTAACTTTCCTTTATTCGAGCCTCAACCCGCTTTGTCTGATACTTCACTCGGCGGTGGGCGCCATCTTGAGTGAGGAAGGCGAGGTCAGCGCTCAAGTCGGGCCGGCCTCCCGCCCTCCCACTGTATTTAGACGCGCCCTGGCCAGCGCTCCCCGCCTTACAGAAGCTCTCCCTAGCGAGGGTACTGGGGCTGCGAGCTGCTGAGGAGACAGGAGGAATTACGAACCTATGCGCACTGCTTTTAGACTTTTAAAAATACATTTTGGAGCGCTTTTAATCGTTTTTACAATTTCGCCGCTTTTGCATTCTGGGGGCTGTTATAGCAAGGGGAATTGAATTGACAGGCACTCTGACACTCTACACACCTTAACTTTCCTTTATTCGAGCCTCAACCCGCTTTGTCTGATACTTCACTCGGCGGTGGGCGCCATCTTGAGTGAGGAAGGCGAGGTCAGCGCTCAAGTCGGGCCGGCCTCCCGCCCTCCCACTGTATTTAGACGCGCCCTGGCCAGCGCTCCCCGCCTTACAGAAGCTCTCCCTAGCGAGGGTACTGGGGCTGCGAGCTGCTGAGGAGACAGGAGGAATTACGAACCTATGCGCACTGCTTTTAGACTTTTAAAAATACATTTTGGAGCGCTTTTAATCGTTTTTACAATTTCGCCGCTTTTGCATTCTGGGGGCTGTTATAGCAAGGGGAATTGAATTGACAGGCACTCTGACACTCTACACACCTTAACTTTCCTTTATTCGAGCCTCAACCCGCTTTGTCTGATACTTCACTCGGCGGTGGGCGCCATCTTTTTTTTTTTTTTTTTTTTTTTTTAAAACCTTTATTGAGAAACAGGTATAAGTACAAGCGCAGGCCTACAACCACAAGGGCCGGCCGCAAAATCAGGAGAGTCAAAAGAGAACAACATCAATGTGTACGGTAGGATGAATACAGGATAGACGAGTAACGAAATCGTCACACAGTAAGCGCCAGGATAAGAAAGGTTTCATTTTATGATGTATAGAGGAGGCAGAAGCCATATCTACCCATGTGTCATGCAACATACTCAGAAAAAGAGGGGGGGGACGAGAGGGATGCAGCCCCCTACGCAATCAAATAACCACAGTAGAGCAAAGCCCAGATACATCCAATGCCCATCAAAGGTTCAAAAATAAAGGACAAATCGTAGCAAACAAGTAAATGGGTCACCGCATAGACCGCCCTCCCGCCCCGAAAAAGGAGAAAGTGCTGACACTTACGAAACGAAGGAGAAAGAACAAAGGGACATAGCCCACCCCCTAGAAAGAAAGCAAAAAAGGGACCATAGAAGAAAACAAACTAAAATAACAAACACCCCCCCCACCCTACATCACTGTAATGGCTATCGCCTATCCCACTAAACAGCGTGCCTGTCGCCCAGAGTCACCCGAAATATAGAAGAGAGAGAAAGGGAATAATAACGAAGGGAAAAAAAGAGAAAGGGATAAAAGGAGAGGAAAAAGAGGGAAGAGAAGGAGAGGAGAGAAGAGAGGAGGGGAGCCAGAGATCGAAATACAGAACACCACCCCACCCGCAATAACGGATCACTAGTCGAGGTCAAAAAAGGACACTGAGAAAAGCCTACATAAAGGATGAAGACAGGAACTGTCCAAATGATGAGGCACGGAGATGCCAATTAACAAAACAAAAGTCCCGCAGGCACCCAGGCACGATCACCCCTGTCCACTTCTATGTAAAGCAGAGCTGCCAGACCCCGCCACAGCCAGGAAACAGCATGATACAGTGGGTCCATACCAGTCAAGGAAAGCAAGTGGGATCTTCACGGAACACCGTCTCGGCGAACAAAAAGCAGCCAGGAAAACTCGGCAACAGTCAGAATGCAGAAGTAACCCAAAGATCCACGTGGCCAAGCACAAAGTCCGGGCTGTCCAGCACAAAGCAAAGAAATCAGGATGTAGGAAAGACTGCTGCATCGGCACCGGGTCCACTTGATCCCATGGAATCGAACACCCAGCCGGATATCCCAGCACAGCAGCTGGAGAAGTCTCAACAATACCAACTCGGGGAGACGACACCGCTTCACAAAATGGCTGAACAACCATGGCGGCGATCCGCAACTCCAAGGTGGGCGCCATCTTGAGTGAGGAAGGCGAGGTCAGCGCTCAAGTCGGGCCGGCCTCCCACCCTCCTCCTCCCTATATCATGTGTCATCCGTCCAGACGGCGCAGCGGGCTGGCGCAGTGGGCGCGCCGGAAGCGCGCCGAAGTCGAGCCAAAGTCAAGCCCGTCTGCGCCCGTCCGCGGCCGGACGGGGCGCGGGGCCTCCACCCCTGGCACCCCAACTACAACCACCATTAGCTATGACAGACAGGAATTGCTTGCCCTCCAACCTGACATGTCAGCAGGCTGCAAACACTCTATGCATGCCCTGGCGCTAAATAAATGTACCTCCTGTACCTATTCTCCCATCAGCCAGGTCCATGCTACCAACACGGGTTACACCATCAAAGCAGCCTTGCTCAACTGCCGATCCTTACGGAAACACCGCATAGAGATTTTCCATTTACTTGAGGACCTGAACCTTAACATCTTGTTCTTGACGGAAACGTGGCTGGATGACCACTCTGATCCGGATGTTATTCAGGCCCTTCCTCCCGGATACACTCTATCCAGACTTGATAGGAAAGACGGCAGAGGCGGTGGCATAGCCATCGCAACGAAAGCCCCTCTACTCTGCACTATATCTCCCATTCTAGTAGACCATAGTGAAGCAGGCTCCTTCACGATCAATACAAGCCCCAATCACTCTATATCGGGCATCCTGATATACCGACCCCCTGGTAGGCTATTTGACTTCACTGCCACCCTTATGGAAGCCATCACCCACCTAGCAGTAAGGAAGTCTCGTTTATTAGTGCTAGGAGATCTCAATGTACATTTTGATGACCCTTTAAATATCGACACGACCGACATCCAAGCTGAGCTAATTTCGGTACAGCTGGAACTAAAAAACAAGGAACCGTCACACCAACTAGGTCACCTATTAGACCCGGTGTTCGGCAACTGGAAGGGAATCTATACCTCAGTCCCTCAACCTATACCCTGGTCGGATCATTATATTATCCCCATAACAATTCACCTAGACAGAACCGAACACTATCGTCCACAATCCCAACGCTATAAACGCAGGAAATGGAAGACCTTCTCAATTGAATCTTTCTCTAAAATTATCCAGGACGAAGGCCCTCCTAGAGGGGATGATTGTGAGTCAGCCAATAAGCATATACATAACTTTGTCACCAAGGCCCTTGACATCACTGCCCCAATTCGCACCACGACCAACGCCAGGAGAATACAAAAAGCTGCTCCCTGGTTCAGTCAAGAACTTCAAACCATGAAGACGGCCTGTAAAAAACATGAAAGAGCATGGCGCCTAGATTTTTGTCCACTCATTAAGGCACAGTATAAAACAGCGCAAAGACTTTATAACAAAGCTATTCGCCTGGCTAAGGCCGCTCACTACCACACCCGTATTATGGAAGCAGCAAACTCCTCAAAGGAACTCCACTTAATATACAAAGAAATATCCATAGTGGACGCGAATCCCCCCTCTAAAGACGACTCGGTGGAAACCTGTAATAAAATTGCCCAATATTTCTCAGGAAAGATCGCGAACATATATGCCTGCTTTTCCACTAATATAAAACCAGCTACTGAATTTAATGAAAATGATAATCTCATAAGTACTTCAGAGTGCCTAGGAGCTTTCCACGTTCCTCCCTTTGAAGCACTGGCTAAAATGTGCAAGAACATCAAATCAGGATCCCCTCGAGACCATGCGCCCCCTAAAATTCTAGCTGAAGCCCTCCCTGCACTAGAACCCCACTTTAGGCACCTGCTGCAAGTCTCCTTTTCCACGGCTTGCCTGCCTATGGAATGGAAACAGGCTGTAGTGCTACCAATTAAAAAAAAGCCGAACTTGAGCCAAGATATATTGGAAAATCTTCGCCCAATATCCTTGCTACCTTATCTCGCAAAGCTAGCTGAGAAAATTGCTAATGCCCAACTCATGGATCATCTAGAAACCCACCATATTTTTCATAGATCTCAATCGGGATTTAGATCCAATTTCTCCACAGAGACAGCTCTCCTGAGGGCTACGGAAACCCTTCGGGCAGGAGCAGATGAGGGCAAGACCATGGCTCTCATCATGCTGGATCTCAGTGCCGCGTTTGACACTGTAGCGCATTCCATCTTGCTACAGTGTCTAAACAGAGCGGGTGTCACCAATAAGGCACTGGGATGGCTGAAGGCCTTTCTGATTAACAGGAGCTTTCAAGTCCATAGAGGGACTTTTATCTCTGACAGTGTGATGCTTGAACAGGGGGTACCTCAGGGATCTGCCCTGAGTCCCACCCTGTTCAATTTGTACATGGCTCCCCTGGCAGAAGTGGTGCAATCGTTCGGCGTGGAGCTCGTCTCCTACGCCGACGATACGCAACTTCTTATATCACTATCACAAGCCCCTTCTCTAGAAGCAGATAACTTCAAGGCTTGTATGAGTAAGCTTGCCACTTGGATGACAGAGCACTGTCTAAAACTAGATGGCACGAAAACGGAGGTTATTATAATTGGGGGAAACGAGGCAAAATGGACAAAAGAATGGTGGCCCAACTGTTTGGGTCCTCTGCCTACGCCTAACCATGAAGCAAAAAATCTAGGTGTCTGGATAGACGATAAGCTGTCCTTCGACAGCCACATCAAGAAAACAGTTGGCAAATGTTTTGGAGTAATGAGAACACTCAATCGCACCCTTGACTTGCTGCCTCTGAACTCCAGACGTACCATGACGCAGGCACTGATCACATCCCGCATTGACTACGGGAATGTGCTGCTCCTGGGCACATCTGCCAAAAACATTAAGAAACTACAGGTTCTGCAAAATTCTGCAGCACGCTTGGTACTAAGGCTGCCTCGGAGAGCTCCTTCGAGACCCTCTTTAGCATCCCTCCATTGGCTACCTATTGGCAAGAGGATCGTCTTCAAAGCTCTTCTATGGTGCCATAGGATAATCCACCAAAAAGCGCCGGCCTATATGTCAGATCTGGCATCCCTGTATGAACCGAACAGAGCTCTAAGATCGCAGGGAATGGGCCTGCTCAGAACACCTCGCCCCAAAAAAGCCAGAATGGGAGGCAGATCCTTCCGCTCCATGGCAGCCAAGCACTGGAACCTCCTTCCCACGGACATCAGGCTAGAGACAAATGAGGCCTTCTTCAGAAAGCGGCTAAAAACCCATTTATTTACGGCATAATGTTACTCCTCTCTCTCCTCAGTATATGCTCTATCCACAGCGCGGGGACACGCCGGGAGGCGTCACCATGCGCTCTACAAACCCCTTTAAACTAAATTAAATGTGCTACCTTATAATGAGTCAAAACTTCCACTAGACACTAGACAAAACTTCGCTTTGGATCCGGGAAGAAAATGAATCACCTGGAGTTATCTTGACGTTCTTATGGTTTCCTGGAAATTGCTGGAGGACGGAACGCAGCAACACGTGCTTTTAAAACCTAATATATTTGCAAACACGGCGCCCCCACCCGAAGTCAGCCCCCGGTGCGTTGGCACTGATCGCACCGGCCCTGCTCCCCCGGGTCCGGCCAGCCGGCTCTTCGCACTAATGCCTGTGAAAGGCCTGTGGCTGCCTTGGCTTCTGTTCTGGAATAACTTCAGAACAAAAGGCCAGTGATAACATTGCCAAAGGCACAGCATGCCTGCCAGCTCGCGCTTACAGGAAATATCCCTCCCCTGCTCTCTGCACATGCAGCGCGGAGAGTAAAGTATTATGTATGATTCACTGCTAGATTCGCCGTCAATAGTGCAGCAGGTGCAGTGGCACCGGGGCACAGGGCTGTGAGGAACCCACTGCATCCCAATTAGTGTTTTTTTTACTGTAAATCCAGGCATTCGTGGCAGACTTGACCGCTTGGCTGCAGGTTTAAATCCCAGCAGGTTCACCCAGCCTTTCATATTTTCCGAGGTTGATAAAATAAGTTCCACTGAGTTGCGTAGCAATAAACATCTGTTAATCAGCGCCTAGATTAAAGTGATAAAAAGTGACAAAGTCCCATTCCGAAGTGGCGACTTAGAAACTTTTTAAAATCTTTTGGTTTCCAGACTTTCACTGGGACGAATGCATTTGGTGTATCTGACTAGGGCTCCATCGCTGTCCGCTTCATATCGCTGAAGGTTCCAGTCACCACTTCCATAGACTATTATTGACGTGTGGTATTTTTTAAAACTGTAAATCTCTTTATTAACATTTTCATGAAAGAGGAAGATGGCCATTAGCCTGTCCCTTTTCCAAGGATGGGTTCAGACATAGGCAATGTGCAAAATGTGGTTACAGAAGTCACTTTAGCATTCCAGCAACAGGGCCTTTGTAAAGATACATGGATTTTTCCATGTAATCCTCTTTTTACTCCCTCCCCAGCCTCTGCGAACCCCAGCTTGGAGAGGATAAACACCCCTACAGTGTTCCTCCCTCCTCAAAAAAACATGTACTGCCTAGTCGAGAAACGCCATAGTATCTTACCCCTGCCACCGCACTCAAAACGCATGTGTTCGTGCAAGGGTGTAACGGTCCTAGAGTGGCTTTAATGGAAGAGGCCCAGCATGGCGGGGGCAATCCGCCCGACATCCACACTAGGCACCGCGCGGTGCCTGCCGCTTTGTAAATGCAAATGCTGCAATGCATTTTTAGCATTGTGGCGGGCGGTGCAGAGAGCACCGCCCGCCACAATGCTAAAAATACAGGATGTGCCCGTCACTGTGGCGGGCACACCCTAATACCCCCCACGTGACCCCCGCCCTTATGGCGGGCGGTCCCTATTACCACGAGGATGGCGGGCGGGCAAAGTCCACCCGCCACCCTAATGGACCCCTACGTTTCTGGTAGCGTGGTTTCCATTTGAGGTCAAGCATTATGTGGGTACCATTCATGTTACTTGTCAAACATTCCATGGCTGATATTGTCCACAGTTTATGATGCAATTGCATAATTGCAGGACTTTCCAACTTTTTCCACTTGTAGGCTATTGTCAATCTTGCGGCTCTCAGGCACTGAAAGCACATGTACCATTTGTGTCTTATCATTGCTTTCAGGTTTGTTGGCCTGAGGCCTTGGAACATCCTCTCTGGTGTGAAGGAGATTGAACAGGTCAGTACCTCATGCAAGAACTTGGAGACTGCCTCCCAGAAGGACTGGATCACAGGGCAGGCCCATCATATTTGGAGTGATTGGCCAAGGTGCCGCTCCCCCTCCAGCATTGAGGAGACGTGTTATGGTACATGCGATGTATTCTGTGGGGAGTGTAGTGCCAGTCGTACCGGACCTCAAAATGTATTTCTCTCCCACGTGTGGATGTGGAGAAGGAGTGTGTATCCCAGCTTAATCTGACCCACTGCTTGGTGGTGCCCTGCAAGTCCAGGAATTGTTACCACACTCTATTGTGTCTCCAGGTGGGCAGGGTGTCCTGTCCAATGAGGAATGTATGTCGAGCGGAGGTTGTACCCCATGTGCCCATGAGCTTGGTTGAAGCTGTTTTAGCTCTGGTAGCTCCAGCGTGGATGGTGGAATGTGTTACCCAGTACCAGAGCCGGGCATAGCGAAGCCTCTCAAAAAACTGAAGTGCAAACACTGTTTTGCACTGCAGGACTTGGGGAGATTGTTTCATACATGTCTTAAATCATTGTACAGCCCCCCTTCCAACATTTGTGGAAAACCTGTCCCTCCAAGGCTTGTGTGAATGCAGAGTTGTAGTGTATGGGCAGTTAGTGGAATGGGTATTTTACCCGCGTTACTCAATAAATAGGTCCCACGTCTTGAGGTTTGTGTACACTGGGGTGCTAATATATGCGTTGGGTGTTCTGCTACGCCTGTTTAACTACACCAAGTCCCAGAGAGACCTCTGCACTATCGCGTGGTTCATTTCCCGCCATTTTTTCTCCAGCTCCAGCATGGATCATTTTACTACTATTCAAAGTTGGGCTGCTGCATAATAATGGGGTATACTCGGGCCCCAAGATCACCCGATTGTCGAGGCTGTGTCTCCAATTTTCGCAGTAGTCTGGGAGCTCTGCTTTTACAGATAAATGACAGCGGGGATACACTCCTGGTATGTGGGATTTAGCCATATCCGGAGGGCTTGGTAAACGTATAGAAGGTGGAGAAGGACATTCATTTTACCCACATTAGTTCTGCCCAACCAGGAGAGCATCAGTTTTCCCCAGGAGGTCTGTTGTGAGGTGATTTAGTGCTATTTGTACTTAAAATTGTAAAAATGTATATCTCCATAATAGATTTTTGTTGTTTTGGTGTCACTGTGTTCACTAAAATGTATTATTTTTTTTCTATTTTGGTTTGGAATTTTTATTGTTTGGTGTTTTGACTTTATTACTGTTTTGCTACTGCATAAATACTTAACATACTGCCCTAAGTTAAGCCTACCTGATCTGTGCCACAGCTACCAGAAGGTTGAACTCTTGTTAATGTAGTGACTTTGAGATTCATCCAAGTTAGTGTTATTAATCCTTGAGGTCGGCAACAGCTCACCCCAAATAATAATCCACTTTCTTACAGTATCAAAGTATCAGGATTGGCTAACGTGACATGATGGGATCTGGTAGCGGCACGGTGGCTCACTAAAGGAAGACTAAGTGCCCAACCTAGTTGCAAAAGATAGGTTATTAGGAGACAATGTGTCACTGATATGCATTAGATTATGCAGAGTAATGACATCATAGTGCAGGTTATGGAATTATCTGCTCATCCGTGCAGTCTCAATGAAGACAGATGCAGGTTGGCCTGCATTTGTCAAATCTTCACGCATCCTTCCAGCCACCTCCCTTAATTAAGAATCAGCAAACTGGCACGAAACTCATGGGACTAGACTGCACGTCTGAAGTCTGACCGTACTCCCAAGATGATGGGGGAAAAAGTCAACACCACAAACGAAGATGGACTAGCAGTCAAAACAGAATCACGTGAGTGGAGTGGAGCATTTGTGAGGTAAGGTATGCCTAAAATTCGAACCACAAGTCAGATCATTAAAAAAGAAAAAAAAAATTAAATATCAGGCACAGAGGTAACCTTTTCACATTTGTATTCCAACATGTAAATGCACAAGGTCAATCTGAAGACGCTTCATGCAGCTACATCAAACATTCAGCACAGAATTAAACAAATCGTCCTCCAGCTGATGCAGCATGTACAAAAATATGTGCACCTTTACCATGTGGTCTATAAGTTTTCAGGAAAACAGGTATGTATTCAGTCCTAGCACACATATTAAAAGCAAACTTGTATTGTTTCATCCAATACACAAACATGGCCTATGTTGACAGATATCAAGACCTATAATGCATGCTAACATTGTCAAATATACTGCAAAGCCTGCTTACAAATGACAGTTCCACAGGGTAAACAATCTCTAAGCATCACCAGTCACTGGCCTGATGCTCACCACCAGCCCCATGTAGGGCAGTCTTCTGAGGATCTGCAAGATAGAAAAGAAGGAGAGAAAACTTGCAAGATGGAGTTACCGGTCAATCTGAACTTTGAAGCTTTCAGCTTTGTCTTGTCTCTAGGAAGACATTTCTGCTGTGGGGTCTTTAATCAGCATGGTTGCAGGCTTTGGAGGCCCTAGTGCTGACTCTACCTTTAGTCGATGTTCTACAAAGATGGAGTCTCACTGGGCCAGCAAACCTCCAGTTACAGCGCTCCAGCTCTTGTTATTCCTGCAGGGCCAAGCAATCAAGAAAGGCAGCCAAGTTTTCCCACAAGTTCTTGAGGCTTTGCCCAACTGTGCAACAATGTACTTGAAAACACTCTCCCCCATTGCCCCTGTAGTGTCTTTCAAAAACTCCAGAATTTTGTTCCACAATTGTCCCAGGGGGTCTGGTGGGTTGGTACCGGTACAAATCTCCCAAACCAATCAGAGGAATGTCACTCTAAAGAGGTTTCTACCAACCAAAGATTTTTGTCTTCAGGGCAGAGGGCAGGTACTGAGAAGGGCAACAGGTGTACAGGGTATCTGACACGGATATCTGCAAAACAAGAAGGCAGCTTCCCGGTAAAGCTGTCAGGGGCAATTGCTCAGCAGAGGTTTGGTTGCCTAAAGGGTTGAGATCAAACTAAGCCAGGGCGGCAGCATCAGGTTGATCTTTAAAACGTAGTGATAGTTGGTGGTCGATGGAAGTGGTGGGGCTTTATGGTGTAGCAGGTAAGCCATTAACGTTAACACGATTGTCTATCATGAGGGAGTTGGGGGCAAATAAGAAGAGTTTGAAAAAGGAGATCTGCTTTGTAGATCATATTTCCATATACATTTGCTAGAAAACGCCATAGACGCTAGAAGGGCACTCATTAAATATTCCAGTTATTTCATGGGGTGCGGACTTAGCTTGACCCTCTTCAAGAGTGTTACAGATAATTTTAAGAAAATGGTCACTAAATGGAGCACTTCCATTACAGTCTTCAGTTTACAGGAGCAACAGCAGAACAGCATATGATGTGCAATGGGCACATGCAGTCAGTTAAACGCGTATTGAGTCTATTTAGGAAGAGTTAGAGGAGAACTAGATCGCGTCCACTGGTTGAAGGCAGCCAGATGAATGCCCATTGAGTTCATCCAGAAGAAACAGAAGAATTAAAGATCTGTTAACAGGTGTAAAAAATGTATCTTTAAGGATGTGCTTTATCAGGCTCTGTCTGGGTGGCACATGTAGATTGTTTCTTGTAGGTCTTAAAGATGGTGGCTATATTTGGTTCTTGCTGACAGTGGTGTGACTTGGCATTACAAGAGCTGGCATTCTGGCACAAGGTCCTTTCAGGCCCTAATGGGCACAAATAAGAGAGGGACTAATGCTGAACTCCACCGTACTCTATTTGTGCGACTAATTGACCGGGAGCGGTGTTAATCCCTATACAGACTTTGGTGCTCCATGCAGAGCCTGTGTCTCGTTAAAGCATTCTAAATGATCATTTTAATTGAGCCCGTAAAGCTCATTTGGTCCTACAAAAATGACAGACAGAGAAGTCTTAAACCATAAAGGTTTATTTTCAGATTTTGTGACACAAAATCAAGTAATATTGTCAGACTCAATTAATCAATAAATCAGAGTGCAAAGCTCAGTTAAAGTACAGAATTTATCAAGGAACTCAGTAAAGGTCAGGTCATTGAAATACAGAGTTTATAATGGGAAAGCAATACGGCATGGAGTCGCCTCCTCAGGTCGTTAAGAAAGGGGTTCCTAATACATCCAAAAAAAGCACACGTTTATAGATTTCTGAACAATGGATATCATAGATTCACTGCAGTTGTAAACCGTTGCGACACATTAGAAAAATCAGAATAAGAGTGAAACCCAGTAGCTGCCCGTGTAGGGAGTTCTGTGGGGCGGTGAGGTGGGGAGGGGTAGGGCAGGGGGTAGTAAACACCGGAATATGGATGAACGGAGGTAAGTAAACATTTAAATAAATAAAAATTATTTTGTCGTAAAATGCGATGCAGCTTTGCAATGAAATTCGGTTTGTTTATTTGAATATTTACTTATCTCCGTTCATCCATATTCTGGTGTTTACTACCCCCCATCGTGCCCCTCCCCCGCCCCGCCTCATGGCCCCACGGAACTCCCTCCACGGACCGCTACTGGTGAAACCATTACAAGGTAATACATTTAGAAAGTCTCACATAATTCTACAACATGAAGCTTTTCATGAACACTAGTTGTGATAAAGTACATATTGCTAGATTAATGTAAAATTCTACTAGGACATCTAGGTGCAACCTTGAACAGAAGCAGATGTACTGAAGCAACATTTTATTATTCTTGTGAAGGTCATTGGTCATTGTCTTGTCTGTGAAAAGTACATTCAAACATTATTCTATGAAGACATGAACATACAAGTTTATCCACGTAGTGCAGGACATTGGAAACAAATGTCACAAATAGGATGGAGTATGATGCCTAGACTTTCTGTTAGCTAGAGTTCAAGTTTCACTTAGTACAATACATTCAACTTCAGAAAAGCAAAGTTATCAACTTCCCCTTCCCGACGATTCACTAGAATCACCACAATTTGCTGTTCTAAACTTATTTTATAAAATAGAAGTCATTAGCTTTGGATTCTTTCGTCTGGATTCTTCCAACAAATTCCGTTTGCTGACTTTGCAACTCCACAAAGTCAACCTCATCTCATTTCCTTCTTCTTCTGCTTACTTCTAACAGATTCCTTTTCCCACAGTTTCCCCACCCTTTTATGAAATATATCCAACCCCTTTAAGAAAGAGAAGAACGCATGCTGATCCAATTAAGATCATTAGTATGGGCATTAGAATCAGCTTGCGCATTCCACCTCGTACACTTCTAAAACTCTCACCTATCTTTGAAAACAGTCTTCCTATAAAACTAGCTAAATTAGCTATTCCGTCCCATGCACCAGTCTCTTCTATCTCTTTTATTTCATGAGTGATGTTCGTGATATTAATCACAAAATCGTTAATCTGGTTATCTACTGTAGGAATAAAAGCACAGCGCCACCCTCTTTTGCGAATAGCATTTCTAATGCCAGTCTATTTTTCGTTATCATAGCTCTCATAGCGAACAATTCTTTATTAATGACTGTTAGTGCACCTTCAGAATTAGTAGCAAGCCTGTGCACTAGAGTGGATTGTTTTCTAATCTTTACATCATTTAGAGCTACTCCTACAGAAGGCATTAAAGCGTCACAAATATCTACCAGTATTTGTTCAAATCTCTACTTACTTCTCCTTAGATAAGTATTGTTCCCCCTATTCAGGTTATCTGTATGATATATTCTTGGTGGGTCCAATTCGCAGAACTAACTTAAGACAAAATCCTAAACTTACTACTTTTGGTATTCACAGAAGGCATTTAGTAGTAGTAAAGTTAGGATTTTGTCTTAAGTCTGTCTTAAGTCTGTCTTTAGTCTGTCCTAAGTTTGTCTTAAGTCAAAATTAAGACGAAATCCTAACTTTACTACTACTAAATGCCTTCTGTGAATACCACAAGTAGTAAGTTTAGGATTTTGTCTTAAATTAGTTCTGTGATTCGGCCCCGGAAAGACTAAAGCTGCATACCTACTTCACAGCCAATTATGTGGCAACTGAAAATAATTTGCCACACACTTATACTAGTTTGGTGTCCTGTTAGTACTGGATCTTTGGTCTCATTCCTTTCCTTTTTTATTACAAATAATGTATAATTTCCCACTGTTTGCCAAAGCCAAATGTAACTTTGGATGTATTTCTTTCCTTTCCACCTTTTCTTGCCCCTGCTTTGACTCACCCGTCATTTCTTTATTTGAGATTGCTTTCTCGTTCCTTATTCTCTCATTATGTGAATCTATAATATGGCAATTTTTGCATGAAAGCTCACCTGCAGTTGGGTTAGGAGCGTTAGATTGCACAACAAGCTGGAAATATTTGACCATATATTCCCTTTTACTCACCGTTCCATATGTCTTTGAGAATCCAGAAATATGGTCAGTTATCCATATGTACAAGTTTGAAGAATTTGCAACAGGTACTTTAAATGAAGGTGGTTTGTAGTCAGAATAAACAGTTTACATGTATCTTGGTGATAAAAAAGATCCAAAAACACATTACACGAAAAAACATAAGACAAAGGAAAATGAAAGTAGGTGGATTGATTCAGCTGCAGAGATAGGCAAATAAGAGCAGACGAGTAATTCCTACTTTCTTCAGCCTTTCATATTCAGTTAACACTTGATAATAAACATTATAACCAAAGATACATTCAGAATTAGATTTATGGGAACATTTCCTTTCCAACATTTCTTATTATTTACTAGTGTTTGATTTACTTTGTCACTGGGGGAGGCATATCTATCCAGAAGATAAAGTTCTGACAACAAGCCTTCCACCGAGATTGCTAGGGCAGTCACCAAAACTAACAGAGCAATTTTGAAGCATATTTTTGCCTTAAACTGCATGTTCATTCCTTTACATCTCAAGTCAGAAAAAAAGAAATATCTGTCTCTTTAAGTTCAGTAACTCTATGCTACAGTCTCTAACCTATCTGATTATCTAAAGTGACCGTCATCTTATTCAGCTGAATATCTGGGAGCAGGGGCGGCTCTAGGCTCATGGCGGCCCTGGGCAGGGAGCGTAGGTAGGGGGCCCCGGAAGAGGGGGTTGGGGCGGGGCAGAGCCCCCCGGAGCTCAGGAAGGTGTTTTAATAAAATGTCCAGAAAAGGCGTTAGATGACCAATACCTGCGGCTGCTCCTACCCTTCTGAATTCGTCTCAGAACGATAAGATTTAGGAGGAGGAGGGTATTGTGACACACGACGTGGCCAGCAGTGGGTCGGGAAAAAAATAAGCCAATCAGAAACCAGAAGGAACGCAGGCGCGGAGGCCAGTGAAGGGGGGGGGGGGGTCAGGGCGTTTGGAAGTGGAACAGAACCAGAGGCCGCCAAATCCCTGCCAGGGGCCGCCACGCAAATATGTATCCATCCTCAGAGGATTATTATATCAAGGATATATATTGGCGTGGTGGCCCCTGGGGTTTGGTGGCCCTGTGCAGGTGCACAGTTGCACATGCCTAAGGCCGCCCCTGCTGGGAGCTCAGTAGTCCTTTAACTGTTGGCCTCAGAAAAAAGTGTCTCAAAAATTGATTCTCCTTTTGTTGAGGATGTGCAAGTTCACAAATCGTTTCACCTAAACTACTGCTAAAGTGAGAGGTCCACGATCATGGCTTAAATTAAAAAAGGCATGGGCAAGTTTCCAATGGAATTTATTTTTTAAATCCAATGTTGTCTGATATCCTGGCTTGTTTGGTATGTTTTTCTTCCATCTATCTAAGCTTTAATTAATGATATTGTGTTTTTTTATTATTTCATATTTAGTGACTTCCTATTAGGTTATATATCTCTAAACATGTGATATGAGATGTGTCACTTTTTCATTATTGTATTATAAGTTGATATTATGAAGTAAACTTATGGCTAAAAAATAAAAAGAATTAAAAAACAAAAACTACTGTCTCTGCGTTTCAAGGAGGGTTATTCAAAGAAAATGTGATATTCATTGAAGTGAGCATCACTTCTCACAAAGTAAGGGCCTGATTAGGATCGCGGTTTTCCCGCATCCTCCGGGCCGGCGGAAGCCACCGCCGGCCCGGAGGATGCGGGAAAACCGTTGCGGAGGCACAGAAGACCCACCGCCAAATTAGGATGGCGGTGGGTCTCAAAATCCGTCCGCTGCATTTCCGCCGCAGTCGCCTTCCGACCGCGGCGGAAAAGCTCTAACATGGCTGGCGGTGTCTGTCAGACACCGCCAGCCATATTAGGATAGCATACGGAGATTGCCTTTGGGGGCCCGCTGCGGGCCCCGTGGGTGACGGGGGGGTGGGGGGTGCACATGGGGGGTACCTATGGTACCCCCCTAGGTACCCCCCTGCATTTGCGTGGACAAAGCGGCGGGCACCGCGTGGTGCCTGCTGCTTTGTGAACGCAAATGCCGTGCATGCTTTTTTAACATTGCGGCTGGTGCAGCTTGAAGCTGCACCCGCCGCAATGTTAAAGATTGAGCCACCCTGGCGGTCACATCCTAATCTGCACGGAGGGACCTCCGCAGCCCCTGCGGACGGTCCCTCCTACTCTATGGTGGCGGACGGACTCAGGTCCGTCCGCCATCATAATCGGCCCCTTAGTCTTGTCAGGGACTGAGTACTTCTTTCCCGGTTTTCTCAATCTTCTCTGTCTCTTGTTTTCGGGCTGTTCAAAATTGCTCTAATTTTGCTCTGTCTGTTTTGTGTCTTCCTGTTCTTCTAGCTCTCTTTCATCTCTAATGGTTTCTGGTCTCCTTAATCTGGTCAGCACTCTGCTTTTCTAATTTTTATTCTTTGGCAATTTATCTTCATGATGCACTCTTTCTTTTGAGGTACTTGTCACTTTCTGTTCATGGAGCACGTCTTCCCCTTCAGAGTATGAATTTTCCTCTTCTGCTTCTCCTGCATCGTCTTCAACCAGGTTCCTGCTTGACTGGTCTCTCTTCTCCAGGACTCTCCAGGGCCTCTGCAGATGCAGCGGTTCAGTCATAGTCTCTGCGTTTCTTTCCGAGCTGGAAGCCCCGGTGTTTTGATCGGGCTCCACTCTGACTACTGTCCTTGCAAGTGGGGGTGTGGACTCTCAGGTAGACCTCTTCTCCTTCATTACTCTGATGCCTCAAGAGACTTCGAATTGAGCTAGACTTGTTCTGTAGCCTGCACATTTCTAGCAGTGTTGGACACAAGGATTCCTTGATGAGGCTCTCTCCAGCGCTCTTCCAGACAAGACATGTGCCCATGCTTCTTCACGAGAACCCAATCTCCTGGGTTCAGGTCTTAACAAGTGTCAGTCCTCACACCTGGATACACCAACCCAACTTAGTGAGAAACAGAATGCACTACATCAGCCAGTCCTTTGTAATAGTCGAGAACTATGGGCCCAATTTATATCTTGGCGGTGAGGGAACCATTGCAATAGTCGAGAACTATGGGCCCAATTTATATCTTGGCGGCGAGTCCTCACACCTGGAGTCACCAAGACAACTTGATGAGAGATAGGATGCACTACATCAGCCAGTCCTTTGTAATAGTCGAGAACTATGGGCCCAATTTAAATCTTGACGGAGACCATTGTGACCGTGTTCCGTCCCCACCAAGATTATGGTCCACTTGCCCAATTTCAATGCAGGCAGGCTACCGTCTCTGCCGTGGTCAAACTTTTCCAATGGCACAACAGAGTAAGTTTGGCTAAATGTCTGTCCATCTAATTTAGATGGGCAGACATATAGGGCCTCATTACAATTACGGCGCTCCTACGGTGGCGGACCGACGTCCGCCAGACTGCAGCACCATGCGCTGCATTACGAATGTGGCTTTTGTACCATTGCAACCCCTCAGATAATGGATTCGATTGCGGTCTCGCAGCGGTCTGAGGCCAAATATGCTGGTGGTGTCGTAACGGCACCACCGAACATATTCTGAGTAGCCTCATCCCCACCCTTTTCATGGAGTGGTGGCACTAAAAGAGCCCCCTTGTGCTACTCAGCCTGGGGGTGCACGCAGGAGGGCACGTTCAGGAACATGCTACAATGATGTCATGGCTTCCCTATGAGCCCTAGACAGGCACCACCATGACATCGCCACAGCACCGCCTGCCTGCCTACCAAGGACTACTATCGTAATCCAGCGGGCGGCCTCACTGTGGGCCTAGCACTCCTCCGGAGGAGCTCTGGCATGGCATTCCACAGGAGGACCACCAAACTCAGAATTCGGCCCATAGCCATTTTTCAATGCCCATCACCGCCAGGGAAAACCCTGCCAGTAAGGGACACGAAAAAGTGGCGAAGGGGGCTTAGTTTTTTTTTATTATCAAAAACATAATCCTGCTTTGTTCATTTTGCAGTATTGCTCTGTCATATTGGCAGAGGCGTACAGCAAAATTACAGTGCTTTGGAAGGAACCACCATGATGGCGATTCTAAAATTGACTGTTGGAACCTCTATCAGGGCGATGAAGTAATTTATTCCAGGGCCTTGGTGAAGGACGGTCTAACAGACAAAAAAATTAATCAGGCCCAATGTAATCTGTAATATTCACAAGCGCAGCTGCAGGAATGGAAGGGATTCTCAAAGCAATTCCCATCAGTATTTTGTGGTGGGACAGGGGGTGATAAGTACCAGTGTGTGTGTGGGGGGGCATCTGGCCATTTAAAAGATGAGGAGGCGCATGCTTTTGCTAACTTAGCTTTAATCTTCCTGTTGAGCCTCTCAACCACTCTTGAGGTTTCCGGTCTATAACTGCAGTGGACCTACTGGCCAATGTCCATGGCTGTGCCCAACAGCTGGAATACCTCATTTTTAAAGTGACTGCTTTGATCTGATTCAAGATAACAGGCATGCTAAACCTTGGGGTCAACTCTCTCAAAAGTGAATTTACCACCCTCAGACTATTACATTGCCTTGTTCAGTACGCCTCCACTGACCTTGAGAACACACATGGGATAATCAGGATATACTACAGCTGGTTACAGTGGGGCAGCTCCATGGAGCCAATTTGAAGATGATTTAGTGGGCCCTTTTGATTTCCCTATGTGACTCATGGGCTCAATAGACTTTCTTCTTGCGTTTATCTTCTGACACATTATATACCTTTGACACAAATGTATTGGTTATGCCAACAGCACTTAAAATTCTGCACCATTCCATTTTGGCCGACATGTATAGAGCCATGTAATTGTTGAACCATAGCAGGCAACATGTAATCCGACAGAACTGGTTTCCAGTCACTTGACACCCAGACCTCATTAGAGTCTTTCACATAAATTGTCCTTTCCCATTTTTCTCTCTCAATTTCTGGCACCTCATTCTGGAGCTCTCAAAGCTCAATAAAAATGTGCATTGTGTTTAACTGCTTTGGTGCTGAGGATGGCCTGGAGCCATGCAGGGGTTCGTGCGTGGGTGGGGGTTAAATAATTATTTTTTTAAACTTACCTGACCGGGTCCCGGGCCGCCTCCGCTCAAGGCCGGGTCCAGTGTTTGGTGTTTTCCTGCTGTTTTACAGGAACAGGCATCCTCCCTCCTCTCCCCTAAGCCAATCACAACGCTGCAATGGCAGAGTAGTGATTGGTGGGGACAGAGCACAGTTGGGCGCCTGTAGGGAGGCCATTTTCTCTATGCAGGTTGCATGCAGCCTTCTTAGAGAAGATGTAGAGTGCGCATGACTGGTTTGGTCGGCCCCAGAGGGCTAACCAAACAGTCATGGTCCACAACAGTGGGCAAGCCACTCCTCCCCAACCCGCCCGCCACCAACCAAGCATATCCAAACCAGGCATATCCTGCCTTCTGCTTTCTCGCAGCACGTGAAGCAGAAACATAAAATGGTTTTTAGCGTTTCTGCTTCTCGCACTGTGAGAAAGCAGTGGGCGACGCTCCTCCGCCCTAATATAGGAGTCACTCCTGGCCGTAGCATTTTAGGGGGAAAAGGCCTAGCAGCAACAGGGTAACAGTGTAGCCAGGACAGTCATTTTCATCACTGCCTGGGTTACCTGCATATCTATTCCTGCAGGTGATAAAATCATCGCCACTCTTGTGGGCTGCACACATCATGACAAGTTCATTACAAACAGGCTATTACGTAAAGGGAAACCAGAGAATGTCAAGAGCCCTCCCTGCGACCACAGCTACCTGAAGTCCTGTACCATGCTGAATCCATACTGTCTGTAGGTACAAATGATAATTCTCAACACATCAGATGCGATGCACGCTATGCTGTTGTCAAAGGAATTAGCTTGTGAGGAGGTTACACAAGGAAGATGCTTCCACAACTCCTTTAATACTGCAAACAGAATATGCTGCTCTCAAAATTCTGCATCTGTGGGAGTGGTACATACAGAATGTTTGACCTTAGTGTATTGATCCGGTGTTTGAACAAAATACCAATTTAAAAATATCGGGAGACAGAAATATAAGAAATTAAGTATTGTGACACACTAATATCACGATGCACAAATATAATTGACAAGAATATCGGTCTTTGAAGTAATATTGTCTTCAATCATATCAATATTTTTCATATCGTTTTCTCTAACATAGTGGTCAAAAATGTTTTTCTAGAATTATTTTAATGTGTCTTAGTTTATATATGAATTTATGTATTGCTAATGTTTATATAAATGCTAGTCATTGTTTTTAAAATAGGCTTGTAAATTTAAGTTATTTAGATATTTGTATTAATTTTTAACAATAATATATAGTGTCAAAGCGGGTTATTAGGTTTGTCAGGAGATAGGTTGGGATGTTAATTAGGTAATATTTAAGTAACATTTATTTAATAACTTTTATTTATTTATATGATCGCTATTTATTATATAATTTATGTAATACTGATTTATTTTTGTTATATGTTATATGTGGTCTTTTAGGTTTTTAGGGGTATAGGGTGGAAAGTTAATGAAGAAATCATTCATTATTTAATTGATTTTCAAATATGTAAAATATGGAACACCGATTTATTTTACTTATATTTTAGTTGGGGGATGCTAGATTTGTAGGGGTGTAGGGTGGGAAGTTAATTATGTCATAATTAATTAACTTATGTAAGAAATGCAATAGTTATTTATTTAGTTTATGTTATGCGCAGATAGCTAGGTTTGTAGGGGTACAAGGTGGGTAGTTATTTAATGAATAATGGAAAAACAATTAATTATTAATTGATAATTACTTTGCTATAGAATAGTAATTATGTAAATTGATTAATTGTTAATTTTGTTTTACATATACATATATATTTTTTTTAGGTTAATTCTTTTTTTAATTAAGAGTTTAATATTTGCTTTTAAATTCATGGGCTTTCTCATATAAGTAATGTGTTTGAAGTGAAGTACTTTCCCTTCTCTTGCTTAGACTGCAGTAGAAATAGTAACATTAACCTAATTGCAGTTGAACACTTTCTTTACTGTTGCGCTGTTTGAAGTGGGAATAGTACATTTCACCGCTCTGAAAACCAACTATTTCCCATCTATTGCCGAGACTGGAGAGGGAATAGTAAATTTTACTCCTCTGATATCCAATGGTGTATGCGAATACCTACGGAGCAGGAGAGGAGATACGAGTGTCCTGCGGGGCGCAATAAGCTTTTGAAAACAGGGAAACCGGAGGGCCTGGTTCCAAAATCCGCCTGGCGTGTCTTCGTGCTAAAGGACTGCCTCCTCTAATGACTAAAGGTGAGGAAGTGTCCTTGTGAATTACAACACAGATTCAGACCGCTTTAGAAGTGGAGGAAGGGCCTGAAAGTGAAAAGCATTACTTTAAATTTGAAGATGCTGAACTGTAGGAAATTAACATATGGGAGTATTAAAAGAATTATATTTTTTTACATAGCACTCAGCGAATAATCGCAATATAGAGAAACATTGTCTTACTCCCATATGCATGAGTATTAGAACTACATTTCCCAGAATGCATTAGATTAGAATTAGATTTAAGGCACGGCAATTGAAGCAACAAAGAATTGTTACCACCCGAAGAAGACGGACGTTGAAATGCTTTGTGATACCATCATGAAGCTGTTGTTGCTATAAAGGACTGTTTGAACGACACTTCTGGGAGTGCGGCGTAATCCTCATTGTGTAATTACGTGTCCAGTAGTGTATGATCTTTACCCCTAATGCCGCACCAGCAGCTAAAGGGTGCCACTTATCGTCCACGTTTCCTAAACCACATATATATATTATATATATATATATTTATTTATTTTGGTGTAAAATTATTCATAAAAATATTTATTTTTCATTATATTATTTTATTAATATTTACGATTTATTACCACAAGTATATATATATATATATATATATATGTATATGTATATATATATATATATATATATTCACTGAAAAAACCATAGGTTATAGACCATATATAGTTAGGAATTAGCATTTACAAAACCTTATTTTACTCACACAAAACCATTGAAATTCGCATGTATAGTTAGTTGCACTAACTATATCGCGCACCCGCAATCCACTGCTGATCATGTCACATATTACATCATTCATGACATGGTCAGTGACATCACTGATGACATCACTGATGACATCTCAAATGACATCACTGATGACATCACTGATGACATCTCAAATGACATCACTGATGACATCACTGATGACATCACTGATGACATCACTGATGACATCACTGATGACATCACTGATGACATCTCAAATGACATCACTGATGACATCACTGATGACATCACTGATGACATCTCATTTGACATTACTGATCACATCACTGATGACATCCTTCATGTGATAATACGATGAACCTCTTCAGACTCTAATATAACCTTAGATACACTCAGTGTAAACAGACACTCACAGACTGTCACTCATCCATGAAGTTACTCACACACCTAGTCAGTCATGCAAAGAATCAATCACACCTCCATTTCCTCAACTATACAGTTATACACACCTTACTTATTCAAACATATACTAACACATATTTACTCTCTTATACAATCCCTGATACAAGTTCACAATGATCCATACAGCCACTCACACATTCACTGGCTCTTATGCACAGTTATTTATATATGTCAACTCTCACATGTACTGTGTTTTACATATGTACTTACTTTGACATGTAGCACTGAGATATCCTTTCACTCACCAATACACTCATGCACACAGTCAACCGCCCATACAGCTGTTTCCACATGCACTTTTGAACCCATACATCTAGTGAATCAACTGCTCACACATCTATGCACAGAGTCATACACCTCCCAGCCACCCACACACACACTCAGTCTCCCATACAAATACTTGGGCAACCAATCAATAACCCATATAGCTACTGATCAACACATGCAGCAGTTTACAGAACAACAGACATAATGATGCACAAATTAAGACAGTTTAGTCACTAACCCATGCACTCAGTGAGACACATTTAATCACTCACTCATACAGTCAGTCATGCACCTACTAAATCCTTCATCCAGACACTTATACATCCACTCATTCTTCAATATGTAAGACATATTTTAACTTTACAGAAACATACAGTCACTGGATGTTGTCATCAGTGATGTCATCAGTGATGTCATCAGTGATGTCATCAGTGATGTCACTGACCATGTCATGAATGATGTAATATGTGACATGATCAGCAGTGGATTGCGGGTGCGCGATATATAGTTAGTGCAACTAACTATATATGCGAATTTCAATGGTTTTGTGTGAGTAAAATAAGGTTTTGTAAATGCTAATTCCTAACTATATATGGTCTATAACCTATGTTTTTTTCAGTGAATTTTCAAGGTTTTGTAAATGCTAATTCCTAACTATATATGGTCTATAACCTATGGTTTTTTCAGTGAATTTCAATGGTTTTTTAATAGCAAATATCAAAAGCTGTAAAATGTATTCTTCTTTTAAAGGAAAAATATATTTTATATGTATTTAATATAATTTTTTTATGTATATACATTTTTTGAGGGAACGAATTTATCAACTATCATGCTGAAGAAGAGTGTGGGGAAAAAAAAAAAAAGAGGAGGACTAAGAGGAAAGAACAATCAGTTCAAAAATACAATTGCTTTAAAGCATGAAGTGCTTTTCCACACATTTACATTTAAATAACCCATATTAGAACATACAAAATATCTACAGAGGAGACGGTGTACATTGAATTTTAGACTCTTCATTGATACCTACATGTTGGTACTTACATCACCCACACAACACAACAGCTCTATTCAGAGCTACCCTACCTCAAAGCACTCTAAAATATTATTTTAATATTTCCCTTGGTTCTCCCCTTGTTACGCTTTCCGGAACGCTACCCGGTGCGCGGACCGGGCGCTAACCGTGCGAAAATTTGAAAAAAAAAAAGTTTTTTTTTTTACATATATGGGCCTCCTCAGCCACCCTCAGAAAACCTAGGGGGTCAGGATATGTCTCCCGTGCCCCCTTATACCCATTCCCAACATTGTTTATCCTCCATCTTGTGACTAAATTCGTCCGAAACACAAGATGGAGGACTCCCGTTACGCTACCGGTGAGCTACCCGGTTCGCGTACCGGGTAGCGCTTCCACCGCGAAAAATCGAAAAAAAATTTATTTTATTTTTTTGCCCCGCGGGGCCCTTTAATAGCCCCCACATCAATCCTAGGGGGTCAGGAGGGGTCTACCTTGCCCTCTTTTATTCATTTCCCCCTTTGTTTATTTCCACCTCTTGTCTCTCGATCCTACCGAGAGACAAGATGGCGGCCGCTCTGGACTGTTTAGAATGTTGACAGTCACCGGAGAGCCAATCCGCTTCTCCTCGCGAAGTTCCGTTACGCGTCTGGTACGCGAACCGGGGCGCTAACCGGGACGCTGTCACAGATATATATATTTTTTTGAACGTTAATTTCTCAAAATCCACTGGAGCACATATCTTGAGACCTAGCAAAGGCACATCGGGCAAACAGTCTCTATAATTTTGCCAAGTTTCATAGAAATCCATTCAGCCGTTCGAGCTAAAAGTGAGTCCAACCGCCCTATGGAAAACTCAATGTTAAAAACATGTTTTGGGACCCCCCTTTTTCTCAGCCCCCGCTTGACAAAACCCCCCCAAACTTTCAGGGGACGCTCAGAAACAAAATGTGCCATTCTCCTGAAAATTTCAGCCAATTCCGTCCATCAACGCCAAAGTTATTCAACATGGAATTTTCAGAAATCCCTATTCAAAAAAATCCTAACTATATATACCTACTGGCTGATATTTGGGCTACATTTGGGCTCTTTTGTCTCTGGTGGCCATCTTGGGAGACTGCATATCAGAATTGTTTTAATGAAATATAAGAGGATTTGAGAAGTCACTCAAAATGTGCCCTAATTTTTCTTTCTTCAGCACTAATCATAATTTCTATGGCAAAATGAACCCCCTCATTTTGTTCCTTTGCAAATTAAATGTTTTAAGTGTTAACACTTTATTCCAATCAAGATGACTTCAGGTGTGCCATACTTTTGTCATAAGTAAGACTGTTAGCGCTCTAGTTGTTCTTTAGAACACTCTGGGACATTCTGTCACTGGGCTATAGTTGGGCTACATCTGGCTGATATTTGGGCTACATTTGTTTTTTTTGTCTCTGGTGGCCATCTTTGGGCTACATTGGGCTACATTGGGCTACATTGGGCTACATTTGGGCTCTAACATATATATAGCCCAATGTAGCCCAATATATATTTTTCAAAGTTAATTTTCGTAAAAACCACTGGAGCATATATCTTGAGACATAGCAAAGGCACATCGGGCTACCAGTCCCTACATTTTTGCCAAGTTTTGTGGAAATCCATTCAGCCGTTCGAGCTAAAAGTGAGTCCAACCGCCCTATGGAAAACTCAATGTTAAAAACACGTTTTGGGAACCCCCTTTTTTCTTGGCCCCCGCTTGACGAAACCCCCCCAAACTTTCAGGGGACGCTCAGAAACAATATGTGCCATTTTCCTGAATTTCAGCCAATTCCGTCCATCAACACGCCAAAGTTATTCAACATAGAATTTTCAGAAATCCCTACTCAAAAAAATCCTAACTATATATACCTAATATATATATATATATATATATATATATATATATATATATATAAATATATATATATATATATATATATATATATATACACGTGCTCGGTCGCGAGAAGGGCCACCGCTATGTGGTATTGGGTTCTGTCAGGTCTACATACTCTGCAAAAACTCTCGAACACCATAGAACAGAAGTTGGCACGGAAACTGGAAATGCAAAAGACAAGTTTATTAAGACCCCATGGGGTGGTGGTACATTCCTACAGCACCCTTCGGCAATGCAAGAAGTATCACACCGAATATCGGTGCGCGACCTCTTTTATACAAGTTAAACAGTAATAAAAAGGTAGGCGGTATACTTTTGCACAGTTTTAGGTACATATAAGGGCATTTTTGGAACACAGCCAACATGTGGGAGGAGTTTAGTACCACTGGTCAGTTTTAGGGAACATTCCTAAGAGGTGACCACTCATTAATCTAAATGCTCGAGTGCGCATGCGCTAGCTTGACCAATGCTAAAAACAGCCCGTTGCTGGGCAAAGTAAATGGTCATTGGTACAGAGGAAGGACAAAAGGGCACGCTGACCACGAGGCCGCATGTTCATACAAAATGGAAGCCAGGAAATACAAAATGGCCCCCGCACGTTTGGTCAAGTTAATAACGAAAGCTCGTGTAGCTGAGCTAAATGCTAACTCAGGTGCTGCCAAATTACGACAGACGGCTCTTTTAGCATTTAGCTGAAGCTACCTCATAACGGAAGTAATCAGGATACTCGTCATCAATATTAATCATCATTATTTTCATCACTTCTGCGTTAACCAGTTGCTCATTTTTGACAATAGCTCGTTTGGATGGAATACAGGCTGTAATACATACAGAGCATAAGGTAGGACCACATTGGATGCATAAACAAAGGAAAAAGAGTATTCCAATAATCATACAGAGAACCGTCAGTAGTTTCCAACCCCAGGTACTAAGCAAAGTCCAGAACCAATTAGAGAATGTCCATGTACCATTTTCGGGATGGATTTCAGCAGCAATTTTATGCAATTGGAAATGGCATCATATACAGAAGGCGAATTATCTGGGACGTAAACACAACAACTTCTTCCGATAGTGCGGCATGCACCCCCACGATCAGCTAGTATTACGTCAAGAACCATCCGGTTCAGGAGCGTTACAATTCTGGTAATTTGGAGTTCTTCAGTTAAGTTCCCTAAAGCAGAGGCAGTTTCATTAGCAACAGCTTCCACAACACGTGTTAGCCGTCTTATTTTCCTGCTGTTTAAAGCAGCACCAACAAAGGAAAACAGGCCTAAATTAAAATCTACATATTGTTGTAAGGAGGTGTCAGTTTGGTCAACATTTTCAGTTTCTACTGTTCTCTTGACCCTATTTAATATAAAATCATGATACAGTACAAAATCATTATGGTACATAGGCGGAGCAATAAATACAGGGGGTAGTACAAAAGATATATAGCAAGTTCCTAACCACCCAATGGGAAGACGATGATATCCTTTATTTCCACAAATAAAATAAATATTTCTGGAGGCTACAAAAGCAATACCATTCGGTGTATCAAATGTGAGAGTAATATTACATTCACTCTTCCCAACCGGTATTGTACCCTTGTTTCGCACACACAATTCAGCTTTGGTTTCAATTACAGTAATCACATGTAAACTGGACATATTTGTAGTTCGTTGATAAGTGAAAATGCGAGGCGTAGATACATTGTCCGGTCGATATTCTTCCCACTCAAATTTAATTCCTTCTGCCTGTGGGTAACCATCTCTATCATTATACATTTCTTGTTAAGTCGAAATAGTAGTCCACCTTTTGTTGGCCATCTTAGGGTAAAAAGAAGAGTGTACCAAGCATTGCAAGAACCATTATGTGAGAAAGGAAGAGGAATAAGTGGAGTTCCTCCTTTCTTCTGATGTCCAGGTAACATTCCACATACCCAACAGTTTGAAGTGTTTGTCACGTTGTGGGTATGATGCAGAATCTGAATGAAGCCGTTGTTTAAGTAAGTCTGTCTATGTCTCTCTTCATGATAAGGCAGAGTAAAATGAAAATGTTCAGATGGGATTGGAGTGGTAGGCAGTAAATATTCTCGTGCAGGAAGCAATCGTTCTATAGTCCAAGCTATTACTGCTATTACCACTATAGTTACAACAAAAAGCACTGCACCAATAATTCTTCTGTTCCTCATTGTCGTAGGTGCCATAGTTCAAAGAACAAAGTGTCAAAAAAACCAAGCTAAAAAATAAAAATTGAGTGCTAAGAACTGAGGTAGCCGCTGGTGTCTTCTCCGAGATTCAAGACGGGTGTCGCTACACTGGCCAGAACTGATCCCCCCCCATGATATTCTCGGCTTCCATTTTCACAAACCTCAGAACTGTAACTCAACCAGTCTCAAAAATATTCAAAAAACTCTATTTTCTTGGCAGTAGGTTATACTTCGCTCCACCAGAAACAGTGTGGTCCGGGAAGGCTCCCTCCGACTCGTGAGGCACAGCAGCTGGGCTCTTCTCTGCATCCAAGATGTCTCGATAGTCAGACAGCACCGCAGGATTCACCAGGTCCGGAGAGACACGACGGCAGTGAGTGGATTGTACCCACCGCTTCTTATTCGTGACTCGCACAGCCGTCCGAGTTGCCAACAATACTTGTTCAGGACCGCGCCACCTCGGCTCCAAACTGCTGGCTCTCTCAAACACGCGGACCATCACGTGGTCCCCAGGACGAAGATCGTGAGCCTCTCCAATGGAATTGTCGGGGAGCGCTTCTCGAACCTGTTGATGAATAGAAAGTAAATCATTTGTTAATCATGCCAAATAATCGTTCATCATTATACAAGGCACATCATTTATTACGCGAGGCTTTGGAACTCCCCAAATATTCATAGGCCTTCCAAACACCACTTCATAGGGTGTGAGGCCAGATCGGGAATGTGGCACTGATCTAATAGACAGTAATGCCAAAGGCAAAGCGTCCGGCCATTTCAAAGACGTGGATGCCACAATCTTTGCTAGCTTCAGCTTTAGAGTCGCATTGTACCTTTCCACTAGACCTGCTGACTGCGGATGAAATACAGCGTGGAATCTTTGTTTAATTCCCAATCCTTTCAAGACATACTCCACTACTTTCCCAACAAAATGAGGACCATTATCATTCCACAGAAATTTACAAACACCGTAGCGTGGGAAGTACTCTTTAAGTAACACTTTAGCTGTTGTCAACGCAGTATTATCCTTTGTGGGGAAGGCCTCAATCCACTTACTGAAGGCACACACCACCACTAAGACATACTTCAAGTTGTTACAACGCTCAAGCTGGATGTAATCCATTTGCAGTACTTCGAATGGTGCAGTAGGTGGAACAAATCCTCCTTTAGGAGTATAAGTCCCTTTTGCAGGATTGTGCTGTAAGCATATCAGACAGATCTGAACCACTCTCTTGGCCGTGCTGGCAATCTCAGGATGCTCCCAAACTCGTGTAAGCAATTTAGTAATTGTGAGAGCTCCAACATGTGCCAGCCCATGTGTCATTTGAACCATTGCTTGTAAATAAGCGGCAGGCAATTTCCATCTCTCCATGTCTTTGCTACGCCAACAACCCTCATCATCCAACACTCCCTTTGTCGCCCAGATTGCAAGTTCAGCTTCAGACGCTGATTTTTGTATGTCCAGTATTTCCTCTCTAGCATCATGCCATCGCTCTGCCTGTGATTTCACCACATACATGAGAGAGACATTTTGTAACATGGCAGTCTCTCTCGCTATGCGATCTGCAAAAGCGTTTCCTTGTCCTATTTTGTCTGTCACCTTCTTATGTGCACTACATTTGATTATCGCTACTTTCTTTGGACATAATAGTGCATTTAGGAGGTCACGTACTAACTCTCCATGCATGATATGCACTCCATGTGCGGTCAGGAACCCTCGTTCCTTCCAGAGTAGGCCAAAATCGTGCACTACTCCAAAAGCGTAACGGCTGTCAGTGTAGATATTCACACATAATCCAGCACTTAACTCATATGCTTTCGTTAAGGCTATCAATTCAGCTGCTTGGGCCGATTTCTGCGGTATTCGTGCTGTTTCTACCACTGTCTTAAGTGTCGTGATCGCGTAGGCTGCAGAAGTTGTACCATCTGGCAGCTTCAAACACGATCCGTCAACCCACAGTTCCCCATCCACATCTGGAAGTGGCGTATCCAGTAAATCGATACGACCCTTTGTCTGTTCTTCGGTCAGAAAAACACAATCATGTTGTTCTTCCTTCTGGGTCTCAGCAACAGGATATGGCAATAAAGTAGCAGGGTTCAAAGTGGCGCACCTCTTCAGTGTAATATGTGGCGCCAACAACGTTAACTCGTATCCTGTTAGACGAGCACTAGTTAGATGCTGTGTTTTCGTTTGGTTCAATAAAGCATCTACCGCATGGGGAACTAACACCAACAATTTGTGTGACAAAACTATCCCTTCACTCTGTCGTATGGCCACAGCTGTTGCTGCGACTGCTCGAAAGCATCCAGGCAATCCTCGAGCCACAGGGTCGAGTACTGCTGAAAAGTACGCGCAAGGTCTCTGTTTATCTCCGTGTGACTGCACTAAGACTGACAATGCGCACCCATCCTTCTCATGTACATATAGTGTAAAAATCTTTGTATAATCTGGTGTACCTAACACTGGTGCAGAACAAAGAGCTTGTCTCAATTGTTCAAAAGCATTCTGACATTCTTCTGTCCATTCAAGGGGAATTGGTGTAGTTTTGGACAACAAAGCTAACAAAGGCTTTATAATGTGTGAAAATCCTAATATCCACTGTCTACAAAAGGACGTCAAACCTATGAAAGCACGAACATCTTTCTGAGTGCAAGGGACTGGCGTATCTAAAATTGCTTGAATTCGGTCTGATGTCAATGCACGCCCCTCCTTAGACAAAAGATGACCGAGGTAGGTCACCTTTGGTCTACAATATAGCAACTTCTGCCTCGAGACCTTGTGATTATTCTTGGCAAGAAAAGAAAGTAGGGAGAGAGTACTCTCCTCACATTGTTCCTGTGTGTCAGCTGCAAGTAAAATGTCGTCAACATATTGAATAGGAGCCACCCCAGACTGTAAGTCAAATGAATCAAGCTGCCTTTTTAAAGCCTGGCTATAAATGCTAGGGCTTTCTGTGTAGCCTTGAGGAACTCGACAAAATCTATATGATTTGGTATTTAATGTGAAGCCGAACAAATATCGGCTATCAGGATGAATAGGGATCGAGAAGAAAGCATTCTTCAAGTCAATTACAGTGAATACAGTGGCGGTAGGTGGAATCAAAGTAAGTAAGGTGGTAATATCAGACACCACCGGGTACTGAGGTACGACTATCTTATTAATTTCCCTCAAATCAATAAAGAAACGATAGATCTTAGTGCCTGTGTCTTTCTTAAGGACCGGAAGAATTGGACTATTACAAACATTATAGGGGACTTCCTCCACCACCCTTGCCTCAATCAAGTCATTCACGATGTGTGTCAGAGCCATTTCACCTTCTCTCGATATCTTATACTGTGGTACGCGGGGCAAAGACGCTCCCTCCTTTACAGTATTGTGTACGGGAGGAATAATCATTTGACCCACGTCAGTATCGGAGGTGGCCCATAAAGTGCTTGGAAGAGAAGCTAACGCATCGGCCTCCTGCATGAGGCACAATCTCTCAACCTCTGGGTAGTTCTCATTTAAAATAACCCGTACCCCTTCGGGAGCACAGCGTATAGTTGCTCGAAAATGTTTAAGCATATCAAGGCCCACAATATTATCTGGCGTGTTTGGAGATAACAAAAACGGACATGAGGCACTAAATTTGTCAATGTGAAACACAAGGGGTTGAGACAATGGGCTAAGAGAAGGTGTTCCATCGAACCCTATTGATGTAATCGTTTCGCCAGACAGGGGAGCCCTTGGAACCAGGTGTTTGGACAGAGCACTACGAGTAGCTCCTGTATCGACCAGAAACTGATCAGTAGAACCCAAAACATGTGCTGATATATATGGACCCCTTTGATCGACTGGTACTTCAACCGATTCCACACCCCATCCTACGCACTCCTATGCATAATTATTATCCTGAGACTCAGTGAACTCTCCTTCAGCTATCTGATACTGATTCCGTCGATCAAAAGTATTATAATCACCCTGACCACGACCTCTCGCTTCAAACCTACCGCGATCATTCGCTCCACCTCTCGGTCCTACATAACTATTCCTTGACCTCCCACTTCCTCGACCACGCTGATTACGCTGTTCTCGAAGCACCGGACAATCTGAAGCCCAATGTCCAAACTGTTTACAGTATGCACACTGATCCTCAGAAATGTCGGAACGGGTGGAAGACGTACCATACGATCCTCGTCTACCCCTATCATTCCCTCTTGGCTGCGTAGCATAAACCTGAGCCAACATCACCTTCGTCTTCAAATCCTTCGCTTTCTTATCACTACTTTCTTTAGCCTCTAATTCCTGTCGTTCATAATACTGAGCCATAGTTAATAAAGAAGCAGGGGTTGCCGTGGTCCATGAACTTTCACTAGTTTTTAATCTTCGTGCAATCTCCGGTAGGAGATTAGCCACATACTTATCAACGAACAAATGCCTGCCCGTATCCTCTGTTAATGATTGTCCACTGTAATCATGGAATGCTTCCTCGAAACGTGAAAAGAAGTCAGAGACCAATTCATCCGGCTTCTGTTTGCAAGAAGCCAACATCGTCCAATCAATTTTCTTAGGGGGAACAAGCGTTTTTAATTTATTCAAAATAGCCACCGGGAGATCTAAAATGAATTGACATGGCTTACATGCAGGTTCTCTATCTAAATCAGCTTGAGCTAATTCCTTCCAATCTGCACCTAGAATCGCTCGATCATCAAACTTACGAATAGCTCTCCACATATCAGGGGGCAATATCAACCCAAAGAATAGATCAATATCGACTAATCTCATAACACATGAAGAAATAGCACCCTCCACACCTTCATAGAAAGCTGCCGGATTTTTACGGGGGTCAGGCAAAGCATTTTTAAGCGTCATAACATCTGTTCTATTCCATGGCGTATAAACCCAATTATACACAAAATAACCCTTCGCATCTTTAGACCTCTTATCATCGTCTGTGCCTTGCCCTTTAGGAGGGACATACAAAGGCGCAGCTTCTCACATAGGCATAATATTAACCGCAGCGCTCTTATCTGTTTCAAAGATAGGGCACTCTTTCGATACTTCCGTCGATCCAGTCGCAGACGAATCCGATGCCTTTTTCGCCGTTCGTAGCCGTGACGCCTCATCCCGTAGCTGAACCAAATGCTTGAAAAACTCGTCCACATCTGCAAGAACAAAAACACCTTTACGAAAATTCTCACGACCAACTGATATGACTTTAGGTTCCAACTCAGATGAATACTTTCTAAATCGTTCAACAACTTCATCTCCAAAATGTTCCAGAAAATACAATCGTTCTCGATCAGGCCACTTACTCATAAGGCCTTCGATCTCTGAAACATATAGTATTTATATTAAGTTTACGAGCAAACCCGCGTAATTCCGAGGCTCGATCAGCAGTTAACCTGGTACGCTGATCTACCTGATCCTCCTCGTCCAAATCCTTATCCGGGGCCGTAGGCGGAACATACGGAGGCGGGCAACGATCTAGTAATGAAAAATAATCTGGCTCATTAGTAAGGACAGGATAAAGAGGACGTCGAATAGGAAATTGACCATTAACTTGTAAATTACGTTCTCGAATCTCTCTCTCTTTCTGTTCCTGCAATTCTTTCTCCTGCAGCTGTAAAGCTTTATCACGAGCAGCCTTTCGCTGCTCTTTATCCGCCAAGGCTTCTTCACGCTTCATTCGTTCACGCACCGCTTTCTCCCACATACGTACACAATCAAACATATCCTGTCTAGACCTGCGCTGAAACAAACACTGCTCCACATATTGAACCTTTCGCAAATCAAACGACCCATGTAGAGGCCATTGCAATTCACGATCAGTTTTAGTATATTTGTGCCATAATGTACTATACATTATGGGAGGAAGGCCAAATTTTACATACATGTCGCGATTAGGTGTTCCCTCTGGGGGAGCCGGCTGAGATTCATTTAATCGATAATTGGTACCATTTCCAAGACAACACATTCCTCAAAGTGTGCTGAGAACAGGCATGTCAAAATATCACGAAAACGTGATACTACATAAAATGGCACTTAAATATGTCTTACACACGGTGTGCCGTTCAAACAAATACAAAGTCAGAGAAATATCCCTACATGCCTGCCTATGTGAGGTGCACTCCACATATAACTCAAATCATAGGTCCAAATGTTAGCTAACTCAAACAAATCCAAAAAGCCACAGTAAGTGTCAGTAGACTACCTTACCAATCACAAGCTTACCAAATATTCTCAAACGTCCAGGTTCCAACTGCCAAGTTCCTTAATCGAATCAGCCAAACGGGCACTGCACGACAACTCAACCGATCAGGATCTCAGTCGAGGACCGGCGCCACCTGGAAGGTCGGGTCAGAAGGAAAGGAAGAAACACCGTGGGTGCCAAGACTCGGGTCACTCAGTGGCAGCGTACGCGTCCATGGCGAGTTTCCAGTCCTTCGTCACGACCTCTCCTTCGGGCATCCCAGTCGCCGATGAGTCCCTTCGTGGTCGCCAATTTGTGGTATTGGGTTCTGTCAGGTCTACATACTCTGCAAAAACTCTCGAACAGCATAGAACAGAAGTTGGCACGGAAACTGGAAATGCAAAAGACAAGTTTATTAAGACCCCATGGGGTGGTGGTACATTCCTACAGCACCCTTCGGCAATGCAAGAAGTATCACACCGAATATCGGTGCGCGACCTCTTTTATACAAGTTAAACAGTAATAAAAAGGTAGGCGGTATACTTTTGCACAGTTTTAGGTACATATAAGGGCATTTTTGGAAGACAGCCAACATGTGGGAGGAGTTTAGTACCACTGGTCAGTTTTAGGGAACATTCCTAAGAGTTGACCGCTCATTAATCTAAATGCTCGAGTGCGCATGCGCTAGCTTGACCAATGCTAAAAGTAGCCCGTTGCTGGGCAAAGTAAATGGTCATTGGTACAGAGGAAGGACAAAAGGGCATGCTGACCATACAAAATGGAAGCCAGGAAATACAAAATGGCCCCCACACGTTTGGTCAAGTTAATAATGAAAGCTCGTATAACTGAGCTAAATGCTAACTCAGGTGCTGCCAAATTACGACAGCTAAACTGCGGGTCTCAGCTGGCACCACACTGGTGTCATACGGCAAGGAGGGAAGGCGTGTGAGCGCTATTCCAGGGTTGTGCTCACTCCACACTGCTGACAGCAACAAAGCATAGTGGTTGACCGCGGATTTCCACCTCTACGGACATGGGATTGGAACAGTGTTTACTTCAAATGAATTGCGCGCCCACTTGGGGAATACTTACCTGTGCACTACAACACCCAGGAATCTGTGCTTACGGCCACGGCCCTTTTGGGGCAGGTGTTTTGCATAGAAATTGAGACTGCATCAGCGATTTCATTTGTGCACACAACACGCCACAGAAGAAGGGATTTGAGACTCCCGAAACGCGTCTGGCGATTTGACTGTGTTTGAAGTGGTTTCCTGCTTTTGTCTGCCATGAGCATGCTGCCAATAAATTCAGTGTCTACTCAACTTCTCAGTGGCCTTTCTCGAATGAGTTCCTGGTTTGGTATGGATATATATATATATATATATATATATATATATATATATATATATATATATATATATATATATATATATATATATATATATATATATATATATATATATATATATATATATATATATATATATATATATATATATATATATATGTATATATATATATATATGTGTATATATATATATATATATATATATTGCCCACCGTACTTCCCCACTCAGGAAGAATTCTCACGGACACCTCGCATGGGTTTGCAGGTAATTTATTCGCACAACAGACTGCACAGCAACGCGTTTCGACTTTCGTCTTGGTCACGCTAAGAAGCATTACAGTTTGCACATTCTAATACACGTTTGTTGCTAAACATGAAAAAAGGACTTAACCACCGTGATGCAACAAGTGGTGTGTGGCAGTGCCGCCATTTTTGACCTAGTCAATAACGTTAAAGCATTCAGGTCTAAAAATAACATATGCACCTTTGATACATCTCAAATTAATCACCATGGGGTCCATGGTGATTAATTTGAGATGTATCAAAGGTGCATATGTTATTTTTAGACCTGAATGCATTAACATTATTGACTAGGTCAAAATGGCGGCACTGCCACACACCACTTGTTGCATCACGGTGGTTAAGTCCTTTTTTCATGTTTAGCAACAAACGTGTATTAGAATGTGCAAACTGTAATGCTGTAACTGTATATGAGTGGTTATATCAAAAGGCACCCCTCAGAAAACCTAGGGGGTCAGGATGTGTCTACTCTGCCCCCTTTTAATTATATCCCCCTTTCTTTTTCACCTCTCGATTCTACAGAGACACAAGATGGCGAACTCTCCAGACTGTTTAGAATGTTGACAGACACCCGACAGCCAATCAGCTTTCCGCTCGCGCACTCCCGTAGCGCGCTCCCCGGTACGCGCACCTGTGAGCGCTCGGAGCGTGCCTATAGATATATATGTTTTTTTTTAAGTTAATTTTTTTTAAAACTACTGGAGAAATTTTCATCAAATATAGCAAAGGCACATCTGCGTACCAGTCCCTACAATTTTGCCAAGTTTGGCGTAATTCCGTTCAGCGGTTCGGGCTGTAGACTTGTCAGACCGTCCTATGGAAATTAACATGGGGAAAACACGTTTTGGGACCCCCCCTTTTTTCTCAGCCCCCACTTCACGAGTCCCCCCGAAACTTTCAGGGAAGGAGCGCAGCGGAGCTGGCTAAAATGTTGGAAAATTACACACAAATTCCTCAAGCGGCGCCAGATTTATTCCCAATAGAATGTTGCAGATTTCCTATGGTAGCCAATCCTAACTATAACTACTATATATCCAACCATGCAGGTAAAGCCCCACAGGAGTTCAGCCACCAGAAGAAGTTCATTCAAAAAAGGTTTTATTGAAGACTTGCCAGCAGGTTAAATAACAAGTCCAAGGCAACAGTCTATTCTTCGCCAAACGCGTTTCAGGATTCCCTCTTCCCTTCATCAGTGGCGGTTGTGACAAGTGAGCGCTGCAAAGAAAGGCGCGCATTTGAGTTCCACATCACCTGCCCCTGTGGGCGTGGCCTTCCTCTCGGCCTTCTGGTAAGTGTAGTGCGCCTTTTAGTGTTCCCAAGTGGGTATGCTCTCTCACTTGTGCTGCTTAACCAAGTCTTAAGCCCATGTGGGTTCGTGCTCAGGACTGCCGAAATACCTGCCCTGCTTTCCAGTCTCCAACTTGAACATCCAGCTGACACCTATCCTGCAAAGGTGCCGGCCACCTTCCTCCCATTCTGGTGCAGCGCCCTATGTTATGGCGTTGCATGGGTCTGCCTCCAAGCAGCGGACCGAACTCCACGTCTGGGCAACAGCCGTTATAAATCCAACCATGCAGGTAAAGCCCCAAAGGAGTTCAGCCACCGGAAGAAGTTTGTTCAAAAAAGGTTTTATTGAAGACTTGCCAGCAGGTTAAATAACAAGTCCCAGGCAACAGTCTATTCTTCGCCAAACACGTTTCAGGATTCCCTCTTCTCTTCATCAGTGGCGGTTGTGACAAGTGAGCGCTGCAAAGAAAGGCGCGCATTTGAGTTCCACATCACCTACCCCTGTGGGCGTGGCCTTCCTCTCGGCCTTCTGGTAAGTGTAGTGTGCCTTTTAGTGTTCCCAAGTGGGTATGCTCTCTCACTTGTGCTGCTTAACCAAGTCTTAAGCCCATGTGGGTTCGTGCTCAGGACTGCCAAAATACCTGCCCTGCTTTCCAGTCTCCAACTTGAACATCCAGCTGACACCTATCCTGCAAAGCTGCCGGCCACCTTCCTTCCATTCTGGTGCAGCGCCCTATGTCATGGCGTTGCATGGGTCTGCCTCCAAGCAGCGGACCAAACTCCACGGCTATATATATATATATTCATATTAATACATTTCAAATAGTGAAACATTCTAAGCAGCCAAAATCACCCGTTCATACATTGGAAGATGATTCCAATTTAGGGGCCGATTACGATGCTGTCAGAAAAGGCTCTGACCATGGGTCGGAGCCTTACCGACAGCATCGTAATGTGCCAGTTGGATTGCTTTCCATCCATCTCATTACAATAGAGGCGGCCGGAAAGGAATCCGACCGGTCATTCCGACTGGCTTCCAATGGGCTCGGAGAGCCTGTCCGGCCAGTCAGAATGCAGTCAGTAATCTCAAGGGCAGCTCTTTCCACCCAAGGGATTACGATGTTGGATTTCAACAGCCTTTCTGTGCTGGCCTTTCTGACACAGAAAGGCTGCCTGAATTCGACTTTGGGGGCCCTCAGCAGGGCCCCCAGGGGTGCACAGCCTCCGGTTGTAGGCCGACGGGTTACCAATGATGCCCCCCTGTTGATCCCTGCACCCCGTGGCAGGCACCTTGAGGTGCCTGCCATGGGGTGCAGGGATGAACTGCATCTCTCATTTTACAATTGGAGTATGTATTCCGGACCGGAATACATGCCCCCATTGCAAAGTATAGGCATGCGACCGAACAGTGTTCGGTTTTATCCTAATTGGTCAGTCGGGACCGCCGACAGGGTGTCAGTCGGTCCCATGACCGAGATGATGTCGGGCGGAGGAAACTCCGCCCAACATTGTAATAGGGCCCATAATGCTGAACCATGATGATGAGTGTGTATGCCATCACAGAAACCTTACAGCTGTATTTTCAAACTAACATCAGCCACTGCTTCCAGGCACTCATGAAGCGCGGCAATCTAGTGAGCCTTAAAAGTATGGGTATTTTGCTTCCTCAGGGGTCTGTGTCAGCACAGACAGTGCACATTCATCTCGTTAGTGACAGTAAAAGGTGAACTCCTTGTCTGGTATTCCTTGGTGGGCCCACTGCAGAGTAAATTTCTGAGATCTAGGAAGGCTTCCATGTGTTTTTGTTACATGATACCAGGTCACTGATGTAATTATGTGTGAGTCTCTATAGGGGCTCCACCACAGGGGAAAAGTTGGGTATCCACAGGCAACAGTAGCCCACCATTTCCCGAAAACATTCTCACCTCTCTCTGTGGATGAACGCTTAATTTTCAAAACTGTGGAGACCCGCTAATGCAACACTCTCCTCGCTCCTTTGTCAAATTGGGGTCCTAGGTAACAAACCTCCTTCTGGCAGTGCTGCAATTTGTCGGGGGAATCTTGTGCATATGACACAGCATTTAGTCCGATGGAACATATAAGCTTGGCCAGTTGGAAACATAAAGATTAAACAGTGTGGGGCTCAGCGATGAGCTCTGAAGGACCACAAATGGCAGGGAGAATGACTCTGAGTGGAAATGACTCATTGCCAGCCTTTGAGATCTCTCAGAGAGGAAAGAGGACAATAGTTTCAGGGCTCTGTCGTTCCTGCAGGTGCTCTATCTCCAGGGGAGGAGAGATGGTATTAAAGGCCGCTGAAAGATACAACAGGATCACGGCCATGGCCAGCCCTGCATTGACTAGGCATCTGATGCTGTCCATCACACCTATCAAAGCAGTTTCAGTTTCATGATTACTACGGAAACCGTACTGCGATACACCTAACAGATCCTGTTCCTCCACATAGCCCATCAAAGTTTGATTACGGTGTTGCTCTAGGATCTTCACTGGTTCCAGAAGCAGAGAGATGGGCCGATAGTTCTTAATGTAGTTGGGATCGGGATTCCAATTCTTAAGTAAATGCCGTATCATGCCATCTTTCCATTGATGCGGATAGCGCCTTGTTGTGATAGTCGTTTTCAAAGTTGTCAAAGGGTGGGAGACCATGTTAGCCACCAGTTGCAAAATTGTAGGGGTGCAAGGCTCCAAAAGGGATCCTGATTTGATGTTAATGAGATGCAATACAATTAGATGTTGAGTCAGAGGCAGGAAGACCTCCAACATCCGCACATGATTCTCCTTGTCCTTTTCAGGTGCGCGTCTCGAATTCTGCTGTAATTCCCTACTGAGCCTAGCACATCTTTTAGAGTACGTAAAAGGATGAGGATGATGATAAGAAAGCCAACTCACTGTTGTGCATTATCCACACCACACACAGAAGACCTCAGGCCACTTTGGAAGCCCAGTGGAGAAGGTGCCTACTAGAACATCCTGATAGGTTCAAAGAATGCTGACAGTTAGTGTTCAGCTCCTATACCTCCAGGAAGGTGTATCTACCAGAGACAGGAACGAAAAGATGGGCCACCACAGTTATCTGTCACATCATATACGTTCACTCTACTGTATTTGTTTGCGTTGTACCTTTTACCTCTTTTAGGGCCATGACCCACACAGAATAATATCAGTTTCCAAAATAGGATGTGGAGGATTTTCATGTGGGTCATTACTGTTCCTGTTGAAAAATAAATAAAAGGTTTCCACTATTTGCTTATTTCTATACAATATGATGAGAGTAGGGGTCTGAATTTGGTGGAGAGGGCACTACATTACACCGGCGACAGAGTACCTTCTCTGCCAAACTCAAGCTCTGCTCTGCCCACCTGATTTAGAGGTGTGCGGGCTATAAGTATGTCGATGAAGGCTACTCTGGAGCCAACATACTACACTGATGGCCGGACGAAGTACGTGCCGTCAGAAGTGAATGTGAACGTCCAATTTAGAGTGGGTGATGGGATGGCTTTTATTTGCAGTCCATCACTGCCAAGTAAGATCTAATGGTGAGGGATAGTAACAAATAAAATATTGACCCCAAGGTCTGGGATCATTAGTTTTTGTCATTTTTCAGAAACAAACTCCTGCTATAGGAGCTTGTTTTTAAAAAATGAAAAACTTTGTGAAAGTTTGGCGGACAACCACAATGATGGTTTCTGCCAAAGTTAAACCTTTACTGTGGGCCTGGCGGACAGCTCTAGATTTGGCTGGGGGAGTTCCTCTAGGATGCAAACTGAAAGGTCTGCACACAACAGGAGATTTTATTGTGAAAAGAAAGGTTCCTATTCACAAAGGTAAATTTACATGTGTAGATTTACTCATGTGTAAAGCTGCTCCAGCATCCCGATGTAAGTTTACATTTTTCCACTATTCATCATTTCGGAGTGTAGATTTACAACTATGTGTAGACTTGTATGTCCCTATTCCCTCAGTTCACAGTATGAATTTTTTTTCATGCAAAATATACATGTAAAATAAATGTAAATATTTTTTCCTGGAACAAATATAATAAAACATTAGAGTACATTAGCATGGCACAATACATATTTAGTAAACAATTAAATAATGGGAGTATAATCATTTAATTTATAAATATTCATCTTTGTTCATTCATATCCACTTTGAAAACATTCATTATTTATTTATCTTTAAACAAAATAAAATTACCTTCACTTGCCTTTTTATTTTTAATTAGTATTTAGTTAATTTAGTAAACAGTTTGTGTAAATTAAATAAATTTGTAATTTTCAATACGATTAAAAATGTAATTTAATGATTTTTAAAGAAGCTTTCTATAAATGTTTTAAATAATAAAATATGTATTATTAATATTGTATAATTTTCATGAAATATATATATATATATATATATATATATATATATATATATATATATATATATACATAGAGAGAGAGAGAGAGAAATATATAGAAATATCTATACATATGAATATAAATGGATATAGATATATAGTTATATATCTATATATACCTATAGATATAGATATATATCGATATATATCTGTAGATTATATATAGGGATTTTAGATACAACTACAGCCAAAACTGCTGAATGGAATTACACCAAATTTGGCAGAAAGTTAGATCTTGGTCCAGAAAGATCTCTCTTTGCAATTTGGTGTACATCTGTTCAGTAGTTTTGGAGTTATTAAATAAAAAGATGTATGTATGTCTAGGGATGCTGACCCACTCAATGCCACCAGCAATGAGTTGCTGGCCGCAACCTGAGAGGAAAGTTACTATCAACATTTGATATATTGTGACTCAGTCTAGTGGGGGGAAAATACCACAGAAAACTGTATGAGGGGATAACCCTGATCCCACGGGAGTTATGGAGGAATCACCGAAGGATGCGCGGATCCATCGTGGTATTCAGCGCTACCCCATGTGAATGCACGATGAATATAGTGCTCAATTAAAAAAATGACACACACTCACACTGCTACTCACATACTCTCTCACACCCCTACACAAGCACTCACACATCTGCTCACAGACCCAAAAAACCACTCACACACCACTCACATATGTAGTCACAGATCCACACAACCACTCACACACCCACTCATACATCCATGCAGCAGCTCACAGACCTACACAGCCACTCACAGACCCACTCACCCACCCATACAGCTCCTCACAGAGCCACTCACAGACCCCCAGCCACTCACACACCCATACAGCCAATGACACACACACTCACAGACCCACTAAGCCACTTATACAGCCTCTCAAATACCTATTCGGCCACTGACACACCCATTCACAGACCTACAGAACCACTCACAGACCCAGAGAGCCACTCCTACTCTCTCTCACAAACTAATATAACCACTCACACATCCATTCACACACTGATCCATTTACACACCCACATATGCACTGACACACTCACTCCCCCACACACAAAACCACTCACACACCCACTTCCTGATCCACACAGTGAATCACAAACCCACTCACATGCCTATTCAGCCACGGGCACACCCATTCACAGCCCCGCACAAGAATCACACACTCACTCAAAGACCCAGAAAACCACTCATACACCCACTGTGAGACCAACTCAGCAAACCATACACCCAGTCACACACAGAGACACTCACACACTCTCTCATGCACCCACACAACCACTTACACACCCACTCACACATTCATACAGCCACTCACACACACATTTACATACCCATTCAGCCACTGACACAGCGCTCAATTAAAAAAGATACCCACACTAACACTAATACTCACACACTCTCTTACACCCCTACACAATGATTCCCACTCACAGACCTACAAACCACCCACACACCCATTTACACACCCACACAACCACTCACAGACCCACACACCCACACAAACACTCATACTCACTCACAGACCCACACAGGCACTCACACACCTACTCATCCATCCATACAGCCATTCACAGACCGACACAGCCACTAACAGGCCCACTCATATAGCCATACAGCCACTAATTCACCCACTCACAGACCCACACAGAATCCCACACAGGAAACATCTTTTACAATGCGGGGATTGCATCGCGATGCCATTACATCGCGGTTTTTACAACGCACGTCGTAACAACGACTTGTGCTGGATGGCGCTCTAGGACCAGGAATAGTATAATTTACTATCCAACACCTTCCCTACAGTACGTAGACTGGAGTTGGAATAGTAAATTATACTACTCCTAAGTCCAGCGCCCTCCAACGCAAGTCGTTGTAATGACTTGCCTTGGGAAAACCGCGATGTAATGTACCGTGATGTAAATTTATGCGGTGTAACGTCATACATCCTCTCACACTCACACACGCATACAAGCACTCACACACCCACTCACAGACCCAGAAAACCACTCACATACCCACTTACAGATCCATACAGCCGCTCACACATCCACTCACAAACCCACACAAGTACTCATACACACTCACAGACCCAGAAAACCACTCACACACCCACTCTGAGACAACACAGCAAATTATACACGCAGTCACAACCAGGCAAACTCTATCATGCAGCCACACAACCACTCTCAGACACATACCCACTTGCACACCCATGCAGCACACACACACCCACTCACAGATTCACACAGCTAGTCACAGACCCAGACAGCCTCTCACACACCCACTCATAGACCCATACAGACACATGCACATCCTTCACAGACCAACAAAGCCACTTGCACACCCATTTACAGACCCACACAGCCTCTCACACACCCACCCACACAACCATTCAGTCACTGGCACACCCATTCACAGCCCCAAAGAACCACTCACACACCCACTCACAGACCTACAAAACTACACACACATTCACTCACACAGCCACTCACAGACCCACACAGCAACATGCATACCTAGTCACAGACCCACACAGCCTCTCACACACCCATTCATATATGTAATCAGTCACTGACACACACATTCACAGACCCACAGAACCACTAATGCACCTAATCACAGCACTACAAAACCACTTGCACATCCACTCACAGACCCACACAGCCACTTACACACCCAGGATGTTATAGTTAGGAAATAGCATTGAAAACATAGAAATTCACTTTAAAAAACAAAGGTTACAAGGGTGTTATATTTAGGAAATAGAATTTAAAAAGCTTGAGAAATTCACTAAAAAACCAACCAAAGGTTACAGGAACAATAGTTTTTGCACAACTGTTAGGGGAAAAGTCCACCCACATAAATTGAACAATGGCTCACAGGGAATCCACAAGTTAATATATATTGCGCAGGAGCTCACAAAAGGGGGTCACAGAAGAGTCACGGGGATGAAATTATTTCAGATATAAGTGTGGAATTTACTGTGAATGTGGAACTTGCGTGAATGTATGTGTGTGACTGAAGTACCAGTGAGTGTATGGTTGTGGAGAGGTTGATGTGGGGAAACTATGTTATACTATGTATATTTATTTCGGTAATAATTTTCTATTTATTTGTTAAGTTATGATGTCTTATGCTTTGAATAACGAATATATTAATTTAATATGATAAAAAGAAAATAAAGATTTTGTACACTTACATCTGAAATTATTTCATCCCCGTGACTCTTCTGTTGCCCCTTTTTGTGAGCTCCTGCGCAATATATATTAACTTGTGGATTCCCTGTGAGCCATTGTTCAATTTATGTGGGTGGACTTTTCCCCTAACAGTTGTGTTTTCTTCCCCTGACGTCGGCCCCTCTGATTATTGACAATAGTTTTTGCACACAGAAAACCATAGAAATTCAGCAGTTATAATAAGAGTTATCTCAAGCAACTATACATTGTGCTCTAAGGTACCTTTAACTTGTGCCTTGCCATGCACTGCTAATTACCCCACATATTACATCACTCATATGATATATTCTATGACATTATGGATAATATCAGTGCAACATTTGCTATAAAATTATTGATGAAAAAACTGTGCATGGTGGGGGCGTATATATAGATATATTTGGAGATACCTAAAATGCATTGTCATGATTAAAACTAGTGGATTGCAATCAGGACTGCTAGCATTTTTCTTTGTGATTAAGAGACTGAGGAGCTTATTTACAAGCCCCTTGCGCTGCGAGTGCATCACTGTTTGTGACACACTGGCAGAGCAACCTGCTGCCCTATATTTACAAGGACACGTAAAGACACCCTGCGTGGCTTTTCGTCTCCTTGGAAATATGACCCCTTGAAATGCAACACTTTTTGTGAAAGGGGGGTGCCATGGGTGTTACTGTGGGTGTTTCCACGCAACACTCATGACTTCTGCCGCATTTCCATATTTACAAGAAATCGTACACTTGGAAATGTGCCAAAATGCTACGCGAGGCATAGGGATGCACACGTTTATTTCCTCTTTCTATGCATGCTGCATTCTGCAGCATGTGTAGGAAGAGGAAATCACTTCTTGTGATTATTTTTGTGCAGGAAGAGGTCCCTTCCTGAACAAAAACACTCATCCTCATGACACAGGCACCCTTGCATCATGGTGCAAGGGTGCCTGCCTCAGTGTATGGCAGTTAAATGTGCACCAGCGCAAGGGAAAGTAAAGGGATCCGTCATATCGTTGTAGACATGATGCATCCCTTTGCTTCGGAATTAACACAGCTCGGCGCAGCCAAATGGTGTGCGGCACCGCGCTGCGCTAATTCCTTGTAAATAAGGCCCTGAATTTTTTGTGAATATCTGAAAGGGTTGGCGCCCGATACCAGCCCCGTTGCCATGGAGAATGAGTGGCTTTATGGCAATCTTTCTGAAGGTATATCTATCAAATCAAACTTCTAAAAGAAAACAAGCAGCTCACAAGCCATGTGTCAAGGTGCTTGTAATGAATAAAAACCACAACACATTTCAACCTCACAGTCTTGTTCAAACGTGAGGTCAAAAGGAGTCTGTGGTATTTTCTGAAAAGCTTATGCAATTTGGAAGTGAAAAACACTTGAAGTTCTCAAAGAATTATTAAACAGGGAAAATCACAGAGTTTGGAATATAAATGGACTTGAATTGGGACTTAAGAACTTTACGTGGATAATCTGATGTACAGCTATCATAAGGATGAACTTGCATTGGAATTGATGGTATGGCAAAAATAATAAAAGACATGAACGGTATAGGATTGTGATTTACAACAATTGGGAAAGCTAACCTGTGATAAAGGAATTAATCAAAGGCATTGCATGTGTATACTGTACTGAATCAAAGCCACCTACATGGACCTACCTCTGCCCTTATGGACTTTGTTATAACACAAAATGCCAAAGAATATTGAAAAATAGGAAAGCAAAATCTTAATGCGTTCTGCTTCTCTCATGAGTAAAGATTTCATGGAAAATGCACAACTCTGCATTTTCCCTGGGAAATCATGTGAGTAACTTTTCCCACAGGGAAATAGTCTTTGTTTTGATGATTTATGAATTTTGTGATATGTTATTGGTGAACCAGGCATCAAGTTAATTGTGTGTTTTTTTTTACATTTCCTTTCCATGTAGCCAGTCTCATATATCTGTACGGAGGTTTTGTAGCTGTCCGCACAGTGAGCTCATCACCTCTAAGCATCACATGCTAGTCAATGGAGTAAAGCGGGATTATGTGCATACTACATGCTAGATGTGGCTTCTGGATCATTACTTCAGCGTGGAAGAGGGTGTTTCCATCTGAAGTCTCAAACTGCTCTACTGCTCTACCCTAGCAAAAGATTTAAAAAAAAAAAGAAAAACTATTGTCGCACTCTGATTCCTGCCCACTTTTCCTTTAAGCAGTAATCACCAGATCCGTAAATGCGCATAGATAAAATTGCATCATAATTTAATCTTTGTGTACCATGTTGACAGAAGCTACGAGATTAAAGGTTAAATTTAAATTAGTTAATTTGCTTAGGGATGATGCTTCTTAATTGTCACATGCTCTCCTCAAGGCCATTTCCCTGCCCTCCTCTTGCAAGCCCACCAGGTGTTTCAGTATTATTCCTATGTAAATGTAAATGTAAATGTATGAAACTTATATAGCGCAGGACTTACCCTGGGGCATCTCCGCGCTTGCTTAGGGAACCCGTCCTGGTATTCCCCTGTGAGAAACCCTGGCAGGGTATCCACAAGGTGAAAGCCAGGCATCCCGCCGCGAGGGGCCGATGTGGAGATTAAGCAAGCTATTGCCCAGAGTCGCAGAGTGTGACCCCGTGAGTCGAGTAGGCACCAGAGCGAGAATTGTCGAGACCGTGGAATTTATGAGCCCGAGACCCGCCGAGGCGGGGAATCGAACCCTGGTCCACAGTCGATCTCAGATTCCGGGTCTGCCGCCTCTAACCACTGAGCCACACTTCTCCACCTATATTGATCGTCTGGGTGTTGTAACACCTGTAGAGTCCTGCAGGACATGTAGTTTGTTTCCAGCCACTCCGCCAGGGATGGCCTTACACCCACACCACGCCCATCCAACACAGGCGTCACCAGTTAGGTGACCATGTCAATATAAGGACCCGCAAGCACGTGCTCGTGCCCAGTTGTCTACCCCACTAACTTGTACGTGTGGGGGTCATTCTTTATATGATATGTGGGCCTAGTGCCCAGAACACCAAATTGGCGACGAGGCAGACTGCTGCCAGCATGCACCTGCCGCTCTTGCATGTTGGAGCTCACGTTATGCATTGCTACTAACTGCTGAGGCTGCTTCTTGCTGCATGTGCCAGCCATCTCTTGTCCTGGTGAAGAGGGAGAGAAGCGGCGCTGTCGATGAAGATTTGGTGGGGAGCGCGGCCTGGCCCCGCAAGAAGAGAATACCATGTTATGCAACCCCACCACGAAGGAGGAGCAGCAGCACCGCCACTGCCAAGAGTATGATGGGAGCGCATCTTTCAGACACTTTGGGGAGGAGTGGCCCAATTACAGCGCGGCCAGACTGAGGGAGAATGGACTCCAGCTGGGTCCTGTTAGCAAGCCCATCGACCATGTGTCATCCACTCTTGCAGTGACTTGACCATGGTTCTGTCAGCGACCATGCAGCGGCCCCTGCACAGCCCACATGCACACCAGCACAGTCCACGCAGTCCCGTGGCGACCCATCAGAAAGGACCTCAAGGGAATCCCCGCACGAGAGATGGTCTGGAAGCTGATCCACTGATAAAGTACCGGGAGGCACCGGAACCTCAGTCAAAGACATCCAAACATTGTTGATGCCGTTCCAGTCCTAACAAGGTGGTACTTCACCGAATCAAGACACCCCAACAGAGAGATCTACAGCGGACCTCCATCGATGCTCCTGATGCACCCCGCCGTGAACTTTTTGACACCAACCACTTGCTCACTTTGCCACTGGATTCAAGCAAGCCGGGCTGAAGACGGCTAAAATGCCAGAAACCGGTCCTCGGAAGCTTGTGTCCGGTCCAGGGAAGGCATGGCTTGGCAGTTCGGGCTGGACTGTTCCCATGAGGCACTGGGTCAGACTGATTTGCATATGGCCATGTCTGAACTGGGGTGGTGGAGTGGGCTAAAGAACGGTGATGGATTGAACCCAGATCTGTGGACTGGGTGTGAGTGTTTGATTGGTTCCGATGCTCCGTCCGTCACCACCCCCTTTTGTACCACCAACCACTCCACAGCAAGAGCAGGCAGGACTGACCAACATTGTATGGGTGGACTCTAACCCCAACAACAGGCTGTTGAGGAATCCGGACTCCATCTACACCCGGTTTGTGCCCAGAGTCATCTGGTTAGACCATGGATGCATACAGGGGTGCCTGGGTGCTGCCAGCTGCACCTGTCCACCAGTCCAGTGCTATCCTGCAGACTGCCTTTTGAGACTGAGAGACTTAGTGGTGTCTAATTTGTTTTATTCATTCCCACAGGTTGGACTCATTTTGTTTTTCATTAACGTTTGGGAGGAATGTAGCGTCCAGCTGGGCATGTAGTTTGTTTCCAGCCACTCACCGAGGACTGGCCTTACACTCTCCCCCTACCTATCCAACACAGGTGTCACTGGTCAGGGGACCCTGTCAATAAAAGGGCCCGAGTGCATGTGCTCCTGGCCAGTTCTCTACCCCTACTAACTGGTGTGTGTGTGCGTGTGTGTGTCATTCTTTATATGATATGTAGGCCTAGGGCCCAGAACATCAGAACGCCCCTTTCAGAGTCTCCTGCCCCAGCCCTGTTTATGGAGTATTTGCCTTGCTAAGTCTAAGTAGTTTGACATCTTTTTTTTACGAGAGGCAAATACATTGCACATCAAATGCAAATGTAAACCAAGGATATTTTCATATTACCTTGACTCATGGAATTAATTTCATATTAAAGTTGGCACATTCAGATTCGTAATGTCATGGTGGTTTTGTTTAATTCTAATTTTCATATTTTTCCTATTCTACATCAGTTATTGGCTCTGTTTCCATATACAGTTAGCTGAGTGACAGGCAAAATTCAGACCAGACCTGCTGGTTGCCAAGTATGTTGAGCAGAATAGGCATGTACAGGGTTACACTGGAAAAAAGAGCACCCTGCAACTGGAACAAAAGAGAAAGTTATGTTTATGTTTTGGAACTACAAAAGATCAAGCATTTGCTGCAACAGGAGCAACAGCTCTGTGTGGCTCTTGTCTCCAACTGACCTCGAATAGAGTTCCATCCTCCTATATTCTTCCTCCAACATCATACCACACTTCAGACAATAATATATCTATAGGAATGTGTGTAGTAACTGGGCGCATCTACAGGCTACCACACACCCTACCTCATAATAATACATTCCCAGTACTGGTGTATTGTAATCCTATTTGAAACATACAACTTGAAGTTTAAGGTAATTAGCGTTTCTTAAATGCACAGTCGCATTTAGGAAATGTTACATGCATCTCAAATAGGGAATCGTAAATTGTGATCACCTAAATGCTTTTGCAATTTAGGTAATCGCAAAAAATTGTGATTACTAATTTTTCTAGTTGCAAACGGGCGATTCTTCGAATCGCTCCGTTTGCGACCGGTAAAATGCTTGATGCATGTGTCCTTAAGTGTTTTCGGGCTTTTTAGGTTGGAAGTCTAATGGCGTTTGCACCATGCAACAAACTTATATCTGTTTTGAAGACTCATGTTCTTCACTTACTGTCTCAGTTAACCCCTTGCATGTGCATGACGGAACCACGCCGTCATGAGCCATGGCCGGCGTGTGCTCATGACGGCGTGGTTCCGTAATGCAGCTGCAGCTCCGCCCAGGCACTAATAATTCCCTGCGTGTGCGAGCGAATTAATGAGCGGGCGGGGTTGTGAAGGAACCACGCCGTCATGAGCACACGCCGCCCGTGACGAATTTGGGGAAAAAACAGGATGTGTTTTGTCAAAAAGAACAAGGGAGAAAGTGGTGTATAATAGTATTTCTAAAATTAAAGACTTACATGGGGTGTTACAAGAGACTAAGGAAGGCGTGTTAACTGCCTTTCAAGGGTTCTATCAACAGTTATATACTGATGAGTCAGGCAGGGTGGGGGCTGGCGATTATCTAAGGGATTTGATTCCAACAACTCTGTCGGAGGCACAAAAGACAGCTTTGTTGGCTCCACCAGATTGGGAAGAAATCGAGGCTGCAATTTTAGGTTTAGCTCAGGGCAAGGCCATGGGACCGGATAACATCCCATTGGAATTCTACCGAATTTTTAGGAATATATTAAAAAAAGAATTAGTGGAAGTTTGTCAACAAGCATTTCTGGGGAAGGCTCCGTGCTCTTGGTCGGAAGCTACTATTGTAGTCTTCAAAAAAAAAGGCAAAAAAGCGGAGGAGAAGAGCTCGTATCGGCCGATATCATTATTGAATTCAGACAGCAAAATGTATTCTAAGGTAATTGCTAATCGGCTAAATAATCTGATGCCGGGGTTAGTTTCTCCTAGACAACATGGATTCATACAGCACAGAGGCACCACAGATCACATAAGACGGATCATATCTTTGCTGGACTGGGCTCAGGGTATGCAGTCTCCTGTCGGCGTGGTCCTGCTGGACGCCGAAAAAACGTTCAACAGGGTCACCTGGGGCTTTTTATGGTTGGTTTTAGAACGGAAGGGGTTACCTGTAGAATTTGTAAGGGCAATTCAGACTTTATATTCTCATCCGTCTGCTGTTATCCGAATCTCTGGGAAGGTGTCAGGGAAAGTGTCAATAGCAAGGGGTACAAGACAAGGGTGTCCTTGTTCCCCCTTGCTGTTTGCCTTATATATTGATCCCTTTATCATCAGCCTAGAGAAAAATATTGTGATTAAACCTGTAAAGATAACGATTTATGATTTTAAAGTTTGTGCATACGCGGACGATATCGCGATTGTGACATCAGATATGGCTGCCGCATTACCAGCCATTATAGAGGCTGCTGATATATGTGCTCGATTCTCTGGTTATAAATTGAATGTTGACAAGACGCAGCTTATCCATTCAGAAGCCGGCTGCCCAGAGAATATCAAGTTTGAAAAAGAAGCTAACTATTTAGGGATTAAGATTTCAGCCAAAACTGAAGAAATTATTCCTATAAACCTTGACCCCATAAATATTTCTTCTAATAAATTACTAGAAAGAATAAATAATTTAAAATTCTCACTCCTTGGGCGCAGCAATGTGCTTGAAATGCTTATTTTTCCTAAGTTTTTGTATGTATTTCGGTCTATCCCCTTTATTATCTCCTCTGGCTATTTTTCCCGAATAAAAAGAATGTGCTCTAGATTTCTCTGGGGATATCATCGGGCTCGTAGAGCATTACATAAATGCAAGCTGCCCCAAGAAAGAGGAGGCTGGGGTATACCGAACTTTCAGTTCTACCACTGGATTGCGATATTGCAGCATATGGGAATTTTAATTTCTCCTGAAGATTCTAGCGAGGATTTTTCTATGCCCTCTATTTATGAGATGCTCTTGGGTGCGGAGGCCAAACAGTGCTTAAATCGGATTATCGAGCCCAGTAATTACAAAAAAACTAAATTCAAGATATTTATTCCGCCTATGTTATATGGAGGACAATAAAAAAAAGGCTTAAAATAGGCCCCAATATAAATATGTATACTCCTTTGCAGAATTGCTCTTTTCTTCCAGACTTTTTTCGAGATGGGGTGATGCAAAGATGGCATAATTTGGGGATATGTAATTTTGGAGATTTGTTTCAAGGGAATGACTTTGCTTCTCGTGACTATTTAAAGAAGGAATATAATCTACACCACATTGATTTCTTTAAGTATCTTCAGATACGCAGTTTTTGTGTTCAGAAACTTTCAAAACAACTGATCCCACCGGGGAAAATTAGGATAGTGGAAGCCATAAAGAAACGGAATAAAATAGGACCTCTATACCAGCTGCTATTGGAGAAGGAAGGAGATGACTTAGAGGATAGGGCATCTAAATGACAAAATAAGCTAAGTGTTGAGTATGTAAATTTGGAGAGAAGTATAGAGATATCGATTAAGGTATTACTCAATGGATCAATGATTAGCCAACACTTTATGTAAGCCTTTGAGTTATATTATACGCCAGGGAAACTGGCAAAATGGAATTCAGGGCGAGGGACGAATTGTAACCGATGCAATCTATACGCAGCGGATGCCGCTCATATGTTGTTGGACCCTGCCTCATGGCGTGGTCCTACCCCTCCCGCATGGTGGGTCCAGGACGATATCGGCCCTCCACCCAGCATCGGGCAGCCCTTTTGCCCGACACTGCACGCCCCAACATTGCTGGTCCGGCCACCATCCCGGACCCCCACTACCGACCTGGCTCCAGCGTGGGCCCCTCACGACCTAAGCACGAGGCTGCGCCCGACTCCATCTTGGGCCCACCACATCACGACCACGTGGCCTCGGCCCCGGCCCAGGCCTCAGCACAGCCCAGACATCGAGGCACCAAGATCCACCCAGGTGGTCGAGTGGCCACTCGACAGATCCCGGAGAAAAGGGTGTTTCGATGGCCCTCCAGCCGTCCCCGGACGCCTGGTTTCGATCGCCCCCCGGCCTCCCTGGGCGCTGGCTCCACCCCCCTGCTGGGTGTCTGGACACCATCATCCCGGCCCCTCTGACCCCCAGGCGCGAGGGTCCGGACATCAAAGGACTCCAGTCCTATATCTGGGCCAGCCCTGGATTAGGACGTCAGTTGTATCCTGGACTGGAAAGCCCTGCTGACGCTGTCACGGCCGACCCCAGAAGAACTCATTTTCCTGGAACCTTACGAGATCTTGAGAGCCTGCTGGCGCTGCCGCGGCCCACCTTTGCCGAACCATCTTGAGAGCCTGCTGGCGCTGCCGCGGCCCACCGTTGCCGAACCATCTTGAGAGCCTGCTGGCGCTGCCGCGGCCCACCTTTGCCGAACCATCTTGAGAGCCTGCTGGCGCTGCCGTGGCCCACCTTTGCCGAACCATCTTGAGAGCCTGCTGGCGCTGCCGCGGCCCACCTTTGCCAAACCATCTTGAGAGCCTGCTGGCGCTGCCGCGGCCCACCTTTGCCGAACCGTCTTGAGAGCCTGCTGGCGCTGCCGCGGCCCACCTTTGCCGAACCATCTTGAGAGCCTGCTGGCGCTGCCGCGGCTCAACCTCTCGGAACCCCCCGGCTCGAGGATTGAGAGCTGTGCGCAGGGTATCCCTTCATACACCCCAACCGAGACTGTCCCGCTTCCCTGACCCCCCTTTTCCGAGACTTTACAGACCCCTCGGTTTACTTGTACATATCGCTGGGAACCAGCCGCCTTTACTTCCTGATAAAGCTTACGAACTCGACCTCTGGTGTGGTGTCCATTTGTGGTGTGTGGTTACTCTGCTGTGCGATCCTAGGAGAGGGCCCTCACCCAGGAGGCCTCTCAGTAACGCTCGGCTACTTCTTGACGGAGAGGTGGACCTAGGGGTGGTCAGTCAGACATCTTCTGCCTCCCCCGGGGTCGCCTTTCTAACATTGGTGGCAGGCGACGGGATCCGAGCCGACGCAGATCGTACAAGAGAGTAATTCACTCACTACCGAGAAAAACACACCGCGACCATGACTACTCAGGAAACCAGACCGACAGCGGAATTCCAGAAAGAAAAGATGGAAGATTACAGCCACAAGGAATTAAAACAATTTTGCAAAGACCTAGGCATCGCTACCACGGGCCTCAACACCAAAGAGGATTTTAAATCAGCCCTGCAAGCCTGGGCGGACGCCGATAACGCGCCGCCCCAGAATGAAGATAACCCGGGCCCGAATGGACGCCCGGAGACCGACGCGAACCCAGCGGGGGAAAGACCCGCAGATCTAGACACGGGCCTCCCCCACGGAGACGCCCGGGAACGAGAAAGGAACCGGCTCCACAAACTGGAGCTCGCCCGACTCCGACAAGAAGGAGAGATACAGCTGGCAGAAAGGAAATTAGCCCTCGAGCAACTACGGCTGGAAGGAGACCTAGAGGAAAGGCGAAGACAATGAGACCTCGAAGAAAAGAAACTCGTGCTCGAGCATGAGCGCGGCCTCAAAGAACTGGAAATCAAGGCCAAGACAACGGAAACCGGCACCGCCGGGGGTAAGGCCTCACCCCCGCCGGGGGACACGAAGGTGCACATACCCAAGGAGGTCGTCAAAGAATACTATAAGAACGACGACATCCAACAGTGGTTCAAGGCCTACGAGGTCGCCATGACCGCCCATCGAGTACCCCTCAAAGACTGGGGCGCCGGCTTATGGGGGAAGTTCATCAACGAGGGGAGAGACGCCCTGCTAGAGCTCCCCGACGCCGAGATTACCTCGTACGAACACATGAAGACAGCCCTCCTCACTCGCTACGGACTCACCCCCGAAATGTACCGGCAGCGATTTCGAGACTGTAAAAAAATCCCCGGTACCACTTGGGTGGAGTACGTGAACTTTTACAGCAGAGCTTTCGAAGGGTGGATCAGAGGCTGCCAGGTCACCACCTACCAGCAGTTGGTCGACCTCATCCTATGGGAGCATCTTTCCAATAATTGCTTCGTCGAACTCCGGCAGCACCTCCTCGACAGCAAATTGACAGAGCCACGAAAACTCGCTGTCGAGCGGATAGATGGGTGAGCAACCGAGTTCCCCGGAGTCCGATGGGAGACTACGGCCGGGGATCCCCGGGGAACCACCGACCACGAGGTGGCGGAGGAGGCCAGAGCAGGGGCCGAGACACCCCCGCGGGGTCATCCCCTACCTCCCCGTCGCCATCCCTGGGTTGAAGGGGAGGCCCCCCAGCAAGACCCGGGCCCCGCCCGAATGTTACGTGCCAAAGATGCCAGCGGCAGGGCCATTATGCGAACGACCCTCTCTGCCCGATGAACCAGTCCCCCGAGCCGCCAGATCGCGGCCGCCGCCCTGAGTGCAGAGGGAGGCGAAGAAGAGGGTGACGACACCGAGCAGGCCGAGTGGGAGCCCGCAGCCATGATCTTAGCATGCCTGGGTGATCGAGACATGATCCCCCGAGACCCGATCCCAGGTAACACCCAGAAATACCGCCAATGGGTCACCATCAATGGACGCCGGGCCGAAGCCCTCCAGGATACTGGAGCCAGCGTGACGGCGGTCCGCTGCCACTTGGTGACCCCAGAACAAATTCTCCCCAACGTCTTGTTCCCAGTGCGGTCGGCTGACAACTCTGAAAGTTTTTGCCAGATGGCCCGCATCCCCTTCGAGTGGGGAGGGGTGTCGGGCATGCTGAAAGTGACTGTCCGAGACGATGCCCCCGTGGACTGCCTCCTCGGGAACGACCTGGAAAGCTCCCTCTGGGCCGGCATAGAGCGGAGAGAGCATCTGGGGATGCTAGGCCTTCCCGAGTGGGTTTGTGCGACCACCCGCTCCATGTCCACCCGGGCCTCCCCCCCCACGGAGGAAGCCCCGATCGAGGAGCCGGAGTGGCCCGCACCTCCACCGCCCGCTGTCCCTGAGGATACCGACCCTGAACCCGGCCCCCCGGGGCCCAGCCATGAGGAAATCACCGAGCTCGGCCACCTGCCGGAACTAGCTCAGTGGCGCCAAGAAGGTGGCCCCACCCGCGAACAATTCCGACAAGAACAGAGCACCTGTCCCTCCCTCGAGGGAATTCGACGACAAGCCGCCACTCAAGCCGCTGGAGACCCTGCGGGGTCCCACTGGGTCTATTGGGACAACGACCTTCTCTACAGTGAACAGAAGATTGCCGAACTAGGGGCCAGCCGGGTGCTGGTCGTTCCCCTCCGATTTCGAGACTTCCTCTTGAACTCAGCACATGATGTGCCCCTCGTCGGGCACCTGGGGCAGGACAAAACTTACAGCCGCCTGGTGACTCATTTCTACTGGCCGAAAATGCGCAACGATGTGCACAATCACTGCAGATCCTGCCCGACCTGTCAAGCCAGCGGGAAGAGCGGGGGGAAAGTCAAAGCCCCGCTCCAGCCGTTTCCCGTGGTCACCACCCCCTTCGAGCGAGTGGGGATAGACATCGTGGGGCCCCTGGACCCCCGCACCCCTCAAGGGCACCGCTTCATCCTCGTGCTGGTGGACCATGCCACCCGATATCCGGAAGCCATCCCCCTCCGAACCATCACGGCCCCAGTAGTAGGCCGAGCTCTAATGGGGATCTTCTCCAGAGTCGGCTTCCCCCGAGAAGTCGTGAGTGATCGGGGCACAAACTTTATTTCCAAGTATATGCGATCCCTGTGGCAACAGTGCGGGGTCACATATAAGTTCACCACCCCGTATCACCCCCAAGGAAATGGACTTGTGGAGCGGTTTAACCGAACACTGAAGGGAATGATCAAGGGCCTCGAGGAGCCACTACGACGCAAATGGGATGTTCTGCTGCCTTGCCTCCTGTTTGCGTACCGCGAAGTACCCCAGAAGTCCCTGGGGTTCAGCCCCTTCGAACTATTGTATGGGCACCCGGTCCGGGGCCCCCTCAGCCTGGTCAAAGAAGGCTGGGAGACGGCTGCCCGAGGTGGTCCACCAGATGTCTACCAGTACCTCCTGACCCTCCGCAACCAGACTCGGAAGTTCCGGGAACTTGCCGAAGCCAACCTTGAAGCCAGTCAGGAGGAGATGAAATGCTGGTATGACCAGAACGCCTCGTCCATCGAATTCGAACCGGGCCAGCAGGTCTGGGTCATGTCCCCGGTTGAACCTTGTGCCCTCCAAGACAAGTGGACGGGGCCCTTCAGAGTGGTGGAGCGCAAGAGCCCCGTCACCTATCTGGTGGACATGGAGTCCCCCAGGAACCCCCTCCGGGTTCTACACGCTAACCGGCTCAAGCCGCACTTTGCCCGCACTGAACTAAGCCTGCTGTTAGCGACCGATGAAGGAGCTGAAGACGACTCCGAACCGCTGCCAGATCTCATGAGCACCACTGAGAAGGACGGCTCCATCGAAGGGGTCATGCTCTCCTCCACCCTGACCCCGGAGCAGCACCATGACTGCCGGCAGCTGCTGGGGCAGTTTGCAGATCTGTTTTCCCTCACCCCTGGAGTCACCCGGTGGTGTGTCCACGATATAGACACCGGAGACAGCCCGCCTGTAAGACACCGAGCTTTCCAAGTGCCCGATCGAGTTCGGGCCTGCATCCAGTCCGAGGTAGCCAAGATGCTAGCGCTGGGGGTAGTCGAACCCTCCGACAGTCCGTGGGCCAGCCCAGTTGTCCTGGTCCCTAAAGCCGCCGCCCCTGGCACACCCCCGGAGCTCCGGTTCTGTGTTGGCTACCGGGGGCTGAGTGCCGTCACCAGGACCGACGCCCATCCCATCCCCCGGGCGGATGAACTGATCGATCGCCTGGGGGCTGCGAAGTATCTCAGCACCTTCGATCTCACGGCCGGATATTAGCAGATCGGCCTGACCCCTGGAGCGCAAGAGCGATCAGCCTTCTCGACCCCTGATGGCCACTACCATTTCAAGGTGATGCCCTTCGGCATGAAAAACGCCCCGGCCACCTTCCAGAGACTCGTGAATAGAGTGCTGGCCGGGCTAGAAGAATTCAGTGCCGCCTATCTAGACGACATTGCGGTGTACAGCCGCCACTGGGGTGAGCACCTGACCCACCTCCGAGAGGTCCTGTTGGCCCTCCGACGGGCCGGACTAACCATAAAGGCCAGCAAGTGCCAGATCGGCCAAGGGTCCGTGACGTATCTGGGACACCAGGTGGGAAGCGGCCGGGTGGCTCCCCTCCAGCCAAAGATTGACGCCATCCGGGCCTGGGAGCCCCCAATCACCCAAACAGTCGTCCGAGCCTTCCTGGGGCTCACAGGATACTATTGGCACTTCATCAAAGACTATGGAAGCATTGTGGGGCCCCTCACAGAACTGACCTCCAAGAAGCTACCCCAGAAGGTGTGCTGGACCCCAGAGTGCCAAGCAGCCTTCGAGACTCTAAAGACTGCCATGTGCACCGCCCCTGTGCTCCAGGCCCCCGACTACAGCCGAGAGTTTGTGGTCCAAACCGACGCCTCGGAGCACGGCATTGGGGCGGTCCTCTCCCAAGTGAACTCTGAGGGAATCGACCTTCCCGTTGCCTTCATCAGCCGGCGGCTGCTAGCCAGAGAACAGCGCTGGAGCACCATCGAGAGGGAAGCCTTCGCCGTCGTGTGGGCCCTAAAGAAGCTCCGGCCCTACCTCTTCGGCACCCACTTCCGGGTCCAGACCGACCACCGGCCCCTGCGGTGGTTGATGCAGATGCGGGGCGAGAACCCGAAACTGTTGCGATGGTCCATCTCCCTGCAAGGGATGGACTTCACTGTGGAGCATCGCCCCGGCAACGACCACGCCAATGCTGACGGCCTCTCCAGATTCTTCCGCCTCGGCGAGGAGAATCCCCAAGAAGATGGGTGACTCTCCCCTGCCTTCAGCTGGGGGGGACGCGTGTTGGACCCGGCCTCATGGCGTGGTCCTACCCCTCCCGCATGGTGGGTCCAGGACGACATCGGCCCTCCACCCAGCATCGGGCAGCCCTTTTGCCCGACACTGCATGCCCCAACATTGCTGGTCCGGCCACCATCCCGGACCCCCACTACCGACCTGGCTCCAGCGTGGGCCCCTCACGACCTAAGCACGAGGCTGCGCCCGACTCCATCTTGGGCCCACCACGTCACGACCACGTGGCCTCGGCCCCGGCCCAGGCCTCAGCACAGCCCAGACATCGAGGCACCAAGATCCACCCAGGTGGTCGAGTGGCCACTCGACAGATCCCGGAGAAAAGGGGGTTTCGATGGCCCTCCAGCCATCCCCGGACGCCTGGTTTCGATCGCCCCCCGGCCTCCCTGGGCGCTGTCTCCACCCCCCTGCTGGGTGTCACCCGGCCCCTCTGACCCCCAGGCGCGAGGGTCCGGACATCAAAGGACTCCAGTCCTATATCTGGGCCAGCCCTGGATTAGGACGTCAGTTGTATCCTGGACTGGAAAGCCCTGCTGACGCTGTCACGGCCGATCCCAGAAGAACTCATTTTCCTGGAACCTTACGAGATCTTGAGAGCCTGCTGGCGCTGCCGCGGCCCACCTTTGCCGAACCATCTTGAGAGCCTGCTGGCGCTGCCGCGGCCCACCTTTGCCGAACCATCTTGAGAGCCTGCTGGCGCTGCCGCGGCCCACCTTTGCCGAACCATCTTGAGAGCCTGCTGGCTCTGCCGCGGCCCACCTTTGCCGAACCATCTTGAGAGCCTGCTGGCGCTGCCGCGGCCCACCTTTGCCGAACCATCTTGAGAGCCTGCTGGCGCTGCCGCGGCCCACCTTTGCCGAACCGTCTTGAGAGCCTGCTGGCGCTGCCGCGGCCCACCTTTGCCGAACCATCTTGAGAGCCTGCTGGCGCTGCCGCGGCTCAACCTCTCGGAACCCCCCGGCTCGAGGATTGAGAGCTGTGCGCAGGGTATCCCTTCATACACCCCAACCAAGACTGTCCCGCTTCCCTGACCCCCCTTTTCCGAGACTTTACAGACCCCTCGGTCTACTTGTACATATCGCTGGGAACCAGCGGCCTTTACTTCCTGATAAAGCTTACGAACTCGACCTCTGGTGTGGTGTCCATTTGTGGTGTGTGGTTACTCTGCTGTGCGATCCTAGGAGAGGGCCCTCACCCAGGAGGCCTCTCAGTAACGCTCGGCTACTTCTTGACGGAGAGGTGGACCTAGGGGTGGTCAGTCAGACATCTTCTGCCTCCCCCGGGGTCGCCTTTCTAACATATGTTCTATAGATGCCCTAAACTGTTGCAATTTATTACTGATATTGAGTTTTTTTAACGAACAGCTTGAGTATTTCAGTTAAATTAACGGCTCCACTGGTCATTTTGGGGTGTGATGAAAGCAAACCTTTTCAGATCTCAGAAGCAGAGGAAGGTTTTATTTTTATCTGCATGTCAGTATATCGTTCATGCATCACATCTCAGTGGCTTGATGAGGAACCACCAAACTTTATTACGTGGCAAACTAAATTATTGTCTATGTATCATCTTGAGATTTCATTGTATAAAATTAAGGGCATCAGGAAAAAAACTTTTGGATATAAATTATGGTCTCCAATTATTAACTGGGTAGGACGGTAAGAGAAACCCAAGGTATCATTCATATTTTCTATGTATCTTATGAGACAAACTGATTTAGTGTCTATGTATTATCTTGAGATTGCATTGTACGCAACTAAGGAAAGTATGGGATATATTCTAATGTCTATGATCCATGTTTTTTTTTTTTAAGTCTTGCCTTCTTCTACTAGCCGTGGCTTTCTTTTGAACTGCTTTAAAGGATATGATGCTGTTTGTGGTCTGATAAACTTAAGTTGTATTTTGTTTTTTTTTTCCCTGCTGAATGTATGCTGTCATAAAAACTTAATAAAATAAAAAATAAATAAAAAAAGACACCGCCAGCCATATTAGGATGGGCCACGGAAAGGCCTTTGGTCTTTGGGCCCCCAGGGTGAAGGGGGGGTGGGAGTTGCACTTGGGGGGTACCTATGGTACCCCGCAGCATTTCAATGTACACCATGACAGGCACCGCACGGTGCCTGTCATGTTGTGCATTGAAATGTACAACGTGCAGTTTTTGCATTGCGGCGGCCGGTGCTTCAAGCACCGTCCGCCGCAATGTAAAAAATGCGGGATGCACCCGCCACTGTGGCGGATGCATCCTAATTGGGGGCACGGTTCCTCCGCCCTTGTGGCGGACGGTACCGGCCCCCGACAGGATGGCGGACGGACTTTGTCCGTCCGCCATCCTAATGGACCTCTAAGTTCTCATGTTAGTTCACAGAGTCCCAGAAGTGGGAACATTTGGCAAGGAAATTATGGTAATGATAATATTGCGTCAATGGTCCCACATCTCTTAACTGCACACAGGGTTGAGCACACTTACAAGTTCTCCAGATGATCACAGCACACCTTCAAACCTCATGCACAATACCAAAATTCTTCCCACATAGACCACACTAAAAACACTCCATGAACTATGCACAGCAAATGGAGGAACCTCTTACGCGACCACCTTGAATCACTCTGGGGCCTTGCCAGGCGCAGGAAAACGCTATACGATTGAACACTGATTCACAAAGGGACTTACGACTTGTAACGTTACAAGTGCGGAGCCGCTGCACTTGGGGCAGAATCAGGGCCAGACCGGCTGTAAAGGGCACCAAGCGGTTTCCCGGTGGGCCGCCGGGGAGGGCGTTTTAGTTAACGGGGGCCTGCAATATCGTCCCCCGGTAACAAAATCGGCCGAAACCGGCCCTTGCAAACAGCTCGGCCGCACCCCTTCAGTCCCCCCAGGGAGGCCGGCCGAGCAGTTTGCCAGGGCCGGTTTCAGTTCCCAGTACGGCCCTGGGCAGAATCATTCGCCTTAAGAGCCTATATATAGTTTGTCATAATGTGGCTGGAGTAAAGTCTATATACAATGTATATATATCCAAAAGAACATAAAGTAATGGCTCTGACAACTTGACTAAAGTCCCCAGGAGGGGCAGGCAGAATTTATTGCAGGTAACAAAACAAAATAATTTCCAGCTGTTCTGACATTTTGGTGAATAATATTGAGATGTGGGTCCTTTACACAATACAGCGTGCATGTCCAAGTAAAAACCAGGGGCCATATTTACAAGAAAATGGTGCGGCATAGTGCCAAAAGCAATTTTGCTGCTGCCGAGCTCTGTCATTTTCTAAGTGCAGAAATAAGCTGTATTTACAACAATACCGTGCATTCCTGTACTCACACTTGTGCCTGTGCAATAAAGCAGCCCAGCGCCAACACAGGCACCCTTGCACCATGGTGCAAGGGTGCCTGCATTGCAGGGATAATTCTTGTTGTGCAGGAAAGTACACTTTACGGCACAAAAACAATTGTCAATGGCGTTTTGCTCCTTCTATGTGTACTACAAAATAAAAAGAGCAAAAAAGGAAGAGAAATATTTCTCCTCGTTGCACCGCTCGTATACCTACACTTTTGGCGTTGCCTCAGATTTACAGATCCTTGTAAATCTGGAGCAGTGTCAAAAAGCAATGGGTGTTGCATGGGAACACCCACAGCAACACCCATTACATGCCCTTTTGCCACAGAAAACTGCGTGGAGGAGGACCTTATTTACAAGGCGGCATTAATCCATGCAAAGTGGCTTAGCGCATCCTTGTAACTATGGAGCATGGCACAGAACCACCGGAGAGTTGTAAAAAGTGACGCTACAGTGACACAATGACCTTGTAAAGATGGCCGCCGGCATTTTATAAACTGGTGAATTCTGCTATGTTTCACCTGTCTAAATTTAACAGGCGGTGTTAACAACGCTGCGATAAACATCACACTACTGTGATCCCTGAGCATATACGGTAATTGCAGCTGGGATAAACACAACACTTTTTATAATTGTGATCCCTGAGTAAATACGGTAATTACAGCTGCGATAAACACCACACTACTTATAATTGTGATCCCTGAGTATATACAGTAATTACAGCTGCAATAAACACCACACTACTTATAAGTGTGGTCCCTGAGCAAATAGGTTAACTTTCAGGCGAGGTAAATATCACACTAGTTCTAATCGCAATTTCACTGGCCAGTTGTAATCAAGCACTATATTGATCCTGGGATCAGCTTGGAACATGTTCTCTAGGGAAGGAAAGTGGCAATGTATTATGTGTTTTTATCTCTTTTTTGAACAGATGTAGCAAATGATTGATTTGATGTTGGGAGTGAGCGCTCCTGACCCAGGGAGCACTCCCTCTGAAAAATAAATAACGTTACAACGCAAACAATTACAACACATGTTTTTACAACACGGTTTTTAAATCGCAACTACCATTACAACGCATGCCATTACAACACATTTTTAAAAACCGCCAATACAACACATTCCATTGCAATGCATACCATTACAACACATACCATTACAACGCATAATACTTTTAGGGCAACAGTAGGGTAAGTGTTGGATAATGTAGAGGTAAATATTACTGTTCCCACTCCAGTGAGTGCAACAGTAGGGTAAGTGTTGGATGGTGTAGGGGTAAAAATTACTATTCCCACTCCAGTGAGTGCAACAGTAGGGAAAGTGGTGGATAGTGTAGGGGTAAAAATTACTATTCCCATCTACCCCAAAACCCATCCCCACCCTAAAACTAAAAAATCTCTGTTACTTACCTTATAATGCATTCTAATGACATGGATTGTAATGGTATGTGTTGTAATGGCATGCATTGTAGTGACATGCGTTGTAATGCATGCGTTGTAATGGCATGCAATGTAAAGGCAGTTGCGTTGAAACAGCTGCATTGTAAAAGCAGTGCGATGTAATGACTGCGTTGCAATGGATGTTTCCCCTCTGAAAGAATGTCTTAGAGTTTTAGTTTTCTTCACTGAAGGAATATCAAGAAGGAGAGTGTTGGTGCTCCTAGGTTTTTGTTATTCCTGCAGAATATCATCATCATTTCATCTTTATTTCGACAATGTTGTCATAAAAGAGCCACATTAAATTAAGCAATTAAAAATTGGTACATTGAATCATTACACAGTAAAAACTACAATCATCGCGTATCCTAGGAACTAATTCATCACAGCAAGGTGCATGACAGTAAACATAAATACATGCATGATCAACTGATAGCCCTGCTCAGCTAGAGTTAAAGGTCAAGCTCCCTAGCAACTATACAGATATATCTACTAAATCCTATTTCCAACGATATTCACATATTTCCTTCTAATGTTCCACATGGCTGCTAAAAATTTAGTCACAGCAAAAACAATTAGCGGAGAAAGATCAGTTTTAAATATTCTATGAGCTTGGGAACAATGCCTAATCCTCAAATTTTTGCAGATCGGAATAATTTACTTCTTTCTAGATTTATGGTAAGCAGGGCGTAGACACCACTTGCTCTTAAGGGCTCTGATTGGCAAAGAGCCATGTCTCCATTGGAGATACAACTTCCTTGAAACCGCTGGACTAACATCGTCGAAGACAGACTCAAACTTATAAAAATCTTTAGACATAAAAAACATGGCGGACAGAGTACCAGTTTGGGCATTCGAACAGCAAGCAATTAGGTGACTTTCATGGTACAACTTAACTAGGTGCTTGCGCGATAAATTTCTACAAGCATGCTCCGGGTCGGACCACATAGGCGAGAGTCCTAGTCTCTCAAATTCCTCTCTTAGGTATTTCAACCATGGGAGTTTCCGGGCATTCGGGAGACTTAAGACCTCTGAAAGCTCTTGCCTACAGATCTTGAGCTCTGGGGTTACCCAGAGACGCCTCCAGAAGGTTAAGGGTTTGAGGCCCACTTTCTCATTTATGGGTCTAAGGCCCAGGTCAAGCCTGAGCGGCAGTAGTGGTGTACTAGGGGGCAGTGATACCAACTGTCTTAAAAATTGGTTCTCTGTGACGGCGATCGCGGGCGCACACTTGTGCCCCCACAATTCACTGCCATGGATTGCTGCCCCACGTGCCTGCAATTTATACATTTCCAGGGGTGGGCCAATTGGTTTTACAGAGGATTTATTTAAGAGCTTGAGAATGCCCCCCGCTTTTTGACAGAGCTTTAGTTGGGATTTTATTTGGTGTTGTGCCCAAGTCATAATTTCATTAAGGGTGAGACCCAGATACTCAAACGTCTGAACTCTTTCTAACTGGACTCCACCTATCGCAGGACTCGGGCGTGATGTTATCGGGGGTTACAAATCATGAATTTCGTTTTCAGAGTATTTATTTCTAAACCCCGGTCCTGACAAAAAGACACAAAGTCGTCCAGAACTCGCTGGATACCCATAGGGTTTTGGAGAGTAATAGGGTATCGTCTGCGAACATAGTCGCAGAGATCCGAGACCCAGCAAGCTTTGGAGCGTCGCTATTGGGGACCGCATTCAGAGAGGCGATAACCCCGTTGACGTAGAGGCAAAACAGGGTGGGCGCCAAGACGCACCCCTGTCTTACCCCCCTACCAACGGGGAATCTAGCTGACAATGAACCATCTTTCCCACACATGACCTGTGCGAAATTCTCAGTGTGTAGTCGAATTATCATTTTCAGAAGAGGGGAAGGAATACCCAGTTCAGAAAGAACACTCCACAGTTTCTGGCGAGGGACTAGATCGAAGGCCGCACGAAGATCCACAAAAACAGTGTATAGTGAGCCACCCTCGATCTTAACAGTTTTCCAAAAAAGCATGGTTAATCAAAAAATCTGGTCCGTAGTAGATACATTCTTTCTGAATCCGGCTTAGTAAGGGCTTAAGATGTCAAATTCCTCCATCCAATCTAAAAGGCGGTCTAGAATCAACCTCGTGAAGAGTTTTTGTGGCACGTCAATGAGGCTGATTGGCCTGTAGTTGGCTGGGAGCAGAGGTGAGCCCTTCTTGAAGATAGGGACTATCTCAGCTCCCAGCCAAGTACTTGGGACCGCCATACCCCCCAAGATTGCATTAAAAATAACCATTAAATAGGGGGCCCAAACCCTGGGTTCCTGTTTGAAAAGATCGCCAGGCACTTTATCCAGCCCTGGGGCCTTACCAGATGGAAGTTTGGAAATGGCAGCCATGACTTCTCCCTGAGTAAAATCAAGCACGGTCTTATCAGCCATAAATTCGGGAACCAATCCCCCTTGAACCTGGTCTTCAGTAGAGTTGTCCCTCTGATACAAGGTATGAAAGTGTTCTTCCCACACCTCCGGAGCGATGTTAGGTGCTACTGCTGAGACAGGGTCAACCAACCCCGTGGTCACAATTAGCCAGAACCTCCGAGCGTCTCTTATTGACAATGAAGATGTCAAGTTTTCCCAATTCTCATTCCCCCACTCAACCTTGGCGTGATGAATTAACTGCCGGTATGCTATCCTCCTTTGTTTTATAAGTTCCCTGTTATTATTTTGTTTCAGGGCCTCAAGGAGTTCAGTTTTCGCCAATCTGCAGGCCTTATTGTACCAGGTGGGTTTGTTACCCACACTTCTCCCTCTAGAACCTGGGGGGTTTAGAATTTCTACTAGGGTATTGGCTAGTTCCTTATTAAGGTTGCCTAGCCTTATATAAACTTCAGGCGTGGGGTGCTGCAGCTTTAGGGCACCAGCGGCTTCCAGTACTGGAATTACCGGAGCATATAGCTCCGCCACTAAGTCTGGGTGAGTGACCAATTTATCCCATCTAACCCTGCGCCTGTTGTTTGATAAAAGCACTCTATTGGCTAGTCCACACTCTGGAATGCGACTATCTTTGAGAATACTGGGGGATAAAAAGTCTAGGATCAGCACATTGGGATCGCTATCTCCCCTAGTTACCACCCTAAAATCAAGGACCTTGTGCTAGGCACAGCTCTCAACAAAGATATAATCCAGGCGTGACTCCTGCCCTGGTTTATTAAAAGTACACCTTGGACGGATATCCGATTTTACACGGCCATTACAGGCCCTGATTGAGTAGTTCAATGTCAGGGTCATAATTTGTACGGCCAGTGGTGCCCACGACCTTGCAGGGGGACCCACCACTTGGGGGATTTTCCAGTGGTCATCCTCCTCCTGGTTTGTACCATCCAAAAGGCCCGCAAGTGGCTCAAAATGAGAATTGAGGTCACCCCCTATCACAAATGTAACTCCCTCTGGAATCTCACTTAAGAAGGCGGAGAGCGCTTCAATGGTTCTAGACTCAGATGTAATACTCACAGGTCTAGAGTAGATATTGACCAAAGCGAGTCTAGAGCCATTCTGCCACTCTAGGACCAGGCATTGGACATCCTCCGTTGCAGTATCCATAACCCTGGCACTACAGCCCAAATAGACTCCCAGCCAGATTGTTAACCGCCCCGACGGTCTGCCCTTTCCCCCCATCTTGCAGGGACTGAGTATGAGACAAAACCAGGTCGAAGTTGTTCTTCCCTCGCCACCCGCGTAGCTAGGGGGGGCGAGGGGGGCGGACCGCCCCAGGCGGCACTATTTTGAGGGCGGCCGTGTCAATTAGGCTGGCCCAGGTGCAGTTGTTGATGCAGTTTCAGATTGGCCCGGCCGTAGCGCTGCAGGAGGACGTCTGACGTCACATCCTGCTTCAAGAGAGCGCGAATTAAATGTTGCGAGGTCAGAGGACCTACTCTGGTGCGGACTGGCCGGGCTCACGTGTCCCGGTATCTGGACACAGTGCACTGCGCGCAAAACTGTCAGCAGCATCAGCATGGTGCCTGAGAGGCCTCTGCTGCAGAGTGTGACGATGTGGCTCACTGCCGGGACAGACGCTGGACCGAACTGGCTCATACAGTGGAAGTTTTGCAGGTGTGTCACGGGGTGTGCAAATGCGTGCATATTTAGCCTTAGTATATAGTCTTTATTAATGTAAACGTTACATTTAATTTTACAGCGTCAGGATTATCACTGCTGGGAGCTCTGCTCACTGCTTAATTTTCTCTTTTTTGGATGCACGTGACGTGACTAGGCCCTGCCCCAGTGTCTGGTGCCCCTGTGTTACCAGTTATGCAATTAGTTCACCGCTCTTCGCTGACATATGCGGTGATCTAAGGGTGCCGAGATTGAATCGCCAAGACCGACTGACTCATCCTTACAAATTCGATCGATAATTTAGGCACCCTAAATCAGGGCATTGTAAATAATAGCTTCTGTGTGCGTACACACTGCTTACAAATGGCGGGAAGGAAGTATGCACCGAGGCTGACTTAGTACAGCTCTGTCTCCTGCATTACCTTTTCTCTGAGTGACACCTATTCCCTCGAACATGCCTCGTGCAAGCTGGCCTGCCTTTGCACTGTAGATTGGACGGATGCTTTGACAGCATGATGGTGCCCTTCCAACTACCTCAAATATCCTGGGAGACTTCAGACGGTCATGTGAATACATCCCGCTTCTAAGCGCCTTGTGATCATGATCGGCGAATAGTGCTCAAGGCGCGGTACATTCAATGAGCTGAACATCGTTTCCAGCAGGCGTGCGGGTGAGAGGCCACGGCAACTTTTCCTTTTTAGGGTGAGGGTGCCTCCTGGATCTCAATTAGTAGGCGTTGAAAATCTGTTAAGTGTGCTGTGAAGGTGTGGAGCATGTGTGCGGTTTCACTCGCCAGGAACACAATGAAAGGCTGCTTCAGTAAAGCCCCGACGATTTTTACAATTGTGACTCATTGAAAAAAGAAAGGCGAGACAAGAATAAGGAAACTGGAATGACCTTTACACATGAATAATATTCCAATATAATTTTCGATTACCTCACCCATCTATCCTTTTTGTGTAGAATGCCAGTGGTATAATTAACCTCTTAGGCTTAAGTCATCTGGAAGAAAACATTTTATGGCACAAAAATATTCGAGATAACCAAAGTATGCAATATTAGAGTAGTGAATACACAAAAATGTTAATACAAAAACATGGAAAACACAAACCATTACTAAACGATCAATCTTTGTCCATAAAAACGCCAAAAGAATTAAACCATCGCTCACACCATATAACACTGACAAACCATAACATCATTAACATATTTTTGTGTTGACCTGGACCATTCAGAAGAAATGGTTATTACAATTTCTTGAAAAAGCTGGCGCTTTTTCGTCCTTCTAAAATAATTCTTAAAATGCCTTCCAGGGACCTGGATATACAGTGCATAATGATTAATCCCTAAGATCAAACTCTTCCCAGCGTGCACAGGGTTGTTCCAAAATAAAGATGTAGTGCAGACTTATCCCGGTATAAAACTGAAAGGAACATTGCGATTGGCAGAGTAGAACATGAAGACTGTGGGGTTTCCAAGCTAGATCTCCGGACTTGGGGGGGGTGGGGGGCGGCAAGTGGCCAATCCTTGCAGAACATGTTTTTGGTGTTCCGCACAAATGACATGCAATCACTGAGATTCATTAGTCTTTGATGTTCTAATTGTCAACTTAGGACTAATCGTGATTTTCATGACTGAATGTGGGGGTATACGCCTGTGCGCCTCATAAGCTGTCAGTAATGAGCTTGAGTGTGATAGTGTGATGGCTGTGTTCATATGCTTCGCCCGTTCAGGAGGCCAACCTGCTAAAGGGAGTTTTGCGCATGAAGTGCCACCTGTGGTTTACATGCAATCTTGCTCCACGACTAGTGTGTGTGCGTGTCACCTGCAAAGGTCGTAGTGAAAGGGACGCACTGCCCACTCCTGCTTAATTGCGTAGCAACATTTCAGTGGACACAGAGGGAGACAGGAACATGAGGCTCATTTGCAGGCAGTATGGCCTCCCACACCCTGTTTGGTACAGTCTGGTCACACCGTACCCTTCCAATCTTGGTTGTTTGCAGCAGGTTTAAGATCTTAGAGTTTTTGGTTGCTTTGTTGGGTGTAATTTTTTATTTCTATGTTTTCCTCAGCTTGATTTTGCTCGCGAGAAAGTGTCACTCATAGGCGTTGAATGTCACTCATAATTGCACTTACATTATAAAAATGACACACCTAAGCAATCTGAAACCTTGGCAGCTATGGAGCTGCCCACTGGTTTGCAGGCGGACGGAAAATCATGGTGCTCGCCCCGCAGCACACTGCTATTTGCACCCCAGTAAGACCTGCCCAGCTGGGCCTATATCGCGCGGTGGGACCAGGCCCTGCACTAAATGGTCATGACGCCGCCCGCCAGCAAATTATTTCCGGGAGCCCGGGAGGACTGACTCTAGGCAACATGCAGTCAGTCAAGTGAGCGCGGTGAGAGGCTGAAGGCCGGCCATGATGAGTTGGTCCGCTGCAAGACTGCGGAGTAAGTACTAACAAAATATGACTGTGGAAGAAACGTTAATAAAGTTCTTGGAATGAGTTCTGCTGTGAACCATAACTGAATTTGTTTACTTTATGAAATATTGTTTTGCCCATAAAGTTTAGATTACGTTCAGATTAGTAAATGTAGTTGGTGTCAATAGCCTGTGCAGCTGGATTGCAAGGAGTCGTCTCCAGTTAGTGCCCTTCCATTTCTGGTGCTTTGAAGCAATATTCAAGATCTCCTTAGAGTTTTTCATTGCTCATATGGGTGTCATTTCTGATATTTGTATGTTTCCCTTGTATTCAGTGCTAACATTTGATCACAAGAAAGTGTCACTCATAGTCATTGAAATGTCACTCATAATTACACTTAAATTATGAAAATGTCACACAGGGCATTCTAAAACCTAGGCAGCTATGCAACACCAATATTGTTCTGACCTCTCAAACTATGCTCCTCGGGATACAGGAGGCAGGAATGGCTAGAGAGGGTGATTCCTTAATATATATGGCCATGGCTGTTTTCGTGTGTGCATCACATCCGCGATCCACAGCCTCACACGTTTCAGCAATGGCAGGGGGCTGGTATAGTCTATCCTGAATTTAGAAATCGCATTGTATGAGCACAAAGGAAGAAGGTCCAGGCAGAAAGGAAAAAGAATATGGGGGCCTCTGTCGGATTGGGTTTATGCTCTCTGGCTGGCCCCGGATCCTTGGGTAGAATAACCTGCTTTTGAGCCTAAATGCAGGCATGGTTTTTGCACTGTATGGATTTTTCTGCTTACACATGTACGAGTACAGCACTTTATGATCAGATTAGTTTTGATATTGGTTATATTATACGGGCAGGTTGCTTGAATCCTTTGCAGAGGTATATATTAGACTCTAATGGGGATTGTACTGATGTCTTTTTTTGCATATTTTATTCATGTATGTAGTCTCAAAAGTCCATGGTTTGATAAATGAGTTCTAATGTCCCCTACAGTTTTTTTAATACGGTATTAATTTTGCTCAGATGCTTTTTGTAGTTCTATTTTTGCTTAGTGAGTCTTTTGTGTGCTGTTTGATAATTGATTACTTACTGATTATGATTCGATTCTTGCTGAATGTTCACACTCTCTCCGTTTACTTATTGTGTTGATAAAGTAAATGTTGAAAAGCTTTAATAAAAATTATTGGAAAAAAATTAAAGGGGTATTCAATTGAAAAAACAAGAGACCTACAAAGTCGAGGGAAAACAACTCGGGTAGGAGATGGTTCGAATAAAAAGTGGTAATAGAATGGATAATTAAAGGAGTGCGGAGGCAAATCGGACAAGGAATAAATGAAAGATTTAAGGGATACTCTACCAGCCACACATTTTACTTCAGCTTGTTCAAATGTTTTAAACTGTTGATGTTGACGTCTGCATGGTGTGACTTGCTTGATGTAAGGTTGACCATTGGATCGATATGTAAAGGATCGTGAGTGGGCCAGCTGGACAATGTGTGCGGATTTGAATAAATTGAACTCTGGGTGTTAGTATGTTGGTGAAAATGTGGTTGAAGACCCTAAATTTCACAGTGGACTGAGCATGGTAAAATTATCTAGATGGCATGATGGCACTGTCACTAGTGATAGTTTATGGCACATTTCATTTCTCTTGGATGCATGCCAGCAGCTCTAATGTAGGATTTGGGATGTTTTATGTAACCTGCTTTGGTTCATACTGGTTTAGTCACCCCTCATAGCCAACTACACAGCGTATCTTTGAGGGATGCTCTCTGTAATGTACTTTATGTGTTGTCTTTTGTTGACAAGTATGACGTGATGTGATAGCCAGTTGTAAGGTATGTAGTTATGTGTCTGTCTCTGCACGTACTTGGCTGGCATGCTGCAGAATGTGATGAAAATGCATGGATTGTTGGCACCCCTACCACCACTCCCCGATGGCGGTGGGTGAATCAGCTATGGTGCCTGACACCCCCCGGATAGGACCCGTTTCCTTGAAGTGTCCTACTGTGCCGCAGGTGGGGTGGTTGGTAGTGGGAGGGGCATGTGGGATGGCTTCTACTGAGCTCTCATGGGGGGAGTGGGTGGAGCGAAAAGGCTTCCACTGCAGGGCTGCTACTGCCCCAACTGCATTACTCAAGTTAGTCTAGTGATCTTATTTATTTATTTATTTATTTATTTTAAAAATGTATAAAGCGCAGCATATACCCGTGGGTGTCTTGGCGCTATGACTTAGCTGAAAAACTCAGATTGGAGCATGTGTCTACCATGGAAAGTATTGTCCTGAGCAGTTTATTGGTCAAATAACCAGGTTTTTACCAATTTTCTGAATTGAAGTAGCGAGGGTGCCAATTTTATTTCCTTTGGAAGCGTATTCCAAAGTCTGGCTGCAGAGTTGGTGAAGCATCTATCGCCCCATGTCACCGTCCTAGTGCGTGGCACTACCAGTAGATGTCTTTGTTCAGATCGTAAGGATCTTTTCGGTAGGTAGTAAAAAAGTTTCTGTTTGAGAAATGCTGGTCCAAGACCCTTGAGAGCTTTATAGGTGAGACACAAGGTCTTGAATCTAATGCGATTTCTCACTGTTAACCAGTGGTAGCTCCTTATCGCTTGCTTGGTGGACTGAAACTTGGGGATGCCAGCTAGTAGCCTTGCGGCAGCGTTTTGTATAAGCTGCAGTTTGGCCACCACCCGTGCCTGAGCATTTACAAATAATCCATTGCAATAATCAAGTGATGAGAGTACTAAGGAACTCACCACTGTTTTCCTTGTACTCTCGGGAAGATAGGGCAGGATTTTCCTGATGATCTTAAGCCTATAAAATGCAGACGACGCAACCTGATTGGCATGGCTGGAGAAGTTAAGATTGTCGTCGAATATAATTCCTAAATTCCTGACCTTTTGCACAGGTTCTGGGGGGGCTCCGAGTGGGGTCGGCCACCAAAAGGTAAACCACTGTGGCGATAGTTTTCCAAAAATCATTACCTCCGTTTTATCAGAGTTGAGACGCAAGCAGTTCTCAGACATCCATTCCTTGATGGCCAGCATGCCTTCTTGGAACCTGGCGGCTACCTCCTCACCATCATTCTTAATTGCGATCACCAATTGGGTGTCGTCGGCGTATGAGGTAAGGCTCATCCGGTAGTTCTTGATTACCCTTGCTAAGTCCGACACATAGATGTTAAAAAGTGTCGGACTTAGGGATGAGCCTTGCGGAACGCCACATGGGAGGGCGAGCTCAGTGGATTGAAATGCGCCCAGTGTCACTGCTTGCGTTCTGTTGGACAGAAATGAAGCCAGAAGCTCCTTGGCCCTTGAGCAAATGCCCATGTCCTCGACACGGTCAATCAGGACAGCGTGATTGACCGTGTCGAAGGCCGCCGAGAGATCCAGCAGGACCAGCACCGCTGTTCCTCCTTGGTCCCTGATGGTTCTGATGTCATCGGCAGCCTTTATCGGGTGCATTGGATCGGGTGCATTGGACACACCTGTAGTATCCTGAAGGTGCTGCCAGGGGAATCGTGGTCAAACCCAGTGTGGTGGACCGGTCTGCAGACATTACTGAGGTCATGGACGGGACAGATAGGGGACAGGGGACAAGGGTCCTGCACAAGCTGTGTTGTTACGAGTGAGATGTCACAAACAGGGTAGGTAGAACTGATGTAAGTTTTGGGTTTCCTTCTGCTTTTCCTTCAGCGGTGTAGCTAGGTGAGGGCGGTCCGCCCCAGGTGGCACTATTTTGGGGACGGGGGCTGTCTAGCCCTGGACCGTGTCATGAATGTGCATGTAACTTGCATGATCAAGGTAACTATTAGCGGCGATACTGCGTGTCTCTCGGATCTCTTTCAGGTGCTCGACGTCCTTTTTCCCCAGCACCCCCCGGGGGAGGGGGGGGCGTCAATCCGAAGGATAGCCCCGGGCACCACAAGCTCTAGCTACGCCCCTGTCCCTCGCCCAGGTTTCCTGGAAAAGACATACGTCGTTCAGGTCTATAAAAGAGCCCCACTCAGGGCAGGCCATTTTGTTACGAAGACCTGCCACATTCCAAGAAATAATTTTTAGTGGTGTAGTATCAGATGGTGGACCTTGGATTCGCGAGGTGGATTCTATATCAGTGGAGGAAGTAGGCACATTATGCAAAGTTGCTTGCCCCTTAGCCTGACTATTGATAATAATAGGCCCAGAAGGAGCAACCACCGGTATCCCAGACTGAGTAATCCTTACACTAGCTGGAACCTGGCCGCTACACTGATTCGAGGGGCCCGCCCCCCCGTCTCGGCCCACAGAACCAGCTTCACGGTTCAGTCAGTCTATCTGGTCCAGGCAGCTAAAGCAGTTGCTGTGGGAGTAGTCGATAGGCGCAAAGGGCTCATAAAGATTAGTCCTGAACCCTCTGTTGCGTCCCCTATGTCCCACCCTTGTCCAAACCTCTTCCAACCTGGGTTCATGTTGGGTATTAGCAGGTGGGTAAAAGAATGACAATGTCTGAATTGCGATATCTGCCATGCTGCCCGGCCAGTTGCAGATGTGCGAGACAATACCGGGGTTCCTAAAGTTTACCAGGATACAATCACCCTTGATTTTTTTGTTAGTGTATCCCACCCACGAAACCCTTCTAACCATTAGTATGTCACTTGAGATATGGGAGGGAGGGGTCTATGTATGTTCAGCCAGTTAGCTACTTTATTTTTCAGAGACACAAAAGGTTCTACTGCTGAACTGCTAAGCTCGGGAACTCCGGTTAAAATCACTACGTAGGGAGCAGCCTCAGGGGGTAAGTTGACTACCTTTTTCAGCCTCACTCTATTGCCATCTGCATTAGACCGCTCAACATTCACCGTACTATTTCTGACCAACCTATTGGAATTATCCGATACAGCAGACTCAGTGATCTGTACTGAGATAGGGGGGATTTCTTGGGCAGGAATAGTTACTGAAGTGGGGATGTTGGGTGGAAAAGCCCCCCCCCCCCCGTTGGCATCATGGGCCCTCTGCGTGCTTTCCAAAGATTTCAAATGGTTCACCATACCCCCGGTGGCCGTTTCTATTGTTTGTAGCCTGAGATCAATGCGATCAAGTCTAGCAACCAAGGGGTCAAGCAGAGTTTTCAAGATATTTCCGAGGGCGTGAGTGAGCTGGTCACCCCCAGCATTAGCTACATCCCCAAATCTAAATGTGGGGGACTGCACCACAGACAGGGTAGGGTTTGGGGAGCTAGGTTACTAATACCATTATTAGCTGGAGGGACCACCCTAACTGCTATGGGACCTGTGGTCTCGGGATTAGTGGGGCCCTTGTCTAGTTTAGCCCTTTTCCCACCCCTAGCCTGCACCCCTCGTTTCCTTTTTGGAACAGCCCCTTCCCTAATTCCTCGTGACTGGGGAGTATTCAAATCGTGCCCACCTCCAGATGACACACTATTTTCTATTGTTGGCACAGGAATAGCCTCAGGGATAACCGGGAGGGAGTCTCTATGCGTTACGGGGCTACACCTAAGCTCTTGGAGTACAGTTGTTATTGTTTGGTCTATACTATCTAGGAGGGCAGTAGGGGAATCCCCAGCCTTTTCAGGGGTTTTGGCATTAGCTATTAAGCCCAGTGAGGATCTTCTAACACTTTCGATACCCTCAGAGAGCCGTCTTTCTAGAATAGTTAATTCGTTAGTCACAATGGAATTTGCTCTAAGCAAAAAGCTGTCCAAAGTACCTGCCACCTTGATGCTCGACGCCGTGGCTTTACTCCTGGTTTCCCGGGTTGTCATAGTCCTTACTCCACAGTGGTCCTCCTGCCAAGAATAAGTAGGTGCCTGCCAGGCACTTGCGCAAGAAATCAAGCGCGAAAAGGGGTGGCCCGGTCCGGTCTTAGTCGGTCTGTAACAGGCTAGAACGGGCCCGCCCTTGGCCCGGGCTTCGCCCGGCGCACACCCACGCGCGTCCTGCAAGTGCGGATGTGGGCGTGCCTAAAAGGGAGGAGGTGGGATTGGGAAGAGGGCCAGCTGTGGCACATCAGGAGCCGCACAGCACGCTGGTCCTCGCAGTCCCGCAAGCTGCCAGTAATTCGATCTCCAGCCAAAAAGTCCGCAAATGTCCCGGTAGATATTCAAGAAGTCCAGCTGTCAGCAATCTCAGCAATGCGCCCTCTAGCTTGTCACCATGAGCGGCACCCCTGCAGAATATCAGTTTCTGAGGTAGGTAATTTAGAGTACCAGAGTGAAGGAAGGGTTTTATGGGTTACGCAGGTGTGCCCAATGATTCTTCATGCTTCTATGGAAAGCCAATTCAGTATGTTCAGGATTTCAATGTGTGTTCAAAATTTATCAGACCTGTTGCCAGCCTTGCTAGAGAGTGCAGAGATGCTTTAAAAGGTGAGATACATGAATCTTTGAGATTCCAATAAGTAGACAGAATCCACTGTAAAGTCATGATAGCACTAGGGAGTCTATTTGCATGGAGGAAGGCTTTGATACTTCGTAGTAACTTCAGCTGATAATGTGTTTTTTTTGTTTGTTGCTTTGATGTGCACTTCTACATTTATGTTCTTGCCAAGGTCGAAGCTAACCAACTTGATGCACCCATTAAGTAGGGTTTACAGTCCAGCACCGTAACTAAGTTGAGAAAATATTGTACAGGGAGTTGCGTCAGAGATCCAGAGGAAACTAAGGAAAAGATCAGAGGAGCTTTGTTTTAAAGGGGTTGGTATTCAGATTTTGGCGTGCTGTCCAAGAATGAATTTTCTTTAAGACCCCAATTTTACATTTAATATCCTTAGGATGGGGATTTTTAAGTACTGCTGCTTGCTCACTGTGCCACTAGATTCATGCTAGCCTTTGCTGATGAGGCGTGAAATCCCGAAACCGGTCCTAGGATGTTTGTTTCCGATCAAGGGAGGACCTGGCCTGGCAGTTTGTTCTGGAGTATTCCCATGAGGAACAGGGTCAAGACTGATTTGCAAATGGCTGGGTCCAAACTGGGGTGGCATAGTTATTGGCCTTCCATCATCAACTCCTCCCTGGCCACTGGCTGTGTCCCTGTTTCCCTCCAACTTGGCCAAATCGCTCCAATCCTCAAAAATGCCACTGCTGACCCTAACGACCTTAACAATTTGTGCCCGATTTCCAATCTGCCTCTTCTTTCCAAGGCCCCTGAAAAATGCATCCTACGACAACTGGACAAACATATCAACTTATTCAACCTTTTTGATACATTACAGCCTGGCTTCCGAAAGGGCTGTAGTACAGAAACTGCGATGCTCAACATTGTTGACGATATCCGTCACTCCCTCGACAAGGGGGAGGCTTCCCTTCTCATCCTTCTTGACCTCTCTGTTGCTTTCAACACTGTCAGCCACTCTTCTTTACTCAACATCCTCAAAGATCGGTTTGGCTTCAATGGTCCTGTTCTCGAATGGTTTTCCTCCTTCTATCAGCACAGAACCCAGCAAATATAAATCAGCAATTGCCTCTCTAAACCAATTCCTGTCTCCCTGGGTGTTCCGCAGGGGTCTATTCTCTCTCCTGCGCTATTTAACCTCTTCATGGAGCCCCTCACCCTCATACTAAAGAAAGCAGGTATCAACTACCACCTCTATGCGGATGATACCCAACTTTACTACAAAATCAAATCCCATGCAGACATTCTGCACCTAAATGATACCCTAAGATTCAACAATGGTTCCATCGCAATCACCTGAAACTCAACCCTAAAAAAACTGACGTCATTCTCTTTGCCCTCAAAAACAACCGCTCCCCATTCTACACTGGCTCTCTGACCTCAAAGCTCTCAACTGCTCCTTGGCCTCCTCGAGCTCAGTTAAATCTCTCGGAATAAGCAATGACCAAAACATCAGCCTTTCGCCCCACATAAAAAAAGCAGCTAAAGGCGCCCTCTTTTCCCTACATCACCTCAAGAAAATCAAACCCTTCATTCCTGTGGATGACTTTAAATCTGTTGTCCAATCATTAGTTCTCTCCAGATTAGACTATGGTAATGCTTTGCTCTCCGGAACACCCAAAGCACACCTTGCCCCTATCAAGTCTGTCCTCAACCTCGCGGCCAGGCTTATTTCTGATTGCAAGAGGTCCGATCACATCTCCCCCATGCTCAAAGATCTCCAATGGCTTCCTATCGATGGCAGATCCATCTACAAGACAGCGTGCATTACACACAAAGCATTACATCTTCAAAACCCACTGTATCTCTCACAAAGACTTCACAAAGCGGGCTGTTCTCGAGAAATGAGGAGCACCAATGCTCTTTTACTGGTTCCTCCTTAAGTCAATAAGAAATCTTCCCAATCACGCTCTTTCTCCGGTAATGCGCCTACTATCTGGAACTCTCTCCCCAAAGATCTACGTTGCAACCCTTCATACTTCAGCTTCAAAAGAGATCTCAAGCGACACCTTCTCCTCAAATACTGGGGTCCTTAATGCTGTCACCTTGCAGTTTCCTCACTTCCTTCCCATTATGATTTTATGTTTCCAACTGCATTATGCCTGACCTCTACCCCCTCCTCTCTTCTTCACACATACCTCCATCCTCCTTCTTCCAGCCCTCATATATTCACTGCATACTCCTCCTTGCCACCTCCTCCCCGTCTTCTCCCCTGGCTCCACCTTATCAACCCACTCCCCCGACAAACCACACTCGCTCTGATATCCAATGCCTGCTGATTATCTAAATGTTACACCTTCATTCCTTGTCTTTATATTTATTGTTCTGTACATTTTGCCCATATATTTTGCTTTTCCATTTTTGTACGAATGTAATACTGCATAGTGAGTTCACTCACATCGCCTGTAAAGCGCTCTGATACCCTTGGGTCTAGCCAGCGCTATATAAAACCGTTTAAATAAACGATGGATTAAACCCAGATGTATGACTGGGGGTGAGTGGTGGATTAGTTCCAGCACTCCATCCATCATCTTGTTGTGTTTGCTATTGTCCACCTAGCAAAAGCAGGATCTGTCCGACTGTTTGATCACGAGTAACTGGTTTTATCCAGATATTGAAGAGAGTGGGCGAGAAAATAGATTTGAGAGAGAGCTCTCCAGCTTAATGAATTAGCTTTGATTAGCAGATATAAACAAGATCAGTTGAGGTCATCTTTTGTCCCTATTTTTCCTTCTAGGTTGCTGGTGAGAGCTGTGTGATTTGCTGTGTCAAATGCCTCTGAATGGTCGAGCAGTATGAGGAAGCATTATTCTTCCTTATCTAGCATGTGAAACATGTTGGCCTAGAAATGGCCTTGTTGCTAGAGGAAAGGGAAAACTTAAAAGGCACAACATTAGTCCGGACTTACAGACCACAATTTCTAGTACATAAAACGTACTACAGTAGTACTACCCATGCACTAGGAAATGCATAAACCTACAGCCAGGCACCTCCAGCTCTCTTATCTTTTCTGTGCAAACATCTCTGCACACATAGATATACATTTTAGAAGTAAACGGGGAGGAACCAGGGGTAGTAGTGGGCTGATGGAGAATAATTAATATTAAGGCAAAGGGATTTAGGGATAGTTATGTGGGGGGTTGGGGGACATGCAGGGCCGGACCCCCCTCAACTCCCCCGGGGGGTTTGGGGGTGCGACCGCGCTCTTTGCCAGGGCCGGTTTTCGTCCGATTTTGTTACAAGGCGGTTTTTTCAGCAACGCTGCAAAAACGGCCTTGTAACAAAAACGGCCCCCAGGGGCCCAAAACCGGCCCCCACCCTTGCGGCGCACCAGGGGATTGCCCGGTGCCCGCAACGGCCAGTCCGGGCCTGGGTACATGCTAATACAAAATGTGCACCATAAAAGAGTAATGCAATTGCAATTCACAAAATACACTTCTAACGATACTAGACAGGGATGTGCAATTTATTTTAATACTTAATTTACCAAAGGGACAAAATGCTATAGAAATCTACATGCCCTGTAAAAACCATTTGGCCCACTGACCCGCTATATCAACCATATGGGCTGATAGAGAAACATTAATATATTTTTTATGTTGGTGTATCGATACTGATAAACAAAATCAATGCTTTGCAATAATGATAAAGAAAAACATGAAAGGTTGTATCATCCCAATTTACCAAAAAGAACAGAAAAGCTACAATAAATATAGCTCTCTCATTTCTATCTTCATTGTTTCTACTCCCCTCTTCTCTTCCCCTGTTAGTTCTCTTCCTTTACTCTCTTCCTTTTATCTTCCCTCTCTGGTGATGTGAACCTTTCTCACTTGAAGACACAAAACCCCCTCCACATGCACACACCTTCCTTTGCACATGCCGACAACACCACTGCACAGACTCACAACGCTCTTTGCCGCACAGATATGCAAGCCCCTCTACTCCAGCATGGAGAAACACCCTCCAGGCACACTCTAGTACAAATACACAATGCCCCGAGTACAGATGACCAAACCTCTTGCATAGATACACCCCTCCAGTATAAACAGAAACACACCTAGTGTAGATAGTTACTAACCCAGCAGACAAACACCCTGCAGGTGCACACAGATACACATATTCAGCTTGCAGAGACTCTGAGAGACGCACATCTTACATACTGGGAATGTATGACGTTACAACGAATTCCGTTGCAACGCATGCCTTTACCACGCATGCGTTACAACGGAATTCGTTTTCCACGCATAACCTTTACCTAGAATGCTTGCGTGGTGACGTCATACGTCGTTAAGAGAAAGCGGAAGTTTATTTTCCGATTTCTCTTAAACGACGCTGATTAAATACATAACCCGACGTGACTTCAGGTGAGGTTTTTTTTGGGGGGGGAGACCCCCCAAACCCCCCTTTTTTTACTTTTTACCTTTACCACATATACCTTTACTACAAAACTCGTAGTAAAGGTATGCGTGGCAAAGGCTTTCGTGGTAACCACGCATGCGTTGTACTGCATGCGTGGTTAAGGATTTCGTGGAAACGGCTTCGTTGTAGTGGCCGTTTCCCACATACTGCATACATGCATACCATATAAGCAGGCACACAGACACACACATCACATTATGTGCAGCAAACACATACCTCCAGCAGCACTACCAAGCACACCCACCTCCCAAATGATGCAGGATAGTGGGATGACATGGGGTAGTTGCTGTGAGAGGATTTGCGTGATGGATTACGAATAAAGATATGGGAAAAGTGGGGAGGGTTCCACCAAATTCCTGTCTGCCAGGTGAGAGATGGCCAGCAACCCAGACATCTACCTGATGGGCCAAGATTCTTTAATGGGGTAGCAGCTAGCTTCTAAAGCCCTGCACCTCCACACATCTCTTGTTGCCAGGGTTCACAAGTGGAGTGGAGGGGACATCCCACCCTGGCCCTCAAACCTTCACATTCCTCCTCTAGCCAGTGGCTGAAGAGGTTTGACAGAGATCAGTCACAGATGGCTTGATTTATATAAAAATTGTGAGGCAGCCTGAGATACATTAGTCGCAGAGCAGGCAATGCCCATCATGTGCCTAGGAAAGCCTAATTCATACTAACTGTGCGTGCCAGTAAATACAAAGTGAGGCATATGAAAGGTAGAACTTTCAGAGGAAGCAGCTTACCAAGATAAAAAGATGAAATTCCTAAAAGGTGCAAAAACCTAGGGCATTATTTATGAGGCTGTGCGTCATTTTACGCCACCGGTGCGTCACTTTTTGTGATGCACCAGCAGCGTAACAAATGTGCCTTGTTGCACGATGTTTACAAAGTGACGCATCTAGGTAGATGCGATCAAGGCTGACCTGGGATACTTTGAGATCTAAGGAAACAACATAATGAAGTGTCACCTATAGTTCTATTCCAATCTCACCTTACCCTTACCGGTGTTAAGGGCCCTGTAGTGCTACATTGCTGATGAGAGGTCTCCGGATGAGTTAGCTTCTGCGCTGGTAAAAGTAACGGTGCTCTAGAAAATGAGCGAGGGTACCATGGTTAGGCATGGTGAGTGAGCTGAAAGTCTTGTGGCCCTCATATCTCATGTGGAGTGGAGATGCCAGCTTCATGTTCGAAGGACCATGTGCAAACGTTCTGCATAACTCTTTCTGGCCTCTGGTTGAGAGTGTGGGGAAGAAGGGATCCCTCACTCTCAATATGAGCTCTGTATCTTGAGTGTAACATTCTCCTAGTAAGTGTCTATTTTTCTCCATGGATCTTCCACTTCAAGTTGCTTTTTTGTGAACTATATCTTTTTAGCCCCTTCAAAGGAGCCCTCACCCTCTTCTAGAAAGGAAGGCAGCTGCATGAAGACAAAATCAATAATTGTCCAAACATTAGGTTTCAAAACACAAGTCTTGTAGCAGGCCTCCTGTGAATGGAGAAAAAGTAGTGTTGAAAATTCAGAGGCTAGAGTAGCATGGACGATGTCAGGGGTTGCAAGAGGCAAGCTATAGGTGGCAATTGCAACCCCTAAATGATGTACATGGTTCCGTAATTTTGCCGCTACGTCGGTCTAAAAAGTTCACGGAAAAAGCATTTGTGGAAAAATGTGTCTTGGGACCCCTCCTTTTTTCTTTGGACCCCCTTAACTAATCACCATGAAACGTTGTATCATCAGCCAATGAAGAAAAAGGAATTGGTCTGCAAAGATTCATGGAGATTAGTCAAACAGTGGCAAAGTTAATACCAATTTCAAATCTGAGGAATTCCTATCTCTCTAAATCCTAACTAAAACTACAGAATGGCTACATTCTTAGACATAGCAGAAACCGAATGTCAACTTTGACTGTAAAATAGGTCTGTCCCCATTCATATGTGGCATATTATAGCGGTGTGACAAAACCTCTTGTAGAGGTGACATTATTGCATATGATAATTAGTCCCCCCACTATTTTGTTTTAACTTGCACCCTACTTCTAACACCAAAGAGGACAAAAATCCATACATTTCTCACACTGAGCTACACAGAAATACAGGCCCCAGGAATTAATTAGGTTGTCACAAGAAAACCTAGGACTGTGAATAATGTCTGTGATGACATGACGTGAGGTGATCATCCTATGTGGGGGAGTAGAAATAGTATTGTATGGTATGTCCATAAGGAGAATGGTCAAAGAGGTTAAAAGCTGAAAGATAAAATAACAACCCAATAAGAACACCTCTCTGACTCATGAACTACGTAAAATGGATAGAGGTCTCACCTAATTATTAGTCCTGCACCCCACAACAGCCTGTGACTTGCCTGGCTCTGGTACGTTTATCTAGACCTGTGCCACAAGTCTCTTTTTCATAAAAAAAAGCATTTTGGAACCACTACAGTATTCTGCTAAACAGTTTTTTATCTGTTTATCTGTTGTTAGCTGTTTAATAACAGTATACTGCTAAACAGCTTTTTATCTGTTTATCTGATTTTAGCTGTTTAATAATAACCAGGGGCAGGCTGCACTAAGAAATGGAAGAAAATTTGGGGACCTTGGCGAAAATACATGGAGCTGGGGGGAGGGTCAGGGTGGTGATTTTAAAAGTTGTATGCCCCGCTTGTGCCCTCGAATGCCTTATACTGTATTTTAAACTGAAATTCTACCACATACTTTATGAATACTGTCCTGTAATGTATGATGATATGAGCAATGTTAATAGAAAGATTTAAAAAAAATAATAATAACCACTGGCGGTCCTCGCAGGAGAGCACCTGCAGCCTGTGCTGCACTTGTTGAAGGCAGTGCCTGTTTTGCACGCTTAATTTTATTCACACCAACCTCAAAGCTGAGGAGGGGCTCAGAAATATGGGTGCCAGCACATTGATTTTGTCTTCTCCGTGTCTCTTCAGACGCTTTACCTGCTGCTGCTCGTATTGCTCTTGTAAATCCCTTTTAGAACCCCCATTTGTTTTTCCAAGTGGTGGAATGCTATCCCATTAGCAGTGAAAAGCTCGCATTTACATTTGAAAGGCTATTCATGCCTTCTCACCCACTGGGCTGTTTTCCCCCTTGATTGCAAAGACAAAAAGGCTGACATTGAATATACATAGCCCTTAAAACCCTTTCCAGAAAGCTATACACAGACTGTGAATTGCATATTTCTCCAGTAGAGGAATTTTATTTCTAGCTCAAATATTATTAAATAAGAAGCACTACATGCATTTCTAAGCAGTGGCTAATCCTTTGATGAGTTTGACCTGTCACCCATCCAGTGATGACAGCTGTATTCAAGAATTAAACTCATACTAAGGTGGCAAGAATGTATGACGTTACAACGGTAAACAACCTTTACAACGCAACTTTTACCACGCAGTGCCTTTACAATGCAACTTTTACAACGCAAACCCTTACAACGCATTGTGCTGGGGGGCGCTCTAGGATAGGGAATAGGTTTAATGTACTATCCAACACCTTCCCTACTATCCACGGGGACTGGAGTTGTAATAGTAAATTAAACAATTCACTATCCAGCACCTAAAAGCACTATGTGTTGTAAAGGTATGCGTTGTAAAACTTGCGATGTAAAGGTAGGCGTTGTAAAAGTATGCGTTGTAACGTCATACATCCCATTACAACACATGCTTTTCCACGCAACGCACCCATTCCCACGCAGATGCCTTTATGTGGCATGCCTTTACCACCACAAATATATACATATATATATATATATATACATTATTATATATATATATATATATATATATATATATATATATATATATATATAAACAAAAACACCTTCTCCTCACATCCAAGTAGAAACAACGGACACCACGGAGCTTCATCAGCTGTTTATTGGAAAGTTAGGCATGACCGGTTTCGGCAGATTGCCTTTCTCAAATGCCAACTTATATCTATGTATATATTATATACTCACTGAAAAAAAGTGGTTAAAATAATGTTATAGTTAGGTGAGTAGTTCAGTGCAAACATTAACATTTTGAACTAAACAAAAACAAAGAAATTCACCGGTTATAGTGAGCAGAGCTAACTATAACTTGCACCCTCGCCATGCACTGCTTATGAACTCACACATTACATCACTCATCACAATATCTATATATTTGCATGCACCTCGAAAAACAAGGGATGACGATGCCGTGTTCTGGCCAAAATTCATTTATTCAGTCAGCTGGTAGGATGCGTTTGTCCACAGCACGCTGCATCGCATTTTACAATGCGGGGCACGCAACAAAATTCGTTTTATTTTTTTAATTACTTACTTACCTGCAATCATCCATATTCCGGTGTTTACTACCACCCACCCTGCCCCTCCCCCACCCCGCCTTTTCACCCCACGGAACTCCCTCCACGGACCGCAACTGCCCACTGGCCACATTGTGTCCACTCAAGGTCAAGGCCGACCTATATTTTCCATTAGACAATTAATTTATGAGTCTAAAGGTAGCAACTTACACTTCCTCTTGCACAAGTACTTGCACTTTATTTATTCAGCACTTTTGAAGTATTTTGCACTACACACTACGGACACTTTATGGTAATTCCCCATCGCCACAAAGAAAGACCATTTTCCAGAAGCACATGGGAAATAAGGCAGAATTGATTAGTAAACTTTGGAGAACATAAACAGTGGTGAAGGACTATGCACTTTTATCCCATAATCAAGTTCTGCGGGACTGAAACAAGTTGGGTGTTGTACTCTCTATATTTTTACTAAGAAATTGGGCAGATTGAAATTCCCTCGGGAGTGCGGATCTTTTTTATTGCCATCCGGCGACAACTGACAGAAATATTGACTGGCGTGGCCCTGCCAACTGAAACGCACCACCGCATCGCGCAATAAACAGACCACGCAGATGTTAAAGCGTAAAAGGCTATTATTAGACCAGGCTGCACAACTAAACAATAAACCAATAACATCAACATTAAATAACAGCAACCCATATATCAACTCTTCTTACCTCACTCTCTTCACCCACTCTGCCTCATGTCTCCAACCACTCCATGCCCATTCCGTACCTCATCCATATCCACAAATCACCTAGCATCCTACCCCGATATCCTCTGGCATTCCAGTCATGCCTCCAGCTCCCCACATCATTCAAACTCCCCCCCCCGAGGGATGGGTGCGCCCGCTCTTGACCCCCCTACCCCACCAAAGTATCACCTACCCGCAGCCCTGGCCTAAACTGGCACGCTTAGCCAACCCTATCCCCAAAACCCTATTAACTGCAGGGTGGGTGGGTGGCCTTTCAATGAAACCCCTCCCGATGGTGCTGAGTGCAGGAAGAAGAAGTCGCCTTCCTCCCCTGTGCTCTTATACCCACCCCCTAACTCCACCCCTTCACCCCTGCCTAGTCCTGGTCTCGCGCGAATGACCACGGGGGAAGACCAGTCTGTGACTCTGCTACCCCCGGGGCCTGGCATCGCGCAATAAACAGACCACGCAGATGTTAAAGCGTAAAAGGCCATTTATTAGACCAGGCTGCACAACTAAACAATAAACCAATAACATCAACATTAAATAACAGCAACCCCCATATCAACTCTTCTTGCCTCACTCTCTTCACCCACTCTGCCTCATGTCTCCAACCACTCCATGCCCATTCCGTCCCTCATCCATATCCACAAATCACCTAGCATCCTACCCGGATATCCTCTGGCATTCCAGTCATGCCTCCAGTTACCCACATCATTCAAACTCCCCCCGCCCCCGAGGGATGGGTGCGCCCGCTCTTCACCCCCCTACCCCTCCAAAGTATCGCCAACCAGGGAACCCCCTGTATTGCGGTTACCAGCCCCACCCCCCCCTTGAAGACCCTCTAGTGCATCTTTCAACCCCAACTTGCTCACACAGCACTACATCACCAAATCGACTCGTTCCACAGCTTACTGACCAAATCCCTCATCTCCGTCATACAATAAGCATTCCCTAAACGTGAAAGATGCACTCCGTCGTCCCTGAACAGTAAAGGTTCCTAAAGTCGCAGTCCAGTGTGCGAGATCACTTGAATGTCCTTGTCCCCACAAAACAGTCTCATTGCTCTGTTGAGCTTCCTCCGGGCCTTCTCAATAGCCCCATGTTTCATCGCACCCCTCCAGACTTTCCAGGGGACAAACTTAGTCCATGCAATGCAAGTCCCTTCAAGCCTAGCTTTCAACACCTCCAAGTCCCTCTGCATCCGCTGCAAGAGCGCCAAACCATTCTCCCCCAAGTGTATGATTAGTAAATCCGGGCATCCCTACTGGGGAACCATCTTTGCCAGCCAAGGCAATAGTGTCCCCCATCGCATTCCCCCTTTACCCCACCAGTGCACCTCATGCTGTTGTCCTTTGTTGTCCCAGGTTACGGCCGTACACCTGTTGCTCCGCATACTTGGATGCCCAGTGAACGAAGGAATGCCCCACGATCCAAGTGACCGTCCTCGCCCCCGGTCCATCCACGCAACCTACGAAAGAGAAATATATTAACAAAAGCCAAACAACACACAACGTCAAGTCTAATCAGCTGATCCCACATTCTCCTCACTTCCGCACATACCGCTCACAACACCTTGACTTTCACCTCCCACTCTGCCGAATCCTATCCCAGGACCACCCCAAACGGGCCGTCGCTGTCGCTGCCCCAATGCGAAAAGAGTGGTTCCCAAAACCAGCCGGCTCCAGCCCCAAACACCGCAAAGCCATGCGCAACACTGCCAACAACTGCCCCGACGTTACCCTCGACCCAGACCTGTGACAGAAGATCGCGCCAGACGCACCCTGCGATGCCACCAAAAACATCATCCACTCAAAAAACGGATACACACTAACCCCACCTGTCTCACACAACCAAACCCATTTACCCCGGCCCAACTGAAAAGTCTTTGAATGCCCCAACCAAATCCTAAGACGCACACCGTCCAATCGGACCTCATCATACCTCCTGCCACACAGCGACCTCGTGCCCAACAATTCAGACACCCGAAAAGCCCCAAAAAACATCCAAATCATGCAGAGCCGAAAAAGCCGCACCTCAAACGAGTCGTAACAACACTCCGGCAACACCACAACCAGCGGAACCAACAACTCAAACGTCACTGCCTCTCGCAACACCCCACCTCCCCCCTGTCGTTCCCTGCCACAACCCCTGAGCATCCTACTCAAAATCACATCTTTCGTAGGATCAAACCCCAAAAACAGGCTACAATAAAAAGCCACTCCTGCCAATTTTCCAGAAATAGTAGCAGCCGTCAGTCCCCTGCCAATGCAATGCAACACAAACTGCCGGACACCCTGCTCAACTGCCACACGGTCACCAAGCCCAGGCCAGCCAGTAGGTCCTTCTCGTGGTGTCAGCAATAGAATGTTCAACCAGACCCATCACTCTCACTCCCCCAAGGCCCAGCTGCTGTCCGGCAGCCCGGTCTTGCACTAATCCGCTCCTGGTGCCAAACGCCGGAACCGCTGCCACTGCGAACTAGACAAAGCATCCGCAATGTCATTATTCGCTCCAGGGACATGCTTGGCTCTAAAAACCACATTCAAACGCAAACATTTCAACATAAAACTCCTCAGCAATCTCAACACTCTCAGATCCCTAACCCTTTGGCGATTTAACCAGCTCCACCACAGTCATATTATCCACATGGAAAAGCACCGCTCTGTTCAGAAATTCGGCACCCCACACCTCCAGTTCCACCAACAGAGGAAAGAATTCCAGGAAGGCAATGCTCCTCCCTTTTTTTAACCAATGAGCCGGCCAGCTCGCCGCGCATCACCTGCCATCCTCCGAAAATCCTACAACCAGCTGCCCCCGCTGCATCTGAGTAAATTTGACATTGCCAAACCGTCCTCTCCTCATCAAAGTCCAGGGACACACCATTGAAACCCTCCAAGAACGTCAGTAAAGCCCTCAAGTCAGCCCGGACCCTCATGGAGATCCGGACCCTGTGGTGTGGAAGCACTGCCCCCGACATGGCCATGCCGAGCCGCCGGCAGAACGTCCGTCCCGCCCTAACTACTCTGCACGCGAAATTCAGAAAGCCCAACAGCCGTTGTACCTCCCTCAAATCAATCCGCTTCTCACCGATCGCCCACAAAAGGCACGTCTGAATTTCTGCCACCTTTGCCGGAGGCAGCCGAGCCAGCCAGTGTATAGAATCCAGCTCAATCCCAAGGAACGTCAGGCTGCAACTGGGGCCAGCCGTCTTCTCTGGGACCAGGGAAACACCAAAATGCCTCATCAACTCCTGGAAACGCGACAGAGCCCTGCCACAGTCCCCAGAGTGCGCCTTCCCTAAGAAGAGGCAATCGTCTAGATAGTGCGTGACGTCCCTATGTCCACTGAACCGTGTGAAAGCCCACTGCAGGAAGGTGCTAAAGAGTTCGAAAAGCGCACAGGAAATGGCACATCCCATGGGCAAAACCTTGTCCACGTAGATGGCACCCCCGAATTGCATCCCCAGGAGTGAGAAATCCGCGGGGTGTATAGGCAACAGGCGGAAAGCAGACTTAACATCACATTTCGCCAGTTCGGCTCCCGGCCCACACACCCGCACTCTGCGGATCGCATCGTCCACGGACGCATACAGCACCCTTGAGTCCTCCTCTGCGATGAAATCATTCACAGATTGACCCTCAGGCCACGAGAGATGGTGCATCATGCAAAACTCGCCCTCTTCCTTCTTGGGCACCACCCCCAGTGGAGAGATGATTAGGTCAGCCATCGGCCAGTCGTGAAAAGGACCAGCTATTCTCCCTTCCTCTACCTCCTTCTTCAATTTGGCAGCCAGCACTCCTGGCAATTCTTTAGCTGACCTCAAATTGTCAGCCCACCTCCTCTCCCTGGGACCTTGATAGCCCACCCTAAAGCCCTCCGTGAAACCCCAATGAATTTGTAACGCCGCCGCCTGATTTGGGTAACACGAGAGCCACAGGGGCCATCACCTCCACCTTAACTGGTGTAGGCGCCCTTCTCTCCAGCCTGTCCCCTACCTTTTGTGTTCCGCCACTGCTCAGAGGGGGTGACCAGGGTAAGGCACTGCATGAGAGCATGCTTTCCTCCGCACTTGGAGCACTCGTGCTTAAATTTACTGGGGTAGCGCGAGCAATAGCCCCTGTTGTAGCTCCAACAGGCCCCAGTGTTGTAACTACCTGGCTTGGAGACCTGACCCGTGGTAAAAGCGCTGGCGGCAGCTCCCCCCCGCCCCACCGTGGGCGGGACGCATCAGAAAAGACCGATAAACCAAGGGCAACCCGCTGGCCGTATGTGTGGACGCTGATGAGTGTGTAGATGCCATAACCCTGGGCGAAGAACTACGCTCCGTTCGCGGAGCTTGCGGAGTTTCGGCAGCTCCGCGTTCCGCGGAGAACGCGTAGCTGTCGATTACTCCGCGATCCGGTGCGTAGCGTAGTTCTCGCGCGCTGAATAACATTATCGCGTGCGCGGCAATGGCTTACCTTCGTTCTGCGTTCGTTTTTTCCTGGTCGCGTGTGCCACCATGTTTGGAAACACTCTCGCACAGTCCCGTGCGACTGTGCGAACGCGATAACGTCATTTGGATGCGCGATAGCGTCATAAGGATGCGCGAGGATGCTTGTTGGTAAGATCGAGTTGCCGAACACGCAGAAACTGCATTCTTGCACAGAATAACTCGCGAGCATGTTAAAACCATAATAAATTACCATTTTGGTTAGGAAAAAAGAGCAAAAAACCTTAAAGTTGTACCTTTGGCTTTATTTTTAGGGGGGAAGGAGCCCTCTTTTTGTTTCTACTCTTGTTTTGAAGAGTAAGGAGGAAGGGCTCTTGAGTTTACAACTTCCTGTTCCTGTCCACCAGGCTCCTCCCAGTGCTTTGTCCATGTGGTGCTCACTTTCCTTTGGATTTTGAGCTGGAAGGATCACTTTCTGTCTGTGTTGGCTGCATTACTGATTTATCTTGGATTTAATGAGGACTTTTTGAATTGGAATTCTCTTTTTCAAGTAAGTTTGTGTAATGTATGAGTGAGTATGATGTAGACTTGTGCTTGTTTGATTTGATTTTTTTTTTAACTACAGTATTCAATCCTGGAATTAAATTATTGATGGAGGCCTGTACTTTCATGAGGTCCCAAATTGTATTTTTTTTAACTTGCATCCAGGCTACATAAAGAGGTACCCATGGGTCCAATCATGTTTCTGTAGTCTGTGTTTAAATGTTTATTCCAGTTTGTAAACAAACATCATGGATGGCATTGGATTATGTTCATTATGCAATAGCAATGTCTGTTGTGGAATTTCTGTTTGTGGAATTTAAAATGTTTCTAATTTTTAAGCCAATATCTGACCCTAGTACCCCATGTAGTTAGTGTGTAGGCATGCTTGAGTTCATTGTATTAACTTTCTGTGGTTGGCCTGGCCATGTGTTGGCGGCCATTTTATGTTTCCAGCCACTTTGCTCTTGCCATAGGCCTCCAACCTTGTGGCCTACTCTGGCAGTAGGCCATAGGTACTACTCATAGGGTCATGAAAGTTAATCAACTGTTTTTGTGGTGTACCCTTAATGTGAAAATCATGGATGGCTTGGATTGATGTAGAAAATCTTATTTTTATGTGTGGGGTATTTCTGGTTTTGGGTGTGTTTAAATACTCTGTCAATTTCTGCCATTAGGTAACCCTAGGAATACAGCTTGGGTAGTTTTGGTAACTTCGCACAGTGTGAGAACGTGAACTTACATTTTTTGTCTTGTTCGCGCACTCAATGTACTTGCTCGGGAACGCGAAAACGACTTTTTATTCCATTCGCGCTGCCGAACATGCCGATTTAGCATTCTCGCGGACAATATGTCCCGAGTTGCATAAAAGTTTCTCGAAAATGTTGCAGGTGTTTCTTGTGCACCCAAAAAGTCCTCATTTATGTTATGTTGTCATTTGGTTGTAGTTTTCTCTTTTTGGAGCATGGACCACTTCCATTTTCTGGCCTCTATGTAACGATTTCTTTTTTTTTGGGTGGGGTGACCAATTTGGGCGGTGGTGTGGTGTGTCCATTTTGTGAAGCAAAGCATTGTCCCTTTGCCATAGGCATTATTGTCTGTCTTCTCTTTCTTGTCATGTTGTTGTTGGTGGCCAGGCCATGTGGTGGCGGCCATTTTGTGTATGCTTCCTTTGTGATTTTGCCATGTTGTTGTTGGTGGCCAGGCCATGTGGTGGAGGCCATTTTGTGTATACATTAAAGTTGTCCATGTTGTTGTTGGTGGCCAGGCCCTATGGTGGCGGTCATTTTGTGTATGCTTCCTTTGTGATTTATTTTGCCATGTTGTTGTTGGTGGCCAGGCCATGTGGTGGAGGCCATTTTGTGTATACATCCTTTGTGATTTTGCCATGTTGTTGTTGGTGGCCAGGCCCTATGGTGGCGGCCATTTTGTGTGTCCTTCCTTTGTGCTTTTGCCATAGGCATCCAAGGTTTTTGACTATTGTATTGTGGCAGTAGGGCAGAGTTACTACTACTCATAGCCATAGGTGCATTAAAGTTAATCAACTCTTGACGCGACATTACATTTTTTGTCTTGTTCGCGCGCTCAATGTACTTGCTCGGGAACGCGAAAACGACGTTTTCTTCTATTCGCGCTGCCGAACACGCCGATTTTGCATTCTCGCGGACAATATGTCCCGAGTTGCATAAAAGTTTCTCGAAAATGTTGCAGGTGTTTCTTGTGCACCCAAAAAAACAGAAGTTGTCATTTGGTTGTAGTTTTTGGAGCCTGGAACAATTACTGTGTCTGTCTTCTTGTTTGTGGGTGGGCTGACCACGTGGGCAGCGGTGCGGCTACTTTGTGAAACAAAACAAAGCATTGTCCCTTTCCCATAGGCATTTATTGTCTGTCTTCTTTTTTCTCTTACTCTTCATGTTGCTGGTGGTGGCTAGGCCATGTGGTGGCGGCCATTTTGTAGGTACTTCCTTTGTGCATTTATCATTGGACTCCCAGCTTTCTGTCTGATCTCACAGTAGGCCAGAGTCCCAGAGGTAGTAGTTAGCGGGGGTGCTGCCTTTATGTAGCTGTTTTAGTTCGGTGTATGCAATTAACATCATTCATTAGGGCATGTGTGTGTATGGCATTGCATTCAACAATGTGTTGTCTGGGCAGGGGTTTGTTTGTATGTGTTTTTGCGGTGTTAGGTTTACAACCTCTGTCTTAGCCATGGGCTATTTATTCCTTGCACATTAACCTGTCATGTGCAGCAGGCATCCTCCTTTTTCTGTCCATATTGGTATATATAGGCCTGCTTGACTTTATTGGTTCTTTCTGGACTTCATGTGGCCTTTGAGCTGTGGTGCTGCTGGACTGGTATTATTAGTCTTCTGTTTTGTCTTTTATACATTGGCCTGTGTGTCTTTCAATTGTTCATGTTGCCTTACTGCTTGTTTGACTGATGTTGTTCTTCCTTCTTTACTTGTAGGTGCACAAAAAAAGACTGAGGAGGTGCTGGTTGTTTTTTCATCCATCGCTCGTTCTACTGCCAGACGGACGTCCTTCAGTTGTACGCCACGTGTGGTGTGTGACTCATCTGACCAGACATCTCTGCAATTTGTGCTGCTGTGAGCTGACTGACATCAGAAGAAGATGGGCCCTAAGAAAGCTACCAAGTCCTCCACCACAAAGAAAGTTGCTGAGAAGAAGGAACAGCAGAAGGAAGTGTCACTTAAGTCTGGTATGGACCCCAAAACCTTTTTTGGCACCCCAAAAGGTACGCCTGCAGCAGCGGTGTCTGGGGTGCAAGCTGGGACCAGCACATCTGCATTAGTGGGGGCAAGCCAGCATCCCAGGGCCAAGCACATGATGAGGGTCGAAGAGGTAGCCAGCCTTCTGCTTGCGAGCAGTGATACTGAGCCAGAACTAAACTTATCGCTGTCTCAAAGTAGTACAAAATCCACGCAAGATGGAAGTGCTCAACAACCACCGCCAGCAGTAGATGTTCAACAACCACAACCACCGCCCGCAATAGGAGTTGTTCACCCACAACCACTTCCCGCAACAGTTGTTGAACAACCACAACCACCGCCCGCAACAGTTGTTGTTGAAAAACCCCAGCCCGCAATAGTACTTCCTCAAGAACAACAACCACCATCTCCGCACCAAATAGTAGTAGTTGTTCCTCCCGAAGTCGGGGCAGTTCAGGAAGTAGAGCCTCCTTCCGAGCAAGAAGAAGAGGAAGCCACTTCTGTAGGTGATCTATTTCCTTTGAATTCACCAAGGGAAAGGAGGGTTAGTGCATCGAGTTCTTCGAAAAGCATCCCTTCCGATGACCTTGATACGGATTGGCAGCCACAACTATCTGCGCATTCAAAGGAGAGACATCCCAAGAAGACCATGCTAGGAAAAAGGAAGTTTCCAGGCAGGCTTGAACTTATGGAGGTCGATGTAGGTGAGCAGGATACTGCTGGTGATAAAGACGGGTCTGACACTGTCATCATCACAAGCGTTATTCCTGGTGCAGAGGATGTAGAGACCAACATTTTCACCCTATCCAGAAATGCTGCAATGACTGATGAGCAGGTACCACGCATAACTCCTACACACTCAACACCCAAAGTAACACCAGCTCCAATTTTTTCATCAGCGAAGGCCCGGCAGCATCCGACATCCAGCAGAAGCGCCACTTCAACAGAAGGAGGTAGTGGCAGTACTAGGACTGAGCTGTCCCATAGTGAAATTCCACAATCCTCCAGTCCATCCGGCATTGGCAGTGGGTCCTCCTCTTCCTATGGCAGGAGACAAAAGTTTACCTCCCCAGTGTGGGACTTCTTTACGGTTCACCCAGTTCAGGAGAACATTGCTGTATGCACCATTTGTCATGTCAATGTTAGTCGTGGTAAGCTTGGTACAAACTATGGGACTGGAGGCCAAACGACCCATTTGAAAAAAACACACTTGATCAGGTGGGAGAACCACCTTGCAAGCTTAAAAAATGTTAGCACTCGTGTTGGTGGGGATACAGTGGTACAAGGTCCACTCATGGTTGACCAGGAGGTAGAAGAAGAGGGAGACGATGACCTTCTATCTAGGAGTGGTACACAATGGACCCCTGTCGCCAGCACTGGAGTGGTAAAGTCCACATCCGCCGCATCAGCAACTTCTCAGTGGCACCAGAGTCAGCTGGAAACACCAAGGAGTGCAAAGTCTGCGATGCAAGGTGGTCCGTCTAGCATAACTCAAAGACATGCAAAGCAGCTTACCATTCCTAGCATGTTAAGGCAGGAGGGAAAGTACGAGCGGAACAACCCAGTAGCACGTTTGTACAATGCCAAACTTGCGAAAATGTTAGCACTGGACCTTCTCCCATTTTCATTTGTTGAGGCTGTTGGATTTCTGGAATTAGTGCAACCCTCTGCCCAAAATGGAACGTTCCCAGTCGCTACTATTTTGCCCGAGTGGCTGTTCCAGCACTACACCACGACGTGCTGGAATTGATTGGGAAAGCCTTACAACAGAGTGTTGTCCATTGTATCCACCTGACAACAGACATGTGGAGCAGTTGCGATGCTACAGATTTCATGTGCATCACCGCACACTGGATCTCTTTTGCAGGTGTTAAAGACAAGTTAACTTCAGGCCTCCGTGACGTTGCTGGAATTTTTAATGATACGCGCAGACATGCAACTGTAGCCATGTTTGGTATGGACAAAAGTCATACTGCTGAAAACATTTTGTCTGACTTTAACGACAAGGTCTTTGAATGGCTGAAACCAAGAGGCCTTAAGATTGGTTTTGTTGCCACCGACAATGGCAGTAATGTAGTGAAGGCAATGAGAGAAGGACATTATTTCAGGGTACCCTGTTTGGCACACTGCATAAACTTAGTCGTGCAAGACTTTCTGAAAAATGAAGCCAAAGTCAGCAACATAATGGCCATCTGCAGAAGAATATGCACGCACTTTAACCATTCTTTTAATGGACGGAAGCTGCTACGGGTCATTCAGCATGAGCATAGGTTGCCAGTCAAAGCACTGATCCAGGAGGTCCCAACACGTTGGAACTCAACTTATTTCATGCTTGAGCGTCTCTTTGAGCAGTACATCCCACTGAATGCTTATGTCATGTCAAGAAGATTAGGGGATCCTAGTGTTAATCTTAAAGCCCTGACCATTGAGATGTGGCAGTGGGACCTCATTAAATGCATCACAGAGATGCTACAACCCTTTGAGGTCTTCACACGTGCAGTTAGCAGGGAGGACTGTACTATGGGCCAAGCCATCCCATTGTTGTACATGCTTGAGCAACAGGTGAAGGAGGTCTGTCAAACATACGAAGGTGACGAACAAAAAGTTGATGCATATACCTTAGCCAAGGGCTTAGGCAACCGCTTGTGTGCAAATGTAAGGCTCAACAATATTGTGTCAGGTGAACATTACATAACTGCAACAATCTTGGATCCATGGTACAAATTATTTGTCAGCAGTAGCGCAGTAATTCCATTTTCAGATGAGGATGTTGACAAGTACAAAACTTCCATAGCTGCGGAAGCTAATGAGTTAGAAACTGAACGGCTGTTACTTAAAGGCCTGCCACTGCCAGCCCAGGCCAGTCCAAGTACTCCTGACGCAAGTTCTTCACAGCATGAGAGCAGTGCGTCTGCTTTCCAGCAGGCACCAACAGTACCAAAAGCAGCACCTACACGATCTGATTCAGCAGACCCAACCAAAAGCATAACTGCTTTTTTTCTCCAGAAAGGGATGGGTAAGTCCGTTGCTGTTGCAAAGGGAAAAGAGGACCAGCAAAGCCGAGCCCCAATGAACATTGAGCGGATGGTTCAGGCCTATCTGGATGACACAACAGAGGTGTTCATGGAGCAAAGCCCATTGGTCTATTGGTATGAAAGAAGGAGACAGTGGCCAGTGCTGAGCAGGCTGGCGATAAAGTATCTGGCTTGTCCTGTAGCCAGTGTCTCTTCTGAGCGGGTTTTCAATGCTGCTGGTGCCATTGTCACATCGAAAAGGACTAGTCTCTCCCCCAAAAGCGTGGAGCGGCTGACAATGATAAAAATGAATCAACGCTTCATACCACCAGACTATCAAGTACGTGAATCACCGCCGGATGAAGAAAGCGAGTGCGAAGACGTCCTCACTACTGGGTTACATGACCTACTTCTGTCTGAACGCACAGAGTTTGAGGACGAGCTCCTCTTCCCTGACAACTAGGACAGGTATATTAAAGGAATGATGCAATGCATTGCATAGGATTGTTTAGCGGACTCTGAGCAAATGTGCATGGAATTAAAGTATACTAGTAACTTCAGACTCACGTGATGGGCAATTTTCCCATGTTATTTAATAATATAAATTATTTATGCACTTGTGACCCTACTACTACAGGTGCAGTCAGTACTTAATTTATCGTTCGTAGTTCATGTTCATGTTGCACAACGTACATTATTTGGTGAAACAGTCCCCCCTCCACCCCCCCAACAAACACAAATGAACTTCAAATGTTTTCTTGTGAAAATATCTTTGTTTTATTTTTATATTTTCATAATGATAATAGAAAAATAAAATATATAACAAATGTAACCCCCTGACCCAGAGCTGTCCCTACCCTCCCCTAACCCCAACCAAATTTCAACCCAAATGTACACCCCAACTCCCACATCCCACCCACCAACAAAAGGATTTAAAAAGGGGCAAAAAACAGGGTCCATTTCAAAGCCGGCGGGCTTTCAGGTGTTTGTCCACCAGTATCTTCACACGCTCCTCTATACCGTCCTCCAGCTTCTTCCGCTCCTCCTCCAACTTACTCGCTACCCGGCGGAGAATCTTCGCTTGGAAATCACGGCACCTACACTTGCATGCATGTTGTTGTTGTTGTGGGGGGGCCGCCGAAGATGTAACAACGCGGCGGCGGGCGGCTGCCTGACCACGGCGACGTAGTCCTGCAGGCTTGGGGCCCGGGGCATTGGAAGAGGCAGCAGCTGCTGCCGCCGCCTCCTCCTCCTCCTCCTCGGCCTGATCCACCAGCCGGCGGTAGGCCTCTACAATTGCCTGCAGTTTCCGCTGCCGGGCCCGGACTGCCAACTCCTTCCTTGTTGGTTTTTGGGAAGGAGTAACTATAAAGAAAGAAACAGAATTGTTGTAATCCAAACTCCCCACAAATCAAGAACACAACATTGATTCAACACATAGTGGGCGGCACAGTAGCACTAGCAAGCAAGCTGAGTACCAAAAATTGTGTTGCGTCTATCTTGAACATTCTACAGCCTCTATTAATTTTTGGGACTTTTTGGCACGGCATTATGCCTGCCCTATTAGCATGGGTGTACTTCAACGGTCACACACATTAGAACGAACACCTGTCTTTTTCATATCTCCTTTTGTATTATATACTCTGATTCCGGGAAGGCGGGAACACTCTCAAAGTAACATTAATTAACAGGGGGCAGCTAGTAGTACATGTCTAGTAAAGACTATAATACTTTATACCGCGCAACAAACCTTATTTGGTTTGGGTTTCACCAGCAACGACCCATGCACCCAGTCGTCCCCTCCTTCCCTTGCCTTTGGGTTTGCCCAAAACACCGCTGCTGCTGAGACTATCCACTAACCACCGGTATTGGGTGTGTCTCCCAACCACGCTGGCAGCTGTGTTTTCCCCTTTACATGCTTTAACAACAACCCATGCATCCGGCTGCTATCAGCCACTTGCATTACTGTAGTGATAATGCTTAGCATGCTAATGACAAGTAAAGGTAACATCATATATTTTCCAGTAGAGTACAGTGAGAACGTTTTCCCCTCCCACCAAGTAATGCAGATCACTATTGAATGTAACTTACCATCGCCCGCCGCTGTTGGCTCCCCCCCCACTGCTGCTGGTGTAGGTGTAGGTGCCTCTGTTCCTCCTGTCCCCGCCGGGATCGCTGAAGCTGCGCCGCTGTCCCCGTCGGCACTGGTCGATGGTAAGGGTTCTGCACCTATAAAAATAAGTACACCTTTTTAGATGGATGCACAGCCCCCTTTGTACTTGTTCACCAAGAATGGAGTTCTTCAAAACAGTTAAGTACAACGTACGTAATCAGTAGGAGTCCACATTGCATAGTACAGCAGACTCTATACACATATTAGCATTCATTGTTATGGTATGGTACCCAAGCTCATCTCATCTGTCCTGCTACTCTAGTCCTTGGAAATTGGAAGTGAACTATGTAACCTTTGTACATCAATGTATCCAGTTTTGCGCATGTTAACTCGCAGCTTGTTGCGCAGTACGAGAAGACGCTCTGAGGCAACACATCATTGTTCAATGCATACACCTGAAGAGGTGGGAAAGTAAAAGGGCCCGTATTTAAGTTTTCTATGTGGATTGTGGAATAGAGTTTGCTTACAGGTTACAACTTCTTTTTAGCATGGCTGCATAAAACTGGCATAAATGTATTTCATACTGTCTAACGTGCACCACTTTTGTCATTAGTTTTCGGCAGATGAGAAGATTGCCTTCTACGAAGCGGACATTTCCATAGCTTACAAAAAAAGAGGAATATCTGACCAGTATACGTTGGTGAGAGGTCTCCGATAGTTGCCACATTTCCCTATTGTGCACTAGTAGCTGTACAAATGTTGATTACTTTATTCTGCCTTTTTTAACTCTGGATTTTTTCTGGTGGGCCCTTCAACGTATTTGACGGAACAACTTAAAAACATTGATGTTACTTACTTACTTCTAACAAAATAACCCTTTTGAATGACCACTTTGACTCTGAAGTTTATTTTCAGTGTCTGTTGTCTTGGAGACTCACACGAGTGAGTGAGCAAAAGGGGGTTTCTTAGGTAACGGTTTGTGTACTAAAAGCATTCGGCATCTTGGTATTGGGGTTCAGGAGTGTGAATTGAATAATTGACCAATGACTCAGGCCATATAGGCTGTCGTTCAGTGAATTGTGCGTTCCTCAGAGTTCTGTGACTGAGGTGTAAGTAAGGTCCAACCTGCCTATCAGTACCAACATCCAATTTTCGTGTGCATACATAGTTGTGTAATATGTATATAACTCCATAGGAGATAGAATACCCACAAGACTAGTAGTGGTATACTAACGTTTACAAAAATACTAGACAAACATCATTCTGGATGCATACTTGGTTGCTGTCAATTGCCAAAGCAGACACATTACAGAGGAAAAAACAAGCACTGTTGGACTTACTGGGGACAGCAGCAGGATCCTCAGTAGAGGAGCTCTGTGTAAGTGGTGGTTCACCCGCCGACTCGGTCCCTGTATTCAGCTTGCCCCTGGGTTCTGTGGTTCATGTAAAAAATAATAAACAAAGAGAAAAACATTGAGTGCTGTGAAACATAGACATCATTGCAAAAAACACTGCTACAGTGGAACAGAGCCGGAGGCAACAAATCCATGCCAGGGGCCGCAACGCAAATATGTATCCATCCTTAGAGTATTATTAAATTAAGGATATCTATTGGTGCGGTGGCCCCTGAAGTTTGGTGCCCCTGTGCAGTTGCACAGCTTGCACATGCCTAGAGCCGGCCCTGGCTGAGGTAAGAAGAACAAAGTAACGTTAGCATTCTTTGCCAGAGGAGGATTCGATTCATGCAGAAGAGAAGGCCGTGAAAAAAATGCTACAATATGCAAACTACGTACAATTATCCATCCACCGCTATTTCACTGACGGACAAAGGAAGGACAAGACTATATTAATAGCATTAACTAACTTCAGTTCTCTACAATAAAGAAAATCTCACATCAATAAACAGCAACAGCTAGCGCCAAGTTGAAACAACATGCAAGAGCCAGTGAAGAAGAAGAACACTGTCATACAATTACAGTAGATATACCGGAATACATCGGAAATGTAACTAGGAGCAACAGTCATCGCGTTACTTATTCAGCCAATATTTACAAAGATACAATAACAATATTTATACTACTATATATATATATATATATATATATATATATATATATATAACTATATATATAATATATATATATATATATATATAAATATATATATATATAACTATATATATAATAATATATATATATATATATATATATATATATATATATATATATATATATATATAATATATATACACACTTTATTTTTGGGGTAGCCACTCACCAAGACCCACAACCTCCACACCAAGCAGGTCCAACAGGTCCTGCTCCCGGTCCAAAATGTCGGCCCAGCGGTGGGACAGCTGATGGTGGGTACGCCGGATACCGGAGCAGCGGAAGACTGCACGGCGCACCTTCGCCCACCGCCGGAGACGCTCTTCAATGCGCTGGTAGCCGGAGCCGGGCCTGCCGCCTGCTGCCAAAGTCAAGGGGAGGTGGCGCTGGATAAAAAAGACCAGGGCGGCCACCTCCTCCTCCCCAAAAAGTTGGCGGGGCGTCACTCCTGCGGGGCGCATTCTGCCGCAAGGCAGCCGGGTTTTTTTCGGCACAGCCGCCTTGCCCTTTGAGCCGCCGATGCTGCTGGCACCCTTCACCATGGTTCTGGGTGGAGGGGAGAAGGAAAGTTGAAGACAAAAAGGTAGGGGAAGGAAGAAGCAAGGTAAAAGAAGGAAGTAATATAAAACAAGAGAAAAGTTGCAAAAAAAGTTGTAAAAGTAAAAATAAAATGAGAAATATAAACCTAGGCACAGAGAGAAATAGGTAATAAGTAAAGAAAGTTAGAAAAACTGAGTGAAAAGACCAGGATGGAAGAGATAGGAGTTAGATGCTAAAGTAGGCCCAAAACCATAGCCAGAGTGTGAAATCGAAGATGGCTCCGCCCGTCGCGACCGCCGCGGTAAGTTCGCGCGATATTTGACGCGATCACGCACTTTGGCAGTGCGAACGAGAAGATGAGTTCCCGAACATGTCTAACACAACGCGAACACGTTACTTGTGACCCGGAACCGGAAATAAGGGAACGCAAGCGGGCGGGACAAACCTCTTTGAGTAACTTAGCGCGCTAGCTATCTCGAGCATGCAGGCAGCGCCCCGAACACGCGCACCGCGCTCCCGAAGACGAAAAACGGCGCGCGAACGGGTCTAGCAAGCTACTACGCATGTCCGCGGAGCTACGTGTAGCTCGCGGAGTGCAAGTGCGTCTTCGCGTAGCGTCGCGGAGTGCGGCTACGCGAACTACGCCCAGGGTTAATGATGCCATCCACTGCATCCACAATTCCGCATCAACCTCACCCCAATGCTTGTCCGGGTTCGCATTAACCCTAGCCCTGAACTCCTCGTCATAACTCAGCCATGCAAACCCACCAAACTGCATTTGCACCTTCCTAATGATGTCCATGTACTTCACCAATTCTATAGCCCTATCCAGGTGCTTCTCGCAGTAAACACTAGCGTAGATAAGAAACGCGGAAGTCCAATTTTCCATTGTCACAGGGACCCTGGGCTGCCTAGTCGACTCCCACTCCTCCTTCTAGGATCCTTCCTTCGCCTGCACCTCTCTGTGCAACAATTTAAACATGTCCACATATTCACATTTCCATATCCTACCCTTAATCTTGTCTGACAGGTGAGACCCCAGGGGCATAGCTATCCCCATGTAAAGGAGCTTCTTCTGATGTTTGTCGTTGCCCTTGTCTCCTTTGTCCTCCTTCCCGTCCACCTTGTCAGTCTGCACCCCCTCCGCAGCAACCGACTTACCATCCACCTGCCTGTCTCCCGGTGGGCGGCCCACCCTTCAGCATCCCCTCAAAGTCCCAGACCGAACCATCCCTAACACCCACAGACCTACAAGCCTTCTTGTTACTCCCTTTGGGCCCACCGTCCCACGCTGCCCACCAAGTCCTCTCACCTGAAAGCGAGGATTGCAGCTCTCCTGGCCGTCCTCTGGGGGTAGAAACTTTGGCCGCTGCCGCCTTCTCCTTGCCCTTCGATGTCTTGGGGACCTGTAAGACACCAAGGCCACTGTTGTCCTTCACCCCCCACCCAGTCATCGTCATCCCTCACTTCCCTGTCCTCAATCTCCTTAGTCTCATCATCATAATCCAACTGCCCCACCGGATCCACATCCACAGGCGCACACAATACCTCCTTCACAGCCCTCTTCACACCCTTGCTCTTCACAGCAGACGTTCCCCGACCCCCAGACACACACGCCGCCGTTGCCCGGTCCCGTACCGTAGGGATGGCAGCCGCGGACCACCCTGCTGCTTCAAACCGGCGCCCTGGGGCCGTCTTGCGCCCCGCCGGTCCACCCCGAACTCTGCCGACAGCTTGGAACCCCACACGCCATCCAGGTCGCTCCAACCTGAGTGGACCCCAGCACCATCGGGCCTCAAAACCGTCCTGGCCGTCCCTACCTTCGCCTGCTGGCCCTTCGCACCCCCTGCGTTCACTTTCCTACCCTTCGCCAACCTGGACGCCTCTTCCTGCTCTGTCCACCGCTCCTCCTCAGACCTAGGAGTGGGGGGTCCCTCCACTTCATCCCCCCAGACTGCGCTGACCCGGGCCGCAGTTTGTTCAGCCGACCGCGCCTCATGAAGCTGCGCAACCAGCCACTGTTCCCGAATTCTGTCCTCCCACGCCAAGGCCCCCCAACTCGAGAGGGGAGGGGGTGGGCAGTAGCCCTGAAACCCCACTCCAAGCGGCAATAACCAATCGTGCAATCCCCCCTGCGCATGGCCCCCCCACCACTGGGCACCCCTAAAGTCAGCCTCCACTTGTGCCTCTGCCCGCACCTCAACCCTTTCACCTCCAGCTGGAGCCGGGTATGCACCCTAGAACTAGCTGAAAGGTCAAGGGGAGCGTCCTCCCCGTGCCCCCAGTCTTCCTCTTTCTCCGCAAGCACAGGAGCCTGCAGAGCTGCCTCTAGATCAGTGCCTCCTTCCCCCCCTGGCCCCACCACCACCTGACCAGCCTCTGTGTCCATCTGCATGCCTCCTTGCTGTAAATCTGGTGGCCCCGCCTCCTTAGACCCGACCTCGCCTACCGATGCCTCTGTTAGCTGCTCCCCCATGGGGGCCTGTACGCTCAATACCCGGCTCGGAGCTTCAAATTGTAATTGGGAGTAAACATGCGGGGACTCCTTGCTGGTCCTGCCCCGCCCCCTTCTATCAGCCTGCACACCCGGCGGCAGCGGGTCCTCCTGTCACACGAGGACCGCTGCCGCAACCCCGGCCGAGGCCGCACGCGGGGCCCTGACACAACCCACCCACACCTGTCCAAGGACGCCGGGCAGGAGGAGATCCTACCGGCCCACCCCAGCAGCAAAAGCGCCGCCCTTACCTCGTCTGGGGACACGCCAGACATACCGTCACGCCGCCACTCCTATCCCCGCAACACCCCAGTCACCGGCCAGCGACTCGCGACGCCACACCCAAGCTCCTCTGCTACGTCAATTACCCGAAATAGCCTCTCCAGACACCGCAAAAACCACGAGCTCCTAATCCCTGTCCTTTCAATGAAACCCCTCCCGATGGTGCTGAGCGCAGGAAGAGGAAGTCGACTTCCTCCCCTGCGCTCTTATACCCACCCCCTAACTCCACCCCTTCACTCCTGCCTAGACCTGGTCTCACGCGAATGACCCTGGGGGAAGACCAGTCTGTGACTCTGCTTCCCCCGGGGCCTGGCAAAGGAAAAAGAGTGCCACAATCCGTCCATTTTGACGGGACCAAAGGGGTAAAATATATGTGCGTGTTTGTGTGTATATATATATAATGCAGCCATTATGAGTTCAAAAAGCCAGCACACAAAATGATGTTGGCTACATTGACGGAAGTGACCAATGGTGTAATGCATGTTATTAAGCCACGTGTCCACTATGCTTTAAATGCTTACAAAGAATTTAGTCCATTTTAAAACCTGCTTGTTTCACTTCCAAATTTAAAAGTAAAACATTGTTCACATATTTTGTGAGGATTCACTCTTTCATTCACTTTATGCATTAAAACAAGCATTCATTGTGAATCATTTTCAGCCGCAGTCGGTGATGCAGTGCGCGCAAAGAAATTAGTTTTATTCATTTATATGTTTACTTACCTGTTAAATTCCGTAATCCATACATTACTACCCCCCATCCTGCCCCTCCCCCTCCCCACGTCACAGTCCTGCAGGAATTCCTACTGCCGGCCGCGGCTGATCATTTTGTTTTTTTTGTAGTGGAAAGTTTAAACTTGAGCTTCATTTAAAAAAAGGTACAACATGCAGTAGCTTAGTCAGTGTGTCATGGGCCCTAGTACAAGGAAGGAAATTGGATACCTAGACACTGTTTGACCGGTGAAATACAGCAACAATCAGGGTTCAGTGTGCCCCTCAGGCCTCTGGACCCGATGAACCTGCATCTTCTGCACCAATGGAAGCTACTCCATTAACAACATGGGCAGCAGCAGGACAACCTTCCCTAAAAAACAGAATATGCAACAGACAGGTTGCAGAAGCAGGAGGCACATCACATGGTTGTCTCAAACCTATGGAACAGCTACAACTCAGATGGCTAACCCACTCAAGAGGGATTGAGAGGAGTTAATGGCCTGTTGTATACTCTCCGTAAACAGACATAAACATACAAGCAGTACAACAGTCCTGTACGAAACAGTAAAACTTTTTACAGAATTAACATGCATTCATATACTCATATTGGATGATGAACCCTCATCTACCAAGTGTGGTATGCTTCATCAGTGGGTTCGACATCTACCACTGGGAAGCATCAGAGGGTGTTGCAGGGTTTCTGTACTCACACAGAACTGTGCACAGAGGAGTGGAACCTCGGCAAATTAGGGTGTCCCAAAACTTACCTTAGCAACCAACTCACCCCTTACCGAGCTAGCTACAGTGTCTCATTGGACATATCAAAACTCCCAATGTTTAGACAAACCAGAACATGAACTTACAGTACCTCAGGGTACGTGGGACTCATGAACACTCTTTCGTTATATTATCATTACAAACCAGAACATGGAGTAAAGAAGACACATGTGCATTTGAAATGTTTATTTACTAATGCCGTCTTCTCAGGCGCAGTATCTTAGATAATACAAGTATACTTATTATCAGTAGCAAAATTATCAGCATAGTTACTAAGACATAAAAAGCGAATGGTGACAGCATGTTAACATGCTGTAATGAATAAGAGTTAACAACACTTATATCTCACCCTCCCTAACACATATATTATATTATTAGCTAAGAAGGTCTCTTTGGGTTGTTTTAGGGCGGACCCATACCTTAGTGTCCTAGCATGAAGGAATCACATCAGCATACACCAGCTCTCTCTGCATGTGCACCGCATCAAGTGTGTTAACTATTCTCGTGCAAAGCAATATCAATCCCGCCTCAAGCCCAAGTTGGCAAAGGCTGCACTTGTGTTATGACTATGAAGGCGTGGAGATCAGACCTCATAACAATTCCATATCGTGTTGCTCCTGAAACTTCAGCACTCTCCGTGCAGACATGGTTTATTAAACAAAACTGATATCAGAGCAATAACATATTATTCTCACATACACCACGGCAAACCACTAGGTTGAAAGCTAAGTCAACAATTAAGGGTCGTGTGCAGAAGTTGCAAGAAAGGAAAAATGGCGTTTAAATCTCAAATGTACCTATGCTAACTTAACACGATATAAGGATATATAGGAGCTATACAACACCCCCCCATGATCCGAGAACGGACTAAATAAGATAACAGAAGTGCCATCGCATGAGAGCAGAATCCAACAATAAACGAGCATGAATAAAAATTCAATTATAAAAATTAATGCTAAAAAATAGCCCACAAGTATAATGTGGCTCAAGCCAATAGGCAAGCAAAAATAAAAATTTTTGACCAAAAGTCAATAAAATCAAGAAAATGCTATCAATCAGCATGTCCATTTGAGGCAGTGTCTATGATAAGACTGTATTTGAAAAGTAAGCTGCTACAGCCTCCAGGAGGAAGTCACTGTCCTCATCCGAAAACAGTTCAGCCATCCAATTTAAAAGATGAAAGGAACATACGTGATCTTCCAGCACCGGATCCTCTATAACCATCAGAGGACAGCTCGGTGGGTGTTCAAGAAAACTTTGTTCCAAGAAATTTTGCGCTGCCGACAACACATCCCAGGGACCCATTAGTCCATGTGCCACCGCCAAGGCCATAATCCTTTCGTCAGAACAAACCAACTCGTGAGCAATGATAGGACTCATCAGTTGATCAAAATCGACGTCAGAAGATATTGGTCCGCAGAGACACAAATCAATGGCCCAAAGGAAATCACAGGTCAGGCAGCGAAATACAGGCTGGACACAGGTGAAATAGGAGAACCGAAAAGATAATCCAAACGCCGTGCTTAGAGTCGCCAACGGCAGTGTGCCATAATAATCAAGCATGCGGTTGCGAAACCGCGTCAGTAGCAGCTGAGCGTGGTCTTCCACAGGAAGGGCATCCATATTTAAAAAGGCAGAAAACCACCAATGCGCCAGCCGCTAATGCAAGTAAAAACGGGAACCCTCCAAATAAGGATGAAAAAATAGAATGGAAGAAGGCAGGGATGACTCCAAAAATCTTCTCAAAGGAAGTCACGAGACCACCGCTAACAACTTTAAAAAAATGCGCTAGGCCCGTTGTGGAGGATGCGTTAAAGATAGAACGGACCATGGCTCCGAAATGCAAAGGCAAATCAGTGTTTAAAAGAGCCTGAACCTCCGTACGGGTGTTAGCAATGTGAAGCACGAAAGTTTCACGGGCCGAGCTCAAGGCCACCTCTTTCTGGGACAATAGAGCTCTTATTCTAGCCATGCCGCTGAATTCTGCTCCCAAGGTCGGTATCTGTGGCCAAATGGAAGACTCCCTATGTTCACGTGTGGGAGGATAAAGAACATTTCTGCAGCAAATAACTCGCTCACTAACTGTTACTATGAAAGCTATACCTTTAATTAAACCACAACAGTTTTCATTATTGAGCATCAAATAACTACCATTCTCTAACAATTTAAACGTGGGGATGATAGCAGGAACTGGCGTGCCCTGTAAAACGCAAGCCATATTCGGTCGGTCCTTGTTACATGAACCGTGTAACTGTATGTGTCTGCACATTAAAGAATGATCTGGCGTCTCAGTACACTCATCCCCCGTTAGATAAACTTCTTGTTCATCCTTGAAACATCTGTATGTGTATGGGAGTGACCAGACCTCATGAAGAAAACCGCTACCTAAGGGTTCAAAATGACCTATTGGCACATATTTCATACAATTCGAAAACTTATATAAAGCAAAAGGCAGTGTTATTAAACCGTGGATAAGCCACGTAGCAGTAGTGGCTTCTGCCACAGAAAAAGGTAAAGATTCCAACCTTTCAATATGGAGCATAGAAAAGGAAGCATCACGCATTGAAAGCAAGCGTTGTTTATCTGTCAAATTAAACGGTGAAAATAAAGAGGAAACGTTCATGTATCCCCAGGGAACTTTACCCATTTTCAGAGTCTGAAGTGTCCATGCAAACTGCATGATTGACCGTAATTGATTTTGACCATGGTATAATACTGACACTTCATCATGCACAATATCAACAACAGACGACACAATATTATCTAATGTGTAAATTCTAGAGGAAAGCACGTTAATGCTATTGTCAACAACTGCAAGCACTTTCTCAAGATTCGCCTGATCAATAGCCCTAAGGCGTGAAGCAGCCTCAATCTGTGAGAGCTGCTTCCAAATTTCATTGTAAACCCCATATAACCACCGTTTCGACCTGCCACTAGCTGGGCCCTTAATGAAATCATTCAAATCCACGTCTGCATTCAGTTTGGAAAGGTGATACTTAACCGCAGGTAAAGTTGAATGTTTCAGCCAAGCTTGACACAACTTGCCCACAGAGTAAGAGGTGACAGTATGACTCAAATCAAACCGGGGATCAGACCTAACAGTCTTAAAACCGTCAGTTATATTTAAAAATCTTTTTTGGCAAGAATCAGCACTACGGTGCCAAAGCAGCCAACCCTTGGGATTCATACTGGAAATGTTAAAGGAGGAATTAAGAAGCAGAGCCTGTATATCTTTAATGGACAATCGAGTAAAATTACTCCAATCCTCATATTCCTCCAACTCCGGGAAAGACGGGGTGTTTAACCTTTTAGATGTAGCCAATCCAAAGCATGTGGTCTGGGAAATTGTTTCATTTAAAAACAACATATGATTCGGGATGAGACATGCACGGTGCAAAGCCTCAGTGCCTCGTACCTGCCAGGCCCTTGAACCCCAAACCGATTTAAGGTCTATTGTTTCCTTCCATAACTCATAGCCCCCAGTAACTAATTGATCTAGGAAGGCCTTCGAATACAACAATTTTGTATCGGTAAGTCTAACCTTGGACAGTGGCTGTTTGTGAAATTTAAAATAAAAGGACTCGGGATTGGACTGGTTAAAGTCAGTGAAATAAGTATACTTTTTAAGAAACGTTTCTGAACTCCCTTGTGTAGGAGCTGGGCAATGTTCCCACTGAGTAAAATTAACAGCATCCCTTCGGGAAGATGTTTTGTGTAAGAAGTGATTGCCATAATGTTGGTAACAGAACAATTCACCATAATTAGCAGATTCTAAATATAAATCCTCAGCATCAAAAGCAGCATAGTATTTCAAATCAGAAAACAAACTTTCCACAGCATTAACATCCCAATCATCAGAACGAATGTTTTGTTTCACCACATCCCCCATATTAACTCTTAGTACATTAGGAACATTAACGACTTCCGTTGGGCCATGAATCTGAAAACGAACTGCATCCCACGCGATTCCATCCAGAACAGGCCATGCTGTGATGTTAACCAAAGTCAAGTCTCTTTTTAATCTGTGTGTAGAATGTGAAGAGGAAAGTGGGGCCAATGTTCCATTTAAATGAGTAATGCAAGTTCTCTCCTCGACATAGTGTCCATTCATAATCCGAAAAAAATAAAACACAAAACCAATTGACATAAAAAGGTAAACCGAAAAAAGGACCAGCCAATAGTATATCCAAGGAGGAATCAAAAAATGTTTTTTAAACAGGCTAGCATATACCGCAATTTGAGAGGGTTTTTTCGAGGCAAGGGAAGCAGAGTCAAATGAAAATCTGGATTCCGTGGCTAAACGAGCTTGCAGGTCAGGCATGGAATAATCAGTGGGGTATGTATAGTCTGTCTCATCAATGTTAGTTCCGGGTAAATTATTTAATAATGGACTGGAAACAGCAGGTAATTCGATGGCCACCTCAGGTTCATTATTAGAAGCAGTGGGCATAATTGAATTTCTCACAATGGAAGGACAGGAAACAGCTGGTGTCATGCTAAGAAGAATCGGCCACTCTGTGTATCTTGACATTGTCAATAGAAATAAACCTGTTTTCCTTACGACCTGGAAGTGGTGGTAAAATGTCTGTTCTCGTGCCCTTCACTCCAAGCACTGGGACCGGAGCTCGATAGGAGGGACCAAACTCTTTCTTGTTGTCGATCTTCTCTCGAACCAGTTCTCCAACTTGGGGTAGCCAGCCAACTACCGGGATCTGCAACGCATCATCCGATGTGGAGGGCAAATGTTCCTTTGCAAGACTGTCTCTGGTCTTTTGTAGATTCTGTAAAACATTGCAATGTTCATCTGCGTCAAAGGAAGTGGCGCGAACCACAGAGTCTAGACCGTCAAGGTCAGGGACGTACATCTTGATGCCAAAGAGCATTTCGTATGGGGTCCGCCCACCCAGAGACCTTCTAGGGAGATTATTAAGAGCACGCTGCACGCCATAGAGGTGAGCCAGCCAGTTTCTGCCAGTGCCTATAACTCGGGCTGTCAAAGATTGCTTTAAATCACGGTTCATTCGTTCAACTACACTATTACCCTCAGGTCTGTAGGGTGACGAAAACTTGACTTGGACCCCCATCGAAGTCATGGCATCCTTATACGCCTTAGAGGCGAAAGCCGGACCCTGATCCGAATGGAAGGTACCACAGGCAAAAATCCCTATAAAGATACGCAAATCTCTAATGACAGTCCGTGAATCAGCGCTGCGATGTGGCCATACCCACACAAAGCGTGTGCATGAGTCAACTGCTACTAAGATGTACTTACACGCAGTATCAGATGAAAAAGGACCGCAGTGATCTAAATAAACACAGCCTAGTGGTTTATTAGAAATGTACAACTGAGTCTGTGGCGGACGCGTAGCAGTTGAAGGTTTAATCTGCTGGCATATGTCACAAAGAAGGACATAATCACGCGTCTGTTTGTACAGTCCCCGCCACCAGAAACGTAGTTGTAATTGAGTTACAGTGGCCGAGACGCCCGCATGCGCAGACGCCACACCTTCATGAGCCGCTGTAATCAAGTCTGCTCTGCGATCCGAGTTGGGAATCAGCCGTTCCCCAACCTCAGGAATTGTTACAAAAGGAACCTTTTCGGGACTTAAGTGGTATTTATACTTCGAAGGGAATCCCGCAGGATGTTTACTTCCCTTCTCAGAGGCAGCAATCGCTGCCAAGATGTCGCTATCAATCTTGGTTTTAGACCTAGTAACTGCTGCAACTAAGTATGTAGATACTGCAGATTTCGCCGCTTCATCAGCAAGCGAGTTGCCAACAGCGTGAACTCCTACGCGCTGATGACCGAGAGTATGAATCACATAAACGAGTGGCAACATAGCTTTAAGCTCTGCCACTCGAACCCAGATCATTTTATGTTTTATTGTGCTACCCTTGGAATCATGAAAATCATTTTGAATCCAAAAGAACAAGTTTTCATTGTAAGACTGGACACAGTAGTAAGAATCACTTACAATTAGAGTAGTAACACTTGGATCTGCGTACTCCAAAGCTAGTAAGAGAGCACGAAGCTCCGCCAATTGTGCGGTGCAATCGCCCAGGGGCAACGTGTGTACTTCCCTGGAAACGAACTCATCATTCAACATAGCACCGACCACAATGGCGCATGCGGAAACGTAGGCATGTTTAGAGCCCTGCGCAACCTGCGCCGACCCATCAGTGTAAATGATGCAATGGAAGTCCTCCAAAGGTCGCATAGCCAGAGGAGCAGGATGAACGAATTCATACTGCAAGTACTCCTGCGACCGTAAGGAAGCGTCAAAAATAAACATGACATCCGTGGATGACAATGACGCAGCCCACTGAATCCACCGAGGGTGCAAAGCCTTTGAATTCGGTACACTGGCTTTTGTGACTGCCTCCAAGTGAGGACAGGGTGTTACCACTAGCATGCGTTTCCCCTGAGACAGTGCTCGTTCCTTTAGAATAGCCATCTGTACAGCAGTTAAAACCTTTTCCACTGTGGGAAACCGCATCTCAGCCGAAGTGTACAAGTGTGACTTGTAAGCAATAGGTACTGTGTCACCTTCATTAAAAGTGAGGTATGTGAAACCCACCGTCCCAGGAATTATTCTTATTACCAGGTTGGTGTGGTTATCACGAGTCAGTAAATATTTAGAAGCGAGCAGATCAGCCTGCAAGGATTGCAAAATGGCTGAATGCTCAGGCAGCCAGCATGATTTTGAGAAAGTTGGTTGTATCAAAGCATACAAAGGCTTGATACGCTGGGCATAATCCGGAATGTAAGTTCTGCCGAAATTCAAAAAGCCCAGTAAAGATTGTAATTTTTTCAGTGTTGTTGGAGCGCGCAATTGTGCGCACTTCTCTAAGAAGTGAGGAGCCAAACCTCTACCTTCATTGTTGAGCTCATAGCCCAAAAACAACACTGTGTGTTCTGCAATGTGCGATTTTGCAAAATTAAATTTGTAACCCATGTCTGCAAAGGTACAAATTATGGAATTCACTCGACACAGATGCATCCAAATTTCGTCGTCTGTGAGATAAATATCATCCACATAAGAACATGCATCCGGATCGATTCCCTCCAATAGTGTGACTATTCTGGAGGTGAAGACCCCAGGACTATTTTTGTAGCCCATTGGGAGTCGCCGGAAGCATTTTTGCACACCAGCGGACGTAAAACTTGTCCATTGGGAGCTAAAGCCATCCAGTCTGTGGGCATAAAAACCATTGGAAATGTCAAGCGTTGTCTTGAAACGCTTACGCACTAGACTATCCACTAGGGCAGAGCCGTGAGTATTCTGTACTGCACAGTTACGGCAATGCGAGTTCAAATGCCGGTAATCCAATACCAAACGATATGATCCGTCAGGTTTGGTCACAGTAAAAAGGGGATTATTCATTGGTGACACACACGTTTCAATAACTCCCTGATATTCCAATTGTTCAAGGATTTCTGCGACGGCCGCTTTAGCTTCACGCCGTATGGGATATTGAGGCTGAGGCTGCGGCTCAGACCGCAAAGGAATTTCGTGGCATGGGGACAATTTGTCCCAACCACATTGGTTGCGGTAGAGAGCCGGTGCAAGAGCCCGAGCCCACTCTTCTGCAAAATGCTGCGCATGCTCAGTCGAGACAGTGTGCGCGAAACTGGGAAGGATTACCTCCTCCCCTCGCGGCGCTGCGAGCACAAAAGGTGGGGGCCAGTCAGCCTCGGAAAGCAAAATGTCGTACGTAGACGAAAGGTTCTCCCAAAATACCCCTCTGACAGTACGCTGTATGTCACCTTCAATTAACAGGACAATTTCAAAAAGTCTTTCAGGGGGAGCTAATCTCGTATCGGCTGTTTCTATTACAACAAAAACTTCAGTCGCTGTCACCCTCAGTAGTGGACGGAGCGCCTCTCTGACTATGGTAATCTCCGCCGCGCTGTCCAGCAAGGTCAGAGCCCACGTCAGATTCCGAAGCCGCGTTCTCACTATCTGTGGCATATCTATGCGCTGTTAAGGCCGCGACTTTCTTCTTCGCAAACTGCGGACGCTTAGGCGTAGAATCCTCCTGCTTCACTGCGCCTTCTGTCTGGCGGGACTGACCACGTCCTTGCTGGCCACCACGTCCACGTCCACCCCCTCCTCCACCACCGGTCTTCTGGGCCGATGTTTCCTGAAAGGAACGAGGAGAGCGTTGATCAGAACCCTGAAAACGATCAGGTGATTTAATCATCGCGCGATCGCGCAAATCATAAACTCTGTCTGCCGGCGCAGGAGCTTGTATTGCAGGAACAGAATCCTGAGTTTGCCTAGTCTGCTTCCCCTCTGTCTGTTTTTTAGGCCAATTCTGTTTTTTGGACTTGGGCTGGACATCTGTCACTGCAGATTGTCCATGAGGTTGTTTTTTATCCTTCACTGGAAAATATTTCAGACCTCTACTTGTGCGGCCAATTGTCTTATAAGCGGCCACCACAATCTTTGCTAACTGGCGGGGTTTGTCGGCATCGGGCAGAGCAGCCAAAGCATTCGACACCTGAAAGTTAACTGCATCTCCTTTAACATTGGAGAGAATGAGATCACCTACAATCTCAAAAGAACCACACAGGCGCATACCCAATTCAACCGCTGCCTCTGGACCGTGATCATTCTGAACACGTCTAATGATTTCAGGCAGAGCATTCATAGACGGGGTGCCGAAGCACCTCGTATAAACTGCCGCAAACGTTTTTCCCCAGCTTTCACAGTCAGCAAGTTCAGGAGTTATATCCTTCGGTAGAGTAATCGTTAACATTCTATGTTTATCAGCAGGAGTTGAATTCGGAAAAACCGCCTCCAGTTGATCAAACTTCTCTGCTAGCCAGAATGGGAAGTCATCGTTGTCAACAGGACGCGCACCAAAAACCGAATTAACCATCACTGGATTGAGACGCATTCCGCCTCGTTCCATGGGAGCGGCCGCACCCCCCTGGGGACCACCAGGAAGATGTCGACCGATGTATTGCACTAAAGCACGAATCACGGAAATGGAAACAACATGTAGCCTGCGAATTTCTGCCAGGGTACAAGCCCCGTGATTCGGGTGCGGGGTAAAGCCACCCAACGCAGGCCAATTTGTACCTGGAATTGAGAGTGGACCCAACCTCGCAGCTGACAAAGAGTGGGGGAGGGCGCCATCAAACCAAACTCGATGCTGCCAATGATCAATAGGTATTTCCAATGCCCTGTACGGCGTATATTCAGCCGGGACATCCGAGGCGGTGTAGGAGTGGAACAAACCAGAATTAGCGTCCACAGCCGGAAACGTAACCCAAGAGTAAAACAACTCGTAAGGAAACGCCGGATCTGCACATACCACGAAAATCACAGCCATCCCATATACTGGGACTTGGTACGTCTGAAGATGATTGCGTACCGCTACGCGACTATGCTGCGCAATAGCCACCGCCGCCATGTCAACACTGGAAACAAGAACACACAAAGAATACTTTGTAGCACAACTGGGTAGTAATTCACAGAAACCGTTTGAGAAAGAATCAAGCTTGAATAAAGACCTATTTCAAAAAATAGGTAGGTTTCACCGACACCCCGTTTCCGGAAACGGATGTGAAGGGGTTAAGGCATGAACGATAAACTACTAGAGTGTCATGATATAAGACCACCGAAACCGTTGGGCGCCATGTTGCAGGGTTTCTGTACTCACACAGAACTGTGCACAGAGGAGTGGAACCTCGGCAAATTAGGGTGTCCCAAAACTTACCTTAGCAACCAACTCACCCCTTACCGAGCTAGCTACAGTGTCTCATTGGACATATCAAAACTCCCAATGTTTAGACAAACCAGAACATGAACTTACAGTACCTCAGGGTACGTGGGACTCATGAACACTCTTTCGTTATATTATCATTACAAACCAGAACATGGAGTAAAGAAGACACATGTGCATTTGAAATGTTTATTTACTAATGCCGTCTTCTCAGGCGCAGTATCTTAGATAATACAAGTATACTTATTATCAGTAGCAAAATTATCAGCATAGTTACTAAGACATAAAAAGCGAATGGTGACAGCATGTTAACATGCTGTAATGAATAAGAGTTAACAACACTTATATCTCACCCTCCCTAACACATATATTATATTATTAGCTAAGAAGGTCTCTTTGGGTTGTTTTAGGGCGGACCCATACCTTAGTGTCCTAGCATGAAGGAATCACATCAGCATACACCAGCTCTCTCTGCATGTGCACCGCATCAAGTGTGTTAACTATTCTCGTGCAAAGCAATATCAATCCCGCCTCAAGCCCAAGTTGGCAAAGGCTGCACTTGTGTTATGACTATGAAGGCGTGGAGATCAGACCTCATAACAATTCCATATCGTGTTGCTCCTGAAACTTCAGCACTCTCCGTGCAGACATGGTTTATTAAACAAAACTGATATCAGAGCAATAACATATTATTCTCACATACACCACGGCAAACCACTAGGTTGAAAGCTAAGTCAACAATTAAGGGTCGTGTGCAGAAGTTGCAAGAAAGGAAAAATGGCGTTTAAATCTCAAATGTACCTATGCTAACTTAACACGATATAAGGATATATAGGAGCTATACAACAAGGGTACTACTTTTTTTTAATATAAATCTTTTTATTTAAACAAGAAAACACACAACAAACAATCACTGAGTCAATAGACTTTCCGTATTGTGTTACATGTCATGAAGGCAACACTAAGACGAGAAAGTCTCATCAGCAGAAATATACATTTCCAGTGTATCATTGATCACAATCCCCCTCCCTCCACACCTCAGTCCATTATCAGCTGGTCTCTTTGACTTGATGGGGGTATTGGTGTACATATCATGCCTCGGTATTCATTCCATTCCCCCCAAACTTTAGTCCATTTATCTGGGCAGCCACTACTTCCATATACAGGTTTTTTTGGTATCATACATCAATCCATATCCATTTCCATTCAGTCAACTCCGAGGTCGATTGGGCACCCTATAGTCTTGCGACATTCCACTTAACCACCATACATCCCATTGTTACCCAAATGCATTTCTTACTGGTAAGGTCTGTTTCACTCCAGATATTTAGGAGACAGCACTGGGCAGATTTCTGCATCACTGCAATGTGTCCCTCTCACATGCAAGATATCACTTTCTCCCAGTATAGCTGTATCGCTGGACAGTCCCATATTATATGAAAGAAGGAGCCTTCCTGTCGACACCGCCTAATACAGCTTGGGAAATCGAGTTTACCCATTTTTACCAGGTTTGTGCGGGCAAGGTATGATCTGTGGAGTACTTTTAATTGTTATTGTTAACTGAAGCTTATATAGCGCCAAATCACCGACAGGTACCAGCTTAAACCATGACCTAATGGCTACTTCCTTGGGCAAGGCATTAGCTTCCATCCAGTCCTCGTCTTCCATTTGCCCTAGATCCTGTTCTCAGCGGGCCCAAGGGGTCAGAAAGGGATCTACTGAATTATTCATAATTTTGCGATATATAGCAAAGATGTTGTCTTCTTCTCAAGACGTTTGCCAAGCACGCTATCTTCCAGTGGAGAGGAATCCGGAAGTTCCGCTCCCCTTGGGAGTTTAACCCTTAATGCATAATGAATGTCTCACTTGTAGGTATCTAAAGGTTTCTGATGGTGTTAACTGATATTCCTGCTGCAGTGTTGCGAACGATTTAACATCCCCTTTGCCCATAGGTCACCCAGCCTTGAGAGACCAATAAAGTTCCATTTCCTAAATCCTCTGTGTTTTCCCAAAAGTCCCAGACATGCCGAATCCCACAATGGTGTCACCGGGTTAGTCTACCCTTCCACCCAAGAGCTGTATGTAAGTGCCTCTTTCCAAATCCTCAATGTAGTGGCGTTTGGCTCAGGAAAGGATTCTACCCTATCACCACCGTAAGTAGCCCTCAAGTGCCCCCCTGGTTACATATTATGGCGGTCCATTTTATACAGAGGGTAATACTTTTGACTTGTTGTGCAGTTTTGAAGTTATAGATTCCCTAGTGTGGGTGAGGTTATGTCCCTCAAGTTGACATTTATGTTCTCTCTTTGCTACACTCAGACTTGTATTACAATTGTGTGTGGATGAGCTAAAATGCTTTTTATTGCCGTCCCCCTACTCCAAGATTAAAAAAGGGAGGGTCAAGCAACAGACACTGCCTTTCTTTTCTGTCACTGTGTTTTGGGCTTGACCTCTACAGGGTTGGGTGCCTTACTGAAGACTACTGCTCTTCCTATCTCACATCAAATATTGTGGAACAATCCCTGATTCATATGGCATGTTATGGAAGTGCAGTCAATGTATGCTTTGTTTTTTCAAAAGATGGGGCAATCGGTGGAGAAACAACCCTTTTTTATAGAACAGGCATATCTTGGGCAGAACCATTGTATGCTTCAGTCCTTCTGAGGACATGTACAACTAGAGTAGCAATAGAGTAAACTTTTCCTATCACAGAAAACATACAAAAAGGAAGCAGTAGTGAAGCTGTGCTTCCTCACAGAACAGGTACAGCATGGCAGTAGCAAAGTAAGCTTCGCTATCTCACAGAAGGCAGCAAATGAAACTGTCCATTCCCCTCAGATCCGATTCATAAGGTCACACTAGCTTTCATCGCTTATAGAAATTGCAAAGTTGAGCCTTGAGCAGCATGTAGGTTACATAGTTACGCACTTCGGAGTGGGTGCCTAACACGCTGAGAAGAATGTATATGTGGATGGGTGAGTGAGCATGCACGTTTTGACACCATTCTCACTTAGGTGATATTCCATTTCAGCTTTCTGAAACTCTGCTGCAGTCACTGGCAGACCTGCTGTCACTAATGTAAATCCTAGTATCATATCCTGTAGCCTTGCTGCTGTCCCTTCTTTTAGATTCAACTGCTGATATTTACATGCATATTTGTCACTTGACCGTAGTCTTCAAAGGCTGTGCCCTTGCTACCAGCCGCGGCCCATGCAGGTAAGAGCAGTGGAGCGATGGGGATGGGTGGGGGGGGGGGGGGAATCAATATTTTATTTCATTTTCCCTCGTGGTCTGTTGAATCCCTCCCAACCCGGCCCCACCGCTCTTATCTGCATGGGCCGCTGCTGCTTGCTACACCAATACTTAGACATTCCCTACTCATGGTGTGTAAGTGTATGTAGGGAGTGAAATATTCCCAGAATGGCCCATTTAATGATAAAATAAAAACAGAAAAAACACTCCTCTATGTTCCTCTTTTATTCTCCCCCCTCCACCATTGTCCTTTCTGTCTTTATAATCCACTTATTTTTTTTAGATAGTGTTCTCACTCTCTCTATTCAACCTCTATATCTATCCATTCTCTGTTTTGAACTTTCCCTCTCTTATTCGCTTTCCCTCCGGCTCACTCATGGGCACCACATTAGCTTCTATCTCTGCTCATTCTCTTCTCATTTTCTCTTTCTTCGCCTACATTTACCTTTTCACCCTGCTCCCTTACTACCAACACCCTCATGTCTTCATTCACACCCATCCTTTTCTAGCTCTCTTCGATCCAATTGAATATATTATAGAAAACTCTGTCCAGCTCTTCTCATTTTCCCTCTCACATACTCTTTGTCATTCTTAATTGCCTATACTACTTCTACCTCTGTCTCCGCATCTAGGACATGCACAAGGGTTTTCGCCATCCCTACTTCGAGGGACCACCCCTTTTAGCAATGGTGCCACGTTTGTTGCTTGTTCTAGAAATATGTGCCCCTGTCCACTGGTGGCAGTCTAGTCATATACATAGTATTCTCTTATTCAAACATGTCCCCTGCTCTCATGTCTCACACTGTCTTCTATTCTCACAACTACTCTCTTGAAGTCAATTGGTGTCATTCATTCCCTTCCTTTTTTTAAAGGCTCGAGCCTCACACTTCATCTTTTCAAGCATACACTTTCCTTTCTCTGGCGAACATACCGCCCTCTCTCACTTTTCATTTGAACAGCCATTTTTGTCCATCCTCTGAAACCATGCTCATTCTTCACTTCCCTCATCTCAGCACACACACTACTCTCTCTTGGGATGTACGTTGTTATAACGCATGCTTTTACGACGCATGCTTTTACAACGCAGGTTTTTATGCAAGTCGTTACAACGACTTGCGTTGGAGGGTGCTGGATAGTGAATAGTTTAATTTACTATTCCAACTCCAGTCCCCGTGGATAGTAGGGAAGGTGTTGGATAGTAAATTAAACTATTACGTATCCTAGAGCGCCCCCCAGCGCAATTCGTTGAAATGACTTGCGTTGAAAAACCTGCGTTGTAAAGGCACTGCGTGGTAAAAGTTGATTCGTAAAGGATGTTTCCCCTCTCTCTTGCAATCATCTCACTATTGTTTCTCATACATTCCTTTCTCAGATCTTGTTTTCACATATCTTCTGGTCTAACCTTTTCACACCCTTATTGCAAAGACACTTTTCAGTCCCACATATTTCACTCAAAACACACCCTTCTTTCAAAGACACCTTTCAGTCCCACATATTTTCCTCAAGAACACGTTTTCACTCACGCTCTCTTACACCCTCACCTCTCAATTACATGCTTCTCTCACAAACACATGGACACATTCCATTTTACATTTTCAAATTGTTTCCCTCACAAAATCTATTTACGTCCTTCTCACATACTCAATCTCCCAAACACTGCCTTCTCCTGCTCATATCACTCTCTTTCTCAGCTCCTGTTTCTCATAATTACTTTTATTTTTTTGCCCTCTCACTCGCACAAATGCAGACACTCAAAAGTGGCTGTTTTCTTTTATCTTATCAACAGTTTGCATGTTGAATGATCATTTTTTAAGACCACATGGTGAAAACAAAGCTGTCTTGCATAATTTGGTAACAGTGCCTTACAGGCCTGCTAATCAATCAATCAATCAATCATGCCATTTGTATAGCGCACTACTCACCCGGGAGGGTCTCAAGGCGCTTGGGGGGAGGGGTATGCTACTGCTCAAACAGCCAGGTCTTGAGTTGTTTCCTGAAGGCGAGATGGTCCTGGGTCAGCCGAAGGTGGATGGGGAGGGAGTTCCAAATCTTGGCAGCCAGGTAAGAGAAGGATCTTCCTCCGGCGGTGGCTCTTCGGATGCGTGGTACGGCTGCGAGGGCGAGGCTGGTGGACCGTAGCTGGCGGGTGGGCGTGTAGAAGGTCAGGCGGTCGTTGAGGTACTTGGGGCCCAGGTCGTGGAGAGACTTGTGTGCGTGGGTGAGGAGCCGGAACGTGATCCTCTTGTCGACGGGGACCCAGTGCAGGTTCCTCAGGTGGCTGGAGATGTGGCTGCGTCGGGGGACATCCAGGATGAGTCGGGCGGAGGCGTTCTGGATGCGCTGGAGTCTTTTCTGTAGCTTGGCTGTGGTTCCGGCATAGAGGGCGTTTCCGTAGTCCAGTCGGCTGGTGACGAGTGCCTGGGTGACAGTCTTCCTGGTCTCGGTCGGGATCCAGCGGAAGATCTTGCGAAGCATACGCAGGGTGTTGAAGCACGATGAGGAGACGGCGTTGACTTGTCTGGTCATCAAGAGGGAGGGGTCCAGGATGAAGCCCAGGTTGCGTGCGTGGTCGGTTGGCTTGGGTGCGGTGCCCAGGGCTGGGGGCCACCAGGAGTCGTCCCAGGCGGAGGGCGAAGATCCCAGGATGAGGACTTCCGTCTTGTCCGAGTTCAGTTTCAGGCGGCTGTCCTTCATCCACTCGGCGACGTCTTTCATCCCTTCGTGTAGGCAGGTTCTGGCGGTGTCGGGGTCTCTGGTGAGGGAGAGGATCAGCTGGGTGTCGTCGGCGTAAGAGATGATGTTGAGGTTGTGCTGGCGTGCGATGGCTGCGAGAGGTTTCATGTAGATGTTGAAGAGGGTGGGGCTGAGTGAAGATCCTTGCGGGACACCGCAGATGACTTCGGTGGCCTCGGAGCGAAATGGGGGGAGGCGGACTCTTTGTGTTCTTCCGGCGAGGAACGAGATGATCCACTCCAGTGCCTTCTCTTGGATACCGATGTTGCTGAGGCGCTGGACTAGGGTGCGGTGGCAGACCGTGTCGAACGCAGCGGAGAGGTCCAGGAGGATGAGGGCCACTGTTTCCCCCTTGTCGAGCAGGGTCCGGATGTCGTCGGTGGCTGCGATGAGGGCGGTCTCGGTGCTGTGGTTGGCTCTGAAGCCGGACTGCGAGGGGTCGAGGGATCCGTTTGTCTCGAGGAAGGCGGTCAGCTGTCTGTTGACGATCTTCTCGATGACTTTAGCAGGAAAAGGGAGGAGCGAGATGGGGCGGAAGTTTTTGAGATCGGTGGGGTCCGCTGTAGGTTTCTTCAGGAGGACGCTGATCTCGGCGTGCTTCCAGCTCTCTGGGAAGGTGGCGGTGTTGAAGGAGGCGTTGATGATGTTCCGGAGTTGGGGTGCGATGGTGGAGTTGGCCTTGTTGAAGACGTGGTGTGGGCAGGGGTCGGTCGGTGATCCGGAGTGGATGGTGTTCATCGGGCTGTGTCTTCGGTGGTCACCGTGGTCCAGGTGCGAAGGGTGGCGGTGGGGGGCGTTGGTTCGACGGTTGGGTGCGTGGGTGGGGCGCCGAAGCTGTTGTGGATGTCGGCGATCTTGCGGTGGAAGAACGAGGCGAGGGAGTCGCAGAGGTCTTGTGACGGAGTGATGTCGTTGGTGCCGGTGCTGGGGTTGGAGAACTCCTTGACGATAGTGAAGAGCTCTTTGCTGTTGTGGGCGTTGTTGTCCAGTTGTTCCTTCAGGGATTTCTTCTTGGTGGTGCGGATGAGCTGGTGGTGCTTGCGGGTAGCGCGTTTGAGGGCGGTCATGTTGTCGGTGGTCCGGTCGAGGAGCCAGGCTTTCTCGAGGGTGCGGCAGGTCTTCTTGGAGTCCTTGAGGTCGTCGGTGAACCAGGATGCCTTCTTGCTTCTGGGTCTGCTGGGAGGGTTCTTTAGTGGCGCGAGGTCATCGGTGCAGGCAGTCAGCCACTGTGTGAAGTTGCGGGCTGCTTCGTTGGGGTCCGTTGTGTTGGCGGGTGGGCTCTGGCTGAGGGAGGTGGTGAGCTGGTCTGCGGTGATCTTGCTCCAATTCCTGTGAGGTACCTGTTGCGGGTGGTGGTGGGTTGTGGATCTTTTGAAGCTGAAGTGGACGCAGCTGTGGTCGGTCCAGTGGAGTCCGGTGGCGTGGCTGAAGCTGATGTACTTGCTGGAAGAGAAGACGGGATCAAGCGTGTGGCCGGCGTAGTGGGTGGGGGTGTTGACCAGTTGCTTGAGTCTGAGGTTGGCGAGGTTTTCCAGCAGGGCGGTGGTGTTGCGGTCCTTGTTGTTCTCCAGGTGGAAGTTGAGGTCCCCGAGGAGGATGTAGTCGGTGGAGGGGAGGGCGTGCGGGCTGATGAAGTCTGTGATGTCTTCGCTGAATTGTGTGCGTGGTCCCGGGGGTCTGTAGACGAGGGTGCCTCTGAGGGTCGTCTTAGGGTCTGTGTGAATCTGGAAGTGGAGATGTTCGGCTGCGGCGAAGGAGTCGTTGGCGTCGGTCGTGATGCGGATGGTGTTCCTGTGGACGATGGCGATGCCACCTCCGGTCTGGTTGATGCGGTCCCTCCTGATGATCTTGTACCCGTCCGGTATGGCGATGGTGATGTCGGGTGCAGAGGAGGCGTTCATCCAGGTTTCCGTGAGGAAGGCGACGTCCGGTGATGTAGCGTCGAGGAGGTTCCAGAGTTCCACGGCGTGTCTGTGGACGGAGCGGGTGTTGATCAGGATGCACTTGAGGTGGTTGCTGCTGGTGTTTGTCTTGGCGGGTGCGGGGCAGGTTCGGAGGCAGGTGAACTTGCAGGTGCAGCAGGTGAAGGGTCCGTGGGTGCGTCTCGGGGTGGCTCGGCAGCAGGCGTGGGTCCGGCCGGCATTGAGTGTGTTGAGAGTGGCGGCGTCGTAGGTCAGTCGGGTCGTCTTGCCTCGGCGGGGAGGGCCATGGGTCCTGGCACTGGGCGTGGGCCAGGCGCGGACGGGCGCAGACGGGCTTACCTTTGGCGCACCTTCGGCGCTCAATCGGTGCTCCCGCTGCGCGGTCGCTCTGGGGGCGTCATAAGTAAGGAGCCGGGAGGGAGGAGCAGCTGGGTGGCGGGAGCGGGCGGCGAATGGAATCACAGGGGGGCGGGGCCGCAGGGAGGCAGCGGCAGGAAATTCCAAGAAGCAGCGGGCAGCGGGAAATTCCCAGGAGCAGCGGGAAATTCCCAGGAGCAGCGGGCAGCGATCGAAGGAATCTGCAGGCAGGAGGCGGCAAAGGCAGGCAGGAGCGGCAGCAGTGAGTGGGGCGACCAAGCACTGTGGAGGGCTGAGCGGTCACACCTGGACATGGAGTCTGAAGAGAAAATCCTATGCAGGATTGTAGGCTATACTTAATTCTGGTAGACCAGACTAAGAACTTACTTATAGCTTGACTTTCTTCATATAATTGTTTATGGAAGGTATTAGAATTATTTATTTCACCCAGTGTGAAAAAATCTCTAAGATTATGTTTTGCTGGAGCTATTTGACCGCCGCCAGGCTCTGACCCAACAGCCCCCTCATTTCCTTTTGCTGCATTAGCTTTCACTACCTGTAACCCTGTTATTTGGTGTGAACATTCTCTAGTTAGATGTGCTTAAAAGGCGAGAACTCTCCCACTTGCTGTCCCTTTGAAGGCCACCCATAGTGCAAACAATGAGACCATATTTCTATTAATAATATAAATCTCAGAAATGAACCCTCTGATCTCTGCTAGCCACCCTATATTAGACAGCAATGATCTATCTAGCTGCCACCTCGGCCTATCTCTACCAGCTAAGTCAAGGTCTACGACATTGAAGACCAATGTGTGGTCAGAAAAGGTATTGGCCCAAGTGTCCGTTCGCACCCTGTTTATTATCTGTGAGACTAAAAACTAAATCTAAGCGGGTGGCAGTTTTAAATCGTGTGAGAAGCAAGTATATTGTTCGAAGTCTGGGTGGCCTTCTCTCCAAGGGTCAAACAGCTGAAAGCTTGATTTAAGCACACCAATCATGTTTTTAGTTTTTGGTTTTAGCTGCTCCTTTGCTTTATTAGAAGTATCCTTGGCCAGATCTTGGATGTAATTAAAATCCCCTCCACATATCAGCGGGTCAACTTCCCCCAGAGCTACATCGTAGACCTGAGAGTGAGTCTGTATCTTCACTGACAGGGCTGAAATAATTGACTATGTTTAAGCACATCCCCTTCACAGCAGCTTTCACCCATAGCAATTTTTTCTGGGATAAGGCATTGACTGGGATCTCCAGGAGGTGATTCATGATCCGCAAGGTAGATTGCAGATCGCGAATCACCTCCTGGACATTCCAGTCAATGCCTCGTCCCAGATAAATTGCTACCCTCCTTACTGCAGCTTGGGCGGACACAAAAAACGCCTGAGAGTATTCATGGGGAATAAAGATCTTCAGGGTATTACTCTTGAGGTGGGTCTCTTGTAAAAAAATAATTTTAGGTGAAAAAAATGAGAGCCTCCTCATTAAACTCCCATATTCACACTTACTAGTAATGCCATTAGCATTACAAGAGAGAATCCTGGTCTTCAACATCTCAAGGAAAATAACTCAAACTGTCTCCTTTCTTCAGGCACCTTCAAATTTCCTGCTGCTAAGACAACTACCTCAGCTCTGTCTCCATATTGGCGAGACACTTCATCCTGTAAGCTGTCAATTAAAATGTTACCCACATTCAATTGATGCCTGTGTTTCCCCAACATGCTCCCTCCTTCCTGCCCATCATTTCTCTGTTCTTTTTTCTTGTTTATGCAAGTTCTCCCCACCCCACCTCAACCAGCACACCCGCCTTCAGGAACCCTTGTGACCCTTTGGATAGCTCCCCTTCTCTGTGGATGGGAATTGCCCGCCTTACCCCCTCCCACTCATATTATATTGTGCCTTGGAGTGGTACTTAGGTCCTACTCTCCAGTGACGACCGCCGCAGATCCACTTATCTTACACAAGGCACTGTTTTAAATCTTAGAGCAAGATTAGCACATGCAATAACGACATTTATTTATTTATTTATTTATTTATTTAAACCTTATATTGCGCAACAGCTGCCCGCAGTGGGTTTCCCGGCGCAAGGGATAGACTGAAGAAGAAAATGGACATTTACAGCAGCATTATTAACAGCAAAACAGCCAGAAGTCTATTGGAAAAGTAAAGTTTTTAATTTTTTCCGAAAACAGAACAAATTAGTCTCGGTTTTCAGGGCAGTGGGTAAGGCATTCCAAGATTTGGGACCTAGGTGGGAAAAGGATCTTCCCCCCATCTTCACAAGTTTGAATCTTGGGATGACAAAGTCACAGTTAGCCGAAGATCTTAGTGTACGGCTGGGCCTGTAAGGTAGAACAAGGTTCTCAAGATACAGAGGGGCTGAGCCCTGCTTGATTTTAAAAAGGTAGCATAAGGCTTTGAACTTGATGCGGCTCGGGACCTTGAGCCAATGTAAAGCGCGGAGAGCCTGGGTGGCCGAGGATCTCCTAGGGATGTTACATAAAAGTCGAGCCGACGAATTCTGCACAACCTGCAATTTATTTATGGTCGCAGCATCGGCGCCAAGGTAGAGAACGTTGCCATAGTCCAGGCGAGATGTTACTAACGCTTGGACAACGATTCTCCTGGTGACATATGGCAACATCCAAAGAATTTTCTGGAGCCATCTCAAGGTGGACATTCAGCTTTTTATACCCATGGTTTAAAACTAACATATGCCCGCTTATATACAACTTATACACATAGATAATTTATCATGATTTAACTGCAGCAAAAGTTAATACACTTGCTGAATCAAACTCAAAATATTAAAGTGGCCCTTCACAAGAACTTTCAACTTTGATTGTTGCACCATAGCCGCCTGAACCCCCTGTTTCTTGAAAAGTTCCAATGTTGATTTGAATTCTATTACAGGACCGGAGGCTTCAGATTATGCTTCTCAATCTTTACTGCATAAAACACAGCAGCCAATGAAAATGTATATTTTCAGTAAACAATAACAATAAAACTTCATTACCCATGAACACCCATGAGTATAGGCACGCCCCCACAGTCCATAAGAACCCCTTGCGTGCTCCCATCATCCTCTTTCTTTGCTGCTCAAGCCAGAGTTAAGTGCACCTTCCCTGTCCCCTCACTCTGCTTGCCTGTTGGGGGTGCTTTGGGAGTTCATTGTACTAGCTTATGTGTTTGCTTTGTTGATTGCAGCGGCTCAGTCCGCTCCCTGATTGAGGACGCAGGTGTGCTCTCTGGTGGTGTGTTAATTGGTGTTTATTGTATGTTTTGGGCGAATGCGCGCGAAGGGTGCTCTCACCTCGCTGCGCGTTCGTTGTGGGGCCGTCTTCACTGGGGCAGCTTCCGCTGGGGAGCATGTGCGCTTCGGCGCGATAGTCACGGTCTTTGACCGGCGAGGGGCCGCCGCGTCTCGCAGAGGGGCCCGTTACCGGCAGCCTGAGGGCGCGCAGAGGCTCCCTCATACGCCCTGCGTACAGGTAACGCTGACCATTTGGGCTTCCTTTTAGTAGGATTTGGTAGCGTTTTGGGCGGCGCGCCTCGGCACGTCTCCCTGGCTGACAGGAACGCGCGTTTTGCGCGTTTTCACACACCGGCTACCCCCTCGTCTGACCGCCTGCCCTGGCAGTAAGAAAACGAGGTCCTGAGTGTGCACACGCTCGCTGTATTTTGTGGACCTGGGTCACTGGCCCTTTTGGATACAGCATTGCTGAGGGGGTTTGGGTATAATTCCAAGTTATTATTTGTGTGCAGTGGGCTGACCCCCCCCCACCACCCCCATTTCTGCCAGGGTTTATTCCCTTGTTGAACAAATAGCACCATGGAAAATTGGTCTCAATACCCAGATGAGGAACAGGCAGAAGGGGAGGAGACGTCAGTGGGACAGCAGGATGCAGTCCTGGAGGATAATATTGTGGAAGCACTGGATGCCTCGGTCCAGGCTTCCGTGAATAGAGCTATGGACACGAAAGTCCCCCAGACCGTGCAGCAAGCACTTGCAGTGGCCCTACGCCCCATTAAAAAACAATTAGAAGGCTTTGCCAAGCGCCATGGCTATGGCAAGCATAAGAAGCAGAAACGACCTACTCCCTCTACTTCTACTGCAGTTTCGGATGACCGACACTTGTGGCCTCACGCCCAGTCCATGGCTTCCTTGCAGGATCGAGACGTTCCTACCCAGCCACGATCTGGGGGCAAGGCGAAGAGTAAGCGCAAAATAGTGGTGGACACAAATACCACCTCTTCCTACACTGATACCAGTACGGGCACTGATTCGTCGGAGGAGCAGCCTCCTCCCCCTAAGAAAGCTAAGCCGGCCTCCAAGGCGGAGGAGGTCAAGACACCCAGGGCCTTCCATTTTGATCCTTCGGACATAATCCACCCTCGATCTTCGGACTGGGTCCCGCCTACGGAGGTTTCAGAGTACATTCACGATCACCTCCGCAAGAGCTTCACGAGGGAGGTACGCAACCGGCTGCGGTCGGAGTGCCCACGCCCAGATATACCGGACAGTGTTGCCGACACTCCGGAGATTGACGCCAGTATGCTGACGTTCTTGAAAAAGTTTTCAAAAGATCCCAAAAGAGGGCTTGACAGGGCCTGGCGGGGCTGTCAGGACAAGATGCTTGACGTCATTGGGCCCCTGGCCAAGATTTTGGAGATGGCCCTTGCGGCCAAAGAAGGGGGAACTCCTGTCGACCCTGACATCTTGGCTGAATGGACTCAGCGCGCGATTTGCTTTCTGGGCAACGCGAACTGCGCAGTCTCTTCGGAGAGGCGCAAGTCCTTGCTGTTACGCATGGATGGCAATTTGACAGAGCTGGCGGAGGCGGAGCCAGGTCCTCTGGCTGGTGGTTGTCTCTTCGGTGACCGCTTCGTTAAGGACGTCACAAAGTATGTTGGTACCTTCACTGCATTAGACAAGGCCCAAAGTGGGATCAAGCGAGCACTCACACAGGGTGTTTTCAACAGGGCCGGGCGAGGCGGGGGTCGCTCGTCAGGCCGAGGCTTCCAGAGAGGCTCCCAGAGAGGTGACTTTGGACGAGGCCGGGGCGAGTGGGACTCGACCCGCGGAGGCACCTTCTACCCTTCCAGGAAAGGATTCAACAGAGGCCGTTTCCAGTCGGGAAACAACAGGGCGAATTTCAAGGCCCATCAAAGTTCCGGTGAGTGTCATGGATGTGTCTCTTCTTCCTTTGGGGGGTCGCACGCAGCATTGTCTTGTACACTGGCAGCTGTTGACTCAGGATGCTTGGGTTTTGCAGACCATTCAGGGGTTCCACCTGGAATTCTATTCTCACCCGGCGCAAGCGTCCCCTCCGCCACCTCTCCGTTTTTCCCAACTAGATCACAGTTTCATAGACGCAGAGGTGGCAGATTTGCTGAGGAAGGGCGCGATAGCTCAGTGTCAGCGAAGTCCTCGCGGCTTCTCCAGCAATGTTTTTATCGTTCAAAAGAAAGGTGGTGGCAACAGACTAGTGCTCAACCTCAAAGAGTTCAATCAGTATCTGCTATACAACCATTTCAAAATGGAGGGTATTCACATGTTAGCAGACTTGTTGCAGGAAGGAGACTGGATGGTGCGGTTGGACTTGAAAGATGCGTATCTTTCTATTCCAATTTTCCCGCCACATCGCAGGTTCCTGCAATTTCTTTGGGACGGCCGTTGGTACGAGTACCTGGCCCTCCCTTTCGGTCTCTCCTCGGCTCCCTGGTGCTTCACCAAGGTCATGAAGCCAGTGGTCGCCTTTCTCAGAGAGAGGGGAGTGCGTCTGATCATTTATCTAGACGACGTCCTGCTCATGGCACAGGACAGGTCGGTCTTGCAGCAACAGCTGACCATGACTACTTCGCTGTTGCACCGCTTAGGTTTTGTGGTCAATCTGAAGAAATCCGTGATGGTTCCGTCACAGGTGATGGATTTTCTGGGGTTCACGATCAACTCCCTCACTGCACAGCAGCGTCTTCCGCAGGCGAAATTGAGGGAGTTGAAGAAAGAGATCACGAGATTACTGGACAGTCGTTCGGTCACGCTCAGGACCCTGGCCAGGATTGTAGGAGTCCTGGCGTCATCTATCCAGGCGATATTTCCAGGTCCTTTACACTACAGAGCCCTCCAACGGCTGAAGATCAGACATCTTCAGAGGGGTCTCTCGTATACGGACTCGGTTCCGCTTACGGACGAGGTTCGGCACGAACTCCAATGGTGGCTAGGCCACGTGGATGCCTGGAACGGCAGGGCGATCTTCGGGTCACGACCAGATGTGATAATCGAGTCGGACGCCAGCAGATGGGGCTGGGGCGCGCGCTGTGGAGATGTTTCCACAGGCGGCAGGTGGTCGTCACAAGATCTCGAACTTCACATAAACTGTTTGGAGTTACTGGCAGGATCGTTCGCGGTCCGCACATTATCCCCGAAGCAGACATCATGTTGCATCCTCCTGCGAATGGACAATGTGTCCGCAGTGAGGTATATCAACAAGTTGGGCGGCACGAGGTCGTCTCTTCTTGTCCAAATGGCCAAAGAGTTTTGGCATTACTGTCTGCAGAACCAGATATCAGTCATAGCGGAATACATACCGGGTCAGGCCAACCAAGTGGCGGATTGGCATTCCAGACACTTGAGGGATTACAGCGACTGGAAGCTGCTTCCCCAGGTCTTCCTCTGGTTGCAGGCAGTTTGGGGTCCGTTTCAGACGGACCTGTTCGCATCCAGGTTGACATATCAACTTCCCCGGTTTTTCAGCTGGAGACCGGATCCGATGGCGGCGGCGACGGACGCGTTTCTCCAGGATTGGTCGGTGGGGACCCAATATGCGTTTCCCCCCTTCCTGTTGATTCCCAGAGTAATGACTCATGTGATACGGCAAGCGGCGGAGATTGTCATGGTGACTCCGTGGTGGACATCACAAGCGTGGTTTCCCAAGTTGTTGCAGTGGAGCTGCGACCGCCCCCGGCTGCTGCCGGATTTGAAGTGGTTGTTGCAGGGCCCTCGTCAGGAACAGCACCCGTTGCTGTTGGAGGGCAGGTTATCCCTGATGGCATGGAGGCTTTCAGGGAACAGTGGCAAATGCCAGGAATTTCGAACAAGACTGCAGACTTTATCAAGCAGGCTTGGGCACCTTCCACCAGGAAGCGATACTCCGCTGCCTGGAAGAACTGGGTGGATTGGTGCGTGGGACGACGTCTGGATCCCGTGGGGGCAGAGTTACCCCAAGTTTTGAACTTTCTATCCGAGAAGGCGGCAGGTGGCCTAGCGTATCGTTCGGTCAACAACTTTCGCTCAGCCATCTCGGCGGGGCATGCCCTGGTGGATGGTAAACCAGTAGGCATGCATCCGGTTGTTTGTAAGTTGTTGAAAGGCATCAGGGTAGCTAACCCTCCCAAACCCAAGTATACGGGTTTGTGGGATGTCTCAGTTGTGATTTCTTTGCTCGACAGATGGCCGGTTAATTCTCTCCTGTCCAGGAAGCAATTGTGGGCTAAATTAGCCATGTTGCTTTGTCTATCCTCTTGCAGAAGATCTTCAGACGTCAGAGCGCTCGACGTAACAGGTAGAGTGTTTACTCCGGAAGGGGTCTCTTTTCATATTACAGGTCGTACTAAAACAATGTCTAGACATATATCTTATAATGCTTTTCCTGACAATCAAAAACTATGTGTGGTCCATTGTTTGAAGACCTACGAGGAATGTACAAAGGCTTTGCGGCCGCAGGGCTGTTCACAATTATTGATTGCTATTCAAAAGCCCTTTAAACCAGTGGCGGCTGCCACTATTGCTAGATGGCTTCGGTTCATTATGAAGGAAGCAGGTGTTGATACAAATGTTTTTGGTGCTCATTCCGTTAGAGGCGCGATGGCGTCCAAGTCATATGGTTTAGGATCCAGTATCCAAGATATTATGCATTGTGCAGATTGGTCCTCTGATTCAACGTTTAAGACGTTTTATTACAAGCCGGTGGGAGATATTACTTCTGTGGTATTTAATCAGCGTTAAACTAGCATAATCTGAAGCCTCCGGTCCTGTAATAGAATCAAAAATTTGCTAGCATTCGCGACAAGAATTTTCAATTCTATTAAGGACACGGAGGCGAGGATTATCCCACCCGGCTTAATGTACTGTATGTATTAAGCTTACCCACCCTTTTATGCAAGGATTACGGTGGTGTTGTTTCCTTTATTTCAGGATCTGATAAGAAGTCGGACTAATCGACTCCGGAGGTCAGGATGTGCCGCCTGAAGCTGTTCTTCCACGTTGGAGGATTGTGACTGTTCAAGTTTTGTTGGACTTGTTTCGCCTCAAAGAAAGAGGATGATGGGAGCACGCAAGGGGTTCTTATGGACTGTGGGGGCGTGCCTATACTCATGGGTGTTCATGGGTAATGAAGTTTTATTGTTATTGTTTACTGAAAATATACATTTTCATTGGCTGCTGTGTTTTATGCAGTAAAGATTGAGAAGCATAATCCTCGCCTCCGTGTCCTTAATAGAATTGAAAATTCTTGTCGCGAATGCTAGCAAATTTTTGACTCCCGACGGCACCTAGCTGCCATTTCGGAAAAGACATTTACTCAAAACGTATCTGGTGTCTGAAATCGCTTTTGCTTGATGGCGGCTGCTAAAATGTATACTTTTACCCAGTAGTCTCCAAAGTTGACCAACATGGTATGAGGGTATTTCTCATTGGCTGATGGATGAAACTGAACCCCGTGAGCCTGCATTATTGAATAATGATCCTCGCTAGAGGTGCAGCCAGGGAGGACATGATTCAGAATTAAGTCCGAAATAAAAGTTATTTTTATCTCGCCCCACCTCCTGTCCTTCCATGATGCCTATAAAGCATAGATTTGATCACCTGGAGCGATTCTCGAACTCATCGAGCTTTATCTGAATTTCTGACATCTTCTACTGATGCGTCACTTGAAATGATTTAAAATTATTTTGGGCATCTTCTAAATCTGATATATACGCTGTTCTGCCTGCATGAGCCTCTCTTTTAGTTGCAGAATGTTATCATTAATAGTTGCAAGTTGGATCTTGAACTCCCTATGTGCCTTCTCTTGTCCATTTTTCATCTCCCTTTCTTCTTCTCAAATTACTTGGAGAATCTCCCCCAGCTGGGTTTTGTTGGCTAAGACTTCCACGGGGGGACCTCTTATTTCACTGTAGGCGCATTCTTGAGGTTGGGAGGTCGAATTCACTATCATGGTTTTATATGCTAACATTAACTTCAATGTATTTGCCACTTGTGACGTCTGGGGTACTTGATCTCTGACTGGATCCGGAGGAGCAAGAGGTGCCAACTCCATTGTTACTGACCATGAGTCACCTGGCATTGGTAGTGCCCTGCCATCTCACACTAAAGACGTTGTCCCCTTGGCTCAAACAGTGGATACGTTGATTTCTTGTGAGGCTTCATGTTTGAGAGTATTGTTGGTGCCAATGTCTAACTTTTACCCCCAACATTATCTTGCATCTGCACAGAGTAATTATGAGGGGCTACCCTCTGTACTGGTGGAGTTTTAGGAGAGAGCACCAACTGATTGATGACTGGGCCTCCGATAGCGTCTCCTAAATCAATCATCCGCTCTAATTCTGGAGAGACCCCTTCTGTTGCACTCAAATTAGCAGTTGGACTACTTTAGCCTCTCTCGTCTTCTTCCGTATTTGTGGCGCCGGTTTGCCCCACCTGTTAAAGCAAGCCATCCACTGATTTTTTGGAGGCTAATTGCTCATTCACGTTCCAGAAAGTCCATGCACAGCTGTGGAAGACAGGGGGAGCCTTGCACCAGCCGAACCCGAACCGTGGAAGACCGCCACTACCACCACCCAAGCCCCACACCTCACTCGGGGGATGACTAATGCCCTCCTTACCGAGTTATTTTCTGCATTCTGTCTTTTGCTGTGTCCGCGCTGACGTCCGGATGCACTCAAGCTTCTGAAGCCGGAGCACTGCGGTTCCTGCCCAATTACTTTGGTCACTTTGCCGACGCAGTTTCTCTCCTAGGTGCTCTTCTGTCACTACAACCCAGCAGCGCGATATCGGCTGCGGTTCCTTATAGAAATTTATGAACTCAAAAAGATACATATAGATGAATTAAAAAGTAAATTTGATTACGAACTATATACAAAAGAATATAATAAATGTGTTTTTTGATATATCATTGTGTGTATATTTGATTGAGGAGGGCGGTTCCGCTAGCTCTAGAGAGATACAGAAATGTTGTTGTTTTGAATAATTGCCTAGCTATACACCTTTACTTACTGTACACACTTTCATTCTACAGAATTGGAGTACCAGACCGATTCCATCAGTTCAGGGCTGGGAGGTAAAAATGATATGCACAATGAAATTTGAGGAGTCTTACGCAAAGCTGTGGGGAGTTTGAAGAGGTTTAGTACTATATGACAATATTTGGAGCATATTGAAGGTCAATTGCAACTTTAAATTTTATAATTAAAGGTTGTTTTTTTTCTTATCCATTTCTATTTTTTTATATCTATGAACGTTAGGTAGTTTGGTATAGAAGCTTGAGTTAATTTGTCGAATATTTCTAATTTACCACATTGCACTTTATATCCACAAATGCCTTTAATATACAATGCACTTTAATTCATTAAGAAATGTGATAGGGTATTCTAGCTCTGGCTGGATAGGTGAATAATAACTGCACTTTTATATGCCTTTTAGCACAGACAATTGATTGATATTATTGGTTGTTAAAGTTCTAATCAATGAAAACATATTTGTATTGGTACAATGTATTATTGTACTAATAATCCCTAATACTTTCTTTTAAAAAGTATTCTGTATTAATTTCTGCTATCTAAAAATAAAATGTTAAAGAAAAGTAAAAAAACAAAGGATTGTAGACTAATTAACGCAGTCATGGTTTCAATATGAAAAATTGATATTTAGATAGGAAATTGGAGCAATATGAATGTTTGTGGCCTTTAATAAAATACTGCTTTTGTGTTGGGATATTTGTTTTTTCACATATTGAGAAATTGCCATTGCCTAGTAGGTCATTGTTGCCTGCCGTTTCCCAGCTGCAGACTAGGTGACAATGTTGTTGACTGGCACTCAAGTGCCACCTCCTTAAAAATGGTTTGACCCAACGCAAACCAGGGCCCGTGCTATCCCAGCCTTAGTGCTGCGCCTTTTCATGATATTGAAGGCCGCCAGTGATAATAACAGTATTAGAAAATAGATTTCTGTGAAATAGGGCTACTAGACAGGTCCCCATCCTATACATTCCTGCAGCGCCTCCAGTCTGGCCAGCGGTGTATTTTAGGACATCCCTTGTGCGCTCTGTGGCATGCAACGGCATTGTCTGCCCCTCTGCTTCCTATGGTGACTGTCACTCTGAAGCGCTGGCAGTGGCGCACTTCGGGGGTTCCGCTCGCGCATATCCCCGCCTTTTCGCGCGCGCACCCACTGCTCTTCACTGACTGGGAAGAGGAACGCTAGACTGAAGGAGGGGAGCCCTCGTGCCGGCGTCAGCGTCAATATGTGCATCATACGCACCCCACACGAAACCCTCCAACCGCCACCTGCAAGCCTTGCGGTTGGAGCCAACGCTCGAGCCGGTCGCTCTGCTGCCTCATTGGCTGGGTGGGAGATAGGACCACTGTCCGCACTGTAAGATGATTGGCCGAGGGGGATGTCAGACAAACGGGGTGGGCGGTGCTTAGTGAGGCGGTGAATGAGAGGCCGAGCGAACGGAGCACAAGAAGGGAGATGCGCCGAAGGGAGACGGGAAGGCGAGCAGGTGAGGCCGCGGGGAGCGTGGGCAGGCCCGGTGGCGCCCCACAGGGCTGGCGGGAGCGTTATGCTATAAATACACTAGGTTTGGAGGGGAGCGGGTATATATATGAGAATGCTGGGGCAAGGTGTAGTCACCCCAATAATATCACTTTATTATGAATGAAGAAGCTTCATCCTGCCAGGCACAATATGTATAGCTTTAATGACGCATATGACAGTGGTCACTGGATGTGTGGAGTAGCGAGGGAAGCACAGTGACCACACGTGCAGCCTGCCACACGAGGAGCCTCCTGCACTGCGTTCATCCCTGCATGACACACCCTCTGCTGTCAGCCTGGGTTAGGCGGTGGCGAGGGGGGATTTCCACGCATTACTCACTGACTTACATTATGCTCTTATATGGAAAGCGTGTGTGGTTATTTCACTGCCGTGTGAACACGTTTGTATTTCGCCTGCTTCTATTGTTCTTATAATTTCACGTGTATTGTATTATATATAGCATTTATTAAGCGCAACAAACACCCAACGGGTACCCTGGTGCCTTATGACACCTTTAGTGATATTATTTGCGTGATGACGTTTGCCTTGGATATCCTGGGGGAATCACCATGCTGATCTCTTGTTTCTTTTGACTCATTATAATGATACCCATTACCAGGCCATTTCACACAATAACGTATCACGCCTTACAACACTGTAATGATATCCGGTTCTCAATGTGCACAAAGAAAAGTATGGGAGCTGTGAACCTGGGGACAGTGGGGGCGTGGTCAGCGATTATGATGCTGGGTCAGAGTCATGGCTAAAGGTGAAAATATTCTGCCTCTTTTTTTGTTGGTATTTCATCAGCAGGTAACTGCTTATAACACACTTTAAATAAAAAATAAATTCAACAGGAATGTATTTGTGGCAAATGCATGTTTCTGGTAGGACAGTTCGGTTTGTTAATGTGATCACTTCAGATTTCTGTAGGTGTAGCCGGACGGTCAGGTCACATGGTTTGAATACTGGTCTGTGTAATATTGAGGAAATAGTGACACAGTGGCGTGTTCTAGTACTAAGAGGCCCAAGCCTGTGACAGAAAGCACTGTGAATAAGGAAGTTGGTTTACATTTTTTATAATATACAGTACAATATAGGCTACACACAGTGAGAATAGGCTTTTGCAAAATGTGCAAAAATATTTTATTTAAATAGATACACTGATTTGTTTCAAAAGTTATGTTTACATTGGTATACTGACTGTAGCTAGTGCAAACACTTTTTACTGGATTCACTTAGAAGGACATCTTCCAGATTCCTATATTAAAGCACACACTGTCTCCCAAAAAGTCTTCAGATCTGATGATTAACCAGTTGCACATATTTTTTATTTTTTCCAGTAACAAGCACCTTGGAGAAAAGGCTTGTTTCTTCTATAGCTGCCCCTCCCAGCCCTCACTTTACAGCATGAGTCTCTTCTCCCTCCTTTCATCCTGCAGCAAGTCAACAGTCCAGGAACAGTTGGATTTTACATCAAAAGTATGGGAACTCTTCTGATCAAATTAACTGAGTATGGGGACGTTATTTCCCTTGCCAATTGCTTTCCTGGCAGAAATATGAAAATGGCACACGCTCGTTGACTTCAGTTAAAGGTGGGAAATCTGTTAAATTCCCTGGGAGAGATGAGCTAGAGCTGTGACACAGGAGATTGATCCCAGGTTTGACTTCAGCCACTAGATGCGTATCTTACACATCAAAGGTTAAAGCCTTTTCCTTAATTCTTGGAGGATGAGATTAGAGCGTGGGTGATAGGCAGAATCCATATTGATTGGTTTACTGATTGGTTTCTTTAGTCGATTGTACACATATAATCATAAAAGAACAAGCATAAAAAGCATGCATTAAAATTCAATACGATTCTGCCTTAAACCATAAAAACATTAAAAAGAAAGTGTTAATGATTAAATTATAGCTGTTCCGCGTACCTATACCCTTTGTAGACAATCCCCTTTCGTACAGGTGATTTAATACAAAAAAACAGCCAATAACAGGTTAAGTACTTTTACACATTTTATGGGGGGAGTTTTACATAGCACAAACCTTGCCCAAGGACATCTTCACAACACACACAGACTACATAACACTTTCAGCTAAAGGAGATTTGCTGGTGTTCACACAATATTGTGCCAAAGCCAGATTTCAAACCTAGTTCTATTTATTGCATTTTTAGCAGTTGTAGCACTTGGCTACATCACCTCCTGTGAAAGTTTGGCTCGTTTGCGCCTGAGGTTCCAAAAGTACCTTGAGCTGAGCCAGGCACCTGGCTCAAGCTTTCAGTTGCTCGCCCTCCTCTACCATATATAAGTATTATCTGTAAAGTGCATTCAAAACGGAATCACGTATAGGTGCTTCCAGATGTTACAGTAAAGCAAAATAAGGCTTAGGAGGAGAAGCTCTAACATATCTGCATTTAAACTGCTGTATCAGTGGAAAAAGTTCACAAAGAAACTCACACTCTTGGATTTATTTTTACTTGTATGTAGCTTAGAATCCTGCTGCCCTTGCAGGAAGCTGACTTTATTTTCTTTGAAAATTACATTATATATTGTAAAAGGACAGGAACAGGTTTCACCTCGATGCTACCCTAAGTAAACAGACAGCACTGGAAGAGATAGGGCTATACCTTCTCTGTTCTAGGCCCTAAGCACGGGCGCTCGCATCTGTTTTAGTTGTGTTAGTATCCGGTAGAAGAGTTATGATGTTACTTTTTGAGAAATATTTTATCTCTATAGCCCTACCTGGAATGTCTGTTTTTTGTCTTTTAAATTAGCACAAAAAACTTCATGGGGAGTACTTTCTAGTATGTTAAGTAAATAACTGACTCCTAAAGATTTTAAAGTACAATGATTTGGTCTTCCCAAAATTAACAATAATTTTTTATGTAAAGAGATTCTGTCTGATGACACCTTCAGAATAATACTTTGTGAATGGATATTTGCAGTGCACAGAAATACTACAATTATGTTCTGTCACATTGTGATAATGCCTTGCACCCAGCGATATGATAATGTTGTGCACTGTGGGATGATGATAAGACCTGGCGAAATAATGATATGTTGGGTCTTATGATATAATAATATTGTCTCCTTGGTGATATGATGAAGGAGCACATTGACTTAATCAAAAGTATAGTTTTGCTTTTTAGTGGTAATGTACCACATAAAAATAAGGCTTTGTACACGGTGATGATATCAAAGTCATGCGTTGATATGATGTAGTGACTTTAACAAAATAATACTTTGTTCCCACTGACTTTATATTAGTGAATGCTTAAGATGTACCTTACTAACAAGCCACCAGTTAAATTATCTGCTTCACATCAATCAAAGTGCATGTCTCCCTTCAATTTCCATACCCTTCGGTCTCCTATTTATTGCTAATTTCAGCCTGCAGCTAAATTCACACTGTTCATATGCTGCTAAAATATAAATACTAGACCCATAAAATATGTGGTGTTTAATGACATGGTAAAATGTTTGTGGGGGGATATCAAGATAACCTTTGCCCATTCGCATGGTAAACATCTTTTGCGTCTTGTGACATCATCCACGTGATACATTGTGCCTGGAGACAAAAAAGCGTACTGCTTCTCCGGTTGACACAGTCAAGATGTCAAAGGAAATAACTCAGTTTTGATGAGGTTTGTTTTGAAGGTTCATTTGAATGTGCTCCAGTATGAAGCACATCTCAGGTTGAGTCCAGTGGTGGTGTGTAGGAAAAATGTCCTGAATTGCAAATGTGGGAAAGAAATATAAGGGTGGCATGGTTGCATTAGATTTGTAAACCATGGAGGTGAGTATAGCCCAAAAAGGGAGATTTCCTGCACCTAGTGTGCAGTTGCACAATGTGAGCCAAGGAGCAGAACTCAATCTGGTAAGGGGAGCTGGGAGTGTCTTTGGGTTTTCTCAAAGGATTCAGAGGTATAGTGTTGGAGAGAGAGGAGGAATCTATTCAATAGTGCATCTAACTGAGAAGTAGGGTGTTAATCATGGTCCTAGCGATGTGAAAGAGGAGGCATGACATATTATAATAATATTGGTAATTCGGTTACCAAACAATAGTAATGAGTCAGAAGAAGGATTATTAAACTGAACCTCGGACCCAGAGGAGAGAGAGTGAGGGAGAGGTTGAGGGAGAGAGTGTGAAAGAAAGAGCATTGTTTAGAGCTAGGAGGAAACGAGATGCGAAATTGAAAATGTTGTTGTTATTTAGGTTAGGGAGAGAACTATCTCAGTTTGGGCAGGGTTAATCATTAGGTGGTTTGTGACCACCCATTTGGGATGGCACAGTGGCAGTCTGGTTTGCCTCTGAAGAAGAACAGCTCCAGGAGACTATCCCCCAGATTCATCATTGTCATGTTTTGCGAGTCCTTAATAGCGATTTTTAAGGAATCGCTATTAAAGACTCGCAAAACGGGATTCATGTAGAAATCACAATATTTTTTGCGATTTCTACTGCTTCCTTATTTGTGATTCGCTAATTGCTAATCGCAAATAAGGAATAGCTTTCCCATTCATTCCTATGGGCCTAAAGGCCCATAGGAATGAATGGGGAGTCATTCCTTATTTGCGATTAGCAATTTGCGAATCGCAAATAAGGAAGCGATTTCAAGGGTGCCAGAGTGCCCAAAGGACACCCTGTAGCACCCCTGAAATGGTAATGTACACTGATGTTGCGCACACACATGTCCAAAGGACATGTGTGTAACATACAACTTAGAAAAATGCACTAAAGTGCATTTTTCTAAGTTTTCACTATTTACCACGTAGTCAGACTTCGCGGTAAATAGCGGCCCCAGATTGCAAAATCGCAAATTTAAAATGGTTCATGAATTGCATTTAAGGAATCTCAAATTGAGATTCCTTAAATGCAATTATTCGCAATTTAGCGATTTCTAAAAATGCGATTTTTGCATTTGGGATGATGAATCCCAAATGCAAAAATAGCGCTCGCAAAGGGCCAGATTCTCAGAATCTGGCCCTATGCGAGCCGTTTTGGGCTTGATGAATCTGGCTGTATGTTAGGAGAAGTTTAAAGACTAGTAAGAGTAGAAAAGCGGCAGGGTGTCAGGTGGACGGCGTTGGATATGGATCACTAGGGTGATTTCAAATCAGGAAGGAGAGAAGCCAGGGAGGTAGGGCTGATAAGAAAATGGAGAGGATGGGAGGTACGTTGAATAGGTTAAAAATGGGTCCTAGAGGCCAAGAGAGAGACAAAGCTCAACAATGGAGATCCTAGACTACTCCTACAAGGGATGGCTAAGGGGCAAGGATTGGTGTACCAAATTAGAAGAATCCATGGTTTGTCTAATAAACATAAAACAATACGGGGAACCTAGTGGGAACATTTTTAAATGTTAACCCCTTGGCTGCTGCCATCGGCCAACGGTCGTCGCGTGCACTACCTTGGTAGTGCTGCGAACGTCCGTTGGGCGACGGTGCCCCACTCGTTTTCCGAACGTTCAGCACTGGAGCTGAACGTTCGGCGCAGCCAAGGTGTTAAATGTCTCCTAATTTCTTCTAAAAGAATATTTAGGATGGACAGTTATGGCTTTTTTACAGATACATAAATAATTATCTTGGCAACAAAATGTATATGTAATATGTCTTCTGTGTTAATAATAATATAAAATCCAATAAAAAGAGTTTCATAAATAAGAAATGAGTCAAAGATGGAACAGAAATATTTAGCTTAATGAGAAATGGTTGCAGCACTCATTTGAAAAAATTGAGAAAGAGTATAGAGAGAAATAGGAGGAAGAGACTGATGAGCTGAACAAGAAAGGCAAACGGAGCGAATGGAGAGATAGGGAAGTCCTGAGGGTTTATTGAGAACAATGTTGCAAATCCATTACCCAATTAATATGGAGGATGGAAAGAAGAGATATTGTGGCTGGGTGGGTATGAAAATGGAACCAGGGTGTCGAAATTAGAAAGTAGGAGAAAGTCAAAGTCAGAGATAATTTTGGTGCCGGAGACGTTACAACATTCTATTCTGTATGTAATATTCTATGATAATGTTTTGTGCCTTGTCATTAAACCATCATCGTTTTCTGGTTACATGATATTAGTTTGTACCTAGTGATCCTCATGAAGATATTTGTTGATATTTGTTGTCTGCCAGTTTCATTATACTATTAAATGCATATTGAGATCATTATATTTTTCTGTGTCTGTTGGCATGATGATGATGCTTTCTGTTTTTTGACACAACAATCATCTCTGGCTGATGACATCATACTACAGATAATTTGTATCTCTTACACAGTGTTGAATGCATTTGATAATCGAGGACCTAATTTTATTTCATCACTCACTGATGCGTTTATTTAGAGTGTGAGAAAAAAACAGTTAATATCATACAGAAGTAATAATGTTACTTTTTCGTAATAAGACCTTTGCTGACACTGTAACAGCTTGCCGTAACAATGTTACCTCATTTTTGCCATGTGTAGCTTACATTGGTTTTCACCTCTTCTTTGCCCTTAAAACATTTTACCATTGAACTCTAAACAAGATTATCTTGATCGATCTATTCGTGTTCCCTCTATAATGGATCCGCTGGTCAATGTTTCGAGTGCTACACGATCTTCATAGACTCAAATCTTGCAACTGTTCAACTACAGGTGGGAGCTCTTGAGGCCATAGGCACCCGTCTGTGAGGCTGAGTGCTACAAGGGAAAATTCAGTAGCTTATTTCTGTGGAATGTGTGTGGCGACAGTGCTTAATTTGTGAAAGAATGAGTGATGGGGGTTAAAGCTCTTCTGAGAGGTGTGCGGCCGGCACCGTTAAATATGGGCTGCATGGTCTTGAATCCACTTCGTGCCTCTTTAATCCACTACCAGACACTCCTAGCATCTTTATCTCACGCTAGCAGTTAGTGCTTTCTTCCTTTCTGACGATTGTTCTGTCTTTCTCTTGATCCGTCTTTTCACTTTGTGTTTTTGTCCCAGTGCTTGCAATGGAAAAATAGAAGTGCAGGTACTCTGTGCCAGAGTACCTGCTTATTTCTGAGAAGTGCTGGTACTCTCCAGTTAAAGGTATTGCATTTCTCTTGAGAAGTGCCAGTACTCTCCTCAAAATAAAACGATGATGGTACCCTGTACCGGCCAGTACCAGCCCATTTGAGCACTAGTTTATCCTTGTCTAAGTGCTGTCCCCCACAAATGAGTGCTGGTGAGCCCCACTGGCAACATGGAATGGATGGAAGAGCTGGCACAAAAGAAGCAGAAAGATAAGACACCGAGACAAGAGCAAGCAATGATCTAGTCACAGCGATTTATATAATATTATTAATAAGCATGTGCTAAAAAGGCAAAGCAGAATAAAGATTGCTTCCCTATAACAGTGACCATCCCTGCATGGGTGATTGCAGTCCCTTACCAGCAGCTGTTTGCTGCAGTTTTAACAATTAATAAAGAAAAAAAGGGGTCCCTCATAGGAGTGTGAACCTCTACTTACCGGATTTTGTTTGTTTGTTTTAACCATCAGCAGATTGTTTACATTCTAAACAAGAAAGACAAATAGTTCTTTTGAAATTCAATAATATGACTGAGCAGAAAGAATAATATTTTTGTGGCATGCATGAATCCAAAAAATGAAACCAAAAAGATATCAGACTTGTGATGCCGAGATTAAAGGCGGCAACGACTTGTGATCAAGTCAAGTTGCAGCCCCATTCTAGATTTACAAGATGCATGTGAAATACTGCAATAAAATGTGAACCATCCCCCAGAACTACCCAACACAATTAGAAACAGCAAGACAAACGATGATCTAGAGGCAGACAATAGGGCTGGGGCACAGTCATTCAATTGAGTCTGCACTCAATGAAGGCCTCAGAAAGCTAAGGTGATCACAGACATATGCCATATAGAAAATATTCGAAGAAATCCTATATCGTAAGAACACAAGACTAGGGGCCAGATGTAGGTAATCCCAATTTACCTATTCTTAAATACCGAATTTTACCGATTCGGTATTTAAGAATAGGTAAATGGGATGTAGATACATTTTCGGTAAAAATTACTGAATCGATAAGTTTCGGTATTTAACGAATCGGTATTTACCGATTCGGTAATTGCCATTAATTTCTCTGGGCCTGGATGCCCATAGGAATGAATGGCAATTACTGAATCAGTAAATACTGATTCGGTAAAATGGGGGAAACATTCAAGGGTGCCAGGGTGTCACTTTGACACCCTGTTGCAACCCTGAATCGTGCTTGTGTGCAGATGTGGCACATGTGAGCATGTATGTCTGCCACATGGCACAGTTGAAAATGCACAGATTTGCATTTTCAAAGGTATTCCTTATTTACCACCAACTTATAGTTGGTGTGGTAAATAACGAATCCTAAAATGGGAAAATCATTCATTTGAGTGCTCCCTACATTGCAAATTCTGTAATTTACCGATTCGGTATTTTAAGGAATCGGTAATTTACCGATTCCTTAAAATACCGAATCAGTAAATTACCGAATTTGAAATTTAAGCCACTTACATCCCAAATGCCCAATACCGGTCGGTAACGGCCGAAATTCGGTAATTTCGGCCGTTACCGACCGGTATTGGAACACCTACATCTGGCCCATAGTATCTCGCCTTGATGAAACAGCCCACAATCTTGATAACCATCACCAAATTTTACTGCTTTAGACTACAGTACAGTATTTAATAAATTTCAAATTCAGTAAACAAGAAGATTTTTGAAGCCACAAATAACAAATCGCTCCATGCACGCATAGAACCACTCAGAAATTTTGTAAACAAAGTCAGGTTACCCAGTGAAAGACTGACTAGCCCAGGATTACACCAGTCTGCTAAGGCCACAAATACTATGCAGCCGATTTACATCCAAAATCATCAATTCAGATACTAATCGTCGGTTGCAAGTAAATGTAAATGTATCGGTATTTATAGAGCGCACAGCTACTTCCGTGAGGTAGTGTCCCGGCGCTGTTCATATACCGCTTAGGAACCCTTCCTAGTTTTCCCTGTGAGTGTCCACTCCTGGGTACCCCCAGGGTGAAACCAGGCATCCCAGCGCTTTTGGGGCCGTTGTGGAGATTAAGCAAGCTATTGCCCAGAGTCGCAGAGTGGGACCCGTGATTAGAATAGGCACCAAGGCAAGAATGATCAGGTCAGAGAAAATTGAGCCCAAGACCCGCCAAGGCAGGTATTGAACCCTGGTTCCGGGCCAGACCTCTGCATCAAGGTCTGCCGCTCTAACCATTTGAGCCACACTTCTCCAAGTAGTGCTGTTTATTTTGGAATAAAGTGGCCCTCTGGTGACTTACAGGTAGATTCATCAAGCCAAAATCGGCTCGCAAAGGGCCAGATTCTGAGAATCTGGCCCTTTGCGAGCGCTATTTTTGCATTTGGGATTCATCATCCCAAATGCAAAAATCGCAATTATAGAAATCGCTAAATTGCAAAGAATTGCATTTAAGGAATCTCAATTAGAGATTGCTTAAATGCAAATCATGAACCTTTTTAAAATTGTGAATTCGCAATATGGGGCCGCTATTTACCACGAAGTCTAACTACGTGGTAATTAGCGAAAACGTAGAAAAATGCACTTTAGTGCATTTTTCTAAGTTGTATGTTACACACACACACATGTCCTTTGGACATGTGTGTGCGCAACACCAGTGTACATTACCATTTCAGGGGTGCTACAGGGTGTCCTTTGGACACCCTGGCACCCTTGAAATCGCATCCTTATTTGCAATTCGCTAATTGCTAATCGCAAATAAGGAATGACTCCCCATTCATTCCTATGGGCCTTGAGGCCCATAGGAATGAATGGGAAAGCCATTCCTTATTTGCGATTAGCAATTAGCGAATCGCAAATAAGGAAGCAGTAGAAATCGCAAAAAATATTGTGATTTCTACATGCATCCCGTTTTGTGAGTCTTTAATAGCGATTCCTTAATAATCGCTATTAAGGACTCGCAAAAGAGGACTTTGATGAATCTGGGGGTTAGTTCCTCAATCTTCAAAGTCATTTGGGAGGAATTTTTTCAAAGTGAAACTTCTAGTCAACGCATGAAGTGAGCCTGCTGTACATAACATGTTTATACGTCAGACTAAAAAGTCAAGGTCCTTAAAATGCCAAGAACTGTAGACAAACATTTTGTAATGATGTAGATTAGATCCAGCTTCAGCTTGCTCACAACTGGAGGGTCTACATGTCGCTTTTGGTATTACAATGACATTAAGGCGACTGATGAAACAATAATTCTGTGCTCCACTTTGGGAGTTATAACAGGACACCTGAGACACTGCCATATGTGTTAAAGGAACGGTAAAGGCCACAAAAGGATTGACCTACAGGCTATGGGGCTGATTATGATTTTGTGGGTGCGAGAGCGGGGTGGCACGCCACTCCTGCACCACCAAAGCCGACCGCCGGCTGCCCACCAGATTGGGAGTTTTCTCCTGGTCTGGCAGGCAGTCCTTTGGCATTGCCACGACGGTGCCTTTAAAAATAAGCATTTGCAATGCATAGGTCTCGCATTATTAAGTTTGAGCTATTGGTGTTGCATTCTTCCGCAATGCCAATAGCTCAAACTATAATAATGCGAGACCTATTGCATTGCAAATGCTTGATTTTAAATGTCTGCGCAAGTCTACTTGCTGCGCCCCCGAATTCCTTAAAGTACACAGCTATGTCTAACACAGCACTACAGAAAGCTTTCCCCTGCTTTTGAAATAATTGGCAGTGTCAGTCAAAGAAGAGCTTAAGCTATATTAACCCTAAATGTACACTTTAGAAATGTGTCACGTCTTTAGAAAACCCACAGAGAAGCCTCACACTTAGTTACTTTCATAGTAGAAATCCAGGGATAGTGGTGGTAAACATTGCTACAGCTGTATAGAGCGGCCATAGACTCGCCCCGCATTGGTTGCAATCACCACAGCTGTCGAGAGTACTGTGCACACCATGTCTCCGCACTGATGTAATGCGCGTTGCTAGGCATGGTTGGTACAAAGGTACATGTAATCAGGCTCAAGATGCAGAGCAACAGGGGGTGTCTACCAGGAAGGAAATGCGGCCTGAAACTGCCTTCATTCAACTATACACAATCTAAAGACAAGGCTCCACTTTCCAGGTTCTGGAATATGACGATACCACAATGCTCTTCACAACAATTCTTTTGCATGAGCCATTTCCTATGGGTAAAAATTATACAAAAATACATAGTTCACAATGTTGAGAATTGTTTTGATTTGAGCAAGACCACATTTGGGAATTGCATACATTTCAGTGGTGTAGTTACAATTTTGTCCATGCCTATCTATGACGTACTCTGTAGCCTAAGGTCTGGTTGCCTCCTCAAACTGTCCGCTTCATATACCCTTTAAAAATCCTATGACAGGGTGAGAGTGTAGATACATTCGATAACTGAGCCCTCACAATACCACTGCAAGACAGATCAGGCCAGAGGCCTCCTTGGCTCACTTTATACTAGCTCAAGATTTATACGGACGGAAGTGAAATACAGCAGCCCGAAATAAGGCGGAAAGAAATACAGTGAAAACAAAATAATATCTTAAAACCCAAATAAATGTTGAATAGAACTAGCAAAAATGTGTCAGTTAATTGCTACTAAAAAGTGGCATGTGGTGGAACCCAAGAAGGTACAAGAACCTCGATGCTTACAATGCTAGTCTGTGACGCGACAGTAGGATTTGAAGCTGTACCTCCTTAAAAGACATTTAGCAGCACTGCGCATGGAAAGGACTGCCTCTGGAAACTCGTCACCATTCACCTAAATGTCAATCTGCCTGATATATCAATATATATATATATATATGTATGACTCATGACTGGTCCTGTCGCCATATCTGAGACACTGTCCTCTTCCGTCATCTCGTCATTCTCCTAACAGTCAGCCTGCCTGACATATGACTAACTATTCCACGGCCCAGTGCATATCTTTGAAACACTGCCATATTGACAAATTCCATCATCATTCTCCTAAAAGTCAGTCTGCCTGAGACATGACTGACTCGTCCCCAGCCCTGTCGACCTCTGCCAGAACTATACTGCTGAGAAATCTCAGCATCCTTCTCCCAGATGCAACTCTGGATCGTATGATTGACTCTTCCCCAGACCTCCCGGCTTTCGATACCTCATCCCGGTAACTCTTATCTAGACCTCGGGGTGGTGTGCGGAAGTGAGTGTTGGCTGCATGTTTCCTGTTCTTGCGGCAGCACAAGAGACAGCCCCTTTGTTATGGACAAACACATCCACACATGGCAACCTCCAGCTCCAGAGGGGGAGGCGGCGGCCTCCGTCGGATCTTTCCGATTTTATTTTGGGGCATTTTCTTAGCACTCTGCGGGTGACCTCTAGGTCAAACATGTTCTGCCCGCAAACAACCAGCTGTTTAGAAGGCCCCTGGCAAAAACAAAGCCCCTAACATTCCCGCCGCTGAATGCCAAAGGTGTGTCCTAATGCTGCCACCTGCCAACATTTGGGCTCCCTGCGCGGGGCAAGGCGCAGGCCAGCGCCCCCTTCCCTGTGGACTCGTAGAATTGGTAGATGAATGTCAAATTCCTGGATGCCAAGAAAAATTTATATTTTAGATGAATATTTCCTCCGGTGACTCAGCCCAGAAGTCATCTTGTATTGTATTATTATGCGTCGTTCTTTTAACAGAAAGTGTTGTAGCACGTTGACAGTCTGTTACGTTCCCCAAGCCACTCCCCCTGCCCATCAAGGTGCCCCGCGCACTGAATGTGCATGTGTCCCTTTGTGACGTGGCATAAGTCCTCGTGTTCTGTGCACGTCCAAGCACTTCACACTCACTGCCCGTCAGTGTGCCCAAGTACTGAACACCCTGTGCCCATGTCCCCAACGACCTTCTTTTAAAACAACTTTATTTACAAATTTGCCAACATAGTAGCAATCGTCAGGACAGTATATGACAGAATACCGCAGGTAACACATAATTCCCACAGTTTGTCATTAGGACGGAACGCACGCATGGGTGCGATGCTCGCAGTGAAAGGTGTGACTGGGGTGAGCCGACATCCCGGTGTGGCTTTTCCATGCTAGTCAAGTGTTGTCACAGGGAGTGCCATATTTCCTCGCGTGCACCACAAAGGAGCCGACGCCGGAATAGAAACCAGGAATGCGCGCCCACCACAGAGGAGCGGGGGCGCACGCTGATGCTCGTCCTAGACACGGACGGGAAAGGCTGGAGCAAAGGGGGCACATGCGTCCGCCTTTGCCCAATTGTGTGCCGTTTTTTAAAATAAAAAGCACGCTACAGCCAATGCCAGCCTGCAAAAGCAAAACCACACGCACAAGCGTGTGGTTAGCTTTCTGAAGCCCATTCAAGAGGTCTCGCGCTGCTCGAGCAGTGCTGCGCACTGCAACGCTAGGCACGAGACCTAAAAAGCAAGTTCCTGGAACTGGGCGTGCATGCACAAGGGGTATCCAATGTGCCTCCACTACATGCATCCCAGTTTACAGGGGCAACAGGGGTCCATGATGGTGGGAAAACTCAGAATATGCTTGGCTGTGCCAAGCATATTGTTGCCCAAGAACACCACTCCTCCGTCAGGGAACTCGGTTCCCTGGCGGTTGCTTAGGGCCCAAAACGGTCCAACAGCCGTACTTCTAATACGGTGGTCGGACCACTGATGCAGCGGTCCACATCAACCAGTGCAGGTTCGGCGGTCCGCCAAACTCATAATCAGGCCCTGTGACTTAAAGTTTGGAAATAAAAGCGCTTTGACGCGGCCAGCATTGACTGTGTCATAGTGCTTTTTTTCCTTTAAGCCATGTTGCACAGCAGCATGTGCAGCTGTGTTCCATTTAAACAAACAGCAAGGAGGTCGGGGCAGGCAGTTAATACGGGGAGGAAGTTGGGAGGGTGAGTAAAGGAATTACAGACAGTGGCAGAAGGGTGGGTAAAATAAATGACTGGTAGTGGGAGGCGGGCAAAGTAGTGGTGGGTGAACAAACGACAGATTAGCGGGAGGAGGGCCGAGGTTGGTAGGTAACCAAATGACGGGTAGGGGTAGGAGTGCAGGCGGGTGTTTAAACAAATGATAAATAGTGGGAGGAGGGTGAGGGGTAGGAAAGAATTGACGGATAGTGGGAGGAAGGTGGAGGTGGGTAAAGAAACTACAGACAGCCGGAAGAGGGAACCGGACTACAGAAATATGCACTTGTGGAGGGATGTATGATGTTACAATGCACACTTTTACAACGCATACCTTTACAAAGCATTTTTTACAACGCAACATCCATTACAACGCATTCCATTACAACGCATGCCATTACAACAAAATTTTCAAAACTACATTTACAACGCATTCCATTACAACGCATAATACCTTTACAACGCATACCATTACAACGCATAGCATTACATTGCATGTTTGGTAAGCATTGGATAGTGTAGGGGTAAAAATTACTATTTTAACTCCAGGGGGGGGTGCAACAGTAGGGTAAGTGTTGGATAGTGTAGTTGTAAAAATTACTATTCTAACTCCAGGGGGTGCAACAGTAGGGTAAGTGTTGGATAGTGTAGGGATACAAATTACTATTCTAACTCCAGGGGGTACAACAGTAGGGTAAGTGTTGGGTGGTAATGTTATGCGTTGTAATGGTATGCATTGTAATGACTGCGTTGTGATGACATGCGTTGTAGTGGTATGCGTTGTAGTTTCATGCGTTGTAATGGTTGCGTTGTAATGTCATGTGTTGTAATGGATGTTGCGTTGTAAAAGATTTGTTGTAATGGTAGTTCATTGTAAAAGTTGCGTTGTAAAGGTTGTTTCCCCTTGTGGAGTGCATGTTCAAAACTGACAAAGAGTACCTGCAGGAGACTGCGGCCAGTGGAAGGACAGGAAGCTGTACTTAGTCCATGCTCAATGGCAGAGACACACAGTGAAACTCCAAAAGGAAGCCAGGTGAGGAGGAGGCTCTGACCAATGAGAAGCAAGGAAATGGAAGTAATATTGGAGCCAACCAATGGTAAGTATTGGGCAGGCTCTAAGCCCTTGGGAGAGGATGTAGCCTTACGGCTAGAGCGGTCGACGTTGAAGCTGGGGAACTGGGTTCGAGCCTCAGCAACTTTGCTCAATCGGTGATTTGGGGCAAATCACTTAATCTCCCTGTGCCTAACAAAAAACATGTATGTGTCCTCATGTAACGAAACTGGGCCTATATGTAAAGCGATAAGATACCCGATATTTTCGGGTCTAGTTCGCTCTATATAAAACTCTAAAAAATATATATTTTTTAAAGCTGTTTTTGTTTACAAGAGATTTTGCAAGCACTGCTCAAGTGCTGTACAAGCGAAACATAAAAAGGCTATACCTTCACTATCACACTGCCATGAACCAAGCAGTCTTAGAGGTATTCACATACAGTGTGGTCCTGAAGAAGGTGTCTGGACAAAATAAATTTTCCTCACCAACACATGCGCTGACCATTGTAAAAAAAAGTGGCCGCACCCCACAACACCACAACGGTTGAAAGAGAAGCACCTTCCCAGTTGTTTTATTGTCATCTGTATGTGTATTTGTGCTGAGATATGGTATGTAAGGAGAGTCTGATAGGTATGTTTGTTGTTTGTATGAGTGCAGGACGGCGCTTCTAAATGTATATATTTTCTAGCTTGTACTGAACAGTTTGTGCTATATAAATATCTTATGTTGATGTAAAGACAACATCAATATTGTAAAATCAATGAATATATGAGAACAATACATTTATTGATGATATTCAGCTGAATTCACAATGAAAAATGTAGAAAAAAGTCAAATGATAATAAAAAAAACTTTTTTACAAAGTATGTTAATTGAATAGTGTTTCTCCAGGTCAGAACATAGAGTACCATTCAGACGTAATAGAAGAAGTACAGGTCGAGTAGGATTCTCTTCTTTTGCTTCACACCACAATCGCCGGTCAAGCAAAACCTAAAAAGGATATACCTCCACTATTATACTGCCATGAACCAGGCAGTAACCCTTGAACCATGTCAGGTTGGTTACTCCTGGTGAAAACAAGAAAGATCACTTTGAGTATTCATTAATAAAGCATATTCTACCACTCTGCAGCACCTTAGCATTGGTGCTTCTCAACAATTCTCGCATCTGAAACTACCTACGTAATAACCAACAGGGTAAATTGAGAACACAGAGTGGTTCATCTGTTACAGCTGCCACCTGCTTTCTGTCGTCACAGTATGACTACGTACTGAAATGAGGCACCGAGAATAACAGATGAAACACAGTTGTTAGGAAATGTGCTTTCACACGTCTTGTGAATGCATCCAAGAGTCCACAGGAGATGACCTGGAGGTGCAAGCTGCAAATGAAAAAACAACAGGGGTATGATAGTGTTCTATCATTCCTTGCAATTGTGTAGTTCACTTGCCACGTTATTCCTTTAAAATTGATCATGTTCATTTTGCCACATGGACATAGAAATGTGTGTCATCCCTTTAATTTAGCTTCAGTCTTTTTAAAAAGTTCATCTTCAGTCGGTTGATTTGCCACCTTATCGAGCCTCAGTGAGTTGCACTGGAGCTGACCCTCGAATTTAGAGAAATTATTAAACATATAGGTTTTTAGACCGCTCATTCAGGCACTTTCCTAGTACAACAACTGGCACATACTGGAGTGCAATTGTATTGCTTTTATTATATATGCTCCCAAACGTTTTCATGAGGTGAATTCTGACTCAACATTGAGAAATACATATATTAAATGTAGCCAATCGGTGTTTCGCTCTTGGCCAGTAAGCTTTTGAAGAAATAAAAATAGTCTACATTTCTTATCATCCCATTTGGAACTTGTCACTTTTAGTCTTCATTCAGCATCTGGTCCCTTTCAGTCTCCTTTGGTATTTAACTTTGCCTGGTTTAAATTTGGATGAAAGTGTTCCTGTCCCTGTTTTTTATCTCCCAACCAACCTATTGCTTCCCGGGGAGTGGGGTTTTCTAAATTAAAGATTTGATAGGGTAGTTGGATCTTTTGAGATTTCACCTCAACGCATTACTTCTCCAGTGTGCAAATAATTTTGCCAATGCACCTTAGGTTCCATAGAGTTGGGAGCTGGGTAATTTAGGCTCCACCCTTTATTCGTCATGAATATACATTTATATACTCATCAGTCAAGTTCAATGGAGCACACTCTAAGGAGAATTGCAGATTCCGATAGAGTTTAATCGTTTCTGTAATGCATTTCAACTGTTTGCACAGTCATGTTCACACACAGAATAGAAATCGAAGCATGGTTTACATATCTGTGTTAGACATGAAAGAGGGACTACAGCACGGAGTAGTGCTCAAAGCGGTATAATGTATACTGACGTACATAATCAATGGTTTAACACACAATCAATTGTAAAAAACAATTCTATTTGTCACATATGGATCTCCCGCAAGTGGAGGTCGGTTACATGTTATTCCCTGCAATTATATACATTAGAAAGAACATAATCATTGTGATTGAGAGTGTAAAATCAGCATATAAAAATCAAAGACTAAAAGGAACCTCACAGTCATATGTAAGACAACAGTGTCAGGTGTGTAACTGATGAACATTTCAGATTTGAAAAGGTGGCCAAATAACCATATATTGCACATTGTAGCCTAGGGTTGAAGAAGTATGTACACACTCCTGGGGTAGGCATCCTGCATACTAATACTCTATGGATACCAACTAGATGGCATAATGAAAATGATGTAATACACTGCATCAAGTGTTCCATTGCTATCCATAATGGCTAAAGAACCACGGACAGGTCTCCTGTTAGTTAAACAAGACTGTAGCCCTTAGAGACAAACCTCTTGACAGAATAACCTGCATGTAACCACTAGTGAGTTAGTCATAGATGCAGACAATCCTTTGTAAAGGATTTGGCGTACAGATGCGTAGCCAATCAGGTAATGAGGACTAAACAGTTCTCGTCCAGAATCAAACTAGCTTGTAAAGAGAACCACAAAAGAGCCAAAGAAACTAGCAAAGCCTGAGTTCTCATAGGAGACATATAATGTGATCCATATAGTGAAAACTACTTATATTAAAACCCAGTGTACAAATCATCACAAACAGCTGAACATTTCTTATCTCACGATGTGGGTCACCTGTGGAAATCTTGAAGAAAAGGGTAAGGGAGCCCAGTGCCCCATGAGTTCAATCATATGAGGGCCTCTTCCTTTCCTCCTGGAAAGATATAACAGAAAAATATGCGTAAAAACAGATAAAATAATATAGTCAAGGAAACAAACATGTTCGTATGGCGGGAAACAGATTTGAGATAAGCTAAAATATTTTATCAAGCAATGCACATAGCAAAATGCACTTATAAACAAACTAGAGTGAAAACCTAAGTAGTATATTCCTTCTGCGGGTGTATACCTAATTCCTCGTCTGGTTAGGTCCACCTGGGCTTTTGGTTTCCAATTCAATACTGTATTTGGGCTACTTTTTGCGTAATTTGAGTACTCTATTCCCTCCCTGGTGATCACCCAATACCTGCTCAATGCTGAAGTGTGTCAGGAAGGAACTGTTAGAAAGGTGGTATTGTTCAAAATGTCTTGTAGTGGGCATCTCTCTTATTGATTGCCTGCATATGTTCCAAAATTCTTTTCTTCACCATAACGGTGGTACAGCCCACATAGCATAAGTGACATGGACACTCTAGGACATATACAACAAAATTGGAACTGCAGGTGAGAAATTATTATTTTTCTACTCTTTCTGGGTGTGGTATATTCCTTTTTAGGTCATGCCTAGCGGCAGTGCAAATGCAATACTTGCTCTGCAAGGCATGCTGTAGTAGAGTATGCTGTGGAAGCCTCACCCACTCTCCTCCCATATTTTTCATTGGCTGGTGTCATTGTCTTTGGTAAATACTGGCTTCTGATTGATTATGAGGCTTTTTAGTCCCTCCTTGTTACCGCCTTGTCGCCATTTGTTACCTCCCATGAGGACTGGATCTTTTACTTGTGGCGTTACACGGTCTCCTTCATAAGTCGGTAAGCACTTTTTTCTTTAATGATCTTCCCTATTCCGTCCACGACATCTCAGCAGGCCCTCTAGTTTTACTAATGTATATATTTCAATTATAGCACATCCACTTTAACTAAAGCGGATGTGCTTATTTATTTATTTTATTAATACTGCAGGACGCTTTCGTTAAGGCCGGGCAAGGGGGTGGGAGGCACATCACACAGCACAGGGGGCATGCCAAACACCCAGCACTGCTAATTACACTCTCCCACTAAAGAAGGAAAAAAATCATTTGCAATGTAATAGGACTCACATTTATGCGTGTTCAAGCTATTGGCATTGTACATGACAATGCCTTTTATTTATGTTTTAAAAACCAAAACCAAAGTCTCGGTAACTACGCCAAACACCCTGTGATTCTTGGCAATTCACTTAATCTCCCTGTGCCTAACAAAAATGAATGTGTGTCCTCATGTAACGTAACTGGTGCTATGTAAAGCGCTCTGATACCCGATTCGGTTTGGGTCAAGTTTGCGCTATATAAAACTCTGCAAAAAAAACCTGCGTAAATGCGAGACCTATTGCATTGCAAATGCTTGTTCATGTAGCTACTACGGCAAGCCTTGCAGTGGCCACATGTAAAAAATCCCTGTAAGTTGTGCTCATTGGGAGGACGTTGGGCAGTATTGTCGCCATGAAAAAAGATATCATGTAGGTTGCGACCCCTTCTGTAGGTGTTGCTAGGTCTTTCATGCATGGCGGGCCCAATAATGAGGTTATTGATCGAGATGTTCCAATTCTTGGTAAGTACTTTCTGTATTGCATGTGAGTTACTGTTGTATGTGAGAATGACCCTTGTGTTGTTTGAAAATACGTTCAGTTCTATAGTTGTCAATAAGGGTATATTCCCTTGAAACCTTCTGGCTTTATTTATTGGCTTAGTAAGAACCCATTTGGGATAGCCTCATTCCTGAAATCTTTTCATCATGTGGTTCTTTTCTGCGTTATAAGCTTCATCCGTATTGCAGTTTCTCCTTGCTCTGAGCAGTTCCCCATATGGAATTCTCCATTTCAAATTGTCTGGGTGACTGCTCAGAGCATGAAGAAGACTGTTACCTGCTGTGGGTTTGCGGAACAAGTTAGTGTATATGGTGTTGTTCACAATGTTAATGCCTATGTCATTTAATATTCTCTCTACTCATGCTTATGTCAAATTGAGATTGTAATCATTACTCTTCAATTTGTTCACAAAGATTCTGGCGCTGCCTTCACTGCCTCTCCATATAATGAAGAGGTCTTCGATATATCGTAGCCAAAGGGCACCTCACCACCCTCTGCCAATCCAGGATGTATCACATGTAGCTCCTCCTCCCACACCCCGAGGAACAGCTTGGCAAAGCTGGGGGCAAAGCATGTGCTTATCGCTGTCCCCAGTACTTGCTAATAGATGGTACCATTGAACATAAAGATGTTGTTGCTCAAGAAGTGTTTAATCATTAATAACAACATATTGATATGCTGTAAAAAAACAATATTCCTATTTTTGAGGAAATGATAGCGTGCCCTAATCCTCAAATTGTGTTCAATGATGGTGTACAGAGAGTTCACACCCATGGTAATGATAAGGAAATCCTATTCCCACGTGACCCCCTCCAATTTTGCCAAAAAATCTTTAGTATCCCTGACATGCGAGGGTAATGAAGTGACAAAAATCCCTGAGAAAGTGGTCTGCATATTTGGATATATTTTCCAAAGCACTTTCTCTCGAGGATACTTTAGGTCTTCCTGTAGGGTTTTCTTTGTCTTTGTCAATTTTTGGGAGTAAATATAGTATGGGAAGTTTGGGGTAATCATTCTTGAGATAGCAGAACTCATCCCACTCTAGGATCCTCCTAGGTCAGGGTAGAGGTACCCTGACCCCATGGGACTAAGGGAGGGGTCTGTGAGGGACCGCTCATGGGCAAGAAATTGTGCAAAACCCTTTTTTTCCATGCTAGAATCAGCGGATCCTGACCCTAAATAAAAAAACATACACTCACTTATAGACCCACACACCTACTCACACACACTTACCCACACAACGTCTCACACCCATACAGCCACTCACACACCCACTCACAGACCCTCAAAACCACCCACTCACAGACCAACACAGTTTTCGCACACCCACTCACACACCCACTCAGCCACTCACACACATACAGCCACTCGTACACCCACTCAAAGACCCACAAAACCACTCATACCTACTAACACACCCACACAGCCACTCCCACACCCACTTACAGACCAACACAGCCAGTCACACATGCACTCACTCACACTGCGACTTACACACCCACACAAACCACTCACACACCCACTCACACACACCCAGGTTATAGGGACGTTATAGTTAGGAAATAGAATTTAAAAAACCATAGAAATTCACAGAAAAAAACAACGGTTACAGTGACATTATAGTTAGGCTCAGATTATACACACACAAAACCATACAAATTCAGCAGTTATAGTGTAGTTATATCAAGTAACTATAACTCGTGCCCTAGGGTATCTATAACTCACGCCCTCACCATGCACTGCTAATTACCCCACATATTACATCACTCATGACATCTATGACATGATTGATAATATCACTGTAACATTTGCAGTGAAATTATTGATGAGAAAACTGTGCATGTCGGGGGTGTGATCAGGCCCTCTTCACTAGCTTCAACTTCCCTAAAATATTGTAGCCAGTATTTTGATCAAAGTAGGCACCTGCAGTCAACTCGCCATTACAGAACGTCCTTGCCATCACATTGTTGTGGAAAGATATGTGCATAATTCACAATGTGTGTTCTGGCATAGGCCATTATACTTTTAGCAGTCAAGACGATTTGTACAACGAGAGGATAGCAGAATGTGTTGTGTGATGACTATAGCAGTGATGTCCATTGATGAAAGAATACTCTTTGCCAATGGAACTTAGGTTTGGCAAAAGGCGGCCCATGCTGGCTCTCTAGACAGATGCAGGCTGTATTCAGCTGGACCAAGCCAGCTGTGGCCACAAAATTGAAATTTTGCAGGCTCAGCCCGCTAATGCCATTGGCAACCTGGGGCTGGCGGGGAGTCAACTGGGCGTCCAGCAGAGGCGGGCAAAAGGACTTAAATACTAGGGCAACTTTACCTGTTGTCACCTTGCTCCCTGGACACCCCTGACGGACGCAGATGAAGCCACTTTGCCATCAGCAGCCAGGTCACCCTGATTTTTTGCCCGAACTCCCCATCTCTTGGCCCCAGCCTCCACTTTTGGTCTCTCTACAGCAAGTGTCTATAGCCTTACCTTATGCTGCCCCGATGGGTGTTTGATGGTTTGGAAGGTCCAGGTATGGTCTAGCCCATCCTCGAATGGTGGCCCTAGCATAGTGAATTATACGGCTGGTGGACCTGTTCAATACTGGCCCATGTTTCCTCTATACTGAAGGGGCAGGTGGATTTGCCTAGTAAGGACAACAAATGGAACCACCAAAAAGTGGTGTTTTTCCCTCCAGGACAATTGAATACGTGTGATGTCACAGGAAATAGGACCTGAGGGGTAGTCATGCATGATTCTATAGCCAATGTAATGTAGGCTTGAATGTGTTGCTTCCTTGCAATGCACTTGCATTGTAAATAATGTAAATATTTCCCCTTCATTGCTCTTTAATGGTATGTTGATATGTCCTATATCATGTTTATGATGAAAAATAAATACATCCTGAGGATGTGATTTCTGTAATGCAACAATGGCGAAGTGTACTTAGTAGTCTTTTTAGAGACAGAATGTACAATGCTTAGGTTAATTTTGAGGAGGGGGGTTAGAAGCGTGACTGGTCTGAATGCGGTCCTCACCTGTAGCAAACAGGGGGCACATCGTAGGCTGGCAGACCCCTGAAACAGGTTTTGTCGGATTTAGCCGGTCCAAACCAGCAGCCAGCAGTGGCCACAACCTTGAATTTTCACGGGCTCAGCCGCACTGCCATTCGCTACCTCGGGCTAGCTGGGGTCGCTGGGCGTCCGGCAGGGGGACTAAAAAACGGGGACAACTTTACGTGTTGCCACGTCACTCCCTGAATGCCCCTGATGGACGCCAAGCAACCACCTAGCCAGCAGCAGCCAAGTCGCTCTGCTTTTTCCCACCCACCATTCACTGTGATGGGGCGAGGGCAAAGAATGAGTTGCGTTTGGCTGCCAAACAGGTGGACAACCTTGGCATCATATAAGTGCAGGTGAATCCAGGAGGAAATTGGCCTTAAGTTGATGTCTCAACACAATCTTTAGAGAAGGGCTAGTGGCGTCTGCTACATCAAGTGTCCATAGCCTTACCTTATACTGCCCTGCTGGGTGTTTGAGGGACTGGGAGGTCCAGGTATAGCCCAGCCCAAACTCGAATGGGGGCCAGGGGGATACTTTAGTGAGTGAGCCTGGCATGGTGAATTATGCTGCTGGGGGACCACTTTGATGGTGACCCAGGTTTCCTATATACTGCACGACAGGTAGATTCACCTTGTAAGCACAACGAATGGAACCACCAAAAAGGGGTATTTTCCCTTGGTCCATTACAATGGAATACAGGTGATGCGACAGGGAATGGGGCCTGAAGGGTAGTCAAGCTTAACTCTGCTGATGTAATGTCAACTTGAATGTGTTAGTTCCTTGCAATAATGTAGCAGTGTAAACAATGTAAATATTTTCCTTTCATTGCTCTTTAACCCATTCCATGCGACTGACGTCACAGTGGGCGTGTGCGGAGGACAGCCGGGGGCCGTCTGAACCCCGCCCACTCTTTATTTTGCCCGCAACGCGGTGGAATTTGCGCCGCGGACAGCGGGTTAATCCTATGTTGAAATGTTCTATGCCGTATTTATGATGAATAACAAATACGGCCTGAGAATATGATTTCTCTAACACTACAACGGTATATTGTACTTTTCAGAGATGGAATGTGCAATGCTTAGAACTATTTTGATGGGAGGGGGTGCATTTGAAACCTGACACGTCTGAATGCGGTCCCTCATCAGTGATATTTATCCAACTTTATTGCATTGCTGTCAGCAGAAAGCCATAACACACACGGAGAGGTAAAATTTTATTTAAAACATATTAAAAATTGTATTCCATAAAAAGGAACTGTAAAGAGGACGAACATAACTGTAAATTAATTTCCACATTATATAATGCTAGTTTTTCTAAGGTATAATGCTCTAAAAGTCACCTCTCATAAAAGCAATAATTACGTCAACAGTAATGCTTTTGGTTGCCAGATGAAAAACAAACTAACCTGGGCAATGCATAACAATAATATTTTTCAAATGCAATCCTGGTCTCGTACCGAGTGGTAGCAAGTGAGTCTTCACTAGAATTATCAAATCAGTAGAAAAAGCAGAATTATTTGGAGCAAATTAAGGTAAGGAAAAACAACGGAACGGTACATTAAGCACTATTTTTTAGACTGTGGGCAAGTTAGGAAGAGAGTAGGGTTTCAGATCCACGAAGAATAATACAGCCAAAATTTCCAGTAATAACCAGTAGCGAATGTGCCCTCAATTATCGGATTGGTGAATAAGTGCAAGATGCTTTGGATTCAAACTTTAGTGTGGGAGGGCGAAGGGAAAGAACTGACAAAAGGAGGAAGAGGGACTGAGTTTTTAGTCTTTGTGGAAGCTAAAAATGAGAAGGTCTCATAGCACTCCCCCTTATTCATTTCCCTGATTCAGAGGCCTGAATGGGCCTTATCGTCATAATCCATTCGGCCGCGATGTAACGTTGAACAGTCAAATGAATTAAGAAAAGCACAAGTAGGAACAAATGGAAAGTGGTGGGCGATGCCTAACCAACCTGACTAAATAATACATGTCTCGCAGAGCAGCGCATGCGCGCAGCTAGGCTCGACCTAAAAAGGCTAGCACTAATCTAAAAGTGAGAGTAAAGCTGGAGAAGGAAAATTGGGAGAGCATAGTGTCTGCTGTAAATTGCCATATGTAGTGGGCCTGGGTGTTCTAGTCTTGGCTGAGTGGGGCTAATCTGATTGAAAAGTGTGGTTGGGTGGGTCTAGGGTCCTTCTGTGGAGGGAATTGCATACACTAGAAGGACATTGGTGTCCTAAATTGTATAATTGATTATTTTCATCAGAATATCTATTGTGTTAAACAAAATACGTTCTCCCTCTCGGGTTTGTGCTCGGCACTGATGACACCGATGCGGCATGAACAATCTAGTCTCCTCTTGGATGGTTCATTTGGGTTGTGGTCAGTTCAGGTGTTTGCCTGAAAAATAACAGTAGAGACTTGCTTACTGATGTGACAGGGACACATGCGGAGATTGGGTATGAGATCAGCGTTGGAATACATTGTAATGCCGAAATAACGAGAATCTATATTTAATATGTGTTTCCAGATGTTTGTCTGTAGGGTTCCAGCTGCATTAGCTCGCCGTGTGCACTGGCTGTTTTCCCACCTTTATTACTCTGAATAGTACTGTAAGCTAACTGACACCCTCTCCATGACCAGGCAAGTCAAGGCCGTCTCCGCGTCCTGCTTCAACACCCTCCGCATGCTCCGCAGGATCTTGTAATGGATCCCTCCCGACATGAGAAAAACCATCACCCAGGCCCTCATCACCAGCAGACTCGACTATGGGAAAGCCCTCTACTCAGGAACAACAACCAAGCTCCTGAGACGACTTCAACGAATCCAGAACGCCTCAGCACGACTGATCCTCGACGTCCCCCGATGCAGCCACATCACACCCCACCTGAGAGGCCTGCACTGGCTCCCCGTCAACAAGAGGATCACCTTCAAACTCCTCATCCACGCACACAAAGCCCTACACAACACCGGACCCACATAACTCAACAACCAACTCAACTTCCACACCCACACCCGAAACCTCCGCTCAGCCAACCTCGCCCTCGCCACAGTTCATCGTATCCGGAAAACCACCGGCGGCGGCAGATCCTTCTCCTACCTCGTCGCCAAGACCTGGAACGCTCTCCCCACCAGCCTACGACAGACTCAGGACCTGCTGGCCTTCAGAAAACTCCTCAAGACCTGACTCTTCGATGAGTAGCGGCCCCCCCTACCCCCCCAGCGCCTTGAGACCCTCACGGGTATGTAGCGCGCTTTATAAATACATTGATTGATTGATTGATTGATTGATCAAACACTGTTCTGGGGGCTCTGCATGCGCTCTGCCTCATTCTTGGGGTCAGTGAGAAGTCTGGATAACAAGATGTTATTTGTGACTTGTTCGTGGATAAGATAGTCGTGGATAATCGACTCGAAGACACCAGCTTTCGGTTTCAGGATGACCACACTTGGCCAGTGCAGACCCCCCTCTACCCCACCCCGCGCGGGCTCAGCGAGGGCTGCACACGTCCGGCCATTTCTTTCGGTTTCTAAATGACAAGCTCTGCCCTGGGTGGGCTTCTCCTCCTGGCCGGGTGCCAGTCACTTCAGCCGGTTGCTCCTTTGTTGCCCGCTCACAGATTTGGTTGGATCCTCTGTAAAGGTCAGACTATTTGCGTTAAGTGTCACTGTGAAGTATAAAAAGGCCCTTCTAGGCCTCAGCCCCCATCCTGTGACCGGCTCTCACTGTCGATTCACGGAAAGGCGGCATCGACGCAGTGAACCGCTCGTACATTCTGCTAGGACTGCAGGCGGCAGAGCTCTGAAAGGGCACATCCGAAAGATGAGCGCATGCATGCAACCAAATTTGTATATCTGCAAAGTGGGGGCATTTTGAAAAACAAATAGAGGGAATGTGTAAGCTGTCCGCACCCTATATTGAAGCATAACCAATTTTAGGCGGAAGACTGGTGAAATAAAGCCATTTTTGGTGGATGACGTGAAAGTTGCCTTGCGCTGCGCAGTGCGCGCCTTTTTCGCGGTCTGGCGAGGACAAGCCGCATGCGTGTATGAAGGCACACAGCGGCGGCATGTGGGCGGGAGGCGAGCGCGTGGGCTTTCATTAGCCGTATGGGAAGGAAGCGTCCGAGTCCGATCCCTGAGCGCCCATCCTGTCTGCCACGGTGGGGTTATTCTCGGTCAGGCACCTGCCGCCGCTCCGGGCTCCGGCTTCTTCATCTCTTATGCGCCAGGAAATGAGCCTTCGCTACTTCAGCTTTGCATCAGATGTGCACTTGGGAGGATGTGTGTCATGCAGGCAGGCACGGGTTCTGATAGCATTTAACCGGTCCACGCATATGTGGCCAAAACAGGATTCACAGAGTTCAATATTTTATAAGACATCGCAAATGTTCATATAATTATTTATTTCACTACCTCATATTTTTTATGTTAAATATTATTTAGTAGACTTACCCTCAAACTGCCTTTGCAACCCAGATTAGTAAAATTGGTGTGATTTTGTGTGGTACTTACCTAATTTATTGGACCTAGTTCAGTGACTGATGTGACTGGTGACATATGTTGAGGAATAGAATGCAAAGACGGGACAGTTCGGTTTATGCTCTTCATTGTTTGATATATAAAAGTGAAAGTGCCTACCATCGCAGAGAACCTGTTCTCTACTGACAAGTGCATGTACGCTCCTGTTAAAAGTATTGCACTCCTGCTAAGTAGTGCAGATACTTTCCCTTGTAAATTAAAGAAGTGCATGTGCCGAGTACTTGTGATTACCTGTCCATTTAAAGCACTGCATTGCACCATCTGAATGGCCAAAGTACTGACGATAAATGATAGTTGTGTTGTGTCGGAGTTGAAAATGTCAATAGCCTATACCTACTCATCCACCATGTTTATTGTTGTACCTGTTCTTCTTGTGCCTTCCATTCTCTTCATCAATTAAAGTTAACTGGGACATTCATTCAGTTATTTTCTCTACGAGGTATGATATCCTTCTGATTTTATCAAGTGTTTGGCATGTATATAAAAAACTGATTGTACAGATCTGTAGAAATGGGATAAAAGTGTTTCAGTCTGCGGGCAAAATCTTAGTACACATTCATGTTCACTAGAGCTGTGTGAGTATTATTTTGATTTCCCTCAGGTCCTTCTCATTTTGTTTCTGAGGACGGTATTAGGTTTTGCCAGTATATTTGATGCTCTTCATGAGTCCTAACATTGGTTGCAGGGTCATGTAAGAGGATAAAATAGAGAACAAGTGACTGTTTTGCAGGAGGCTCTTTAGAATCCATCAGGACCTAGCACCTTGTTCACCTCAAGTGCCTTATTCATGGACTGCCGGGGAAGGATGTAAGAACTCCTTCCGTACCTGATTAAGATGTTGATTCCTTGGATACTCAAATATCCATTTGTCCTTGTTCTTTTCGTTGCCTAAAGAATAGGGTGAAAGATGAAAATCCCTGAAATTCATTTCATTTTCCTTGTTTGAGTATTATTTCACCATTATTGTCCCTTATTTCCCTCATCAAAATATATTACTTTAACTTTCAATCTTTGCGGAAAGACCTTGGCTGGTGTGAGTTATTAATTTTGCATAGTTTATCCAATACAATAGTAGCCTCTGACTGAAAAAATCTGTGGGCAAATTCAGGGAGAAGCTTAGTATTCTTTTACCAGGTCTGTCAAACCTGACTAATGCTCACAAAGCAACTGCAAAGCCTCCAGAGAATGAGAAAACGAATACGGTTATCAGATTGCCCTATAAAACTGATGTAACACTGCCACGGGCATTTAATAAATGACCCCTGTGCCGGAACTCAGTTTAAAGAACTTAACTTGTTCCTTAATTCCTTCATGCCACTCCTTCCCCAATTTTTAACTTCAAGGTGTTGCCTTTCTTCTTGAGATTTACAGATGGGCGGCATGTAGACCGTGACGTGTCACTGTAATGCTGCACACAATAAACACCAGGCCAGTGCGAAGTCCTGCTGGTGTACAGGATGAGACCTGTGCAAAAATTGTCTTTGCATAGAAAAGAAGAACATTTACTCCTTCTCCCAAATATATTGTATTGTAATTGCATTTGTATAGCTCTTACTACCCCTGAGGAGGCGTCTTAGTGCTTTTTCGGCGAGTAGAGTTGTTTATGTATTACAGTGGGTCACAAAAGTTAATATGGTTGTTCAACACTTGGACAGAATGTCCACATGAAATGATTAGTTCTGTGACCTTCAACATGTCAAAGAACTCACCTGTACGAAATTCTGCCTCTCAAATTCCAACAGTGTACGTAGGAAGTACTTGAGGAGGACCCAGCTAACAGTTAGATGCATACATCGAAACAACATCAACGTCATGTCCCCCACCTCACACTTAGCCATGACTAACTGCTATGTTTTATCTTTATTGGAGCCCAGTACAACGTAGGCAGCATATGAACAAATCACTACAAAAACAAAAAGTCAAAAATTGTAAGCAGCAGAAATAGAGATTGTTATAAAATATCTTGCTACAGAAATATGTGTCACTAATCTCACCATCACATTCAAAAGTGCCACAATTAGAGTTAGAAAAGTAATTTAACTGAGCCCTTCAACAAGTTATAAGTGATTTTTGGTGGGTTTGCACATTTTTTAACATTTAGTTTACTGTTTAAATTTTATTTTTGTAGTCTGATTTTTTGTAGCCCAGTGCTGCGAAGTGACTGTAAGGTGACACTACAGCATTCGAAACAGCTTGTAAATAAAATTAAATATTCCATAATTTTGAAGTCCATATTTTCACACCACCATTAATATTGAAGTCCAATCAATTAGTACTTCTGAACTCTACCTCTTCGTTGTGCTGCAAAATAAATTTGTTCTTGAGATTTTTCTAGCCCCAAACTAGTCTGATCTTCAGCCTGTAGGTGCATCTCCAAGAAGTGCGATACAACCCAATGTTTTTTGTCCTTTAACAGTTTCAGTACAGCCCTCTTTTGCTGGGAGAAATGGGAACTTTGATATACATGGTACGTGTTCAAAGTATTTGGAACGCTGTAGTGGTCTTATTTGTGTAATGGCTATTAATCTCTTCTTTCTTCTGGATCGCATTTCCTGGCTTTTTTGATGATTGTTTCTTATTTGTTCAGACATTCATTTTTGACTTCTTTGCACTATTTGTTTTCGTAAGTTTGCAGTTAATATTCAGATAGTAAAGGTTTTGCCCTGGGTGATTTTGTTCCTGAACCGCATTGGAGAGCATGGGTCGTTTAAGCAGGGGGGTTATTCTCACGGTGTTGTTTCTTACAGTATGGGTGGGTTTTATAATCTGACTCTTGTGAATGTCTTGTGTGTTGGTTCTGTCTGGTTGTTCACAGTGAATCCCTCCTACGATCCCATGTTAGCTGCGACATGTTATTGGCATAAGGATGGTGTGGTTTGTTCCTTTCAAATGACTTGGGTGGTGTGGGTCAGAATTTTTGTAGTGTAATGTGGATGTTGTGTTCTTGATCTAGGTTCTTATGGAAAGGTGTTGCCCCAAATTCTTTCTTCTTTGCTCCTTGCAATTGGAGCAAATTATAGATTTTATTGCAGTGGTTCTTAACCTGTGGTCCATGGACCCCTGGAAGTCCGCGGAATCAACTCTAGGGGCCCGCCACTGCTTAAAAATAATAACAAAGATTAAAAGATGATAATGTTTATATAAATGAAGAAGCAAACAAATTAACATTTTAAAATGTCCCGTAAAGGTGAAGGAAGTTGAATTTGTAGGCAAAAAATTAATTTAGTATCCACAGATTGATTCATGGGATCAGTGCAAGTGCATCAAACAAAATAAAGTAGGGACGATGAGTGGCCTCAATTAAATTTAGAAACACTCCGAACTTGGGGGTCCTCAGAAGTTAAAAGGTTAAGAGCCACTGCTATAGTTTGCTCTTTCTTTTGTTCTTGGGTGCAACACTCCCCCTCCTCCCAGATATTGTATATAGCAGTGTTTCCCATACTGTGGGTCTTTGAGCTGAATTTTGGTGAATTCCGAGCAATAAATAAAGATGCCTATACATTCTGTGATTATCTTATCACGTTTGCAGTGCTTCAATAACAGAGGTCAAATGTCAAGCCGCGCCTTCTGATAAGTTGCTGCTTATTCTTATAATATGGGATTTTTGTTTACTTTTCTTTCTCTGACTGTAAAGTGAGAGGAACTTTTTAAAGTGAATTGCGTGACAGTCTCAACGGTTAGGAAAGCAAGAAGGAAGTGCATGTCTTTATGTAATTCTGAAATATGCTGGAAACATGGATTTTAATTGGATCAAAACAAATAAAGCCACTTTAATCGGTGATGTACAAATGATAAATATTCCTAGAAGCCCAATTTCCACACATAATCATTTGAATGCTGTATGCTATATAGTTTAATCACTAAAACTGTATGTCTGTGCAAGTTCGTGTCCATTTCAATGGAAAATGTGATTTCTGTAAATGACAATGTGCTTCCACATGATGCTTTAGTTACTTTAAAAAACCACCCCTTGAAATGTCCATTAAAGGTAGGGGGGCCGCAAAGGTTTACCATTCGAAAAAGTGGGCCATGATTCTAAAAAGTTTGGGAACCTTAGGTATATAGCTTTTCTATAGTACTTACGTATGTGAAGCACTGAAGCTCTTACCCATACGGATATTGATCAGCACCATGCAGGGTGTATGGTTGGGAGGGGGAAGTTTTTGTTTTCAGCCTATATGACAAGCGTTTGCTTGTACACCAAATAGCGGGTGGGGATAATCAGAGAAGGCCCAGTAATCCATCTGGCAACATGCACCTGTCAGAGATGCTTTTGAATGAGGAAAAGGGTGCCAAACAGGTAAGAATGGGTATTGGAGGCAATAGCTATGCACATTTGTTTATTTCATAGGCAGGGATAGTGCCTACTGCAGAACAAATACACCCCATGAAGGAAGAAGGAAGTAGAAGCGCAATGAAGGCTAGCAAACTGAGAGGAAACCACATAATCTTTAAAATGTCAAGAATCCACCTTCTGATGCTAAAGGGAAAAAACACAAAACTTTAACAGGGGTAGATGCAAACAGCTCCTTTCATGCTCCTTAAAGCTCCCAAAGGCAGACGATCTCTAGTCGGATCATGCCTCTGGCTATAGCCTTACTTGCACCCTGCACATGCATGAGAGACGAAGCGTTTAATAGGTTGCTGCTCCTACAGCACAAGAGTACATTTGCCTGCCTCATGTAACCCTTCTGTCCTCAAATATCCATGCCTGCCCAATACTTTTCTCAGATCCCAGAGACCCTTGCTCTTTCTGGTTTAAATATGGAGGCATCTTGCTAGCCTCACAGGATTTCCTCTCAGATCACGGACTACTTCTACTTTCATCCTTAGTAGTGAGCAAATCTTGACAACTTTCCTTGAGTTGTGAGCATCAATAACCCATGTCTCCCATCCCCTGTTTTCTCTTTTCCACAGAGTTGTCTCTGAGTTCCTATTTCTACAGCAGAGTTGTCTGTGGTATTCTCTTCCCCCATGGCCTCCTGTACCTTGTGTCTCTGTTTTCCCCAGATAGAACTGACAAGTAAAGGTGCTCAACTATCCAACACAGTTTGCAGAGCAAGGTATAGCTCTCTACTCTGTAACCAATGTGGGATGGGTCTGCTCTCTGTTACAGGTGACAGCTAGCTCTGCTGTTTGAGACAGGCAGGACTTTAAGTGGGAAAAAACGGAGGGTGCTCTAAAAGGGGTGGGACAAACCTTTTAAAGGGGTGTGGCCTATCCAAGTAGGGGCATGGTCTAAATAAAGATAACTAGTGTAGCAGTACCACCTGCTCTGACAAGCCGTCAGCTCTAGGACTTCTCTGAGTGTCATTAGATTTGTAATCCCCCTCAGGCTCGCTCTCTCCCCTCCTTATTACAGCAAGGCTATTTATGGATAACGCCATACACCCTCCCCAGTACCCCAAGACCGGCATCGTCATCCCGGGAAATGCCTAGGCAGACTCCTCCCTTTTAGGGTGGCTTCACATGTAGCTGAGTGTACTAGAAGCACTGCTCCCAGAAGGCAACGCAGCTTCACCGGGGGTAAGTTTTAACGAAGCCACCACCAGTGGCGGTTTCTGCTGTTGGGGCGTCGGGGCTCCGTCCCCTTGACTTTCATTGCCAAGGACGGAGTAAATAAAAGCAATTTGTTGGCACATAAATGTGTTTTTTTTTAAAATGTGCACACATTTCGTGCTCTCTGGCTTTGGGGCTGATGCACCGTGTCACTCACTGTGCTTGCTTCCGTCTGTGACAGAAGCAAGCATTCCTTAAATGCTGCCCCTGGGCGTGCCCAAAGTGAAGAGTATTTGCCGGGCTGAAGCTCTCACGGCCCTGAGGCCGGTGAGGTCATCAGCTCGGCAAAGACTAAGCCTTGTCGACCAGTCTCCACCCCCTGAGGCCTTGGCGATAAAATCAGCCCTGGGGCGTGTTTCAGGGAAGCCTAGTATCTCTGGGGCTTCCCGTCAATCAAGGAGATACGAGCATGGTCACCACACCCTTTCCCAGCACGTCACAAGGTGGGGTGGCCCCCACCCTGTGATGTACTAGGAAAGGGTAGAGTTAATGCTATGGGCAGCCGGGAAGCCAAAAAATCGAGTCTGCGCAGTTTGTCTTCATGAATTTTGAAGACACACTTTGCAGACTCGAGGTGTCTGCTTCCCGCGCTGCAGACATTTTTAGACCCCATTTCCACCACCTGTAGACTCGTGGATATCAAACACTGCCAGCCGCGGTCGGTAGTAGGAGTTCCTGCTGGGCAGTGACGTGGGGAGGGGGGGCAGGGTGGGGGGTAGTAATGTATGGATTACGGAGTTTAACAGGAGGAGACGGTGGATTAGGGGGAGGAAGAGAACCCCGTCCCAACACGGAGCAAGAGGAGAGTACCAGCGTGCCAGGCAGTCCCAGGAACCGGGTGGAAATCGTCAGCGCGCCTGGCAGCCCCAGAAATCAAAGGGAAGAACCAGAGCGACAGGCAAAAATGAGCACCCAAGCGACCTCGCTCACAGCACTGATCCCATTTCTGCCCAAACCAGGCGAACCCCAGATAAAGTGGGAGGACTGGAAGGAGTACTTCAAAAACTACCTTGAAGCATTAGAAGATGAGAGCGGGGAAGAGTTCTCGAGTGCAAGGAGAAAACGAATACTGCTACATAACCTGGGCCCTGAAGGAATCAGAGTGTTCAAGAACATAGAACCAGCGCCCCGACAAGCGCCTGACGACGATGTATACAAACATGCCCTGGAAGACCTCGACACGCACTTTCACCCGGCGGTATGTATCTCCGTCGATCGCTTCAACTTTCAACAGAGAAAACAAGGTGAAGGTGAACCCATCGAGGACTACGTTGCAGCTTTAAGGCGGCTAGCGGTTACATGCAAGTAGGGAACACTCCAAGATGACTTTATAAAGGATCAGATCGTGATGCACACTACCAATAAAGCCGTACAGGACAAGTTGTGGGCACACAGCGAAGCGACACTTAAGGAGGTAATTGCGATGGTGAAGAAAGCGGAGCTTTCGAAATGTTGCGCTGAGGCGGCGAAAGGAGAGAATGTGCAGAGAGTGATGGTCAACAAGGTGGATGACGCCGAAGCGTCAGGAAGAAACAAAATGGCGCCAGATGAGAGGAGAGGAACCAGCAAATGGGCGGGAAAACCGGGGCAAGCAGGGAAGCAAGTAGGGGACAGTAAAACCGCATGCTACAGGTGCGGAAGTACAAACCACACAGCCCAAGACAAGCGCTGCCCGGCTTTCCGCGCCAAATGCATATACTGCGGCCTGATGGGCCATTACGAAAAGGTGTGTCGGCGGAAAGGGAAGAAGTCGAGGGTGAACTTCATTGCACAAACTCAACCAGAAGTGGAAACGGAGGAGGTATCGGATGAGGACGATCGGGTACTATGCATCGAAGAACAAGTGATGGGAATTGACAACAAGCGCTCTGATAAACCGCGTGCAGACATGCTGATCGGGGGAGTGAAGATAAGATTTGCAATAGACTCGGGGTCCCCTTATACCATAGTCCAGAGGTCGGTATAGGAAGAAGAGTTTAAGCCCATTCTGGGTTCCAAAATGGAGCCATCGGACATACGTCCGATCTCGTACACGGAAAAACCCCATCCCCATGGTAGGCTACCGGAGCCTGAAATTCGAATTCAGAGGGAGATCTGCAGTGTGCAAACTGTACGTAGCTGAGAAAGGCCCCTCTGTACTAGGATGGAGAGATCAGGGAGATCTTGGAATCAAACTGGATCCAGGAGGGGCGGAACAAGTGTTGCTGACGGACTGCAGTAAATGGCCAGACGTCGAGAAAGGGAGAAGAGACTTTCCCAAAGTGTTCGGGGGAAGGTAGGCAAATTGGAGAAGTTCATGCACAAGATAGTGCTAAAAGAGAACTCCCAGCCGGTGTCCCACAAGGTCCGCAACATACCCATAGCGGTAAAAGAAGCGGTACGTCTCGAACTGCACAGACTGGAGGAACAAGGAATCATTGAACCTATCGACAGTTTGGAGTGGTTGGCGCCCCTAGTGGTTGCCAGAAAACCTAACGGCAAGGTGCGTTTGTGCGTGAACCTGCGCGAATTGAACAAGTGCCTCGTTGTGGAAAAATTTCCCTTGCCAAGGATCGAAGAAATGTTAGCCAAAACGCAAGGGGTCAAGTGGTTTTCCACGGTGGATCTCACGTCCGCCTATCATCAAATAGACTTGCACCCATCCAGCCGGAGACTCACGTCGTTCATCACGCCCTATGGATGCTATAGGTTCCGCAGGATGCCCTTTGGGCTAGCATCCGCCGCAGCGGTGTTCCAGAAACTGATGCACCGCCTGTTTAAGGATGTCGATGGCATCCAGTACTTCCAAGACGACATCCTAGTCATGGGGATGGACCAGGAGGATCATGACAAGAAACTATACAAAGTACTGGGTGTGCTACAGGAGAAAGGCCTGACGGCGGATTGGGAAAAGTGTAAACTGGGCATGACAACTGTCACGTACCTGGGGCACGAAATAGGTGGACAAGGGATCACCCCCAAGAAAGGAAATATAAAAGCCATTTGCGATGCCAGAGCTCCAATCAACAAAGAGGAAGTGAAGTCATTCCTCGGCATGGCAGAGTACTATAGCAGGTTCGCCCAGCACTTTGCCACGAAAACCCACAAACTGAGGCAACTGGTCAGGGAAAAGATGGCGTTCCAGTGGGACGAGGAAGCGTAAAAGGAATTTGAAGAGTTGAAAATGAACATCAGCCTAGCGGTGCCACTACACGGGCACGATCTCACAGGGCAAATGATCTTGACTACGGATGCCAGCGAGAAGGGGCTAGGAGTGGTACTGGCGCAGGAGAGAGAAGATCACACAGTGGAAACCCTGAGTTTTGCGTCCACGGCGTTATCCTCCACGGAACAAAAGTATAGCGTAATTGAAAAAGAAATGCTAGCTGTAACATGGGCCATGGGGAAGTTCCGACAGTTCCTGTGGGGAACGAGATTCCGTTTGCAGACCGACCACAAGCCACTGGTCAAGGTGCTGACCTCGAGTGGACACGACACGGCCACTCCGCGCATAGCCAAGATGACCCTAAAGCTTTTAGACTACAGGTATGACGTAGTATACATTCCTAGCACGCGTAATAAAGTTGCGGATTATCTCAGCACCTACTTCTGAATTGGAGAATGAGGAGATGGTAGCGGTGATGGAGGACACAGAAAGAGCTATCAGCAGGCAGGAGTGGGCACAAGCTTATGAAGAAGATGAAGACGTGCAGGAAGTCAAAGACTGCCTCATTAAAGGGTGGCCAGAAAAGAAGAGACTGAGGGAAATGATCAGAAAATTTTATGAGGTGCGAGAAGAATTATCAGTGAGCAATTCCGGCATCTTCTTGTATCGAGGGGACAAAGTAGTTCCCCCAAAATCATTGGTCGCAACCCTCCTGTGTCAGCTACAAGAAGGTCACTTAGGCATCGTCAAAACCAAGGGGAGAGTTAAACAAATGTACTGGTGGCTGGGGATGGATATCCAAGTGGAGAGACATGTAAGAGACTGCGCCCAGTGCCAATGCGCTGACAAAACATTGAAACCATTAAGGCCAGCACTGGGTAGATTTGAACGCCCGTGTAATCCATGGGAAGATGTGTCAGTTGATATTCTGGGTCCAGTGTTGGATAACCAAGGGACAGCGAAGTACTTGTGTGTTATGGTGGACAAATATTCCAAGTGGCAGGAAGTTCATGTGCAAGAGGAAATGGAGTCTGACACTGTGATAAAATTCCTCACATCTGTGTTCCTAAGAGAGGGGATTCCGAGAACCATCCTGACAGACAATGGCCCACAGTTCACATCGGAGAAATGGATCAGGTACACCGAGAGAAATGGAATCAAATCCAAGCATACTTCAGTGTACCACCCTGCGAGCAATGGACAGGTAGAAAGGTTCAACCGGGTCCTCATGGGGTCCATCCAAGCTGCCATAATGAAGGGCAAGGACTGGGAAGCAGAAATCCAGAGCATGATGTGGGCGTACAGGATCACACCCACTTCGACTGGCTACAGCCCCTTCCAAATCTTAAGGGGTAGGCACCCCTTTACTAAAGACAATGTGATTTGGAGAGAAAAAACTGTCACCAGCAAATGGTCCCTGGCAGTAGTCCAGCATACCCTGGAGAAGGCGCAGAGGTTGTACACTGAGCACTACAACCGGAGAAGGAATGTGAGAGAAGCGGATCTGGAAAAAGGAGAATGGGTGAGGGTAAAGTTAGCAGTACTGAAAAGGAAAGGAGAAAGTAAGTACAGCCCACCCCTACAAGTGGAAGAAGTGTATGATCGAGCTGCGTTACTCAGTGACGGGAAGGTGTGGTCCCAAGATCGTATGGCGAAGATAAACAAAATCGTAAGATGGCCTACAGAAGAAAGAAGCAATCACTCTGCCCTCACACAAGAGGATGCGGTGGAAGGTGCGGCTACAGGAGACGACGACCAAGAAAGCGAAGGAGAACAAGTAAGGAGAGAAGAGCCAGAAATACTGAGTGGGAGAGAGACAATAGCCGAAAGGGGTGTCACTCGCCAGAGAAGTGAACCAGGTATGCAGAGAGATGCAGCGGTGAGTCATGCACCAGAAGGAGCCCTTGAAGTCACCTCCCCGGTAAGGTGCACACGTGCAGGAAGAAGGGTGGTCAGACCTACACGCTTTAGAGACTTTATATTGGAAGACTGTTGAACTTTAGAACTAGTTATTGTGTGTATGAAAAAAGGGAGATATGTAGTGTGCGCTCTAGGTTTCCGTCATGGTACGTGTGACGCAACACGTCATGACGGGAAGCGGTGATGACAGCGCATGCGCGAACGGCGGTTCGCGCCCCAGAGTGCCCGGAGCGTTAACGTTGCTGTACGCTCGGCGCTCTTTCTGCTGACTGAACTTAATTATAATAAACCAGTCCATGCACAATAAATCCTGGGTCCTAGTCTTCCTTAGAGTGGAGCACACAACTCCACAGGCCTATTTGAAGAAAGTGAAGTAAGCAATTAAATCAACCATCACTGCTGTATTATAATCTCAATAAAATGTATAAATGTAATGTATTTGCATGTTGGAATGGACACATCGTTTTCATACTTTCTTAAAGTTTCTTTTTAGGATCAGGAGGGAGGAGTTTTTATTTTATAAATGTAATTTGTAAATACAGGGAGGAACGTATGTACAATTCTTTAGAGTTTAATATAGGGTGCTTTTTTAAGTAGATGGTTGTCCTTGTAAACAAAATGACCCAGTGAGGTGTGCTTGTGACATGTTATGACTGGCATATTTTCTTTATGGGACTGGAGACGATGTGAATGTCAGAGCGACTGATTTTTCAGTGGTGAGCTAGGATCGAGTCCTGGTGTCAGCTCAACATCCTGTGGTTCTGGTTAAATAACTTACTCTCCCTGTCCTTATAATATGTCCTTGTCTCGTGCAACTGGTGCTCATGTAAAGTGCACCAGTATCTTCGGTGGAGTTTGGCCTTTATAAAAGCTGCAAATAAAATACAGTGTGAGCAGTGCCGGTTTGTCCATTGGGGGCATTGGGGCGTTGCCCCACTAGCCATGGACGACCGTCACTGTCACTGACACTGCGCATACCAAAAAGTAAAATTACAGAGACTGCCGACATTCATAATGATTTGAGGTTGGTCGGAGTCACTAACTATAGTGACATCATCGCAATCGCGGAATGGTCTGGGGGGCGGGCCTGCGGCAGTGAGAGGCAGGCTGGCAGATAGCAGCGTTGCAGGGAGGGCAGCAGCAGTGTGTGCGCATTTAGGACAAGTCATTTTTATGACTTGCCCAGGCATGCGCACACATGCAGTAGCCCCTTCCCTCCTCCTCCTCCCCTAGCACTCCCACAGGCAGAGACCCGGGGGAGCCGGGTCTCATTATGGACAGTATTAGCCCTGCTCTTTAGCCAATCCTGGCGCAGTGGCGATGTTAATGCTGCGGCAGGATTGGTTGAGTTATCGCGCACGAGGATGGTGGTGCCGCCGCGCGTGGGTGGGTGGCTGTGCTCAGTCTGCCGCACTGTATGGCCAATCACATGTGGCCATCAGCAACCATGTAGTCAGTGATTGGCCGGCGTTGGCCGCTATGGGGACGTCACCGTGCCCTGGCGGGACTGCCACAACAACACCAGAGTCACGAGGAGAGTGAGCGTCAGTGTAGACCTCGTCAGGTAAGAGCTTGTGACTCGTCGTGCCTGTGCAGTCATTGTCTTCTTCTTCTCTCGACTGATGAGTGACGAACAGTGTGAGATTCTGTGTCAGAAAAACACGTAAGTCAGTGAGTGTGTGTGAGATCATGATGACTGATGGTCTGGAGGTCAGACAGTCACTACAGTTAGAATGCGTGTGTGCGGACAGACCGGTGTGCGTGTGTGGTGGTGTGTGGCATTAAACTTACTGGGGTGCCGCATGTCATATCAGGAGGTCTGGGAAGAATAAAGTCTAAAACTGTAACTGCAGGGCAATTTGCAAAGAAGCGCAAAGCCAAAGTGATCGACGAAATGACTTTCATAATTTAAAAACGTTTTAAATTATTTTACTCGCGTCGCGCACTGTGTGAACTCTGAATGGCAGCACAGCGATTACCAAGCCAAGCGCAAGCGGCAAACCACTACTAGTAGGCCTCAATTTATAAATCGGATCCCTTTGGGTGTGAGCATTTTAGCAGTAAATAGAGAACAATTAGCATTACAATTACTGCTGCAGGTGGACAACAAAAAGCCCCAGCGACAATTTAAAAGCTGCCAAGTGTTTATTAACTGACATATGGTAACTGACTGAGTGTTAGAAAACTTGAGCATCACTTTACCTCAAATATTCTATTAGGGCGGACAATAACCTTAAATAGAGCTAGCTTTAATGGAGGGAAGTATTTGTGAAAATAAAAGTATATGTGCAGATATTTCCACAATATACTATGTTTAAACTGTCCAATCAAAATCTCTGCTTATGTGAGGTGTGACGCAGCCTTTAAGTGTTTAGTGTATAGTGCGAAGATTAGTTTACATCTAATACCTCAAATTGTTTGGCAAGTAATTCTGTAAAGGTTTTGCTGGTCGGTGGGAGTGGGTTAATTCTGTGAAAAGAAAATTGTGATCACTAACACTTCACTTTAACTCCTGCGTTCTTGTGAAAATTGGCAGTAAGTGAAGTTGTGCTGTGGAGGACGTGGCAGCATATCAAAGAGTGCCATTAGCGAGTGAGTGTCTTTGGCATCCATGAAGTGTGGAGATTAATTTTGCAGCATTGTCTGGCTACTCCGAGAGATGTGTTCACCAAGCCACCTCTTTCTCAAATTTGCTTAAAAATGCACAATTAGCCCACTTTTTTCAAAATTTTCTCGGGAGAGTTTGTGGTTCGCTTGTGCCGCAGTGCAGTATTTACGCCTCACCACTATCAAATGTCACCAGCCGCCACTGAGTGTGAGAATGTCAGAACTGACAATAAAAATGCATTTACTGAACTCAACAAAACACTGAGGGCCAGATGTAGGTAGGCTTTTACCGGGTGGTAACGGCCGAAAACCGGTAAAATCGGCCGTTACCGAGGAAATGAGATGTAGGAGGCCGGAAAATACCGATGTTCTTAAAATCCGAGTCGGAAACATACCGACTCGGTAAGAATGACCCGGTAAAATTACCGTGTCGGAATCTACCGTATACATAAATACCGAGTTCGTATTTTCCGACTCGGTAAATCAGAAACGGTAAAATAAGCCTTGGAGATGTAGGTAAGCCCAAAAATACCGATTCTGCCGAAAAACGGTATTTTTAAGTCGGTATTTACCATGCATTGAAAGCAGGTGGTAACCAAGGGAGGGCTATAAAAAAAGTCCCAAAATGCACCTCAGGACCCATGATGGCGGCTTTCTACATCATAGCAAGACGGCAGAGACTACAGGCAGCAGGACAGAGAGAATGGCTAAGGGAGGAACAAGTGTACAGGCAGAGGATAACACTGTTCCAACTGACAGAGCCTGAAATACTGCAGAGGTACAGGCTACACCCAGACACCATCAAGCAATTGATCAGGGACCTACACCCTCTCCTGGACCACCCAACACCCAGGGCCCATGCCATCCCACCTCATGTCCAGGTGCTATGTAGCTTACACCTGCTGGCCTCAGGGAGCTACCAGAGTGTGATAGCTGTAGTGGGTGGCGTGTCCCAGGGCTGCCTGTCCCGCTTCTTCAGGAGGTTTCTTGACGCCATGATGCAGAGGATGGGGCATTATATTAAATTCCCTGTTACACCGGCAGATTTAGCCAAAACCAAGACTGACTTTTATCAACTGGCACACTTCCCTCACGTGATCGGCTGCATCGATGGCACCCACGTCCCACTCTGTCCACCTGCAGCCACAGAGCACATATACAGGAATCGCAAATCGACGCACTCCATCAACGTCCAGGTCATATGTAATGCAGGTAACCTCATCACTGACATCGTAGCCAAGTTCCCCGGAAGTACCCATGATTCATACATATTCCAGAACAGTGGAATATACACACGCCTACTTGCCGGAGAATTTGGAAATGGATACCTGCTAGGTAAATCACATTGACACACCCTGACACTCACATCAGATCTACGTCTCAAGTACTTGCAATTAATGTCTATCTTTCTCCCCCTAGGCGACAGTGCATATGCCCTGCGGTCCTTCGTGCTCACTCCCTACCTCAACCCATCCACCAGGAGTGAAAGGCGATACAACGTGGCTCACAGATCCACACGAAACGTAGTTGAGCGCACATTTGGACTCCTAAAGAGCAGGTTTCGCTGCCTCCATAAGAGTGGAGGTGCACGGCAGTACACCCCAATCATCTGCTGCAAAATAATAGCGACCTGTGCAATGTTGCATAATCTCGCCACCAAGCAAGGCACTGAGGTGGAGCTCACATTTCATGAGGACATTGATGACGACCCAGAGGTGGCAGAGCCCCAAGCCACAGTGGCAGCAGCAGCTACAGATGGGAGACTGAGACGGGCAGAGGTTACACAACAATATTTCTGAGTGAGTAAAGAGACACAGGCATGAATGTAACTTTGTGTAAGTAGTTTAATAATCACTACGCCACAGCATTGTTAGCTCACATTGGGCTCACTAATACTAACACTCCATGAGTGTGTTGTCACGGTTCACACCACCGTGACTACAGCCTTGGGTGGAGTGCAAAGTCATTGTTTGTGGCCACGGGCCACAGGGCGGGGCTGCTGTGGCTGTGAGCCTATGTCCTCACGCTGGCCTGTCAAACTTCCCCCACGCCTGCCACTCCTCCGTAAGTCATGCACAGGAGTGCTTGCACCACTCCTGCTGGTGGACCCCTCGCTTTCGGCAGCACAAGTGTCGTCTCCAGTGCCAGTCTGATGCGCGAGCACTAGCTCCATGGCAGTGGTCATCCTGGCCATACCTTCACTTAAATTGGTGCAGCACTGCACTATGGCATCCTGCATCGTGACTGACCGTCTGCACAGCAGAGTGGTAGCAGTTGCAAACCTGTTCAGGGCCTTGGTTTGCTGGCGCACATCCACACGGGCCTTGCGTCTCTCCAAATGGTCCCTGTCCAATTTGTCACACAGGACAGTCATGCACTGTGTGATATCTGAAATTCCTGACGCCATGGATTGTATGCCTTCTGCCATGTCCCCTATGCCCTTGCCTACTGCTTCCAGTTTATTGTTAGTTGTGCGTGCGTGCCTCTGAACCCCCATCATTGCTTTTGCCTGCAGGCGCTGCACCTTCACCATGGTGGCCTCCAGTCCGCAGAAGACACCTTGGACTTGCCGCACATCCTCTACCTCCCGTGGCCGTCGCCCTCGGACACTGGCCCGCGTGACTCTGGGACTGGGCTGCTGCTCGGTGTTGCCTCTGTCCTGTGTGTCACCCTCCACCTCCTCCTCCTCCGATGATGTTTGCAGTATTCTGCGAGGGGGCACATCATGGCTCCTGACTCTTCCCAGCACTGGGGATGGTGATGTGGGGGTGGGTGATAGTTCTGCCGCTCCTGTGTCCTGACTACCAAATAGGAGAGGGGAACGTGGATATTCAGCAGTTGCCTCCTCAGGTATCGGGGCAGCCTGCTCTTGGTCCTGCCCTCCGTGAGAAGTGCTAGGTCCGGCTCCTTCCCTCCTCTTCTCTCTGACCTCAGCTGTGCTGCGCTTTGACTCTCCTGTGGACAGACATGGACATTGTGTCAGTAATGTTGTTCACCTGTGTCATGAGATTAAATACACTTCTATTGCACATTTGCCTGTCTCTCATTTGCCTATGCTACTTGTCTGTTGCTCCCCTTGCTGCAATGCACGCTGACTGCTCTGAGGTATCTACACATGACTACATTTCCCAGGATGCATTGCAGGACATTAGTTAAACCTGTTGTGGAGTCTGATTTATCCTGTGAGGGGAATAGGTAAAAGGGTAAATGATATTGTTCCTGCATCTTACCTGCTTTCTTTGCTCCTCTTGCTGAGCTGTCTGCGTCTCCTATTCCGTGTATACATTCCTTCTCAAGGGTTGTAGCGACCATCTCCTCAATGTCGGTGAGTCTGGGGGCTCTGTTTCTTCCGCCTCCTGTAGCAGCACTTTCCTTGCGGTGGGCAGCAAGCTTTTTTTTGGTGATTATGCGGATGTCATACCACCGTTTTTTTAGGTCTTCAAGGTCACGGTGGGTGACACCAATGGCATTTACCTTGCCTTGTATGTCCAACCAGGTGCTGCGCTTGATTGATTCAGCAACATGCAGAGTTTGCTTTCCAAATATTTTCCCATAATGTCTGACAACCTCCGAAATCAGCACCTGCAGTTCCTCCTGGCTGAACTTCTGCTTCCTTTTGCGCTCAGCAGCTTCTCTCTGTGCCTCCTGGCTCTCCATCTTGCTGTGTAGTTTGTGTCAGGAAAGGCTGCTCCACACTCTGTCCTCCTGCTCTCCTGACTGTTTGTTTCTGCACCTGCATGGGCGTGGCCTGTCCCAGGTACTGGGGTGTGGTGCTTGGATCTGATTGGTTAGTTCCCCTGTGGCTTGGAATTTGGGTGTGGTTGAAGTACCTGATTGGTTCACAGGCACACATGTTTGTCAGTTTCAAATTCTTCGGCGGATAGTTCCGACACGGTAAATACCGGGTCGGTTTTTCCCGACTCGGTATTTTCCGGGTCGGAAGTTGCCATTCATTCCTATGGGCCATGGCACCGGTGGATCGGTTTTGGTTTTTCCGTCTCGGATTTTACCGTGTAGGTATATTCCGAGTCGGTAAATACCGTTTCCGAGTACCGACAGGTTCCGAGTCGGTATTTTATACCGTCATTGTTACCTACATCTCATTTTCCTCCTCGGTAATACCGAGTCGGTATGACTCGGTATTTAAGAGGTCGGTAAATATTATTTACCTACATCTGGCCCTGAATGAATTTGCTTTGCAGAGTTGCCTTCTCTTTTTGGAGCAAAGAGCGTTGCATGTGTTTTCGCCACAAAGTACCTTTGATTAATAGTAACATTAATTTACATATCTCTGTTGAAGCTTTTACCTATGCCGCCTGAAGTGCAGAGCATGCATGATTGTTTTTTTTTTGCACTTGCCATGACTAGTCAGCAGGATGCAGGTACCTGGCTGTCTGAACAGCCACCTAATTAATACAAATGGTCTCTTAAAAGAATTTCATTTCAACTGAGCTTTTTCTGCCCCTGCGCACCACAACATTGTTGTGCTCAATTCCTTGCTAATTTCCTTTATATATTGCTGCAACACAAAAATATGCCAAATAAATGACTTCCGATAAACTGGGAATCATTGAAGTTAAAAACAGCTATTGTTTTTTGCTCTTTTTATTTTAAAAAATTGTTCTTGAATATAAATTATTTAAGTTTTAAAACAAGATTTGTGCAGGGAATCGCGACCGGCCTCGCAAAAAAATCATGTGCTACCCTAATGTTATTTTAACTCATACCTTTGCAACCCCAGCCCACCACTCTCAAACTTCACCAGATACCACTGGCCACCACCCCCATCAAAACAGGCCACAGAGTCCTCCTACAACGTGGCTCACCTGACATGACGTCATGCCTTGACCTCAACTACTCAGTAATGAGCAAAATGAGCAGGCACACATCAATATGCATGCTCTCACTACAGTCCAAGAAAATAAAAGAAACCGGACTACCACTATGAGGCCCGAAAATAGAGCCCAATAGAGACCCGTTTCGAGGCCCCCTGAAAATAATTGCCAGTGCTCAGACCCGGACAGACCTGGCCCACTTAAAGCCCAGGAGACAGGTGTTTGTACCAGGCAAGGTATCAGCCAGAAGAGCAAGGGAATGATCTGCCATCGGTGAGGGACGGCTTAGTTGTTTTTGACAAGTGAGGGATGTCTATAAGGACTGGTTTGTGATGAGTAGTTTGCTGTCTGCAACAGGTGACAAACAGTTGCCCTGCTGGCGCTGAGTGAGGAATGAGTAAGGTGCAGGCTATGATTTGCTGTTCGTGGCAGGTGGCCTTGTCAGTGCTTTGCACCTGTCTCTGGACAAGCGATAATCTTTTTTCTACCTCAATTCAATTAAATTTATTTGATTTTGATAACGGATGTCCACAAAAGTGCACAAATAAATTAAGAAAGGAAAACTCTATGAACAATACCAAAATTCTTCCATATTCAACCAACAGATATTACAATGTGCAAAAATAGCATTAAAAAGTATCTAATAAATAACTAGAAATGTTTTAAAAAATTGATACTGATTTGTTTTTATTTCTCTGCTTGGAATGACTGCATACACAGACTGGCCTACATGCTCCTTTATACCACTGAGTACATTTCGCTACAAGCAGATCTCCCTGTTCTCACTTGTAATCAATACATTTATCTATCGAGCCCAGAGTTGCACAGTTTTATAAGCAGGGGAGCTAGGAAAATGTCAGTCATCCATTTCCCTAATAGTTTGGTGTTCAAGGGAGGGGAAAGCTTGATGTACAGCATAATATGTACATCTGTTAGCAAGAAAGTCAGTTATTGTGTTGTATTAGATAGTGTGTCGAGTTCTGATGATATAGAGGTTTACAAATCCCATTACTTGTAGTAAGCACCAGTTAATACCTACATTCTGGATATTATTGCTTAGGCAACCCTGCGGAATTCACTGGGACATAAGTGTTTCTGCTTTGTGCCTGCATGTTCAGTTGTTGTGGGATATCAACCTATGGCTGTGATATTTCAAAATACAAGGAGTTTTTAGAGGGAACTTAGTATTCATCAGGACTCAACTTTATGGAACATCGTTGACTGAATACTGATTTACCTTAGCTAGGACAATGTGTTTTGGATGCCCTGTAGGGAGAGAGGTGCAAAAAGAACAATTGATGGACGGAATGCTGAACAATGTCAAACATTGACACACAGAACAGAGTTCTTGGCTTAAATCCATCGTTTTTTTGCTCACCGTGTCATTCCAGCTTGGATCCAGCCATATGCAAATCAGTCTTAACCCTTCTCTCCAGGGAAACAGGCCAGCCCGAACTGCCAGGCCAGGTCCTCCCTGGACCAGAAACAAGCATCCTGGAACCAGTTTTGGTGAATCCCACTCATTAGCCAGGCTAGGTTAACTCCAGTGACTTGGAGAGCACAGGACTCTGGACATATCTGTCCAGAGTCCTTGGTGAGCAAATTAACAATGGATTAAACCCAGAACTGTGACTGGGAGTGAATGTTTGATTTGTTCAGAATTCCATCCTTCATCTATTCTTTTTGCGTTTATTGCTCCAAGTGGGGAAAGTATACCCAGACATGGGCCCCGTGCTCACTGTGCCACTGGATTCAAGCTAGCCTGGCTGATGAGGGGTGATACCCTGAAACCGCTCCCAGGATGTCCGGTCCAGAGAGGACAAGGCTTGGCAGTTCGGGCTGGCCTGTTCCCATGGGTAGCAGTGTCAAGACTGATTTGTACATGCCCGAGTCCAAACTGGGGTGGCATGGTGTGTAAAAAAATGATGAATTAAACCCAGATCTGTGACTGCAGGAGTATGTTTGATTTGTTCAACATTCCGTCCATCATCTGTTCTTTTTGCTTCTGTGGGACAAGAGGGTCAGGCTGCCATGTCCATTTATGGTACAAGCCTTAAAATCCATTTTCCATCCCCAGTTCACACTAACCGTGAGCAGCCCATTGTCCACATCAACACAAATGCATGCTAGAATGACTACATTTAGTTTTTCAATAGCTCTATTACCTCTACTGCACCCTAGACAAAATAGATGATTTATTTTCTACATTGTAAAAAACACTATCCATCTAATGCCTGTAGCATTGCAAATACATTAGGACCATCTTCTGCAGTGCAAAAGATAGTGCTACTAACTTGCCAAGTTATCTTTTGCCAGAGTTTGGTCCTGGGGGGCAAGGATAGAGTGGGAAATGAGTGGACGTTATAGCAAAAGAGTGAACTGAGGTTTAATACAGTTCTCTGAAGGCCAGTTCAGTCATGCAGTGTGGAAAATACTTTCTTTAACATGTAGCCACCTAATATTTAGCCAACTAAATGAACCAACAAATATTTAAGGGAGACCAAGACCTTATTTAGGGTCACTCGTGAATGGTTGTCGGTCACTTTTCTTAAAGTTTGTCAAGGGCTAATCAGAACAAACATTACCAAAAGTAATCAATGTTTATTTTACATATATAGAGGTTAAATACCATTTACTCTTTCTTCCACCCACTGTGCCAATCTAGGCACACTTAAAGGTTTCCCCCTACCACCTCTGTCTGAATAGGCACGAATTAGGTTCTCCTATTGCAGTCCCAGTCTAGGAACATTAAGGGTCCCCACTTCTTTGAACCAGACTAAGCACTGTTAAGAGTCCCTCTCCTACCTTCCTGCTGTAGGGACAGTTAAGAGTCTTCCGGTGACCCGGTAGCATAGCTAAGTTCCCCTCACATCTAATTCTAGGCACAGTCAAGGTTTCCCTTCCTATTTTGCTGTTCTCAGCAGCACACGTAAGAGTCTTTCTCTTAATATCCTTTTGTTGGCACAGTTAAGGGTTCCCTTCCGGGTATCCACGTTGAGACCCAGATGAGAATCTTCTTCCTCCTATCCCACCATGGGATAATTTAAGGAGTCTGCTTTACTTTCTTATTATGAATACTTTTCAGGCCATTCTTTATTTCTTGTGCTAGATGCACACAGGAGTCTACTTCCTCCTGTTCTAAAGTATACACAGTTATGAGTCCCCTTCTTCGTAAGGGCTGCCATCCCACCTAATAACCCAAATCTAGTCATGCTTAAGAGTTCTCCATACTCTACCATTTGATCCGCTGATCTACCTTAGGCACCTGAATACTGCTGCTGGCATAGGAGTCTTCTTAGAATTACTTATCTAGATATATTTAACTGTCCTTCCTCCTGCATGTTGCATATAAAGACATGAAGAAATCACTTAGTATTGATAGAATCGGAAATGCCTTTCAAAACTTAACTGTGTTAGGAGACTTTCTCTAAACAACCTAATAGCTTGTTGGAGTAAACACGTGAATATTGAGTTGTCTGCAGGGTTAAACAAGATTTGGTTTAATTGCTTTGGTGACAATGTACCTTTATTAAGAAAAGATGGAGCTAACAAAATACCCATCTTGGTCACCTTCATCGAGGAGTGTTAGCTCTTTAGAAATTGCACAATTGTATGTGTCTTTAGCATAATCCTGTCTGGTTGTGAAAGATGCTGCATCAAATAGGAATTCTGAAATATAGAAAACTGGGAGTCAAGGTTTGCCATTCCGTATTTACACATGCTTGCAACATTGACGCCTCGTGGGGCAGATGCAGCCTGTTCCCCAGCTCAGGTTTGCTCTGGCCTTCCTTTTGAGCTGTTGCATAGTGTGGCCCATGTCCAGATCTATTTTTCCTGGTACCCCCTCATAGCTGCCAAGTTTTCACTTTGCTTATGTGCAACATTCCCATGTATGTAGTGCGTTTATGTGTGACATTTCAATCCTTATGTGTGATTCTTTGAGTGACACTTTATTGTGAGTGAAATAAGACAGTTGCATTCATGTCAAGGGATCATTTTTAGAAATTTATGAAATATAACAACCTAGGCAATTCAATACTTGAAACTCATGGGAAAGTGAGAAAGGAGAAAAAATATATCCAAAAGATCATCAGTGACGTGAATTTTATTAACAGAAAAAGATAAAAACAATTAAAAAAGGTAATTCTCAAATATTTTTGACCAACTTCACAAATTAATCAAACCAACATTACATAAAGTCACAGCACAATTACAAAAATCACAATTAAAATTAGGAAAATGGTATCAAATGAAAAAGGGATAAAAGTGGCACAGAGATTTTCTCGACGCGCGTTTCGGCGACCAGCACCTTCTTCTGGAGTAGCCACAGGTTATCTAATAGAGAATTATTAAAAACAACATAAGTGACCTGTTTTTATAATTTTTTGAGTTATCGTCACAAATTTGACATTTACTAGCGGTTCATCCTTTACTGAGATCATCTAAATTTTAATAAAACATCTCCTAATGTCACTTAATAACCATGTAACATATAATTCCCACAAACAGACTTATTTCGATATTCCACATACTTGTTTCATTGCTCATTGTAGTTTTTTTAAAATAAAAAATATACTAGTAACCCCAAGCACCCCGAGAGTAAAAAGTAGGACAAATGGGGTTTTACTTCTAGGCTTACTTCTCAGCGGAAATGTCTATCTGCTACCAAATTGTTATACACAACTTTGGAATGAAACTTACCATCCCTTAAATTATGTTTTCTTTAGTTAACTCGTCTTCTATCCATTTTCAACAAAATACAACAGTTATCATCGAAAGTTGTAAAGGCAGTAAGTATATTAGATAATATTTTACTGATAGATGTGAACAATATTCAGTATATACATCTATAGATATAATATTGATGAAAGGGCATTTCCGCTGAGAAGTAAGCCTAGAAGTAAAACCCCATTTGTCCTACTTTTTACTCTCGGGGTGCTTGGGGTTACTAGTATATTTTTTATTTTAAAAAAACTACAATGAGCAATGAAACAAGTATGTGGAATCTCGAAATAAGTCTGTTTGTAGGAATTATATGTTACATGGTTATTAAGTGACATTAGGAGATGTTTTATTAAAATTTAGATGATCTCAGTAAAGGAATTTTTTGTATGATGAACTGCTAGCAAATGTCAAATTTGTGACGATAACTCAAAAAATTATAAAAACAGGTCACTTATGTTGTTTTTAATAATTCTCTATTAGATAACCTGTGGCTACTCCAGAAGAAGGCGCTGGTCGGCGAAACGCGCGTCGAGAAAATCTCTGTGCCACTTTTATCCTTTTTAATTTTATACCATTTTCCTAATTTTAATTGTGATTTTTGTAATTGTGTTGTGACTTTATGTAATGTTGGTTTAATTAATTTGTGAAGTTGGTCAAAAATATTTGAGAATTACCTTTTCTAATTGTTTTTATCTTTTTCTGTTAATAAAATTCACGTCACTGATGATCTTTTGGATATATTTTTTCTCCTTTCTCACTTTCCCATGAGTTTCAAGTATTGAATTGCCTAGGTTGTTATATTTCATAAATTGTGTTTCCCTGACCTAGGAATTATTGTATTCATATATTCAGGGGGTCCTTGTTACCTATAAATATCATTTTTAGAAATTACACCCTTTCTCATATGTGACAGTTCTTAATGCATGAATTGACCCTGGGGCATTTTACATGAGAATCTGATATGTCATTATTTAGCACAAGTATGTTAGATGGTTTGCTCAGAATCACAGAATGTGGAGCCTGAACTGGGATTCAAGTCCTCTTTTACGGTTCGAATATAGACGGTTCTGGTCGCAAGGCCACAACACGTCCTGCCTCCTCCTTCTCCTTCCTTTACAGTTCTCCAATTAGGCCCCTCTTTTACTGCAGTTTTGACTGACCTAGTTTTTGCCATATAGTTAGAAGCTTCATTATGCGGTTGAACATCCACATCTGTTCAATACCATGGTTTGAGCAGGGGATGCTTTTGTACATTAATTAGGCAGGTATAGGGGATTATGTTCCAATCTTCAAAACTCTGTAGTTCACTTGACTTGGATAAGAGTTTCTTTGATAGCGGGATATTTCTCCGTCATAATATATCGAGAATCTTATACCTCCTGTTGTACACCAGCGCCATCTTGCAGCCTTTGAAAAACAGTACTCGGAGCTTAGCTTTTATGCGTTCCCGCAAAGTGAGAAACTGGAACTGCACAATTTTATCACACTCAGGGACACAGGTCAATGCACAGCTTAATCTAATCAGCTGTGCAAGTTCTGTCAAGTGTAACTCTTTTACGTGGCAATCTCAGGCATTGCGGGAAAGTTACAGAAAAAGCATTATTCTAATGTGAAATGCATGGCACTTGTAAGGGCTGCCCCTTAGCCCCACCACCAAAGCTGTTGCATGGTGCGCCTGCCAGGAGGCAGCACAAAATAAACAGACACTGCAACACATTAATATGTCAAAGTACCTTTTGCTGCAATGCAGCGATGGTTTGAGGCAATACATGAGCCTACATGGTTGCTTAAAAGCCCTCTGCCATCCCGCCTTGTAAGACAATACACTACCTGGACTTGGGGTCACTAGACCCTTTTGACCTCACCTGTGCCTGGGGCCCCTATTTTCCACCAGGATACGAGCCAGGAAGCGTGATTGGAGAGGGGGGTAGGGGCATCACCCCAGCACTAAAAGCTCCTCTACTATCCCACCGTGTGGGACAATACACTACCTGGACTTGGGGTTACCAGCCCCTTCTGACCTCACCTGTGTCTGGGGACACCATTTCCCACCAGGATAAGCACCAGGAGGCGTGACTGCAGAATGGAGCACAGTGGGATAAATCCTGTGTTGTGGAAAGAGAGACCAAAGGTTTATTTGGTACCTGTGCCCAACCAAACTGGAAATTGTGAATGAGTATAAATACCTCAGTGTCTGGTTTGACAAGTCTCTAACGTGTTGCACACATCTGGAGGCCCAGAAAGTCAAAATCCATATATCAGTGTGTGGGCAGAAATAATGTAACCACATTTATGGGGATATGTCCCACAGACCACTGATAAAGGCCAATAACGCTATGATACCCCCCAACTACAGTATGGAGCAGAAGTCCTCTGCTTAAGTGGTAAAAGCAGTTAGGATATTGAAGAAGGGAAATACATAAAACCCCTAATCTCATTACCGGCCTCATCTATGATCCAGGTAATTATATTAGAGCAGGGTATGACTTCATGGAATGTACAGGCGCAAGTGGCCCGACTAAGATTTTGAAAAAGATTGGGTACAGGAGAAGCCATGAAAGTGTCACAATGATGTAAGAACGAGTTTCAGCATAGTGGCCTAAAATGGGCCAACGAGGTCAGAAAGAAATTGTATATTGTCTTTGAAAACCTAAACGTGAGAATAGATCATCAGACTCTAGAAATAGAAGTAACAAAGAGTGAACTCAGAACTCTAGGGAAGGAATTGTCTAGGATGGAAGACATTGAGTATCTGAGAAAGAAAGAATCTGTGAAATTCATGATAAATGGTCGGGTGAAAGAAATCTGGTACCCCTATCTGGATATATTACCTAATCAATGGCTTAGATCAGAAGTACTAAGATTGAGAATTGGCATTAATCCTGGTATGACTAATGGGAGAATAAAAACAGAAATGATGTACCAAACGGGCACAAAATGCTATAATTTACATCTTAAAGGACTGCTTAAGATTGTTAGCTCTGCAGAAACAGTTTTTACGCCACATCTTTTTAAAATATGTTATGGATTTGCGTGCACAAGCTATTGAACTTCTTACAGATATGTCAAACCTTGAAATTGCAATAGCTATTGCGAAGTATAAGACGGCTGTAAAAATATTTTTTATGAAAAAGGAAATGGATGGTTGAAAGTTAGGATAGAAGCTATAATGGATATGGATTTTAGATAACTTTTACTTTATATATATCCCTATTAAAAATATATTTCACAATAGGAATTTGATGGCTCTTAAAATATTTATGTTTATATATAGGCGTGTCTATTATTTATATATGAAGCATTGTGTAAATGTGAAAGGTAGCATGTGGAAATTGGGCTATTATAATGGCGTCTGTTGATGAATTTGTAATGCTTTTAGAATATTTACATAGAGTGATATGTTTTTCTGTTGTTTAAAGACCTACGTTCTAAATAAACGTTACTTTGACTGACTGACAGTGGGTGGGGCCATCACCCCGGCGCTAAAAGCGCCTCTGCTATCCTGCTGTGTGTGTCAATACACTACCTGAACTTGGGGTCACTAGCCTCTTTTGACCTCAACTGTGCTTGGGGACCCCATTTCCAACCAGGATACGCACTAGGACGCACGACTGCAGAACGGAACACAAGGGGGCGGGCCATCACCTCAGAGCTTAAAGCTTGTCTGCTATTTCGTTATGCAGGATAATACACTACCTGGACTTATAGTCACATGTTCTTTTTGGCCTCACCTGTGCCAGGGGACCTAAATTCCTACCAGGAAACGCACCAGAAGGCGCAACTGCAGAACGGAGCACAAGGGGGTGGTGCAATCCCCCCAGCGCTAATAGCACTTCTGCTAACCCGCCATGTGGGACAGTACAATACCTGGACTGGGGTCACTAGCCCCTTTTGAACTCACCTGTGTTTTGGGACCCGATTTCATACCAGGATTTGCTCCAGGAGGCTTGTCTGCCGAACAGAGCCCAAGGGGGCCGGCCATTACCCCAGCGCTGGAAGCACCCCTTCTCTGCACTGTCAATCAGTAGAGGAGGCCTCATATTTAAGAGCCATTAATGGAAAATGTAAGCTTTAGTGGCAGAAATTCTAATTTCTCTGATATTTGTTTACACCACAGTTACTACTAGGTACCCTTCTGATCTGGGATGCCCAGTGGAGTACAGACAGACGGTACCCATGTAAGGTGGACCAGGGATGCCATATAGGGATGCCAGAGCTGCCGGTTTATCACAGGGTCACCTTAATTTATTTGCCCCGTTCCTTTCCTTGGGAGATTATTCCAGGAGAGGTGGGATAAGAAATGGTGCAGACTAAGTTCACCCAATGTCCCATACCCTGTTGCGATCTGGACAACCACGGTCCATGCATGTAACAGCCGTGGGGCCAGGGAAGGAGGGATTTAGAGGGATGATGCCAAGGGAAAATGTATTATTTATTTTATTTTCCCTCTGCATCGTCCCTCGAAATCCCCCCTTACCCGTACCGGCCTCACCGCTGTTTTAAAAAAAAAACATTTTATTGGCATTTTTCATTTTTGCACTATACATCCATTTTGGTCAATCATGTAGAAATATCAGGCATAGTTTCAATATAATGCATGGTAAGCTACTACCGTCAAAGCATAGAAATATTTTCTTTACTTAGATGACTATGTCGCTATGCAAGTGGAAAGCCTGTTAGCTCCTGGCTGGATGGATCAATGCCTACAGTGGTTATTGTACACACAGTCTACATCTGCTGTGCTGACACTGCGGTAAAACATTTATTATTTTTTCAACAACAAGCGGTAGGGAGGACGGTGGCAGTGTCTCCCCGACCCGCTGACGCTGTGTACTGTATGCTGCTAACAGAGTATTGCAAATTTTAAATGTCATGACAGTATTTGTTTTATGCTGTTTTAAATAGCGCCGTAATTTTTCATCACTAAATCTACCTGTTTGCACTGAAGAGCGGGGGCGCTTAGGCGCATTGTGTAAATCCATTTCTGCACAGCCTGAGCTCGATCCCACGACCTGTCCGCCCCGGTCCGACTCGGCAACCAGTGCCGTTGAGCGGAGGGCGGGCAGGCAGAGCCAGGTTACTTCCGCCCACATCGAGCGGTTAGCGCTCTAGCCTTCAGCTCACAGAGGGGTATTTAGGCAGCGAGGAGCAGGCGGCGAATTGCGGTAGGGAGGACGGTGGCAGTGTCTCCCCGACCCGCTGACGCTGAGTATTGTATGCTGCTAACAGAGTATTGCAAATTTTAAATGTGATGACAGTATTTGTTTTATGCTGTTTTAAATAGCGCCGTAATTTTTTATCACTAAATCTACCTGTTTGCACTGAAGAGCGGGGGCGCTTAGGCGCGTTGTGTAAATCCATTTCTGCACAGCCTGAGCTCGATCCCACGACCTGTCCGCCCCGGTCCGACTCGGCAACCAGTGCCGTTGAGCGGAGGGCGGGCAGGCAGAGCCAGGTTACTTCCGCCCACATCGAGCGGTTAGCGCTCTAGCCTTCAGCTCACAGAGGGGTATTTAGCCCCCTCGTCGCAGTGAACGCGCAGCGGTCGCGCGCAGCGAAGCGCCTGAGACGCGCCAGAGAGAAGCCCGTCTGTGCCCGTCCGTGACCAGACGGGACCAGGGGCCATGTCTCTATCAACTACTCAATGTAAGGTACACAGGTTGACTTATTCCTCACAGATGTTGAGGCATTTGAGTAACAACTCACTTACACAATGTAAGGAAAAGCATCAGTGCTCTTTGGAAGGGCCGTTTTCATGCAGAACATGTCAACATCAGTTCCTTATAGTAAAAAATGCGTATCCCTTACAACACATAAAACATAATCCCACTATCTTAATTCAGGGCGAGAAAAATCTATTATGTAACATAAGGTCTCTACCAAAACATTCTACGGAGGTTTGGGATCTTATCTCTACTTACAAAGCCGATTTGTGTTTCCTTACAGAGACATGGCTTAAACCCCACTCTGTTCCGGCTATCACTCTTGGTATTCCGGAGAGTTACAAAATTATTAGGTTGGATAGACCCAAGAAAATTGGTGGGGGGATAGCAATTGTTCACAAAGATGATATTTTAATCACGGTGTTGGACCAATGGTGTAGCCCGGCCTTAGAAATGTTGTTTTTTAAGATTGGCTCGTCAGCTAAACATAGTAGAAAGGGAGCTTTGATCTATCGTCCTCCGGGCCCCATAAAAGATGCCTCTAAACAGTTAGTGGAAGCACTTGCTCCACATATCTGCCTAGATAAAGACTTTCTGTTGGTTGGTGATTTTAATATTCACAGTGAGGTAGGAGATAATATTGATGCCCAATCCTTCCTGACTGATTTATCATTGCTAGGACTGAAACAGCGTAATAACGGACCTACGCATGTGGCAGGTCACACTTTAGATTTGATTCTTTCTAATTTTTCTGGTATTGAATGCTCCATACCGAAACAGTACAACTGGACAGATCATTTTGTGCTTGAGTTTTCAATGCCAGTGATGACCACATGCTCAAACCTCCCGGTACAAATCCCGCCTAAACGAAGACAATGGCATAAATTAACTGATGTACAATTTAAAAAAGTATATGTTTCTCCCTCTCTCCCAGCCACTGGCGATATTAATATTGCACTTTTAAATCTGGATACTGCTATTAGTATGGCGGTGCAGAAGATTGCTCCGATGAAAACCTTTAAAAAGTGCCTGGCTAGGAAACAGGAGATCTGGTTTTCGGAAGAACTGCGAAACCTTAAACGTATAGCTAGGAAAGCTGAAAAGAGATGGAGAAAATCACACTTAGAGGAAGACAAACTCAATCATTGGGTGGCTATAAACATCTATCATAAAGCCATTCGGTCTGCACGTAAGAACTATGTGACCTCGCAATTAGAGGCAGCAGGCAATGATTCAAAAGTACTCTTCCAGATTGTAAACACTTTCCTAAAACCTGTGGCGTGTGAAAGTGCAGAGATGGCATCCCAACATCTTTGCGATGACATCTCAAGCTTCTTTACAAAGAAAATTGATGACATCTATGATAAGATAGAAACACTTGCCCTAGCCAGAATTAGCCAGGATGATCATATACTAGAGCAAATGGTGCCAACTAATACTAACATCTTTGATAAATTTCCCGAGATCTCCCTGTTAGAGGTTGAGAAGTTGCTTAACAGCATAAAAAGTGGAAGCCCGTCTGATCTATTACCAGCCAGGTTAATGGGACCATTAGGAAAAATACTTGGTCCTGATATTCAGAGTCTGGTAAATCTTTCCCTAATAACAGGAATAGTTCCACGTGACTGGAAAAGGGCCTTAGTCAGACCAATTAGGAAAAATACCTCCTCTTCCTGGACCAATTTGTCTAACCTTAGGCCAATCTCTTTGTTACCTTTTATGGGGAAAATCATCGAGAAGCACACAAATAAACATCTGTCTAACTTCCTAGAACATTCTGGAAGTCTTGATCCCTCACAGTCAGGTTTCAGGCCTAAATTTAGTACTGAAACAGCTCTGCTGTCGATAACAGACGACCTCCGCATGTACCAGGACAGCGGTTATTCTGTTGTCCTGGTGCTGCTGGATTTATCGGCAGCGTTCGATACTATTTCACATAACATCTTGATCGAACGTCTGACTGTGAAGGGAATCGGCGGTAGGGGCGCTGGGATGGATCAAGAGCTTTCTTTCCGACCGAACCCAATGTGTCACCATGGGTGAGTTTAAGTCGGAAGAGGTAAAGATCACCAAGGGGGTCCCTCAGGGATCTTGTTTAAGCCCGACTCTTTTCAACGCTTATGTGGCCCCCTTGGCAGACCTAACCAGAGCCTTTGGTTTCCACCCAGTATCCTACGCTGATGATACTCAGCTGCTCTTACCCTTTAAACAACTAACCCCGGAGGTTATACAATCTTTCTCCGAGGGGATGACAGCAATATCTCGGTGGATGTCTGTAAACCTCCTGCAATGCAACGCTGGTAAGACCGAGGTGATGCTTTTCGGTGAAGCTAAGGTTCTTTGGTCCCCTGATTGGTGGCCCCTGGACCTGGGCCCAATCCCTGAACCAAAGCTAATAATCAAGAATCTGGGCGTACGGTTGGAACCGGAATTGACCATGAAACAACATAGTAACAACGTTGTTGGTTCATGTTTCCATATGATAGGTCTTCTTCGTAGGATTTTTCCTTTTCTCCCAAATTCCATCAGAAGAACCTTAGTCCAGGCTCTAGTAATCAGCCGTCTTGATTATTGCAATGGTCTCCTTGCAGGTGCAAATGAAGAGGTATTGGACCGTCTGCAGGTAGTGCAGAACACAGCAGCCAGGCTCGTTCTCAACGCTCCTCCAAGATCACCATCCAAACCCTTGTTAAATGAACTCCACTGGTTGTCTATACGGCAGCGAGTGAAGTTTAAGACCTGTTGTATTGTGCACAAAGGTCTACATGATCTTGGTCCGGATTACTTGGCAACATTTTTTTCACCATATGTCCCCATCCGTACCCTTAGGTCTAGTGAACAGCAATTTTTGAGAGTACCCAAAGTCAGCAGAGCCAGATTGGGAGGAAGAGCTCTGTCTGTGGTGGGCCCGATGTTGTGGAATGCGCTCCCTCTGTTATTGAGGCAATGTCCTGACCATTTCCAATTTAGGAAACAACTGAAAACTTTCTTGTTTAGTCAGAATTAATCAATGTCAGCTTATTGGTTTGAGAAATCAATTGTTTGAGGAGAGGTCACGCTTATAATATTTGAAATCCACTGTTTTTTTGTTTATTGTCAAGCTGTCGCAAGCGCGGAGATACTTCTTCGGAAGTTTATTCCTAGCGCTATACTAGCCTATAAATAAATAAATAAATAAACAAGGAACTAAACTCTTCAACTGGGAAAAACTATAACTGGGGTACACTGGGTTTGGGGTAGTGTGCATCGCATCGCGCAGGGCCTGGCTATGGAGTCTGTTTAAGCGGTGTAGGATCTGCTCGAGTACTATTGCAGGGCGGGAGTGTCCAGTTGAGGGTGCTCTACCTGTCCCATATTCTACTCTGTAAGTTATGCTTCGCTATTGGTCTGTTCTACTAGAGAACTCAGTCTGGTGCTTCCATGGTGCACCTCGTCTGCGGGGGACCCACATCTCTGCGACTCTGGCGCGTCAGGTGTCTCCTGATTAAAGGAGTGAAGAAACATTGCCCGTTGCATGGATATATGGTGTTTTCGGATACCCTTAATCTCTTCTGTTCTGAGTGATTCTTCTTCTGCGGCTGTAACAGTGCGAAGGGTGACCTGCATTGTGGTCCAGTAGGTGTGGAGCATAGGTCAGCTCCAGAACATATGTTGTAAAGAGGCCTGGCTCTGGGTATCTGGGGCAGGAGAATGGTGTATCAGGGTAGTAATGATGTAGCTTCTCGGGAGTCAAATAGACGCGGAGTAAGATGTGCAATTGTATATTTTATAATCGGTAGTTGCGGGAAACATTTTTCTGGAACTTCAGCGCTCGCTCCCATTCCTTATCGTGCAGCGGTCTCTGTATCTCTGCCTTCCACTTCTCACAGATGGGCGTCAATTTGGGTGGGTTTAGTGCCCTTACTGCTTCATATATCCAGGTCACCAAGTGTCGCCCAGGACCCATGTGCAATATTGTGTGGAGTACAGGGTGTGAGGGTGGTTCTATCTCGACTGTGTGCCACAGCCGATGGCAGTCCTCCAGTAATTGCCTATGCAGCAGAAATTGCCCTCTAGGGAGACCCGTGTCCGTGGCCATGTCTGCAAATGCCTGCAAGTGTCCATTCACATAAAGTGATCCCACCTCCATGATTTAATGTGCCATCCACACTTGTAGTTAACAACAAGGGGTGGTGATGTTCATCACCACCCCCTTTTCTGAATCGTTTTTGGCCACTATAGGTGTGGCAGGGTATACTCAGACATGAGTCCCTGTGCTCACTGCTCCATCAGGATTCAAGCAAGCCGGGCCGACGAGGCTGAAATGCCAGAAACCGGTCCCCGGTAGCTTGTCTCCTTTCTGGTGAAGAATTGGCTTGGTAGTTTGGTCTGCCCTGTTCCCATGATGCACTGGGCCAGGGACAGACTAATTTGCATATAGCCAGGTTCTGAGCTGGGATGGGGCAGTGAGCTAAATAACGGTGATGGATCAAGCCCTGATCTTTGGACTGGGTAAGAGTGGTCTGCTTAATTCAGACACTCTGTTCATCACCACCCCCTTTTCTGAATCATCCACACTTGTAGTGTCCTCTTTGTGTAGTGCTCCCTACCTCTGGGAAAACCTATCAGTGGAAATTTGGGGGTGTACATGGGGGTTGTGCGTTTCATTCTATATATGCGGTTCAGACAGGTTCTCGCTACCGTCACTTGGAGGAGAGATACCGGTAAATGTTTCACTTTCGGCAGCAACATGCGATGTATAGCGGGAGTTGGAATTGGGCCCGTGTTTACGATCATTTTCCCTAGTGCTCAACCCGTCGGCCTCACCGCTGTTACCTGCATGGACCGCGGCTGGATCTGGAGACTTTCCTCATGCCCCCTCCATATTACCCTCTATCCTCACAATAGTGCAGGTCTGCAAGTGACCTGAGAGAGGGAGGGAGGCATGGCGAGACGTCGATTAGAAAGCTAACAGGGTGCTGGTGACACGCATTTCTGATCCCGTGGTATATGAGGACATCTTAACCGAACAAAGAAGCACTTACCTCATATAGTAGTAGTAGTAGTAGTGTGGCTCACTGGTTAGAGGCGGCAGACCCGAGAGCAGAGGACGGCCCGGGACCAGGGTTCGATTCCCGACGCGGCAGGTTTCTGGACCAGGGTCAGCGGACTCGATAATTCTCTCGCCTCGGTGCCCACTCTGATCAGCGATCACACTCGGCAACTCTGGGCACTAGCTTGCCTCATCTTCACTAACGGCCCCACCAGACCGCCGGGGATGCCTGGTCTCACCCTGGAGATACCCATTAAGGGACCATCTCTCAGGGAAGCCAGGAAGGGTTTCGCAGCGGTCGAAGCGCGGAGGTACCCCTTCGGGAGTGATTCCAGCGCTATATAAGCACATAATTAATTAATTAATATGATTAAGAGAAAGTATCCTTGTTTGGTTGAGATTTACCTCTTTGTAGTCTTGTTGTCTTCTCAATAGGAGAATTCATATTATCCTAGATTTTTGGATAAAGATGCACTAGGAACAATTACATTGCTGAAACGCTCACAAGGTCACTGGAGTCATATGTTTGTGGCCATTACGCAGATGTTATGTAGAATACACAATAGACATTTAACCAATGAGGTCGTTCTTAGTAATTAACCAGAAGAAAGTAGTCCAGTTAGGTAGACATTTTGTTGAAAACTGTGTTCTCTTGTAGGATAAAGAGGCAGGTGAGGTTCCGTTCTGGTGCAGTCACTCACACAGCTACTGACACTACCACACAACCATTTACACACCCACTTACACACCCATTCTGCCACTGTCACATCCACTCATAGATCCACGCAGCCACTACTATCCACTGACTGATCCATACACCACCTGCTATTTTCAATAGTTTGTTCAAACACGCCTCATATCATTTATACTCATGAGACCATTTCATATGTACTTTCCCTTAACCCCTTGGCTGCGGGGTTCATTTTTCCATGGTGCGAGGGGGGGGGGGGGGCGCAGTGCTGCGGTGCTCAGGACGGCTCCCGGCCGTCATGGGTCACAGTAGATGTGTGCTCATGACGGCCGGGAGTCGTCCGAACTCCGCCCACTCATCAATTCGTCGGCACAGGCGGGAAATTAATCGCGCGCGGGCGGAGCGGCAACGTTCGGACGGCTCCCGGCTGTCATGAGCACATGACTACCACCGTGACTCATGACGGCCGGGAGCCGTCCTGAGCACGGAACGAGTTAATTGTGAATGTCTAATTTAGCCCCTATGGGCTTCCACACATATGACTGTTTCCAACCATGGTTTCTTTTTTTTTTTTTTTTTTTTTTATTTCAGTAAAATGTAATTGAAAATTATATTTACATGGTGCAAAGGATATACAGGATATACATGGGAGATAACTGAGACAAGGAAGAGGGAAGAGGGGCCCCGGGGGGGGGGATCGTTAGGTAGTGATTTGCCGCCATCTGTCCACTTTGTTCTCACCGCTTCTTCAGTTCTTCAGTTCCTCTTGGCGAACCCCCTTCCTCCTTGCTGAATTGTCCAATTGTCTTTTGTACCCCCGGTGGCGTGGAGAGAGAGGTATAGAGAAGAAGAGTAGAGAGAGTAGATAGCATAGATTAGAGAGGCACGGCTAGTTGGCAGAGTAGGCGATCATAGTGGTCTATTCAGTGGTGTCTTATCTTGTTTGGGGCTTGTTTCCCTGTTGTCTGTCTGGCATTCAGGGTGGCTTGTGTGAGGACAGGTAGTTGTCCAGCGAGCGCCACATTTCGCTTTTCTTCCCTGCGCTCGGTAGATTGTTGGATGTCATGTTGTCGGCCCCCCGCAGGAAAATGACCCAGTTAAACCAGGCTTTGAAGGTGGCTCTCGCTGTGTCTTTCCAGTTTGTTAAAACCGTCTTGACCGCGGCTGTGAGCAGGAGGTCAATCAGGTCTCTATCCGTTTCGGATCTTATGGAGGGGTCAGTGTATCCCAGTGCTAGATGGTGGAAGTCAAGTGCCAGGGCGGCCCCTGTGACATCGTTTACCAGTGTGTTGACCGATTCCCAAAATTTCCTGACCTTGGTGCAGTGGAAAAGGAGGTGTGCTAGGTCCCCTTTCTGATTGTTGCAGTTCCAGCAGGAGTCGTTCTCCCTAATACCCATGGCCGCTAATCTGGCTGGGGTCCAGTAGGCCTTGTGCAGCAGCCAGAATTTTGTCTGGTCTAGTGTTGTTGTCACCTTCCTTCTTGATGTGGATGCCCAGAGGTCGGCGTTCTCCTTGTCAGTTAGTTCCCTCCCTGCCACTGTTCCCCACTGAGCGGTCGTTCTGTTATTGAGTTTAGAGGTGGTGGGGCTCAGGGCTTTGTATATGTGTGCTACTTGGTGTCCTGTTATGTTTAGGCTCGTGGCATATTGCAGTATTGAGGGTGTGCGATCAGTTAAGTTTGCCTTGGTAATTGCTACTCTTATCTTCAGGAAGTTATAAAGCTCTGCGCTTTCCAACTTGTGTTGTTCCTTGAGTGTGTCGAAGGTAGCTTGGGTCCCCTTATGCTGCAGCTGGCTTACTGTGGTTATGCCGTGTCTGTACCAAGTGGGCATGTCTAGTGTGTTGTTCCTGTATTTTATTTTAGGGTTGTGCCAGAGGGATTCTAGTTGCGTCTGCCTGATGCTGGTGTCTAGTAGCTTATCTATTCTTAGCAGGGCACGCCTTGTGTTCCTTAGTACTGGGTTTTGTTCTATTGCGGGGTGTTTTGTTGCTGTGAGTAGGGCCATAGGTTCCATCCCTCCTAGAATCCTCTTTTCCAGAGAGAGCCAGGCCGGGGTGTAGTCCTTCTTTGGTGTTAGCCAGTCCAGGCCCTGTTTTGCTATGCACGCTGTTTGGAAGAGCTGAAAGTTAGTTAGGTTAAGGCCTCCTAGTGTCTTGGGCAGTCTGAGCTTTTGAAGGCTGATTCTGGGTTTCTTCCCTCTCCAGAGGAATGTGTTGATTAGCTTGTCTAGTTTTTTGAGGAAGTCTGTTGTGTTAGTTAGTGGTAGCATGCTGAGCAGGTAGTTGACCATTGGGGTGACCATCATTTTGATAGTTTCTATCCTCCCCCACCATGTAGTAAATTTTGGAGACCACCCCTCTAGTTTCTCCTTTATTTTGTTTAGTATGGCTTGTTCGTTCTGGTTCAATGTGGTGTGCAGGTCCCTCTCGAAGAGCAGGCCTAAGTATTTGATGGCTTTCCGTTACTAGGTCAGTCCAGAGGACCCCAGCATCGTCTTGTTTGTGTGTATATTTAGTGGTTTGCACTCCGATTTTTCCCTGTTCAGTTTGTATCCTGATGCCTGGGCGTATTGATCTATAGTATCCATTAGGGCCGCGATGGATCTTTCTGGGTCCTCTGTTATGATGAGGACGTCGTCAGCATATGCTGCTAATTTAAAGGTCTCTCCCTCTATAGGTATCCCTTTTATGTCTGGGTTCGCTCGTATCATGCTCAGAAGGGGCTCTATGGCCAGTAGGAAGAGGGCTGGTGAGAGTGGGCATCCCTGCCGTGTTCCTCGTTCGAGGTTTAAGCGTTCTGACGTGCCTCCGTTCACTACTACGCGCGCTTTGGGTTCATTATATAGGGTCATTACCATCTTCCTAAAGTTGTGGCCTAAGCCAAATTTTTTCATGCATTCATCTAGGTACTGCCATGATACCCTGTCGAAAGCCTTTTCGGCGTCTAGGGCGATCATGACCGCCGCGTTGCTGCCTTTTGCTGCGTGGTTGATTATGTGGCAGAGTAGCCTTGTGTTATCGTGTGACATCCTGTTCTTCAGATACCCCACTTGCGCGCAATGTATGAGGGACGGAAGGTATGCGTTGAGTCTGGTTGCTAGTATCTTCACGTATATCTTACAATCTACATTTATGAGTGAGATTGGCCTGTAATTTTTGGGGTGTTGTGTGTCTTTGCCTTCTTTAAGGATTACTATGATGTTGGCCTCTGCCATCGACTGAGTCATCGCCCCTTGAGTACACAGCTTGTGAATACCGATGTCATAGTTGGCCCTAGTGTGGCGATAAAGTGTTTGTAGAACTTGGCTGTGAAGCCGTCTGGGCCTGGGGCCTTGTTATCCTTTAGGCTTTTGGCTGCTGCTTCTATCTCCTCGCTTGTTATTTCAGTGTCTAGCCTCTTTCTTTGCGTTTCCGTCAGCTCTGGTGTCGTGATGCGATCTAGCAGGTCCTTCCCTCCATCTGCACTTAGTGTTTCGTCCCCCTTGTATAGCTGCGCATAGAAGTCTTTGAAGGTGTCGAGTATCCCTTTATTCGTCGTATGTGATTTGTTTGCCCTGTCTTTAACCGCTGCTATAGTGTGTTGTCTCTGCTTACCTTTGAGGTATGACGCTAGAGCCTTCCCTGCCCTATTGGCTGAGCATAGGTTAATTGCTTTGTATTTGTTGACCCAGGTCCCTGCCCTCTCACTCAGGATCTTGTTCAGTTCGTATTTTTTCCTTGTTAGGGTCGTGAGGGTGTTCCTGTCCTCTAAGTTAGCTATGTGTCCTGATTCTAGTGTCTTGATTTCTTTCTCCAGGTCTGTTATCTTCCTGCCTCTTTCCCTGTTCTGTCTACCTTTGATACTCATTATCGTTCCTCTCACCGTGGCTTTGAGCGCGTCCCATAGGGTCTCCCTATCTATGTCTGCTTTGTCATTGTTTGAGAGGTAATCCTTTATGGCTAGTTCTATTTCAGCGCTGCTGTTTGTGTTTCTCAGTAGGCCATCATCAAATCTCCATCTCCTCATTGGCCGTTCGTTGTGTTTCCCTGTCAGTGTTAGGCAGATGTGTGAGTGGTCTGAGATGGCTCTTGGGCCTATTTCCGTATGGTCTATGAGATGCGTGTGCGTGTCTGATATGAGGATGTAGTCAATTCTACTGTAGGAGTTGTGTGGGGTTGAGTAAAAGGTGTACTCTCTCTGGTCTGGGTTTTGCAGTCTCCATGGGTCTCCGAGCCTTAGTTTTGTACATAGGTTCCGCAGTGTGTTGCCCTTCTGTGTGCCCTGGCTGCGTCTCTGTGGGTGCCTGTCTATGGCTGGGTCTAGGACCTGGTTCATGTCTCCGGCCACTATTAGCATCTCTCCTAATGGCAGTGTCTCCAGTTCCTTGCTAGTCTGCTCCCAGAATGTCTTGTCCTCCGTGTTGGGGCCATAGATGTTTGCCACATGTATGGATTCCTCCCCTCTGAGCAGGCTGGTGACTAGTAGTCTCCCCTCCGTGTCCCCTTTTGACTTAGCTAGTGTAAGTTTCGACTTTTTGCTTAGTATTGTTATCACCCCGTTTTTCTTGTTCTTTGCAGGTGACCCTATTACTTGACCTATCCATCTGGCCTTCAGTCGGTCTATGTCTCCCTCCTCTAGTCTTGTCTCCTGCAGGACATCGATGTCGCTCTTAAGCTTGGCCAGATGGTTCAGGACCTTCCTTCTCTTTACTGGGTGGTTGAGCCCCTTCACGTTCATAGACACTATCTTGATGTCGGTCGTGAGGTTGTGGTCTGAGTTGTGTGTCATCTTTCGTTTTGCCTGGATTGGCCGTTCGTCTGGTTAGCTTCTGATCGTGTGCCTACCATGGTATCATGTTTAGTCTTTCTCTGTGCGCTCTCTAGGGATAGGTGATAGATGTGATAAGATAGAAAAAGAGAAAAGAGTAGTATCAGCCCATGTGTGTTATCCTCGCACCCCCCTCCCCCCTCCATGCCCTCCTCCCTGCCCTCCCCCCACCCCCCCTTACTTGCATAGTGGGTGTGCGACAACAAAGTTCCTTTGCTCCGCATCTTCCCTGAGGTAGCTTGCTGGTTTCTTATTTCCTTCCGTGACTCCTGGATCAGTGTTCGTCTGCTTGTCTGTTCTTTGGCCTTTAGCTTCCAGCCTTTAAGTCTCTTTGTCCCTTAAAAGTTAGTGTAACATATTGAGGTAGGCATTGGTTGTTAGCATACTGAGGTAGTTGGTGATGTTTAACTTCATTAGCCAGGGATGGTTAGTCCACGTTCTTTGGTTGTGTGCCTCTCTCTGGGCTCGCTCTGCATAGTTCTCCTGCAGAGCTGTGACGTTTCCTCAGTCTGTTTTACCCTCATTGCTTGGTGACGCACTTCTTTTCGGGGCACTCTGGCCCTGGCTTTGGTCTCTCGCCTCCATCTCCTCCATCGGCGGTCCTCTTATGTATCTTCTCAATTCCTCTGGGTCCTCGAAAACCATTGATCTGAAGTTGTCCGTGACTTTAAAGCGAGTCGGGCCAGTGAAGGAGTAGTTTAGGTTCCTTTTTCGCAGAGCCTCTCTCATGGCTAAGAAGCCTTTCCTTGCCTCTACTGTAGTTTTCGAGTAGTCCTGTGTGAGTACAATCTTGCTGCTTGCCCATGTGAGGTTCTGATTCTTCCTGGCGAAGGTGAAGATCGCGTCGGTGTGATCCGCTCTTAGTGGGGTGCAGATTATCGCTCTTGGCGGTTTCCCGGTGGCTGGTTTCCCTGCCGGCACCCTGTAGGCCTTGTTGACCTCAAACTGCCTCTCAAAGCTTAGGCTAGTGAGTTTAGGAATCATGTCTTCTAGCATTGCTGCGCAGGACTTGTCCTTATCCTCCAGGCCTTCTGGGACTCCCAGGATTCTGATGTTGCCTCTTCTGGCTCTGTCGTCTTGCTCCGCTAGCTGCTTTTGTAGTGATTTGGTTATCCTTGTGTGTTCTTCCGTGATCTTGATATTTTTGCTTGTTGCCTCTTCAACTTCACTTATTCTGCTTTCTGCCGTTTCTAGTCTGGTGTTTGTGCTGTGCTGGTCAGCACGGATCGCTGTTAGTTCCAGCTGCATATTGTCTATTGTCTTTTTAGTCTCTCTTGCAACATCCTTGACTTCATTGATTCTTTTCAGTACAATATCTAGTGTCGCCGTCTCTGTCTTAAGTTTAGCCGGGGACTCCAGATTGTCTTTCCTTAGTTTTTTCAGGTCGTTTGCGTTTTTCATGTCTGCCATCTTCTGCGGCTGTGGTTTCCTCGGGCTGCGTGATTCCCCTGCCTTCCTGGCAGTAGCTAGCAGCCTCGTTTTTGTCAGTTCTGCGGCTTGCACTGCGCAGTTGTAGCGGAAGCGACTTGGTATTCTGATACACCGGGTCTTTGTTTTTGCCCTGGCTCCCTCCAGCGTTTGCTTTGTCTCGTTCGCCTGGTGTGCCGGGTTAGTTGCCAATTCTCCCACCAGCTCTCCTTTTTGGCGCGTTGTTGTGAATTGTTGCACTGCACACGATGCTTTGCCCTTATAGGTTTCGTTGTTTTATGTGCCTGGACTTGCTTTTGCGCTTGCCCCTCCGGCTCTTGTCTTGCGCCTTGCCCTCTATTGGTTGTTGTTTTCGGCTATTAGCCTTTGCTCTGACTCTCCTACCGCCCTTTGCTGTTTCTTGATTGGGCCTTCAGTGTTGCCGCCCTTAGCCTGAGTTGGTTGGGAGCGTCCGATCGTGTTCCCTCGTGTAGGCCTTACCTATTGCCTATTTATCTCCTTGTCGCGTGATTTGCTGATGTGCGCTGCAGCATTTGGGCGTAGGAAGAGCCTCCGTAGGTTGGTAGGCGTTGCCTTATGTGTTTATGCCTTTCTCTAGGGCTCCGGCGCTGTTCCTTATGCGCTCTGGCGCTGGCTGCGGGGGGGGGGCTCGCGTGGTCTCTGTGTGTTTACCTCAGTTAGCACACTTATCTGCTGCCTCGGGGTTCGCGCAGGCTCCTCCCCTCCCTCGTGTGGAGTTTGTGCAGTTTGTTGTAGTTTGCGCGTTTTTCCAGCAGTCTCTTGGGCTCTTGGGCTCCTCCCCCCTTCTCCGCCCTCGTGCAGCGCTTCCTCCGGGGTCTCGCTGCCTCCTCAGCCCTCTCGTGTAGGCGCTCGCGCGCTGCCTTCTGTGCGCTTCAGCGCTTCCTCCGGGGTCTCGCTGCCTACTCACCCCTCTCGTGTAGGCGCTCGCACGCTGTAGTGCTGTCTCGGGGGGGGGCCGTCTCCCTTCTTCCGCTTGACCTCGCAGCCCGTTTCCGCTTCCTCTTTCTGTGCCTGGGACTTCCGCTTCCGCTCCTCCTCCGCCGCTTCCGTCCCTGCACTCGTTACCGCCCCCGGTACTTCCGGTCTCACCGGGCTCACCGGGCTGCCGCCACACAGTGCTGGAACGTACTCGCCAGGTGCGTCCGGGTACGATCTCTTTTCGATCGTTGTCTTCCTCTTTTCTGCCCCCCTTTCTCCCCCCGTCGCCACGCTCTTTAACTTCCTCTCTTCTCTCCTCTCCCCTTTCTTCCTCGCTCTCCGCGAACTTAAGCACTGGTTGCAAGCGCGACTCCCTGCTTGCCGCTTCGTTGATAGTGACTCCTCCGCTTGGCTGGTTCTATCTCTGACCAGTCGCCATCTTGCCTTCCTCTCGCCTTGTAGTCTCGCCTTGTAGTCGGAGCTGGGCTTAGTTGTTGAAGCCTCTTTGGAGTCTCTGGCTTCTGCTATCTAGCAGCTCTCATCTTCATAGTTCGATTAGTTCCTTTTTCCAGGTTTATACCTCGAGTTTTGGTTGGTTTAATCGCCTTGTTCCCTCAGGGTTTGCGGAGCTTCGGACCTAGACGACCATCTTCTTTGTCGTCCAAGCCACGCCCCCCCCCCAACCATGGTTTCATTGAACAATTTAACATAGTCAACATTTATTTCAGTTTTCTAATTCTTGTGACACAATATAAAGTGCTGATATAAAGTGCTCATACTAAAGTGCTATATTTAAGCGTCTTGTGCTTAAAATCCAGTGCAAGTATGTTAAAAACACTTTATTCCTCACACTAACCAGGCTACATTTTCAGGTAGGGAATTAACTTGCAAACGTATCATCGATGTGTATTTAAGTCTTCATCTGCATTGAGTCCAGTCGGTGTCTTTGTGTTCAGTTCTATAATATATTTCGGCTCGAGGCATCTTAGAGCTCTCTCCCTGTAGCCACCACTTCTACTCCTGGGAATTGAATCAATCACTTAATATAGTAGCAGGTCAGCATTGCTAGTATGGCACTCTTCAAAGTGTCTGGCTACTGGGTAATTCTTATCTTTGTTTTTAGTTGCTCAAACATGCTTTAGGATTTATTGTGTGCCTGTAATATTGTACTCCCTACACAATGTAGGTTACATTGACATAAGAGTATGTATACTGCATGATCAGTCTTGCATGTGTATTATTCTCTAATCTTCCTATGCCTTTTTTGGACTGGTAACTCATACTCTGTAGTGTTCTTGCCACGAAGACAGGACATGCTTTTACTGCATTTCCTGAACCCTTATTCTGCCCTAACCAGGTTGACTTCTTAATGTTATCTGGACTATCCTTCACTATACGCTCCCTCATCCACTTAGTGCACCCCTTGGACGTAGGCATGGGTGCCATCCATAGGACAGGCTTGCTCTAAATAAAGCACCTTATAATAGTCCCAGAAGACTGGCGCAATGAGGCCATCCCCTGTGATATCAGTACCATCCAGGGCCAGGATAGTGTCCACCTTTGCTGCCTGCTATTTAGCTGGAGTTTTTCGGCCAATAACCAACCTCATTTATCTCCCCTAACATAGAAGGAGTGCCAGAATTGGAGTAGTGTATATTCAGCTTTGTCTAAGTCCAAGCCATTCAATTACATGCTTACGGCTTCAAGCTGTCTCCTGACTCGGGGAGCCCATTGCGTTCATGAATAAGCTCCACTCTTTCACTTTCCTCTGCAGGCCTTCCTGCTTTTCCTAGTGGATTTGATTGTCCTCTGCTGATATTGCAATCAATTCCCCCCCAGATAACTTCCTTTAGGGTCTCCCAAAGAGTGGCTATAGAGGTATCAGTGCTATTGTTAAAGGCTAAAAAAATCAGTGTTCGCCTGCTTGATGTGTCGCACCGCATCAGGTCTCTGCATCAAGCCCTCCTGTGTTCACTATTGGCAGGTGACCCGCTGTGCTGAAGACATCCTAAATTTGAGAGACACTGCGCCATGGTCAGAGAAGGATCTCGGCTCAGTCACAGCCATCTCCACCAGGGTCAGGACATCGCTGGTGCCTAAAAAGTTGTCAAGCGGAACATGCATTTTATGGGCATGTGTAATTCAGTGATTGGGGATGTTTATCTCTCCAGATGTCCAGAAAGCTTATCTCTTGTATCCAGTGCGCCCCCTCTTGAAAAAGTGCTCCACTATGCCCATATCGCTGACCTGACCTGTTCAGATAATTACTGAGACGAGGTTATATCCTCCCCGATCAAAACTAGTCAATCCTAGGAGGCCATCACCTCCGCTGTGTCTCGCTTTAGAATCAAACATTTTTTATTGAGTGGCAAGATACCAGATAACACAGCCCAGCTGCCTACATCAACCTGCCGGCAGGGCGGATACACAAGTCATAGACACGGCGTATGGGTCTACACCCCAGAGGTCGACTCCGCGTAAATGAAGGCTCCACCACCCCACCTGCAACTCAGCCACCATTTTATACGTAACACAGCAATATAATGAGTAAAAGAGAAACAGTCCCCAACCCCTCGCAAACCCCCGCCCAGCCAAAGCCCCCCGTCCTCCCGCCACCCAAACCCACCCCGCACCGCATCAGCACTACATTGTCCTAGGTAACCTTGCAATCCTACCAACCAGTCCAGTCACGTGCATTGTCCTTCAAGGGCCCGGCGTGGCACCCACGGGTTCTAATGGGATAAGCTGTACGATTTGCAGATACTTCGGGCATGTCACTTCCCGTAAGACTTTGGACAGGAGTTGCGGAAAAGGGCCCCACAGCTTAGCATATTCCGAACCCTTCCCATCCGCACTCAAGGAAAGCCGTTCCATAGCCAGAGTATGCCACAATCTTTGAATCCAGTCCCGAAAGTCAGGTATTGCCGGGAAACCCCAGTGAGCGAGCAGGACCTGCCGTGCCGCTAGTAGAGCCAACGCAATCTGCCTGCCCCTAAGAGAGCGCAGCGGAAAAGGAGTGGAATGAGGTAACCCCAGCAGTGTATGTTCAGGAAGTCGCTGAAGAGTAATCTGAAAAGCAGTATCTAGTTCATCAAGGACCGCCGCCCAATAGCGCTCTAGTTTTGGGCACCGCCATAGCAAGTGTATCAGAGTCCCAGTCATCCCGCAGCCCCTCCAGCAGACACCTGATTTCGCCTTGTCCCATGCCTGGATGCGTGTGGGTGTGTAGTACCAATATGTTGCAGTTTTATAGGCCGATTCGGTCCCAGCACTATTGGATGTCGTATGGTGCGCCCTATAAAACACGTGCTCCCACTCTTTGGGCGTCAGCGGGCGTCCTAACTCTATCTCCCAGCGGACCTGTGCCTTGGTGCGTTGCTTCCGCGGGCAGCAGAGGATCATTGCATAAAGCTCCGAAATAAGGCTTCGATCATCCTTCTTGCACACCAGCCACCGTTCAAAGGCCGTAAGGGGCCGCGACATGAGTGCCACCCTTCCTCTCGCCAGCGCTGGAAGATCGGGGAGGCACAACCTGGCGGAAAGTCAGGATTATCCACTATCAGGGTCATTGGAGAAGGGAAGGACGTCCAACCCTTGCGCAACGCCAACTGGTTCCAGGCTTTGAGCATCGGTGAAGTTACCGGAGAAGAGTACAAACCCCACGCCCTATGTTTGCGCGGCAACCAGAGCTCCCACCAAATGTTACATCCAGCCACCGACTGGTCCATAAAGTTCCAGTGTTTACTGGACAGGGGCTGTAAGAAATGGGATTGCCAAATCACCAGGGGGGTAGCATGAAGCAGAGCGGGTAGGCCAAACTACGGAGGACATGTGAAGCACTCACGCAGTACCCACTGACGACACACCAGGCACACCACAAAAGAGACAGGACACAAGCTTGAGTTGGAAAAATAAGTAGTTTAGTATATCTCCAACCTGCAAGGCAAAAAAATGCAAAACAGTGGTAATCACAGCAGGGCGCCAACTGGCGTCAGAGCCAAGTATATCCGGGGGGATTATTTACAATGGGACAATGGGAAAAATGGTTGAGTCCATGAGTCCGTGGCTGAAATGACAAGAATGTGATTAAATTGACATTAAACCTGGGATCAATCTGGCGGGGCCAACTCAGGCTCTAATCCTTAGTAGTAGGTTATAATTTGCAAAATACAACATTAGCATAAGTACACACCGTGCACTATAACTCCTACCCGACCCCTGTAAGGGAAAAACTTCATAGCACCACAGCACATGATCACAGACAGGAGCACCTGTAATAAAGCAGCATGGCTTGCTCTTTAACATAGGATATAACCAGGGGCCTGGAATGACACGTCAGGCCAGCATAGGGGCAGGACACCTGTAGTAAAAGGGCACATCAGGGTTTTACTCCACCCTCAACCTGCGGGCATAAAACATCAGGCGGAGCTGGTGATGCTTGAACTCTTCCAGGGGCATCAATAACAATAGCAACCGGCAACACCACATTAGGCCAGGAAGATAACCATTTCATCAGGTAAGTAGGCACCGTGCATTCAATAAAACCTTAGGTATACACACTAGGCATCAAAGTAACCTGGGGAACATGACTCCTTAGCCCCCAACCTGCAACACAAACATCAGGCAGTGCATTGGCATCAATAACATATAAACCAGGCCTGTATCACATTTTCGTTGGGCACCATCCGGCCCCTACATTAGGTGCAAAACCAGGGGGGGCATAGGCATCCCCACCCTGCACTAGGAGTACCTACAGGCCTCTAATGGACTCCCTAGGGCACTCCACACGGGCATGAAGGGCAAGATCCACAGTACCTAACAGGCGCCCTTAATGCCCCACCATCGCAGTTCCACCTTCGGAGTCCCTGTATCCTGGGACTCTACGTTCAAGAATTAAGGACCCACAGAGTTCCGGTCAGTCAGGGGGGGGGGCGAGCACCGACCCTGTGCCCCCTTGCCCTTTCCACCCTCCCCACAGTCTAACGCGGCCCACACTCACCGGGCTTCGGCTGTTTTGGCAGGTTTCTCCTTGGAGGTGGGGGCAGGCAGCTTCTAAAGCCCCAGCGCTTGGCCAGCCGTATGCCCAAATACGTGATATCCGAATGGAGCCATTGGAATGGGAAGTCCCTCTGCAGGTCCGCCACATCGGCTTCAGGGACTGAGATATTGAGACTTTGTGACTTGGTGAAGTTAACCTTAAAGCCTGCAGCGTTTTGAAAGGTCAGGAGTTCTGCTGAGAGGCACCGCAGAGAGGAATGGTGGTTAGTTAGAGCTAAGATGACTTAGTTTGCGTACAGACTAACTTTGTGGATATCCGCCCCAAATCGGAGCCCCGAGATATCGGCATGAGAGCGAACGCGCTGAGCAAAAGGCTCCATATAGAGCGCAAAGAGCAGTGGGGATAGGGGGCACCCCTGTCGCGTCCCCCTAGTAATAGAGAAGGCGCTGGACTGACCCCCCATTTACCCGCACCACCGCTGTAGGAGCAGCGTAGAGGCACTGGATCAATCTCCGAAAATTGTCTCCAACCCCAAAGGCCCGCAGGACCTCAAACATGTAATTCCAGTCGATGCGGTCAAACGCTTTCTCCGCGTCGATAGAAAGCAAGAAAGCTTGCGACCCGGAGCGGTGTACTGAATCCAATAGATGAAGCAGCCTCTTGGTGTTATCACCCCCCTGTCTAGTTGGTATAAACCCGCTTGATCAGGGTCGATCACCCCATCCATCAGAGGGCTGAGCCTTGCTGCCAACACCCCCGCAAACAGCTTAGCGTCAATGTTGAGAAGGGAGATCTGCCTATAAGAGCCGCATTCCGTAGGGTCTTTCCCCGGTTTGAGGATGACAGTGATGGCCGCTTCAGTCATGGAGGGAGTGACCACCCCGGTGTCTAGGAAAGAGTTAAAAAGGCGAGTGAGTAGAGGGGCCAGCTCCTTATAGTATATTTTATAAAAAAGAGCTGAGAATCCGTCCGGCCCTGGTGATTTGGCCAGTTTCAACCGCGCAATAGCCGAGATAACTTCCTCCACTCGAATCTCAGCATCCAACATCTCAGCTGAGTCGCGATACAGAGGTGTAATACCCGAGGCTGCAAGATACTCCTCAATGCTCTCCGGGGCGGTACCCTCTTTCTGATAGAGTGACTGATAAAAGTGACGGAAGGTGTTTAGTATGTCAGCGTGTGGGTCTGCGCCCGATGATCCTTGATTGCTTGTATTGTGTGTGTTTGTGTTCGCGCACGAAGCCTGTGTGCGAGCATCTTACCCCCTTTGTCCCTGCAAAGAAAACATTTGTGCCGTAAGCGCAGTAATGCATGCGCCGCCCTGTCCAGATCAAGATGTTTGAGCATGCGCCTCTTGGTCTCAAGCTCTCTCCAGACCCGAGGCGCCCCAGTTCTCTTATGAATTGCCTCCAGTCCGCGCACATCCCCCTCCAGCTCCGCTCGCTTCTCCCTGCGCAATTTAGCATACGTTGCCAAGAGGGCTATCAAATCACCCCTCACCACCAATTTGAGCGCTTCCCAGATCGAGGCAAAGGGGGTGTCCTCACATCTATTGTCTTCCAGGTAGTGTGTAATAGTATCCCGCAGCTTCGCTACTACCGCCTCAGAGTGAAGCATGGTATCCCAGAGCCGCCAGCCAGCCGACGGCGGTCGAGCACCGGTAAGCGAAACTTCCACGGAAATGAGCGCATGGTCAGAGAGAGAGTGCGGTGTAATGTCTGCCGCAGATAAATGGGGTAGCAAGGAGGACGAGGCTAAGAAGTGATCAAGGCGCGCATAGGTCTTGTGGGCGGCCGAGTAGTAGGTGTAATCTCGCTCTTGGGGGTGCTGGACACGCCACACATCATGCAGTCCCCCTTCTGAGAGCCACTGCTTCCCCTCCTGCATCCATGCCCCTGTTTGATGGGACCGCTGCTTCGACCTATCTATGCCTCCCTCCATGACAAGATGAAGATCACCACCCACTAGCACCAGCGCATCCGGGGAGGCAAGCACCTGAGCAAGGGCTGAACGCAGGAATGCTTCTTGCTGGACATTCGGGGCATAGACGATCCTATCGTGAAAGCCGCCCCCCCCCCCCCCCCCCCCCCCCCCCCCCACTGCACTCGTACAGCCAAGCATCTTCCTCTAATATCGACCACTTGGGACAGTACTTTACAATTCATACGGGCGCTAAACAGCAACGCCACCCATTTTTCTTATTCGGGCCAGAAGACCAAAGCTGCAAGGGGAAACGCTTATCTCGCATGCGCCGGACGTCTTTGGCAAGGAGATAGGTTTCTTGTAAGAGACACACATCACTATCCGCACCCTCCAGAAGGGACAAAATAGCAGGTTGTTGAGTCCCCTAACATTGAGACTCACCACTTTCAAAGGCCTAGGCATTTGTCATACAACAGAGGCACAGCACAAACCCCCGATACAACAACCAAAACGACATTGCAGGACAAGCACACTACACGCCCCCAAAGAATTCCAGACAGATTCCGTTCACATGGAGGAAGGACATTCAACAGCCTGCTCATAGCACCCAAAAGCTGATGCGGAGCCCCCCACCCCACCGACCCTCCCTACCCCCAGCCCCCTCTCCCCCACAAAGTAAAGGCCCCCTAACAACACAAGCCCCAACAGTGTGACCCTAGATCCCTACAGAACAAAGAGACAGAATAAACGGTAGTACGTTGAACAGGCCCCAACAGCAGGGGAACATGGCACCAACCCACCCACATCACAGGTCCTGATACAGGACATCCCCCAAGGTGAGAACATAGAAACATTACCCATCTGGATCCTGTGGACAGCCACCTCCGGTGCCCGCTAGAGGCCTGCAAGAGCCAAGCCAAAGACCCAGTCCTCAGGTGCCCGCTGGGCCCTCCGTCACCAAAGCCACAGAAGCCACTGCTGCTCCTCTCTCTCGCAGGCTCACTGACAGGTCGGGCTTTGTCGTCGTCGCCACCTTGCAGACTCTCTGCCACTCCGAAGACTGGCGCCGTTGCCTATTAGGGGAGTTGCCGGGTTCAGTAGGTGTAGCGGGTCGGTTAAGGCCCAAGATGTCCCGAGCCGCATCCAGCGACCGAACCTGGATCAGCTTGGCTTTCCATTTAAAGATAAGCCTGAACGGGTCCCCCCACGAGTAGGGAACACCTTGCTCCCTCAGGAAGGTAGTGACAGGCCTAAACTCTCTCCGCTTAATCAGAGTAGAGGCCGCGAGATCCTGAAACAACACAGGACGATGATCCCGGAATTCAAGGGGGGTGTGGTCACGCGCCTTTCTCAAAATTCGTTCCTTGAGTTGAAAATCGTGGACACACACTAGGATATCAGGTGGGGGGGGGGCTTGGGTCCTCGCGGTAGGCCAACCCGGTGCACTCAGTCCATTTGGATCTCCTGTAGGTCCTCCTCGCTCAAGACGTGCCGAAAGAGAGCCTCCACATATTCCCACAGGTCCGCTCCCTCACCCTTCCATGGCACCGCCCTTATCCGTATATTATTGCGACGGGATCTGTTCTCCAAGTCCTCAGTGTGAGCCTGCAGGTCTATGTTTTTCTCCATGAGGCGTCATACATCCTGTTGAAGCCGATGCACATCTTCTGCCGTCGCTAAATCATGTTCCTCTAGCGTTGCGACGCGCTCTCCCACACCATCCACATCCCGCCGCACCTCCTTCAGATCCGACGCAAGCTGGGAGCGTAGTTCCATGATGTCCTCCTTTATAGCAGTGAACAATTCCATCATAAAAGCCTTTGTGGCAGTAGCCTCGCTGTCGTCGCGGCGCTGGGACTTGTCAGCAGCCGGCGAGGCCCTTCATGGCGGAATTTTCTGGGAGCTTTCATTCGGCAGCTTTTCTTTCTTAGGCCTGTTCGCCGCCATTTTGTCCGCCACTTGTTGCAATGCAGGCGTGGAGTCCACTGTCCAATTCCCCCCAACCGTGCCGCTGTCTCGGCGACCACACCGGCCCAGACGTCAGGAAAGGCAGAGGCGGGACAGACCCTGGGACCAGATGACCACCCACAGGGCGGCAAGCTATCCTGCAACCAGGAACGACGGGGCCTCTCAGGACGTCGTGGCCCACCGCTGGCAAAGGCTGATTAGAGGAAGAGAGGAGCAACGCCCGCTAGACAGTCACTCAATGGCTCCCCGGTCCCACGGCTCAAGCAGGCCGCACCTCAGCACATCTCCGTTTCCCCACCTGGAGCCTGTAGATAACGCTGCTCAGCCCGTCCGGACAGCCCCAGGACACCGGACACCACTTCTGAGCCGTGGATGGGCACTCTGCAGGGTGCTATACAATGCTAGTAGATATGTGGCGCCGGAGGGACTGAAAAACGCGTCCTACTCTGCCGCCATTTTGGCCACGCCCCTGTGTCTCGCTTTAGAAAACATTCCTGGCCTTAAATGAGAGTGTATAAAGAGGCTAACATAAAGGTGAAGTCTCCCAAGTGCATTTAATATACTAACTGTTGCCCTTTAATGTCTGCCAGTTTAGAGCCCACTGTGCCCCGAAAGGAGTGATAAACTAGGATGACCACCCCTGCTGTTCTGGTGGCAGCAGAGGAAAGAAACTGTTGAGGGAAGGCTTGAAATTTGAGCCGGTGGCAGTCCCCAGGTGTCAGGTGTGTCTCCTGCAAGAGAAAGAGGTCATCCCTGGCATGCTCCAGGTAGGACAGAATCCCTTTGCATTTGACCAGACTATTAAGACCCTTCACATTAAGGGTGATGATCTACAGGTTAACATGTGGGGAAGGGAGGGTGAGTTGAAGTGGTGCCAATGGACCAGAGCCCATGACGATTTCCTCTCCATGTGAGCCCGAGTGCACTTAAAAGGGCTATGTGTGCTTGAGGATCTATGGCGTTGTGAACCCATACCGGATGTGAGTACTCCCCCAACAAAAGCATCAACAATTAACTGTAAATTAATTTAGTCCTGTTAGAAGTCGAGGCTCAAGCCAATGCCAGCAATGCCCTGAAAGAATCCCAAGAAAGGACGCCTTTCAGAGTACCTCCAGTGCTTCCAGGGAAGGCATCCCACCCCCCACCTATCACATCCCCGCCCCCCAAATACCCTAGCTGGTAGTGTAGATAAATATCAACTCTGGGTGCATCTCATGTCGATTCCAGCCGGTCATGTTCGCCAGCCAGGGTGTCCAGTACAGCTTGTCTCTCCATGGCCATGGTTGTGCGGTTCAAATGCAGTCCCCTAGGAGAGGTCGACCCTTACTCAAGTGAAGACATTTACGATCCTTACGGTTGCGGGTACTGTTCTGTGGGCTCTCCCCCTCTGTCTCTGTGATGTTCAATAGGCAGCAGGTCTCAGACAGGGATCGCAGCTGATGCAGTTTCCCATCTCACTGGAAGATTAAGCGGCACAGGTGTCTCTAATTGTAGGAGATGCCTTGGTTACAAAGAAAGATCATCACTGGTCGGAAGGGACTGGGATTCTAAAGGGTAAGGGCAGAAAGATCTTGATATAGTGCCAACTTGTACCCATGGAACTGCTAAGAAGAGTGTCTCTGGCTGTGCAAAATGTTGTCTTTTTAAGTCGAAAATCATGTATGCATACAAGAATGTCAGAGGGACGTGCAGTCGCCTGTCGTGGTAGCCCTGCTCTATGAACCCTATCTACTTGTATCTCTGTATCGGCTGGTGCAGCAAGGATCTGGAGGAACAAGGCCCTCACATAAGCTCCAATATCCGGACCTTCCACCTTGTCTGGTACTCCGCGAACGTGGATATTATTTCTTCGCAAGTGGTTCTTGAAATCCTCTGCCTGAGCCTGCAGATCCATCTGTTGATCACCTCCTGTTTAAGCCGCTCAAGTTCCTCATCCCAGCTGGCTTCATGGTCCTCAAGGGCTGGGACTCAGTCTCCCACGTCCACCAGGTCCCGGCGAACATCTTTCAAGTCCTGAGAAAGGTCTTTCTCCACTGTCAAAAGGTTTTCCCATAGGGAGTTGAATAGCGAATCCATTAAGGATGTCTTCACTGATCCCTCGCTGTCAGCTCCGTTTTCTGCCGGATCCAATTGCTCGAGTGGAGGTCTCTGGACCTCTGGCTGACCCAGTAAGCATCTCCTTGAGGGACCTCGCTTTCCTCCCCCGAGCCGCTGCCAGGGACCGCAAGGTATATTTGCAGCAGGCTGCTTCTGAGCACTGAAACAGTGAATTGACTTGGGTCTATTCCTTGTTAGTATGCAAACTTGACGTATTGAATACTGCTAATCGCTCTGGCGCCCTGCAGCGCAACATCTCTGCTATGTTGTGGAACAGATGAAGCAGGCTCCTCTCCCAGCTGATCTTCAGTTGAGCAGCCCTCACCCGGTCGGCCTGATGGCCCGCCAATCGCTCGTGCTTCCCTCAGGACCGCGCTCAATCTGCAATGCACCACAAATCCACAGGTAGGGCTGCGCCAGCGTCTAGAGGCCCAGCAGGAGTGCTCCAGTGACACCTAGTTTTGCTCTGCTAGACTAGGCCACCTTTCCGACCATGAGGCGGAAGCTGGAGCAGAAATTCATTACCCCCTATACCTAACCGTCCCCTTTTCTGTCGTGCTATGGGGATGCTGTAGCACAATGGTGCCAACCCCGTTCAGCAATGTCCGCTATTGGGAGAGAGCAGCCCACTGATCCTCGCTGTAGTCTGCAGTGGGTTTGAAGTGTGGCTTAGGGCTAGGCACTCCACTCTGAGGCTTCCGCGCTCAGCATGAGGTGGATAGCTTCCAGTGTCCCACTGTATGCTGCCCTCAGCTGGTGCTGTATTTCGGTGCTCACCCCCTTTTGCTGGGCCAAGCCCTCTGCTCTGGGGCATTAGGGAAATGCAGTCTCCAAGGGCCCTTCACTACTGTCTCGTCAGGAGGGGAAGCAACAAGCACAACTCTTTCAAGTGGACTTCGTAAGGCAGTAGGGGTGCTCTCCATGCTGTTTCTCACCCTCGCAGACTACTCACCTGTGCCACATGCCGCTTACTCCTGTAGGTTTCCGTGCCACCCTTCATTGCCCGGGGCAGCCACCACAACTCAGGCTGCCCCCACCCTCTCAAAGCTCTGGGCAGGGTGAAGTAGCAGCCGACCTCTGATTCGCTGCTGTGCCGCTAGATCGCCTGTACGGCTGCTTCGCACCTTTCCCTGCGACGCCGCAGATAGGCCATCACTGGCCCAGCCTCTGACATCTAGGCCCCCGGGCACTCCAGCAACGGCTCTTCGATGCTGTTCAGTATGTCAACAAGCTCCAGGGCTACTCCTCTGAGAAGTACAGCTGGCACACTTCGCATTGCAGCATGGCTGCTGCCATTTTGTTACCCTGGCTCACAGTGTTCCCTGCCAATTGGGCCCTCAAAAGACGGCTGGTCCCCACTGGTGCGCATTTACTTATTATTTATTTAGCAAGTTTTATAAAGCGCGAACATGACCCTTGCGGGTATCAGAGCGCTGTACACACGGTGAAAGCATGAATAGACTCCGTACAATAGAGGTCAGCACAGTGACACCACAAGGAGTACACAATCAAGATCAGGGACCTGGTAGTGGGCCCCACTAGATCCATTTCTCCTAGAGTATAACATATTTTCTGTAACATTCAGCAAAACAAGCAAAAGTGCATCTGACGCAACATAATAAAATAGTTGACAAACCTGTAGGGGTGAGGGCCCTCAGGTAAAATAACAATTAACAATCAAACATAAGATAAATGGAGAGTACGATGATGCAGTTAATGAACATTCAGGAACATCAATTTGGCCTGTTTCTTGAAATAGGCAGTGGAAGGATTGGCTCTAATCTCAGTAGGAAAAGTGTTCCAAATTCTGGGTGCAAGGCCGGAGAAAGCTTGCTTGTACGTATTTTTCTTCTTAAATTGGGAGGTTTCAAGAGAAGTTTGGACGTACTCCTTAAGTTCCGACTTGTGCCAGAAAGAACGAGCTTGGTTGCCAGATAGGCCAGAGTGTTGTAATGCAAGGCTTTATGCGTAAGGCAAGCAATTTTAAAATGAATCCTAGGTCCAATAGAAAGCCAGTTAAGCAGCACAAGGTCAGGTAGTGTGATCGTGTTTTGGAGCATGTGATGAGCCTGGCCGATGCATTGAGAGTGGCCAAGCTCGCTTTAGGAAGCCCTGCAAGGGTCACCAGACCATATTCAAGACGTGAGATCACCAGGGATTGTGCTGCAGGTTGTATGTCTTCGGTCAGAAGGAAAGGTTTGATTTTCTTGAGGGTGTTAAGATAAAAGTTGGCACCCCTAATAGTGGCACTGATGTGAGCTTGTATATTAAGTAGTTTGTCCAAGGTAATGCCTAATGATTTAGCGGAATCAACAATGTGAGGGGTGCAGTTCAGTGGCGTAACAAAACTTGAGGGGGTCCCCCTGCAAAGTACATGGAGGGCCCCCCCATTCTCCGCGCCTGTCAAGAGCTCTCAGGCCAGTAACCCACCATACAGCAGGGGCTCACCCCAGCCATTAAAAGAGGATTCTGTTTCCTACATTGGTCACATCCGCCCTTTCATCGGATGATTTACATACATCAGTAAATACTGCTGCTGCGCCCTCCAGCAAAGTTACATAACATTGCCTCCAGCCGGCCCACCAAACACATCCTCCTACTTGATGATCCACCTTCAAGCGAAGCCCGCTCAGTTGACCATCTCCAAACACAGACCACTGCCTTCATGCCTGCTACTAACGCATCCATTAACTCCACTCTCACCCCTATGAAACCCCCAGTTATGCTTTTCCGCTCACCTTTAAAACCACCCCTCGGATGTCACTGTGAACCAGTGACTTCCTCCCACTGCTCCCCTGTCCATCACCGGCATAAAGACTGATGGCCGGTCCCCATCTACCAGTAAAGACAGAGCCTTTCAGCTGCTGCCCTCCCCAATGCCACTGTAGTAGTTTAAAACATGTTAAACAATTTCTTCAACTGACCACCCCAAAACAGTTCTTCCTGCTAGCCTCTACGGCATCAAAGCCGTTCCTGCTGCTTTTCATCCACTGCATGATGCACACAATATTATTAAATATAGAAAGGGTCCGATTTTTGTTTCCTCTGGCCAACATTAATGTACACTATGTATCCCACTAAACCATACCTCCTGTCAAAGGCAAACCTGATCCCATGTGTAGCACCAGTCAGCAAGCACCCCAAGGACAAACACCAGAGAGAATATACAATTCATGTAATTAAACCTACAGTGACAACGTAGCATTTCCCCACCCACTGTCAGTCCACCGAAGTCTGCATCCCCAGAGTAGCCATCAATACCAGCAACATCTAAAGCGCATTTCTACTTCCTTTCAATGGTAGCTCCTGATACATATACCTATGCCTTCTGGGCGGCATCTATCACAGACCAAAGCATTCTTTATCTCCCTAAGACTAACCAAATGCTGTCGGTGAACGCTTCTCTTCCCCCTTGTTTACTAAGAACTAATGGAGGATAACAAAAAAAATATATATTATTTTCTTATGCAAATAAAGTATCCCACACTGGCTGCCCGTAGTCCTCACCAGATCCACAGGTATCAATATTCTGCTATCGCACCATCCAGTCAACCCTATTATTATCTGGAGATGTATTTTATCCCTTCCGTGAACTGGGAAAAGCAATACCTTGCACAAAAACAAGTCCCTTTAAAACCTTTGCTACTCATACAAGCACTTACTTGTTTTACTAACTGTCATTTTAAAGCAAACAGGTAACGCATTCTAGTATTGGAATTACGGCTTAGAAGTGTGGGTGGAAGTTAATACTGAGACGTAGGATGATTTTTTGCATGTCTGCCAGAGAATCGTTCTTCCCTGCATGCGCATCCTTTGCAACAATACAATTTAGCTTAACAAATTGTTCAGAAATGTACCGGAAGGTAAAGAAACAGCCCATATTAATTTTACAAAGAAAAATAGACAAACGTTCACTTTATACCCCATGACATAAAAGCCTTAGCGTGCACAGCTTGTCCAAATCCACGCCACCTAATTCAGCCTTGCCAAGTACCACGCATCTGGTGTTAGACTAGCGCATATCAGTGTGGTTATCCGCATCACCGCACTGAAATGCAAAATCCCGCATAACAGTCATCGCGCCTCCTTGGGTACCAGTGCTGCTAATCAATGCTGGTGTAGTACTACTTCCACGTGGCTGCCGTCTGTTTTCTGGTGCTTCCCCTGTGTCCTAAACGCGATGCAGTAATTTTCATTATGCAGCTGCCTGTGTGGTAGTCCTGTAATGAATGTCCCTTTTCTATGCCCACAACATTTTACCATATTTCTGTAGTGTGTCCATAAAGTTAGGTCTTTGTTGCAGGCACGCGCGCACCATGCACCGGCAGCCCTACGATGTCAGCCGCTTCGAGTGCGACATCTGCAAGGACTGGTTCCTGACTGGAGTTAGGGGCTTGAGAAGGGCACCAGAGCTCTGGAGTGGGTGATGCTGTGACCCGGGATAACCTCCGTCTCCCTGCGGGGAGCGATGTGCACAAACGGACGCTCTGCATGGAGAAGCTGGGATCTAAAATTCCAACACAATGACATCACAGCGCTGAAGTGCCCAATTTAGCATGATGCCGGACTGCCCACCCCCTTCAGAGTCTGAAGGGGGTGGGCAGTCCGGCGTCATGCTGACTAACATGCATTGTCAGACCAGGGGGTGGCGCGGAGTGCACAGCAGGCAGCAGCACAAGTGCGCATGTTGGGTTTAGGTCGGAAATTTTTTCCGACCAGACCCGTCAGCTGTGGTTGGCAGCTGCGCATTAGGAGAGAAAGGGTTGATCAACGCGCAACCCTTGGTCTCCTAATGGGCGGCAGGGCAGCGAGTATCCCTGCTAATCCAATACTGGCACTGCTGGAGCAGGGAAGGCATGGCTTGGCAGTTCGGGCTGTACTGTTCCCATGAGGCACAGGGTCAGACTGATTTGCATATGGCCATGTCTGAACTGGGGTGGCAGAGTGGGCTAAAGAATGGTGATGGATTAAACCCAGATCAGTTGACTGGGGGTGAGTGCTTGTATTGTCACGCTCCGTCCATCATTTCCTTTGGTTTTTCACTGCTGGAGCAGCGTCAGTATTGGCTGAGAGGGGTTGCCAGTGACTCGGCTGTTCCTGTTGAAGAGCGCCAATGCTGGACCCCGGCCCAGGAGCAGAGGCGGTGCGGACCCGGTCTGATACGTTTTTATTTTAATTTTCAACTCCCCTGGCCCCCACCCCCACACGACCCTCCGTGAGTATTGCGAACCGCTACTGTGTTTAATTATTTTGAAAAGTTAAAAGATTTCAGAGCTTTGCGTCCATACCAGCTCTTTTTCCAGTAAAATATTTTTGTATTGATGTTTAAAAGGCCAATATAAATGGATGGAATACTATTTAGATAATGTCCAATCCACTGGAATTAATTCAGGGCACGCTGTGCCAACTGTGACTCTTCTGGCAGATTCATCACACTGTTATTTATTTAATTTAGTCAGGGTTTCTATAGAGTTCAAACCAACATGCCAGGGCACCAGTGTGCGGAATAATTAGTACAGTCACAAAGGCACACTACACGATTTGTTCCATCTTTAGGCACTAATAGTATTATTATTGTTAACTAACTCCGAATCGACATTGGAATAATTTAGGCCCTGCAAGATGTGAAGCTGTAGTCTTCAGTTTTCACACAGATCTCTACAGTGGGTGCCATTAGTCTACTGAAGCATTTTACAGACAATAGACGAAGACATAGGTGAAAACTAATGATCAGCTGGCCTAAGAACTATGCTGAATTCAAATAGATGCAGGACATAGATTGATGGTAAAAGTTACTCATGAGTGAAATGGTTGCGAAATGGAAACTGTCGAAAAGTGATTCTTCATATGATCTTTTTTAAAAGCTGATTTGTTGTCGACCACACCTAGCCTTCGTGGCTGTGAGTCTAGTGTTAGGGTAATTTATCCAAGCACAGCACCTCCTTTATCCCCCCCCCCATCACTCCAGTTACTCTCTGCTCTTCCCGGCGGTGAACTGTCCAAATGTGAAAATGTGCCTGTTACATACAGTACGTCACTGCCAGAAGCAGGGATACACACACACTTATGAGCTTTATAACTTGGTACAGATATTAACTCAGAGGCACTATTTTTTACAAACGTTGACTGTGTGCACAAAGCTGCATAGAGGCTGATCTTGTGCACAGTGCTGTACCAGAGTTGGCAGGGCACACAGTGCCAGACAAAGGCAGTTAATATTTAGTAATGCACAGAGGTTCAGTAAGAGGGGCCGCTCATCTGCTTCTTGACAAACCGCCAACCGCGCTGTACCAGGAACTGCTGAATCCCACCCCCCTGCCTCCACTCTCTCCACGTTTGTACTCCCGCTCATACCTACTTTCCACCGCTACACCCTCACTCATGCTCTCCAAGCTTTCACTCACTCTCCACTGCTCCTTCACTTGCCTATAACTCCTCTTCTTTCTGTCACATTTTTCCCTATCTTCTCTCCATCTCTCTGCTTCTTCTCGGCTGTCCATTCCCATATCTCTCTGACTGGTCATTAGACCCGCCTGTCTCTCTCTCCACCAAGTCTTCCATACATCTTACGCACTTGCTTTCTCCCTCCTTCCTAACCCTTTTACAATGTCCCACTCTCCCAGGTCTCTTTCTATTACATACTTCAACGTTTTTACACTACTCCCTCCTTCTTGCACACCCCTCTCCTAATTACACTTGTGTTTTCTCCCATCTTCATCTTCCCCTCCTTCTAACACATCCTCCTTCCTGTGCCCACACCTTCTCCTGGCAGAATGCCCCCTTCACACTCTATCCTTTCCTCCCATCTCTCTATTACCGCTCACTATCTCAAAAAAGTCTTAGGGTCGACCCCCCCCCATTCCAAATGTTCTCAGTTGGGCTTGTTTGTTTGCTCACTCGCTATATATCACTTATCCCCCAACTTGTACGCCCTCCCACTTTCAAAACTCACCAGCCACCACTGTTCACACAACATATTTACACTTAGCTGCAAAAGACATATTTACCCTCCACAAAATATAACTCTGTAACATGCTGCATAGTTCCACTTCACACAATTATACACCACACCATGCCACATAATTCCACACGTAACACAATTCCAAAATCTATTCCCACACAATTCATCACACAACATAATTACCATCCACATAATACCACTCAGCACTACATAATTTCCACGTCACACAAATTCAACTCTACTCATTTCTATTCCACACCACATAATTCAACAACAAACTACATAATTCAAACCAACAACACGATTATACAACATGCATCCAATTTACAACACAACATTCCACATCATGCTACAATATTTAACAGCACACCACATAAGTAAACTCCACTACATACCACTCCACAGCACAAAATACCATTCCAGATAATCTCACTCCAGGACACACAATCCCACTCCACTTAATTCCAGTACACTCAATACCACACAATTACTATCCCCATAATTACACTGCACACCATGCCACATAATTTCACTACACAGATCCAATCCACACAACACAAATCCACAACAAACAATTCTAACCCAAACCATATATGACTTGCATTTATGCAAATGCATATATTGCAAAACCATATATTGCAAATGCTTGATTACCTTCCAATGGGTCCCAGCAGATCCTGTTCCTGGAGGGAGCTGCAATCCTTCTCCTGCTCCTGTCAGCTCTGTGCTGCCTCAGAACCCTTTGGAGAATGCTGTCTCAGGGGCCCCCACCCCCATCCTTGTTCCGGCCCTTGCTCATGGGTCTGACTGAAGAGAAACAATGTAAGTTGATACTTTGTTTCTCTTCAGTCCTGGGTCACCGGGAGCAGCTCAGAGCAGGCTGCTTTAGAGGGAGAGAGGCTTGCTTTAGAGCAAAGCAAGCCTCTCTCTCACCCAAGAGCTGAGGGGGCCCTCTTCATTTCATTTACTAAAGACTGAGGGCCCCCCGCACCGCGGGGGCTGCGGGGGTGTTTGTTACGCCCCCTGGTGCAGTTAAGGGCTGTAAGTTGCTTTACCCAGTCCAGGGTAGGTGCAGAGTGACTGTGGGGGGCAGTCAACAGGAATTCAGTTTTGAGGGTATTCAATAAAAGATGGTTCTAGGCTAACCATTGTTGAGTTTGCGAAAGAGCCTCATTTAAAGTTTTAATGTCTTCTAGAGAGGAGATCTTTAAGTAAAGTTGTGTGTCATCCACATACATGTGGTACTGAATGTTAGACTGGTTCAGAATGACAGTGAGAGGTTCCATGAAAAGGTTGAAGAGCGTGGGCGCGAGTGCGGATCCTTTAGCAGAACTCCAATCCTGACCTGGGTACTGGAAGCAAGGGCTTCGTTGCGTTTAATCCTTTGAGCGCGGTTGTATAAGAAAGAGGTAAACCACTTTAGGACCGGTTCCGCTAAACCCATCCTACGTTGTAGAAGATTAATCAAGGTTTCATGTCTGATGGTGTCAAAAACAGAAGACAGGTCCAGAAGGATCAGAAGACAAGGGACATTATGATCCAGGGATTTTAGAGCGTCATCCACAATGTGTGTTAGTGCAGTTTCAGTGCTATGCCCTGCTCTGAAACTGAATTGATAGAGGTCCAGCATTTTAGTCTTTGCCTCGAGACCGCACCCATGGGCCAAAGCGGTGTTCGGGGGAGTGGGCATCAAGCCCCCGACAGCAGCAGGCAGCGGATAGACTGAAAAGCATGCCCTATCGGTCAGTCATAGTGGAAATGCCAGCAACACCTCCATTTTAGACAAGGAAGACCTAGGATCACAATGGGCTAGTAATATGAGAAGGCTATCAGCTTACTGCAGCATCTTAAGAAGCCAAATCAATATCTTTTGAGCTACTATTTGTCTGTCTGTCTGTTTCTCTGACTCTCTCTCTCTGTTTGCAATAGTTGTGGTGCCTTTCTTCTTAACTGCTTTGTATGGCTTAGGGTCACATGTCATTTGCAGTTTGGTGGAGCTCTCTCTCTCTGTTGGTCAGCTACACTTTCTCCCCATGCTACATGAGCACATCTTCAGTGAGCCTAGCTGCTTTATTTATTACATGTTCTACTTTTATCTTGTCTTATAAGTTTATTGAATGAGTTATATTTGTTGGTTGGTCATATTTCTCAATAGTAATATTAAGGATGTCTTCCTCTTGTGCTTTAAGGTGTAGGTCTGTGTGCACTTTGTAGAGTGGTTATTGCTTGTTGTAGTAGTTTCTCAATGTGTGTGCAATTCTGAGCATTATTTCGGTGTGCGCATGAAACGTTCTATCTCTCCATTTACTTCTTGTCAGCATTGGGTGATTAATCGATTTCTGAACCCCTTGTGGTTTGCAAATGCTGCATATTGGTGACTATTAGCCTTTTTTGGAAGTGGAAGTGTATCCATGAATGCGCTAATTGTGATTATTGATGATGTAACCAATTCAGCTGACACTGATAGGACATCAATCTATCAATCAATCAGGGACTTGTAATGCATGGCTACTCACCCGTGAGGGTCTCAAGGTGCTGGGGGTGGGGGGCTGCTGGTCGGACTGGGTGGAGAATCAGTCGAAGAGCCAGGTCTTGAGGTTCTTCCTGAAATGGGTCAGTGATGTGGATTGCTTGAGGTGGAGGGGCAGGGTGTTCCATGTCTTGGAGGCGAGGTAGGAGAACAACCATCCTCCGATTCTTGACTTGTGGATCCTGGGGATGGAGGCGAGGGCGAGCTGGGTGGATTGGAGTTATCTGGCGGGTACGTGGAATGTGAGGCGGTGTTTCAGGTATGCTGGTCCTTTGTCGTGTAGCACTTTGTAGGCGTAAGTGAGCAAGCACATATCTCAAATAGGCTGTGTTATCCACCAGGGAGATGACCACAGTCCCCATTTTCTTGTTTGCAGGGCCGTCCTGGGTTTAGACTGCACCGGCATTTCCTTGTTCACGGTCACCCACTGGGATGTTCTACAAGCTGCTTGGGTATCAGCTGGGAAGTTTGGTGGCAGAAGGGTTGTGGAGTACAGCTATGAGTAAAGAATGTCAAACTTGGGTATTGTATTCTCTATGCTTGTAATTACCTTACATGTTGGAACTTCCAGATGGTTGCTAGGATGTAATTGTACAACTGGAGATTTTAGCTCAGCTGGCTGTTGGATGTAGCTGTGACTGGCTGGGGTCTCTGTTATCTCACTCTTATTGAAGATCACCTCAGCTTATCAAGTTTCTGCTACTTTCTTCTAAGAACTTAACTTTGGGCTTCTTTTTTATGTGCCAAACAAACACTATAGAAAGGTATTTCCAAAGCAGATTTTTGCATGTACAAAGTTTTATTTGTTAATGCAAAAATAGAATTTACATACAATATTTAGGAGATCGCTCTATGTCTGTAAACTTTTGTGAATTGTTTAGAGTTGTAAATGCGCTCCATACCTGCATTAGCACTTTCCTGTCTTCGTTTAAAAATTGGCCTCTAAATTTTTTCCATATTGTCCATTATTAATCATTAATTTACACTGATACACTATATTGACCCTTTTCTAATATTGGCATGCATCAAAAAAATTTTACTAAATGATGCTTCAGCACATATCATTGCCATAATAGCAATGAAGACAATATCATTCTATAAAATATCAGGAAATTAATATCATTAACAAAAATATCGCCTTCTTACTAAAAAAAAACAAATATCCAGAACACAAATATTGAGAACACAAATATCGTTAAAAATATCTATTTTAACTTATATCAAATACAGGAAACAATAATATAGTTATTTTTAAATAAACATATGCTTTGTCAAAAATGTCACCTCACGCAATAACGACTACAATAGTATTGTCAAATTAATTACATTATCATTAATAAACATAAAGAAAACTCGTTTTTGCGTTAAACAAATTAGCATAAACATGAAAAAATATACATGTACGTTTTACCAAAGAAAAATATTACATCACCAAAATAATTGTAATTCACTCCCCAGAAAATGTAACTAAATACGTAAAAATATGAGCGTTTCTTTTTCATACATTACAAACATTTATACAATAATATGGACGTATATATATACATCCTGTTGTTTTGCTGTGTAGCGGCCTTGCCTAGTCGTGAGGGGGCCCACTGCATGCTGCGGATCCAGGCATCGGAAACCCGAGGGCCAGCGTGGAACATAGGCTTCAATACGAAGGGGTGACATATTTCCACTGGATGCCGCTTTCCTCTGTACATTTACCCACTGTGGATTTGATTTTAGAAATGTTGAACATTGGCACACCCACTGGGGGAACACATGATTTTGGACTGCTAATAACATAATGCACTTTTGTGCATACGCCGAGTGAGGCCCGAAGGCACGCCCATTGGGGCGGGGACTATTTAAATAAATCAGGAGTGCAAAATCAGTGGCAGTCATGTTTTCATTATTGTATCAGGCTCGTGATCAAGGGGAGACCCGAAACACTTTGAGCCGCATACCCGTAACGACAGTTGCAAGCTCTGTCTACTGGGATCCTCGTGGCAGAAGGTTGCAGTCTGTAGTGGCCCCCTCACTGGAGGTATCCTGTTGTTTTGATATATATATATATATATATATATATATATATATATATATATATATATATATATATATATATATATAATCACAGCAAAGACGCTCCTGCTGGAAATCCCTCGCCTTCTCCTGGGGTGGCTCGATGCCGGCGGAGCAGTCGGTAATTAATATCCAAAGAAAACGGCGTACCAAACGAGCACTCAGGTAAATATAATACCAGGGCTACTGCAGCATGTCCAAGTATAAAAGGTTTATTAACTCCATAAACCTTACGTGGCGCGTTTCGAGCTCCAAAGAGCCCTTGATCAAGTGCGAAATGCGTCACGTAAGGTTTATGGAGTTAATAAACCTTTTTATACTTGGACACGCTGCAGTAGCCCTGGTGTTATTTTTACCCAAGTGCTCGTTTGGTACGCCGTTTTCTTTGGTCATGTATATATATATATATATATATATATATATCCCACTCGATTGGCCCGAGCAGAGGCTTCCGAGCGCTCTCTTGGCGGTGCGAGGGAGATTGCAGCAGGGCCCCGCTGCTGAAAATTATATCGGTTTCTGCAAGATTACGAGCTGTGGATATAAATGAAAATTTAAACGACCAAAATCGTGTTGCAGTCGTACTTTAATACCAGGAGTGCGGGAGAACCTCTGCTCTTGCAGAAACCGATATAATATATATATATATATATATATATATATATATATATATATATATATATATATCTATATATATAGATATAGATATATATATCTATATATATAGATAGATATATATATATATATATATATATGACACCAACTTCCTTCGTGGATACCTTTGCGAACAAAGAACGAAAGAACCGAGCCCAAACTCCGTTTTTGCATGTGAAATGGATTTATTCAGTCATAAATCGGCAGTCCTGCCCGACGCGTTTCGGAGTCCAGCTCCTTGGTCACGGGTCATTATTTTGTTCTTTCAATAAAGTATATATGAAAAAACCTAAGTGTGGACATCACAAAAAATCAACATAAACATAGGACTACTGCACCACATCAGAAGGTAAGGAAACATGGGCGCCATTTTGTAGTATTACATTTCCTTATCCAAAGCATAGTTTGTATCAGTCTCATATTGGTTAAATATGATTACAGTTCATTATATAGAATTAGTTTAGGCACATAATATGACCAACTGTAAATTAATATACTATACATTAGGAATTCAATTTTTAGAAAAATTATCCTATTTCCAATTGATCAATGGGTGGTCAAAAGTATTGTTATTATATAAATTTTTCAATTCTGCCCCAGTGGGCTAATTAAATAACCAAGTATACTTCGCAACAGAATAAGAAACATTTGGTACAATTCTGCCCCAGTGGGCTGTTGTATATGGCAATACTGGCTTCCTCAATAGTGTCCATTTTACAGATGCTGGTGTCTCCGTCTCCTATGATAAAATATACATATACATAAAGTGAGTTCATGGTTTTCTTAAAATTTTTCTTACTAAACAAATAAAATTAATACAGGCTACTTTGGTTTTATACAGCAGTTGACACGTTATCCTAGATGGACCGCAAGCTCTTCATCCTTATTCAATCCTACTGGAAACTTTGTTTCATATTTGATGATCATTTTAGATTCCCTGCGTCTAAGTTCTTTCAGGCGATTCCCCCCTCTTTCATCCTTTGCAATTCGGTCCAATGCACAAAATTGAAGGAGATTAACATTTTTCTTGTGCTTCTCCTTAAAATGCCGAGCTATCGGGTACTGTTTATCCTCATTAACGATAGCTCGTCTGTGCTCTAGGACCCTCTTCTTGACTTCGTGTATAGTACTGCCTATATAAATCTTAGGGCAGGGGCAGATCAAGGCATATACACAGTAATCCGATTTGCATGATAGATGTTTGTCTATCACAAATGGTTTTTGATGTGTTGACAGCTCAATTTGTTTCATGTTGTTGCTATACTTGCAGGCTTTACAAGCTCTGCAGGTATAGAACCCTTTAATTGATGGTTTGTCCTGCTTATCTTGTACCTCACTGCTACACAACAGATCGCCTAGAGCTTTACATTTGCGATAGGTGATTTTGGGATTATCGCCTATCCATTTCTTTAGGGTATTATCAGTTAGTAACACACTCCAGAACTTTTTCAAACAGCGCCGCACCTCCCAAGCTAGGCTGCTAAACGTTGTAATGAAACGTAATGGAGCGTTAACATCTACTTCCTCTCCTCTATCTACTAGCAATTCTTTTCTGTCTACCAGTAGGATTTTCTTACATGCCTCTTTCACAATCTTGTCAGGGTACCCTCTTTCCTTAAAACGTATGGACATGACCTCCATCTCTTCTAGGAACCCTGCTTCCGTGCTACAATTACGTTTTGCACGTAACAGTTCTCCATACGGAATACTGTTAACCAAATTCCTAGGGTGGCAACTGCTGGAATGAAGCAGGCTATTCCCTGATGTTTCCTTTCTGAATAGCCTGCTTTCTAATTTCTTGTCATTCACAGAAATTTCTACGTCTAAGAATTCAATTCTCTTCTTAGCCACTGTACTCGTAAATTTGAGATTCAGCTCATTCTTATTTAGGATGTCGGTGAAGTCAAATGTTCCTTGTTCTGTGCCACGCCAGATACAAAAAATATCATCTATGTATCTGGCCCAGAGGACGACGTTATGGGAAAAGGCATAGATCTTACTTGCCACATGCTCCTCCCACCAGCCCAGGAATAATCCAACGTAACTGGGGGCGAAGCATGTTCCCATTGCCGTCCCCTGGGTCTGACAATAGATGGAGTGATTAAATAGGAAAAAATTGTTATTTAAACATGCCTTCATCATGTCTACTAACATGTCTGTATGTTTGAGGTATGACATCTGTCTCTTTTTTAGATAGTGTTTACTGGCTTCTATACCCAGGGAGTGGGGTATGCAGGTATATAGACTATTCACGTCTAGTGTTACTAGCCACATCCCCTCATCCCACTCAATGGTATCAATTAATCTTAGGAAATGTCCTGTGTCTCGTATGTACGATGGTAGTGATTGTACATAGGATCTCAAAAAATTATCAATATACTTGGACGTCATCTCATATAGACTCCCTATAGAAGAAACTATAGGTCGTCCCGGTGGTACCTTATTGTTTTTGTGGAGCTTTGGCAGTAAATACAAGGTGGGTAGCCTCGGATGGTCACAATACAGAAATTTAAATTCGTCATCAGAAATCAACATTTCATTTTTTCATCTTTTTAAGCAATTCATATACTGTTCATTGCTTTGTTCATAAAATTTTCTTGTTGTCTTACAGTAATTATCTTTGTCATTCAACTGTTTAAGACCCTATTCTATATACATTTTTAAGGGCCAGACAACAATATTCCCCCCTTTGTCAGATTTTTTTATGACTATTGAGGTGTTATTCTTCAATTCTACAATAGCTTTGTTCTGTTCTACTGTGAGATTGTGGACAATTTTACTTTTGCTTTGATTAAGTTTTTTTAATTCCTCCTTGACACCTTTCTCAAAAATGTCTATGGCATCACAATGAATTTGAGGTAAGAATACTGAACGTGGTTTAAAGCTACTACCACTTTGTTTGTCAATGATAAGCTGTTCTTCAGCTGCTACTATAGCTGGATCAATTTCATTAGACTCCTCATGTCTTAGCTCATGTAGCAGTTGTACAGTGGAGAAATCCCCAATTGTTAATTCACTAGGATCTCCCACATTATTCACCCCCTGTAATGATTTTTTGTGCTCAAACCACTTCTTTAGTTTTAGTTTACGTGTGAAGTGGAAGAGATCTATTCTCCCACCAGTGTAGTCAAATTTGTTCGTCAGGCAGAAAGTTAACCCCAAAGAGAGTACATTAATCTGGGTATCAGTAAGAATAATGTCTGATAAATTTACCACAGTCAGCTCCTCCTTTATTCCTTTGCCGCTTTTCCTCTCGTCATCATTCCCACGGACGGATTTGAATTCCATTGCTTTCCTGCGCCTCGACTTTTTCCTCCTCTGGCGCCTCGACCACGTCCTTTGTTTGCTTGGGGTCCTGGACTTCCAGGATTTTGACCTTGTCTCGCCAGTGCCATTAGGTTGAACTCCTTTAAAATTTTTGATTTTACTCCTGCTTGCCCACTTGTGCTAGCTTCATCTTCCACCTGACCACTTGATGTGGTTTGATTACTCACTACTTGTGACACGGGGTTTTCTTGCTCCACAGTTTGTACTGTTGTAACAGTCTCTTCCATATTGCCAGAGCCGCCTTGTTTTACTCCTCTTAATTGATCAAACTTTTTGCCAAAGGTAAATATTTGTCCCAATCTATAATCTTGTTGATCTCTGTAGAATTTTCTCTGTTTTTTTTAACTTGATTTCATCCTCTGCTTTCTGTAGGCGAAGGTTGACTTTTTTAATCTCTGCTTCAAATTCTGTGTCTGTATAGAGTCCCTTTAAAAGAGTAGAAACTCTCTCAATTTCTTCAGCCAATTGTTCTTTCTCTTTAATGGCATATTTTATAAGCAATTTTAGCATTATAATCGAGCAGGCATGATTATTTTGTACCCATTCCTCAATTAGTTCTGGATCTGGGTTAGCAAAGGTTGGTGTTATAAATATTCTCAGCCCCCTCGGGACCATTTGTGCCTCCACATATTTCTGTAGTGCTGTGGCTTCCCACCACTTGATTTGCTCCAATTTTGCAGCCCTCCATAGTTTATCCCACAGCGTTTTTTTATTATCTAGAGCGCTATCTTTATTTGCGCTTTGCCCCGCTGTTCCGATGTCACTGTTGTTCCTTTGTGTATATATCCCATCACCTCGTCATCTCGTCCCATCACCTCGTTAGACCTCCAATCTCCTCAGAAAAAACAAGTGCAGACCTCCAGTACGTGCAGCAATTATTTTATTTGTCTTTGCCTGCTATAACGCGTTCCAGCCGTACAAGCGGCCTTGATCACATGCCGCGTACACGTAAGGACAGTTGCAAGCTGTGTCTACTGGGACCCTCATGGCAGAAGGTTGCAGTCTGTAGTGCCCCCCTAACTGGAGGTATCCTGTTGTATTATATATATAGGTCCATCACGGAGGAATAAAATCACTTATCCTTGAAACCTTTACCCACGGAGTCAGCGCCTGTTTTATTCATTGTGTTCAGCAGGATTGGCATATATATATATATATATATATATATATATATATATATATATATATATATATATACATATAAAGGCTTGGCTAATCTTAAATTAGCAGATTTTAGATTTTTCGGTTGACTCCACCGAATTAGTTGCACCACGCCACATTGGGAGCGCTGACGTCTGCTTGAGTCAAAACCAGTGGATTCATATATATATATATATATATTATTTAACAGTATCGAACTACATCATTAATAATATACATTAAAAATAAAACATAAATTGTTGTTTACCATAGGAGGTCATAACTGCTAAAAAAATAATTTTAACAAACGAATGAAATTAAACTATAAACAAACATAACCAATAAAATCACGCAAAAAATCCAGGGCCAGATGTAGTTAATATCAAATTTGCGAGTCCTTAATAGCGAATTTTACCAATTCGCTATTAAGGACTCGCAAATTTGAATGTAGGTAGGAATCGCTAAAATATTATCGATTCCTTAATATTCCTTAATAACGAATCGCAAATTGAGATTCGATAATAAGGAATACCTACGTATTCATTCCTATGGGCTAGGAGGCCCATAGTAATGAAAGGGAAGATATTCACTATTTGCGATTCGCTATTAAAGAATCGCAAATAGCGGGAGCTATTTCAAGGGTGTCAGGGTGTCAAAAGGACACCCTGTTGCACTCCTGAAATGTGCATGTGTGCACATGTGACGCACATACATGCCCTAAGAGCATGAATATGTGCCATGTGACACTTTAAAAAAAGCAAAAATGTGTTTTTTACAGGAAATTGCTAATTACCACCAACTTGAAGTTGGTGGTAATTAGCGATTCCTTAAGCCTAAACTGCACCTTTTTTTTGTGCTACCTACATTGCATTTAAGGAACCGCAATTTGCGATTCCTTAAATGCAAGAGCAAAATAAGTGATCGCAAATTTTGTGATTCCTTATATTGCTAGCAGGTTTAAACTCACCTACATTGCTCTCAGCCAACTACCGATCGCAAATGCTGAAATTCTGCGAATTTCAGCATTGGTGATCAGTATTTGGCCACCTATATCTGGCTCCCAATCAACAATATAAAAGGCACACAAATGATATCAACTTACTGCAAAAGCAACAAAAGCTGCAAGATGAGGAAACTCCGCCAGATTCTCTGACCAAACCCTTAAAAAAGAAATATATCCATCATGACCACTACTTTGCCAGTAAGTAATGCTTATAATTAAACTAAAACTTTTAATTAAAAGTAACATTGTAAAACAAGTAACAAAACACTCTCCTACTGATATCTCTTTACATGTACTTACTAAAAGAAAATACTACAACTTCAAGAAAGTGTTAACCTTGCGAAAAATGATACCAAACACAAGCCAGAAAAAAAACACTAAAAAGTAAGTATATGTAAATTATTACCACAAAACCAAATAAAATAAAACCTATCTACCTCAACCTCTACAAACGATCACCAAATAAACATTTAAATTGTAACTGACATTTTGTTTTTTCTTCCCAGAAAAGAAGGCACCTGCATGTTACAACACTCCTTCAAAAAAGTGTAAAACATCTAAGAAGAACATACAAGAATAAGTAATAAGGATGCCTCTTTGGCATTCGACTCTATAGAATGGCCCTATCTTTTCGAGGTGTTGGGGAGCCTAGGGTTTGGCCCGAAATGTCTCTGTTGGATTTATACTTTATACGGAATTGCGGGGTCAAATAAAGGTTAACAATCGCACACCCAGAATATTTACATTAGGTAGAGGTACCAGACAAGGCTGCCCCCTATCCCCCCTAATTTTCTCCTTAATTTTGGAACCCCTGGCATCCTGGGTGAGAGGGGATGTACTACTCAGAGGGTTGAAATGGACGGAAGGGCATGAGGACAGGATATCACTATACGCAGATGATAATCTGTTATATCTAGCGTCCCCCTCTACGTCAATACACAGACTTTTAAATATCTTTATGAACTTTGGCAAAGACACCGGAAATACCATTAACTGGACTAAATCTGTGCTGTTCATTCTCTGGGGTCCAGTTCCAAAGCTTCCCCCCGGATGCAAGATTGAAATAGCCCTGCATGGATTCCACTACTTGGGGGGTTTTATCACCCTTGTGGTCCTCTCAGAAATTAGGATTCCTGTGTTATCAACCAGGATTTGATAAATGGTACACAATTGGACTTTCCACCACAGGCAACTTAGGGCCAGTTGTAGGTCGGTCGGTAACGGCCGAAAATCGGTATTTTCGGCCGTTACCGACCGGTATTTCAGAAATGGTATGTAGGGGCATTATTTTACAGAATCGGTAAATTTACCGATTCGGTAAATTTACCGATTCTGTAAAATACCGAATCGGTATTTTTACCGATTCAGTAAATCTGAGATGTAGGTGGGACTCTTCTGAGTCCCACAAGCCTTACCGAATCGGTATTTTACCATCAAATGCAATTTGATGGTAAAATACCGATTCCGGTGTGCATGCACATGTGTGCATGCACACCTATGCCATATGACAGGCAGACCTGCCCTTAGGGCATGTATGCCTGCCACATGGCACCCAAGCCTATTTTGGGGGGGCCAGAGGGTGTCAAAGTGACACCCCCTGCACCCTTGTGAAAATCGGTATTTACCGATTCTTAATTACCGAATCGGTAAAATTCGGTAATTAAGAATCGGTAAATCAATTCTACCTACATCTGGCCCCTGGTGCAGAAAGGAAAAATCTTCACATTTTATGAATTACAGGAAAAATATGAGTTAGCTCAAAAGGAGCCTTTTCACTATTTGCAGATCCGCCATGCCCTCACGGCAGTACTCCCAGACATAGGAAACTTGCCAGAATTGTCCCCCTTGGAAGACAGGCTGCTTTCTGATCCAACCCGAGATAAAGCCATATCACTCAGATTTCGCACACTATGCAACAACCTGCCAGATCCCTTTCAAGCTCTCCGAGATAGATGGTAAGCCGACATAGGACACATCGAAGATGAGGACTGGCAGACAGCACTGAAGTCCCCAAGGGAAGCAGCTATTGGTCTGCATTTTTGTCTGATTCAATAAAAAATTCTACATAGAACTTACCTCACGGGGGTCACATTAGCGAAAATGGGAACTGGAGAGGATGCACTATGTTTGCGCGGATGTCACCAAGAGGCAACCTTCTACCACACTATATGGGACTGTCCGTACAACCCATATGGGAAAGAGAAATGGCACATATGCCAGGCTCAATAGGGAAACAGATAACTTTCACACCACCGCTGGGGCTTCTTAACATATGGGAAGCAACTGACCTCACGGAAGTGGAACAGCAACTAGCCACTCTGGGATACACGCTAGTAAAAGAGCAATAGCAATGAAATGGCGGACGGTGGAAAAACCATTGACTAAGGTCTGGACAAATGAACTGGATAAGTGTATAAATACGGAGAAAGAAGTGTATAAGTCTAGAAGATGTCCGAAGAAATGGGATAAAAAATGGAGAGGGTGGACTGTGCATAGAGGGGACTTATGTATATTTCCAACTGTGGAAATGGAAATGTCAATGAACAACAGACACTCACCTGAAATAAATGGCTGACTACCTGTTTTACTATAGATATCTGATGTAACAAAACTGACATGTATGCATAATATCAATGTTTGTGATTATTTGAAGTTTGAAATCAATTAAAAAAACTTTAAAAAAAAGAATAAGTAATAAAAGTAGTTGCAAATTTAATAACAAACATATAAACATTTTGATATTTTGATTCTTTAATTCCTTATACAATTCCATAATGACAGTAAGAGCAAGATACAGAACTTCCCAGTAAGGAAAGCATTTGCTAAATATCATGGGCTATACCTACAACCAAGAAAGTACATCAATGGAAAATGTGAATTGGAAATGTACCAAATATTATTCTAATGCATGCTACAGGAGGGTCCCAAAAAAAAAACAGATGATGATGTAAATAATGTAAAGGAGCACAACCATCCCCCAAATGTGACAGAAATAGAAGTAAGGGAGGTACTGCAGGATATGGAAGCAAGGCAAGCACTAGCTCCTAGGAGCTCACACTAAAAAGCCTAAAAGATATATTCCCTAAAGTCCCTGAACCCATCACAAGCAAAACAACTATCTATATCCACTTTAAAATGTTTAATGCATGAACTAAAAAAGCCACCAGCTTCATCCCTCTTGCCCCCAGAAAATACCACGATAATTAAATACCTGACACATAATGATGAACCCTTTCTGTTATATAACAACCTAAACAACTAAAACAAAGCCACTATCAAATCTGGGTGATGGGTGGGACCTTAAAGATGTTTCCCAACTCACTCATCCAGCTATACATTGTACATGGTGAATATCAAAACCCAAATATCCCTTTTGTATATGCCCGATTACCAAATAAACAAAGTAGCTCTTACTGCAAACTCTTAAACCAAATTAAACATAAAACAAATAAATACTACTCACAAAAAATAATCATAGACTATAATCCAAACCTTTAACAAAGTTTATCGACACACAGCTTCCAGGTGAGCCCCCGCACATGCGCTACCTGTCCCCGCCCGCCCCCGCCCCAGATATGGATCTTTCCGTAAGTCTCCCTCTAGATTCAGTCTCCTTGCGTCGGTCATGTTTGCATCGCTACCTTGTTCCCGTCCGATGGGACCCCCATGACTCACCTTGATTCTCCAATTGATTTGTACCACTGTCTTCACCGTACATGACTTCCTAATTTTTCCCCGGAAAACCAAACTATCAGGTGAGCCCCCCCCTACTAGCCCTGCTGCGCTCTTGCCCTCTCGTGTAGTTTCACTCATGGCTCTTCCGCCTTCCCCTCCCGGGCTTCCTTTGACACGATACCTCCCTCCATTTCCAGCATACACCACCAGACTTGGCATACAGGCACTACCCATAAACTCTATCGCGTACCCCGCGCAGCCCTCAACCTGCATATGCTACAGCAGACTGTTCACGCCATCATGATCCACCACTTGGGATCCCCAGCACAACAGAGTTTTCAAGACTTCTTAACCAAACCGCGCTCCCTTCAGTGGGCCCCTTCGTTAGACACTGGCTATATGCAAATCAGCTCTGACCCTGTGCCTCATGGGAACAGTCCAGTCCGAACTACCAAGCCATGTCTTTCCCAGACCGGAATCAAGCATCCAAGGACCGGTTTCTGGCTATCAGCCTTCTTCAGCCTGGATAGCTTGATGTCCATCAACTGTGATTTTTGCAATTTTCACCCCGAGTGGGCTGGGTATGCTCAGACGTGAGTCCCAGGCTCTCCACACCACTAGAGTCAAGCTATCCAGGCTGATGAAGGCTGATAGCCAGAATCCGGTCCTTGGATGCTTGATTCCGGTCTGGGAAAGACATGGCTTGGTAGTTCGGACTGGACTGTTCCCATGAGGCACAGGGTCAGAGCTGATTTGCATATAGCCAGTGTCTAACCCAGGGTGGTGTGGAGTGCAAAAAAACGATGGATTTAGGCCCAGATCCTTGTACTGGGGTGAATGTATGACATTGTTCTACATTCTGTCCATCAACTGTGTTTTTTGCAATTTTCACCCCGAGTGGGCTGGGTATGCTCAGACGTGAGTCCCAGGCTCTCCACACCGCTAGAGTCAAGCTATCCAGGCTGATAAAGGCTGATAGCCAGAAACCGGTCCTTGGATGCTTGATTCCGGTCTGGGAAAGACATGGCTTGGTAGTTCGGACTGGACTGTTCCCATGAGGCACAGGGTCAGAGCTGATTTGCATATAGCCAGTGTCTAACCCAGGGTGGTGTGGAGTGCAAAAAAACGATGGATTTAGGCCGAGATCCTTGTACTGGGGTGAATGTATGACATTGTTCTACATTCTGTCCATCAACTGTGTTTTTTGCAATTTTCACCCCGAGTGGGCTGGGTATGCTCAGACGTGAGTCCCAGGCTCTCCACACCACTAGAGTCAAGCTATCCAGGCTGATGAAGGCTGATAGCCAGAAACCGGTCCTTGTATGCTTGATTCCGGTCTGGGAAAGACATGGCTTGGTAGTTCGGACTGGACTGTTCCCATGAGGCACAGGGTCAGAGCTGATTTGCATATAGCCAGTGTCTAACCCAGGGTGGTGTGGAGTGCAAAAAAACGATGGATTTAGGCCCAGATCCTTGTACTGGGGTGAATGTATGACATTGTTCTACATTCTGTCCATCAACTGTGTTTTTTGCAATTTTCACCCCGAGTGGGCTGGGTATGCTCAGACGTGAGTCCCAGGCTCTCCACACCACTAGAGTCAAGCTATCCAGGCTGATGAAGGCTGATAGCCAGAAACCGGTCCTTGGATGCTTGATTCCGGTCTGGGAAAGACATGGCTTGGTAGTTCGGACTGGACTGTTCTCATGAGGCACAGGGTCAGAGCTGATTTGCATATAGCCAGTGTCTAACCCAGGGTGGTGTGGAGTGCAAAAAAACGATGGATTTAGGCCCAGATCCTTGTACTGGGGTGAATGTATGACATTGTTCTACATTCTGTCCATCAACTGTGTTTTTTGCAATTTTCACCCCGAGTGGGCTGGGTATGCTCAGACGTGAGTCCCAGGCTCTCCACACCACTAGAGTCAAGCTATCCAGGCTGATGAAGGCTGATAGCCAGAAACCGGTCCTTGGATGCTTGATTCCGGTCTGGGAAAGACATGGCTTGGTAGTTCGGACTGGACTGTTCCCATGAGGCACAGGGTCAGAGCTGATTTGCATATAGCCAGTGTCTAACCCAGGGTGGTGTGGAGTGCAAAAAAACTATGGATTTAGGCCCAGATCCTTGTACTGGGATGAATGTATGACATTGTTCTACATTCTGTCCATCAACTGTGTTTTTTGCAATTTTCACCCCGAGTGGGCTGGGTATGCTCAGACGTGAGTCCCAGGCTCTCCACACCACTAGAGTCAAGCTATCCAGGCTGATGAAGGCTGATAGCCAGAAACCGGTCCTTGGATGCTTGATTCCGGTCTGGGAAAGACATGGCTTGGTAGTTCGGACTGGACTGTTCCCATGAGGCACAGGGTCAGAGCTGATTTGCATATAGCCAGTGTCTAACCCAGGGTGGTGTGGAGTGCAAAAAAACGATGGATTTAGGCCCAGATCCTTGTACTGGGGTGAATGTATGACATTGTTCTACATTCTGTCCATCAACTGTGTTTTTTGCAACCATATTAAACCTGGCGGAAAAGCGGCGGACGATCTTTCTGTCCACCGCGGTCCCCCCCGCCATGGTAATATGGTGGGGGGGAAATGGGTGGCGGGCGGACCAGGACGTCTGGCCGATCGCCTCCGCCCGCATGGCGGTGGTGATCAGCCCGACATCCTAATGGACCCCTTAGTGTTAAACCCAACACATCGAAGCCTAGAGGATGGACACATCTGGTGATGCCAAGTTATCAGTAGCAAGAAAACATGCCAAAGCCAGGTTACTGCTAGGCCTCACAAACAAATGCATTTAAGTTCTAATGCAACTCTGAGCAGTGGTCGTAAACAGCTGCTACGCAGATGATAATATGACAGAGATAATCATAGTCAACCCGTGATGGAACAGGACATATTTCCGAGGCATAAAAATAAAAAATGAATAGAATTGCCCTGCTTAAGCTTGACTTCCTGTTAAAAAGAAGTGGTTAGAGGAAAATGCACAATGATGAACCCATCTGTTGTAATCTGGTGAAATATGAGTTGGAGAAACGGGAGTTTAGGGAGAAAGGAAATTACTTTCTTAGCTTTGAATGCATTACCATGTTTGGCAGTAATGATGTGACAGCTGACAGAAGCAAAGCACCATGGGTTTGTCTTTATGCTGTGATATCTGACATGTCCATTAGCAATATATGTCAATACATATGAATCATGCCTTTGCCTCCATAAGAGTAATCCCTCAAGCTCATAAAAGGAGGCACCAGGAAATCTTTAAAGATTGTACCTTATACACTTATGTAAGTATCTTTGCTTACAAGTGTAAACAATTCAACTTTTTCCCTTTACATTTTTGGTAGACTGGAAAAATGCCATTTAATTCCAAGAAGGAATAAAGAGAATGTGAGGCAAGATGGCGCCTGCATGTCAGGCGTACTTGTGAGAGCTCCGTTTGGGCGATCCATTTAGTTGCTGTACCTGAGCTTCAGCATGTCTACTCTGGCTGTTTTTTTGCTGTTATTGCCAAGTTACGATGCCTGTGCTGTGCTGATGTCCATATATCGTGTGGTTTGGGAGCTTTGAAGTGTGCCGGTCACTGGTCGCGGGAGCCGCGATTCTGATGCCGCGATTCTGATGCTGGTGCTGGGAGGCGGCCACTGTGTGTGCGCGGACGCTGGAAGGAACCGCGGCGGTACGAGCAAGCGTACTCCGACGTGTGAACGCCACGAAGGGAGGGCAGCTGTGGATAGCTCTCATCGAGCCGTGGCTCAGACGCTGGGAAGACGCTGGTAGAACGCCGAGTACCAGAACGCCGAGTACGGGTATGAGTACGAACTTGGCAGGAGCAGCTGTATGGATCTAATGGTTAACGCTAAAACCGCTGAAATTGCTGCCCGGGAGAAAACGCTACCAGATACTGCAATTACACGAGGATAAAGTATATAGAGCCAAGTAAGACTCGATAAATAAGCTTAAATAGCACCAAGGTGAGGCGAAACCGGGGGGGAAAGGTGCTGCTCTCTTTCTTCTCCCTATGCAAAAAAAGACTTAAAAGGATTTAAATAATAGAGAGAACTTACCAATTGAATCTGATAATATTTGGCATTGATTTCACACAAGGCGAATACACTTTGGTAATTAGCTACATAAATATAAAGAGCTAACTCTCAGTCAATATGGGTCCTAAAACTGCTTGTGGAGGTAAAACAAGACCTAGCGGTGAAAATCAGATTGGGACTCGGGCTGCTCTTGCGGCAAAGTCAAAACAAGATGCTAGCAATAACGACCCCGATGTTAGCCAAACTGGTACTCCAAAAATACCACAAATGTTCAATACTAAAGCAAAAATAACAATGACAATGACAAAGACTTTAACAGTTGGAGCTGGGGGCGAAAAAAATATGGCTACGGATGATTTGGGAGGTCTAGATGTGGATAATGATCAAGATAAGACTTTGGTGGAGGCACCTGAACAGCTAGTAGTCTCTCCAGTAATTTCTTCGACTACCCCATCTCCACTCGATCCCCCACTTGCACCATCTAGATCACAAAATACTGTCGTTTTCAATATCAACGATGTGATTGAAGGTGAAGTTGATGTCGAACAGGACCCATCTCGAGCTGAAGGGGTAGAAGGTGAAGGTGACCCTATCAGCAGCAAAGATAGCGAATTTTATTCACTTTCGGAGCATTCCGAGGGCTCTGATCTGTAAGAGGACTTAGAGGATGAGGTGGAGACCTCTTCTCTGGAAAATACAAGTAAGGAAACATCTGTTATTGCTACAGCAGATCTGCAGGTAGATAGAGATTGGAGTGAGGAAATTTCCAATGGAGACCCGACCATAGCAGATCAAGATCAGGATCTAACAGACTCTACTCAACAAATCAGCTCTAGCCCTGGGTTTCCTAACCAGACACCAATAGATATTATATTGAAAGCTATCACAGATCAACGATTGGAGGTGAAAGCCGAGCGTTTGAAAACCCATAAAGCCTGCAAAAAACTTCAGAATATGGTGCGACGTTTAGCAAAATCATGCAATGATTTCACAGATAGAATGGTAGAAGCGGAAGGACGCATATCCTCATTGGAAGACCAAGTAACACACATTAAAACTAGTATTGATGATTTCAAGGGTCAGAAAGAGGATGTGAATGTAAAATTGGTGGATTTGGCGAATAGGCTTCGTCGTAATAACTTGCGAATTTTAGGGGCAAGACGTACAACAGTTTGTGGTCGAACTTTTTGAAGAAGCCTTTCCGGAGGTTAAAGACTGGCAGTGGTCTCATGAGATTCAGAGGGCACACCGCTTTCCTTTTCGCAAGCAAGCATCACGGAGTACCCAAAGTCGGCAATACCCTCGAGCCATTTTGATATCTCTAAATAACTTTTTGGCAAGACAAAAACTTTATGATCTTGCAAGACCCGATAAGAAGCGCTCTGGGAAGGGTATTGAATTTTTTATACGCCCTGACTACTGCCATGCTACCGTAGAAAATCGCTGGCGGATGCGCCAGCTGATCGATCCATTCCAAAAAAAGGGCGCTCAAGCTTTTCTGCTTCAACCATCTACACTAAAGATTGTATATAAGGGGTAAAATAGATTCTTTACCGCTGAAGCTCTAGCAAAACTATATTTGAATTCATTAGCATGAGGAGAATGATATAAGCTTTAGATAATTATTGCTTCTGTACATGGCATAACTCATGCTTCTCTCTTGTTTTAGAGTAATGGATACGTCTAAACACTTGAGGTGCTCTCACATACATCACCGGGGCGATAGGCCCCTTTGCCTTAGTGTTGGGGGAGGGTCACTGGGGGGGGGAATGGAGTGATGGGGGTGGGGCTGGGTGGACACGGGGGGTGTGCTGGGGAAAAAAAGGGGAAAAATTCAGTCAAAGCCATAGAATATCATGCTGAAATATATTGTTTCTTTGTTGTTGGTGCAATGGTGCAATGGTGTAATGCAAATTCCGTAATGAATTTATGTAGCTGTTATGGCTAGCTGTAATTTTCGTATGTGCTCATTTAATGTATGTGGCCTTAATAATTTCCATAAACGTAAACGCGTGATTCATGAGATTCGTCTAATTCAACCGGATATAATATGTCTCCAGGAGACGCATATACCTTGGGCAAATAGAAAAGTTTTGAACGAACTGGGGTAGATAGTGTTGGCTGCCTCACAACAGTCTACTATGAATCGAGGAGTGGCCATATTGGGGCGGCATTCTATAACAGCAACTGGGAAAACCAAAGTAGATAGTTTAGGACGCTGGGCAATTGCGGAATGTGTCATAGGGAATGTTGTTACTACAATATGTACAGTATATGGGTCTAATATTGATGACACCGCAGTGATAGAATTTCTAAATGTAGAACTAGCCCTATGGGGTAGCCCATTATTTTTACTGGGGGACTTCAATATTCATGGGGAGCTGAACACTTGGGATGCAAGGTTTAGTCGATATCAAGGTAGGAAACCCAAGGTATTTATGGAGTTACGCCAACTTTTATATCAACATGGGTTGATTGATGGGTGGCCTGTGGCGAATTTGAAGGATCCTGGTTTCACTTTATTTTCTTCACCGCATAAGAAATTTGTGCGTATAGATTATATTTTTATACCTAGGCATATGGCACAAGGATCCCGAATGTCAGTCAAGCCACAACAATTACATCTGACCATGCTCCGATTGTTATAGATATGCCTATACTTAAAACCCAGCGAATACAAAGGTCTTTTACATTTAACAAGAAACTTCTATCAGACGAAATTTATTTGAAACAAGTTATAGATTGGGCGCAGCAATTTTTTGATCTTAATAGGGGTTCTACATCCTATGCAATGGTATGGGACTGCTTCAAGGCAGGATTACGAGGCGAAACATGCAGCTATGGTTGGAGCTTACAGCAGAAAGGGAAAAATATAATGACGCAATTAATACAAGATTTAATAAATGCGGAACATGATTTAATGCGCGATATTAGTCTACACCGAGATAGCAAAGCTTCACAAGACAAAGTTGCGAAGCATAAAGCTAAGATTAATGGGTTTTGGAGCCAGGATATAGCACAGCAATATAAAATCCATCGCGCAGAAAGATATGAATATGGGGAAAATGTGGGCAGATGTCTAGCTCAAAGAATGCGGGGGCGGCAGACTGCACAGCGTATAACTTCTATAAAAAACAGTCAGGGTACTTTAATGGAATCATCAGAGGGTATTCTTCAGGTATTTTATGAGTACTATACAGATCTTTATACCCAAGAAGACTTCTCATCTGATCTACTTGATCATTATATAGATAAATTGGATTTAACTCAATTAGATTCGGTTCAACAAGAACAACTAGAGCTGCCAATTACAATTCAAGAACTTGAGACCTCCCTTAAAGAACTAGCCCTGGGGAAGGCCTCTGGCCCCGATAAACTTCCGTTAGAAATTTATCATGTGTTATTTTCCACAATTAAAGATGATATGTTGGCAACGTTGTTAGAAGCCCAAAATGGGTCTCCACCACCATCATGGGATGATGCAAGCATAGTTGTATTTAGGAAAAAAGATAAGCCTGCGCATCTCCCTGGGTCATATCGACCTATCTCACTTATAAATGTTGATGCGAAATTGTACTCTAAAATCCTTGCAAATCGACTGAGTCAAGTCGTTCCTGCTCTTGTCTCTGAACAACAGCATGGCTTTCTCCCAGGTCGCGGTACGATTAATCACATACACCGTGTTATTGCAACATTAGATTACGCTACCACAAATCACTTGAACGTTGGATTGGTGTTTTTAGACGCCGAAAAAGCGTTTGATCGCGTTACATGGGCATTTTTATGGGCGATTCTGGGAAAAATTAGATTTGGATCACGATTCATATCTGCTCTACAAGTTATGTATAGACATCCAAGGGCCAAGATATGTATTTCGGGGCAAGAGTCAACTGCAGTCAATATCACGCGGGGCACACGGCAGGGGTGCCCCTGCTCACCTATTTTATTTGCCATGTATATAGAACCACTGTTAAAGACGTTGATGTCATCCCAACATATACAATCCATGATTTTGCCCGGGGGCAACATACGGGTGTTAGCCTATGCTGACGATGTTGCGGTTATAACATCTGATCCAGAATCTGCATTAATTGAAATTGAAAATCTGACTCACGAATTTGGTACTGTGTCAGGGTACAAACTTAATATCCAGAAGACTCAGGTTATATGCTCAGCAGGATTATGTACTAATGATAGCCGGGTTACCCCGGAGGCCAAATATTTGGGCAACAAAATTAGATTGTTACCTCAACAGTTAATTATGGCGAACTGGTCAGATATATTGCAATCGGTTAGAAACCAACTAGAGAAATTTGAATGTTTACACTTGTCATTAGTTGGGAGACGCAATGTCTTAAAAATGACCATCTTACCAAAAGTTTTATATTATTTTCGTGCAATACCATTGGAGATATCTACATTACAATTGAGGCAACTACAATCTATAACTGATCGATTTTTATGGGGCTGGAAATCTGCGCGAAGAGCATCTAAATATATGATATTACCAATTTTAAGTGGGGGTTGGGGAGTTCCAAATTCTCCAGTATTAGGGGTGTCTTTCATAGATTCACATGCTTGAATATTCCCCGTCGTCGAAGTGGGAGTCCCACGGTATATAAAAAATAGCAATAATGCTAATATAACATAAATGATAATATCATATAATAATAATAGAGATAATACACTGTAAAAACCTCTACAATGGTAACTTCCATAGGAAGACAGTATAAGAGAAAAAACTCATTTGTAACATATCAGTGTCATTATGTTGGTCCAAACTGCAGCCAATCAGGCTCACGCACCCTCTAGAACCTTCTCCTCAGAAGCTCAAGCCCTCAGATTTTCTACTGCACGTCGTGTGAAGGGAGTCTCCCTGAGCTCTGCTCAGTTTTCTTCAAAGTTTGTCTCTTCAAATTATTTTTCCAAGAATGTCAAGTAAGAAGTCCTTGTTTAGAGCTTGCTCTTCATGTGGGAAACTGCGTTTGTTTGAGAAGGACCCACACCAAAAGTGTATTTACTGCCTGTACCCTGACCACAAGGTGGATGAATGTAAAATCTGTAGAGCTCTTCCTTCTAAGACTCTCAGAGACAGGGAAGGTCGCCTTCTTATATGGTTGAAGCGCCTCCAAGATAAAGAAGATGTTCTGTCAGACGCAGTAAGTCTTCAGTCAGGCTGTTCCACTGTTCCTTCCAAGCGTGGGAGTGTTCAAAACTTGCCTTCTCCTTTTCTTCAGAAAAAGAAAAAGCTGGCTTTGCCTGTGGCACAATCTTCAAATTCTATGCCTTCTGTGTCAACGCCCACGAGACCTGGCTCTCAGGCGTCTTGTCCAGGCTCTATCAGTATTCTGACAGTCCTGACTCCCAGGTCGTCGACGGGCTCGTCGACGACCGTTCCGTCCACAAGATTGGCTTTGCTGTCTTCGTCGACGACCTCTGTGACGACGACGTCTGCTTCCTCGTCGTCGACGACGGTGATGTCGACATCCTCGACGTCGACGAGAACTCCTACGATCCCGTCGACGATCCCTATTGTCTCGTCGGCGACGAAGTTGCCGTCGACGAAGAAAACCTCTTCGACGTCGAAGAATTCCTCGTCGACGAAGGTCCCGTCGACGTCAGCCTCTCCGTCGACCACCTCGTCGACGTCGGCATCGTCGACGAAGAAGGCAACGATGGTTCCGACGACGAGAGCCCCGTCGACGTCGAGTGCTCCGTCGACCAGCTCCATGACGACGGCGTCGTCGTCGAAGAAGGCGACGCCGGTTCCGTCGACGAAGGTACCGTCGACGAAGGTACCGTCGACGACGATACCGTCGACGAAAGTATCGTCGACGAAGATACCGTCGACGAAGACACCGTCTCCTCAGATTCCAGCAAAGACGGCTCCGTCGACGCACGTTCCGTCGACGACGATACCGTCGACGACGAATCCCTCAGTGGGCCCTACCTCGTCGACGATGGCGATTTCTTCAGCGGCATGTTCAGGATCCTCGTCAGGATCGGGTTCTTTTGCCACCATGCCTCTGGTACCACTGCCTTCCTTGACCTCTGGCAGGGATTCTTCTATGCAGCTGCCGCCTCCTGATCTCCAATTACCCTCGCCTTTGATGGCAACTGATCACGAGACTGGATCTATGGGGGAAGATGATGACGATGAAGCTCACAGTCCATCAGAATTGATTATAAAATGTCAAGACTCCAGTTCTGACCAGGAGGACGTGGAGGAAGTGGTCCAACCGGATGACCAATTTGTCCAGTTGCCTATGGCATCTTTTCCAGTTTCTTTGTTTTCAAACCTCCAGCATATGCTGGATGACTACAACAGAAGGTTTCCGCCTACCCCTCAGGGTACTCCAAGCCACGCTCCTGCGGAGGACTCCGGCCCTGCCACCCATCCACAGTCTTTGGAGCAGCCTCTTTTGACAGAGCTTCCCCGCCCTCACCCCCCTCTTCTTCCGCAACCTGGTGCGCACGGGGTGGATGAGTCGGACAGTTAAGAAGGGGAATTACACCAGGATACTGACGATGATCAGGATCCAGATATGGCGGATTACGACGACTATCGGATACAGACACCTTCTCCGCAACAGCCAGAGGCGGGTGATGCGCCTACCATTGATACAGCAAGCTTCCATGTGCTGATGAATAAAGCGGCGGACCGCTTTAAATTGCCGAGAGAACAACGGCAAGAAGATTGCTTTCTCTACGATTTCAAAAACAAACCATGCAAACAAATTCACACCATACCAATCATAGAATTTGTATGGAAAGAAGGGATAAGAATTATGCATTCTCCTAACTCCTTGCCGGCACAAGTCCCTCGCCTGGAAAAGAAATACAAGGCTCCTGCGGGTTCACCTGCTTGTTTGCTGTCGCATCCCAAACCGGACTCGGTTGTCACACAGGCGGCACAGCGACGATCACGTAATCCGGCGACTCCTCTCACTACTCCACCTGATAGAGAGGGTCGACGTTTGGACGCCATTGGGAAGAAATTTTCCACCATGTCCTCTACATCGGTACGCGCTGCAAATGCGTTGGCCATTCTAGGTCGCTTCGACAGGCAAATGTGGTCGGACATTTCCGCATTCGTTTCTCTAATTCCAGAAGCGTCCAGAGCGGAAGCCCAGCAAGTTCTCCAGGATGGCATGAGGGCGTCAGAGGAACTGATTGACTGCGCGATTGATGTGGCGAGTACGGGATTTCGCATCCTCGCCAGTGCTGCGGCTCTCCGCCGCCAGGGCTGGCTTAAATCCACTTCTTTCCGGCAAGAAGTCCAGTCGAAGATACTCGACATGCCCTATGACGGTGAATCTCTTTTTGGCGCTCACATTGACGAGGCGCTTGAGTCAATTAAAAAGGACACCGATACAGCAAAATCGCTAGTCTCCTTACAATTTAAGAAGCAGCCCTTTCGTGGCGCCCGTGGAAGAGGTTCGTCTTCCACGAATTTTCGAGGAGGACACACTCAGTACCGCCAATTCAACCAAGGCAATCAACGTTACTCCTCTCAGCAGTCTACTCGCCAAAATCAGTCACGACCCTATAAAGGAAAACCTACTTATAGGGGTGCCAACAACAAACGCCAGTGACTCTCATGTCACACAAGGAGTTGGAGGGAGAATCTTGCGGTTTTATTCCCAATGGTCTCTGATAACATCGGACCAATGGGTATTGGACATTGTTCGCAAGGGTCATGCCTTGGAGTTCACAGAGATTCCTCCTCATTCTCCGCCATCAGGCCCGCCACCTCCCCATTTTCTAGAATTGCAACATCAAGTTCGTCTTCTCATACTAAAAGGTGCAGTCGAAGTGGTTCCTATATCACAACAAGGGACAGGTTTCTACTCACGTTTTTTCCTCATTGCCAAGAAGACGGGAGAGTGGCGGCCTATACTGGATTTGAGAGCGCTCAATTTCTTTCTGAAACAGCAGTCTTTCCGCATGCTCACATTGTCAGAAGTCTTGCGGCTTCTCTGCAGCGGAGATTTTCTGTCCACAATAGATCTGCAAGACGCCTATTTTCATGTGCCGATTCTGCAACAACATCGCCAATTTCTGAGGTTCAAGGTGGGCGCTGTCCATTACCAATTCAAGGTGCTGCCTTTCGGCCTGCGTTCGGCACCTCGTGTTTTCACGAAGGTCCTGGCCCCAGTCATGGCTTATCTACGTCTTCAAGGAGTGCAGATTTTTCCTTATCTGGACGATTGCCTTCTGAAATCTCCGTCTCCTCTTCAGCTGGCTCACGACACAAGTCTCTGCCTGCGGACTTTCGAGTCGCTGGGGTTGACCATCAACGTGGACAAGTCACACTTAACACCATCACAACGAAGGAACTTCCTGGGTGCCATTCTCGACACGGAATTATCAAAAGCCTTCGTTTCCCAAGAACGACAGGTGAAAATAGTACGTCTGGTCACCCTCATCCGTTCAAAACAGTCAGTTTCTGTGCGCATGTTGAAGTCCTTTCTGGGGATGGCGTCGTCCTGCATCGCTCTGCTTCCGAACTGCAGGCTCCGCACTCGCCCTATTCAGGAGGAACTAGACCTGCAATGGCGCCAAGTGTCAGGATCCTTCAACGATCTAGTGAGAGTCTCGTCTCGCATGAAAGACAGTCTCCTTTGGTGGAGAGAACCATCCAACCTAAACGAAGGAGTTTCCTTTCTGGCCCTTCCTCCGGATCTAACGCTGACCACAGATGCATCCATGGAGGGTTGGGGAGCTCATCTCCTAGACCTTTCAATCAAAGGGAAGTGGACACCGTCGCAACGAACATGGCATATCAACAGATTGGAGCTGCTGGCGATCTTCCTTGCTCTCAGATCTTTTCTGCCAGTAGTGCAAGGAGAGTCCGTGCTGGTTCAAACGGACAACACAACCAGCATGCACTACATGAACAAACAGGGCGGCACAAGATCTCAGCCCTTGTCTCGGCTAGCTCAGAAGATCTGGAACTGGGCTCTTCATCATCGAATCTCCCTGACGGCGGTCCATCTGCCGGGGGTTTCAAACATCCTAGCGGATTCGTTGAGCAGGTCCACATCGTCTACCCACGAGTGGGAGCTTCATCAACAAACTCTGGACATGGTGTTCCGCCGTTGGGGTCGTCCCCTGATGGACCTTTTTGCCACTCCACTGAATCGGAAGTGCCCCGCCTTTGCGAGCTGGCATCCTCATCCGGGGTCCAGCGGCAACGCCCTTCTCATGGACTGGAGCGGCCTGTTCGCCTATGCGTTTCCTCCCATACCATTGGTGCCGAGGACGTTGTGGAAGATGCGCAGGCAACCCTGCCACTTGATACTGATTGCACCTCGTTGGCCCAGACAGGCTTGGTTCTCGGAACTTCTTCTGTTGTCCCAATGCACGCCCATTCGTCTGCATCCACGTCCAGATCTTCTGTCCATGGACGAGGGCCAAGTCTGCCATCCAGACCCGACCACTCTTCAGTTATGGGCATGGAACCTGAATTCCTCGAATTCGCGAATTTAGAGATGCCCCAGGAATGCAGAGAGATTCTGGCTTCTGCTAGAGCTTCCTCAACTGTTCAAACGTACAAACTAAAGTGGAAACGGTTTTGCCATTGGTGCGCAGAAGCAAATGTCCACCCACTCACTTCTGCCCCAGAACAGCTGTTGCCCTTCTTTCTAAGCCTTGCTCAGTCTGGCCTCTCTCATGCCACCTTGAGGGTCTTTCTGGCAGCTATTTCACGTTTCAGACATGATGGCTCAACCTCTCTCTGCTCATCCAGAATTATCAGACAATTCTTTAAAGGTCTCTTCAGGAAGTTTCCTCCTATCAGACGCCCGCCTCCGACATGGCAGCTCAACGTGGTATTGTCACAGCTCATGAAGCCTCCGTTTGAGCCAATCCACAGAGCAGACAACAAGTTTCTTACCTGGAAGGTCGTTTTGCTTTTGGCCCTAACGTCTTCTCGCCGTGTCAGCGATCTTCATGCTTTCACAATCAAGCCTCCTTATTTGCAATTCAAACCAGATGGGGTGTCTCTTCGGACCAATCCCTCTTTTTTGCCAAAAGTGCCTACAGATTTCCATCTGAACGAACCTGTCTTCTTGAAGACTTTCTTTCCGAATCCACAGTCACCGGCAGAACAACGCCTTCATTCCTTAGACATCAGCCGTTGTCTAAAGTTTTACATTTCAAGAACTGCCCCCTTCCGCAAATCAGATCAGCTTTTTGTAGCATATGGAAGAATGCGAAGGGGACATTCAGTGACAAAACAGACACTTGCAAGATGGCTCTCAGCAGCCATATCCTACTGTCACCAACAAGCTGGCAAGCCTTTACAGGGTCCTGTGAAGGCACATTCGACGAGAGCGATGGCGTCCTCCACCGCCTTGTTTGCCGGAGTGCCTCTACACCAGATTTGCCGGGCGGCAACGTGGTCGAATAGGCACACCTTTACCAGACATTACTGTTTGCATTCCATCAACGAGGCGGATACCGCAGTGGGGCAAGCAGTGCTTCGCCATCTCTTTAAATAAGGTGAGCCTCTGTTCCCTCCTCCTTTCTCTTCTGTGATTGCTATATGCTTTTAAGCTATGTGTTTACTTCTTGTGAAGATGCTTGCAATCCCAGTGCTAAGGAGTTACTGCTATCTATTCTATTCAAGCATGTGAATCTATGAAAGACACCCCTAATACTGGAGAAGAACTATTGTTACTTACCTGTAAACAGGTGGTTCTCCAGTATTGGTGTCTTTCATAGATTCACATGCGACCCACCCTTCCTCCCCTCAGAGGCTCTCTTCTCCTCATACGCTATTATTACTAGTGCTACGAAAATCTGAGGGCTTGAGCTTCTGAGGAGAAGGTTCTAGAGGGTGCGTGAGCCTGATTGGCTGCAGTTTGGACCAACATAATGACACTGATATGTTACAAATGAGTTTTTTCTCTTATACTGTCTTCCTATGGAAGTTACCATTGTAGAGGTTTTTACAGTGTATTATCTCTATTATTATTATATGATATTATCATTTATGTTATATTAGCATTATTGCTATTTTTTATATACCGTGGGACTCCCACTTCGACGACGGGGAATATTCAAGCATGTGAATCTATGAAAGACACCAATACTGGAGAACCACCTGTTTACAGGTAAGTAACAATAGTTCTTTTGCATTATATTACTTGGCATGTCTCATGCAAAATATTAAATATTTTGCAATAGGCGGAACCCCGCCCACATTTGAAAGCCCAGATATCTTTTCTCTCCTACTTGGCCCACAATCTCGGCAAATGTTGCTCTGCTTTTTAGAACCTAGTTACTATAAAATAACTAGATTTAAACTAATAATGTCCGCCTTCAAAGGATGGCGATCTATACGGAAGCTTATTTCTTTGGGACGTATTAATTTCTATACTCCTTGTAATTCTATAGAATTGCTTCCGTTAATATTTAGGGATCGCATTATGTGTGTATGGCGGGAAAAAGGCATAACAGCTATAGGTAATATGGTCAAAGACGGTACAATTGCCTCATTTCAGGAGTTAAAAGATAAATATAGTCTCTCTCAACATGACTTCTTTAAGTATTTGCAAATACGCAATTTTATTTTTAAACATCCAAATGCTTTACCACTTTGTCATAATGACTTTATTGAAATACTTAGAAAACCAACACGTATAGGGACTATATATAACTATTTGTTAAATTTACAGCAGGATGATATGGAACAGCAGGAATCCAAATGGTGTATAAGATTAGGTACATCGGTAGTACCCTTTCAAGAATCAATCTTCACAGCCGATAAAATTATTTTATCTGCCAATTTATATTCACAGCATTACAAAACTTTATTTAATCTTTACCATACACCACTTAAAATGCTAAAATTGGGCAATGCTAATAATGGGAAATGTTATAGGTGTCAATCTGATTTGGCAGATATTGTACATATTTTTTCAGACTGCCCTATATTAAAACCTTTTTTTGTATCCATAGAATTTTGTTTTAGCATATATTACAAAGTGTGCTGTAATAATCTCAAGAGAGATGATTATTTTTGGTTTATCTAATGATAATAATTTGTTTCTAGGTTATCAGGAAAATAGATATGTTATATTTATGGCTATGGCTGTAGCTCGCCTTTGTATATCATCAATGTGGTTAAAGCCTGAAGCACCTACATATGAAATGTGGCGAGCAAAGTTTTATAATGTTTTTTATTTAGAATTTAATCTATATCGGATCAAATCAGCCAGGAAAAAGCGAATAGGGTACAAAATCTGGCAGGCTATGATAGACCATCTGGATTCCTAGGAACCATTATTCCTGTTGTTAAATAGGATAATCTGTTGTATAGATTGTATCTATTTGATATCATTATTGCTTCTATTGTTTATCTCTTAATTTGCACTTATCTTTAATTATCTATGTCGAATATCTATACCATAAATCTGGTATACTGGTATGTTGATTGTGATAAGATATAATTGTTTTATATGTTTTTTTTTGTCCATATGGCTTTGAACTGAACCAATAAAATAAAGGAAGAAAAAAAAGGAATAAAGAGTTGGCGGTCCTCCACCTCTAGTCATTTTGCTTCTTAGCAGAATGCAAGCGAAACAGCCAATTCACAAAGCTTTTCTCTGAATTATATGTCACTCCTGTGTAGGTGTATAACAAATGCCCAAGCCTGCTTCTCTCAGCGTTTTCTGAGAGTACTTTTGTATTCTCTCAGACTTAGGTGTTACATGGTCATGAGTTTCTGGGAGTTAGATATGTTTATACACAGGCCTTTTACCGTGAATGAGCATTTCTTAATTCTTGAATTTCAAGACTAAGGGCATCATTACCATGGCGGGCGGACTTTGTACACCCACAACAGCAAACAGGACTGCCCGCAAAAGGGGGGCCGGTCCCGCAATGGCAATTAGGATGCCACTGCCACGGTGGCGGTGGCCTCCCGAATATATTACATTGTAGTGGGCTGTGCTGTAAGCAGCACCCGCCACAATGCAATATATGCATGTTGTGCATTGGCATGCACAATGTGACAGGCACCGCGGTGCCTCCCACCTTGTCCATGCCTATGTTGGGGGGTACCATGGGTACCCCAGTGCAACCAAACACCCCCCGGGGGCCCACAACATGCCCCCAATGCCCATCTCCGCATGCCTTTAAACGGCGGAGTCTGCGCCATGGACAGGCAGGCATACTAATATGGAAGGCGGTGCCTGCAAGGCACCAGCACCATATTGACTTCCTTTTCCGCCCGACCGGCAATCCGACCGGCAGAAAAGCGGCAGACGATCTTCCTTCCGCCCTGGTGCCCTTCGCCATACTAATATGGTGGGGGTGAACTGGGGTCATTTGGCGGTGGTGACGATCCACCTGCCATCCAAATAGACCCCTTAGTTACCACTAGGTCTGAAGTAAGACCCGACTACTTGCAGGCAGATCTTTATGTTGGGGCAAAAAATCTGCATTTTGTATGTTTGCATGTTTCACCACAAATATTCACGCTTTATCCAATTGGGTTTGTTGAATCTGAATCTGAATACTGCATGTGTTTGTGCAGTCGGGTTTGCCAAAATCTACTCCACCTGGGGCAGAGGGACTAGCCAAAGTGGAAAGCTCTTGAGCTTCTGGGCAAAATACTTTGTCCACACTTGAACCTCTTAAAAGAGCTAGTGTATCACACGTTGGTCTAGGTTTCAGGAAAATATTAAAACTCTGCATGAGAAACACTCGAGTTTTGCAGCGGTGATGTGTTGTAATTTGAAAAAACTAGATTATGAAACCCCTAAGTATTCTTGTATGTCCTTAAAACATATCTTAAGCTCTTGGTCCTTAATCATATATTGTTGCTATTTAGTGTTTCTCCTATTAAGCTTCACATTTCAGCAGAGGTTTGTTTTTTTCGGCCCAAAAATTAATTTATCGAAATAATCACCTAGAACCATTTCAGTCTGTTGTGAATAACATTCAATGCAAGACATAAAGCGTCATTTATAGTTTGGAGGGAACTAAAAGTTCTCCAGTCTCTGTTTAAAAGTCTTAGTACAGACTAGATTCTGCTATATTGTAATAGAGTAGATTTCACCTGCTGATTTTGCACCATGTTGGGAATGGTATTGTGTTGTTGTATTTAATTAAATCAGTGGACATTTATATATTACCATAGATGGGTGACAGACTTTGGCACCAGAATGAGGATATTCTGTAGGTAATCACGTAGGTGAACTGGCCTATAGAAATCTATTTGCTTTCCAGATGTGGCGCAACTGATAACCCGGTGGGACTGAGGGCAGAGTCTGTCTATTTCCAGAAAACCTGTTGAGAAATCACTTGATTTGTCAATAGGTAATCAAAGCAGAGAAAAATAACCTCCACAGACATTTTGTCTAGTTAACTGATTTGCTGATTTACTTGGCCTGTTATAGGCCAGGCAGGTTTTACTATGTAAATCTAATGTATATATGTCACATTACCTTTCCCTTTTCAATATCCCTCACTCACTCACTTTGACCCAGACCACTCCCACCCATTCTCGTACCAGAGCACCCATGTTGCGTATATAATTATGTTCCGCATATATGAACAACTGAGTTGTCTATAAGAAGTGATTTATGCCTTGAAAATAAATCGCATCCTCTGCAAAACTTGATATTTTGGTGCTGTGAATGCCACTATTTCGTTCTTTCCTATTATTAAATTGTTGCTACTGTGACCAATTGTTTATTGTACTGTAAGTTTGACCCGGGTCCGGTAGAATTTTGGGTAAACCCATTGATTCTTACAGCAGACCATTGGCATTTATTCTAGAGAAATAGCAATTGCTGGTATTTCAGAACTGCTGGATGTCCCTGGTGGGTTCTTTCGGGCTTAAACTTTACTGCTTCTTTGAAAAATACTTTTCAGCCTATCATTCATAATTTTGTATTCTTATGTTTTTTGCAGAATTAACGAAATACAGCTTCTCTGAAAACTTTGATTCGGGTCTGATCCAGAAATCTTAAAAGACTGGTGAATGAACACTCAGTGTCGGTCACACCTTCTCCAGTAACAAAATCAAGCAGTTTTCAGCCTAGAACTTTCAGTTGATGGCAATGCCACACAATTTGACAATAGAAAATTCTCATCACTCCAAAAAGGAGCTTCTGTGTTTCAATGGCTCCTCACATGGCAATGGGTTTGATTCGGACTCGCCGAGCTTGAACGAAGTGTACAACACGTCATTGTGCAATGGGAGCCTACATTCCAGCTCTTGCAGCCCTTCAGACTCCTACAGCAAACCCCTCTGTAATGGAACACCCACAAAGAAGGCACAGTACGACAGTGATGAGCCATGTGGAATTAAATTCGTCCCATCTGAGAAGGAGTACTTGTGTGGATGGGGCGCCTTTACTCCTAGTTTCTTACAGTATTTTAATACACCAAAAGGAGTGCTGTTTTTCCTCTGTGTTGCTTCCTTTCTGCAGGGTATGATTGTCAACGGCTTTATCAACACTGTCATCACCTCCATAGAACGTCGATTTGACCTTCGCAGCTATCACAGTGGGCTGATCGCTAGTTCCTACGACATTGCTGCATGTGTTTGCTTGATTTTCGTCAGCTACTTTGGGGGCAACGGACACAAACCTCAGTGGTTAGGTTGGGGGGCACTGATCATGGGGATTGGCTCTGTAGTGTTTGCACTACCCCATTTTATGACTAGCCCATACGAGGTGCACTTCTCCGAACAGACAGGCATGTGCCATTCCAACCAGACTTTGCACTGTACGGAGAGTGCGTCCAATCTATCCAACTACAGGTTTCTCTTCATGTTTGGACAGTTCCTTCATGGTGTTGGTGCTACACCACTCTACACACTCGGAGTGACATATTTAGATGAAAATGTAAAGTCCAACTATTCTCCGGTTTACATTGGTAAGACACATGGTCCTTGGAGGAGGGCAACATGTTGGATTTAGTAACTGTGATGTTCTTTAAATAGAAAGCCAGTGATTGCATACCAGCTGACCAACGCCGCAGGATACTTTTATTTTGTAGTGTTGTAGCATTATAGACAGCAGAGGTTCCTCCGTTGTGGCGAAGGAGCTTCACCCCCCTGGCTCAGCCAGCAGATGAGAAAACTTGTAAAATAAAATGATAATAAAGCAGCTTTATTATCATTTTATTTTACATGATGGAGTCATAGCCGAGTCTTGTGGGTGGGGGCATGCTCTAACAGCAGCAGGAGGAGTGGTGGGCACGGGGCACTGCAAGTGTGCATGACGGTTTGCCTGGCTGCCTTAGAACGGCCAAACCGTCATGTACGCTTAGATCTTAAGGCTAGAGCATGGGGAACAGCCGGCACAGGCTCCCAGTCCCTCTAGGAGCGTAAAACCAGCCCGCTCTATTCAATCCCAGTGCTACTCTCATGCTAGGTAATAGTATTAACAGCATGAGAGCAGCGTCTGGATTGGTGCAGGGGAGCGCTGGAGCCTGTGATCAGGATCAGAAGAGCACCGAGGCAGCAGATAAGTTTTCATTTTAATGTATTTTTTTTATTGTTGCCCGTGCTGCCCCACCACTTTTCCCTGCTGGAAGCCACCACTGATTATAGATGAGGTTAAAATAACATGGATGTGTTGCGTGTTTGAACATTTTGATTTTAAAACGTCTCCTTCATATAATACACAATTTGAGGCATAGTTGATTATTTTTGTACTGGTACTGGTTTTGGCTATGTGAGGCAGTTCATTCAGAGAATCGGTGTGACTCCATAGTATGATTCAAGTACTTAACATCCTCCCTTAGATTGCAAAGAAAGTTTCTGACACTGTAGAATAGCACATGACATTTGTGGAATATTGGACGTCATCTAAAGTCTTCAGTCGACTAAAAGCAGATCTGGTTTCCAGTGGTTGTGGACATAATGAGGACCAGGTATACATTGTAGCCTTCATGTGTGTAACTTCTAAAAGTGGAAATTCAAACATTTGTAGCTTTACAGTGAAGTATACAAGTAGGTACATTACAAGAGGGCGGATGACCAGTTCAGTTACAGTTCGCTGTTTTGTCCACCATGGCATGTCAGAAGTCAATAACTATAATCGCATACGAGTTTATAATTAATTTTTTTATAATGTTAAAACACTTGTTATTTTTGATAGAGGTTAATGGGTTAAAATGCTTCAAGGGCTGTACCAAAAAAAAAACCTCTGATGCAGGGACCCGTAGGCTGCTGATCTCTAAATGATTACTATACTTAATTACAAATATGTACAAGCATGAGATCAGCTAGAAGAATGAAATAAGCCCTGCGGCTGTATCACAGTGAACATATGTGTGTGCGCAGGGCTGTAGGTATGTGACTTGTCTATCTCTGCAGCATATCTGTGCATATAAAATCTCTATAAAACATCTAATCCCTTCTGAATAAATGATTCCAGATTTCCTGAGATCCACCAGAGGCAGAAAGCAGTGTCGTTCAGGGGAGGCACTGTTCGAAAGCCCCACCCCTACCTGCAGTCGCTCACAAGTACATTCAATTTCTCAAAAAGTCTTAATGTCGCTTTCTAGGCATTTTCAGTTGCGTGCTTTTGTGCAATTTTGCCAGTCGACTCCCGCAGTCAGAAGGAAGGTTTGAACACCAGAGCTATAAAATACTGCTGTAGTTACATCAATAAGGAGCAGTGACATTCAGGCCTCTTTATCATTTGTCCAAGTATCCCAGCCCAAAGAAACCGCGGATGGTGCAAATAAATAGCATTCTGGTGCCCTGTAGAAAACTCAGGCACAGCCACCAAATGGGGAGCGGAGGAAGTGGGTCATTATCCACAGAGACGACTTGTTTATTTCGCGATTATTATACAAGTCATATGTCACCGAGAGGGCTAACAATGTTGCCCCTGACATCCTGTCATAGTGTACTATTATATCCCTTCTGTTTTGAGAGTCTTTGGTGATATCTCAGAGGCAGCAAAATCCCTGTGGACTCTCAGTAAAATGCGGCTGAGAATCAGACTTGAGAGAGGAGACATGCTTGCTATAACCCTTCCAAAGATTGTTTCATATGTTAATCACATGCACACAGAACCAAATAAGGGTAAGAGCTACAGCGCCTAGCTTGGAACGATGAATATAGATATAAGATTTGATCCAGTTAAATCCATAATGTCATTTAATATTACATCATAAAATAAGGGGTATCTTACTTCCAGTGGTCCTTTTTTCATATCTTTCTGATGTATCTAGTACTTATTTCGGAGATACTAAATGTTAATTAAAAGTACCTATTCATTAATCTCATTGGCACAGACCTTTAACTGCCATCGGTTTATTTTTTTTTAAAAAGGTGGAACTTGAGTTAAGGAATAATATATAGATTCCGTAATATGCCTGTGCTCATAACACTAGATGGTGCCATGGCACTAGAATCTGAATTCACTCATCACGTAGTAACCAGTACCCAGGCAGCTCATCAAATTGATTAGAAAAAGTGTCCATGGAGGCTTTTACTGCTTATCTTTGATGATAATGATGTCAAGTGGTCAGTGAGCCACTCTCGTGTCTCATGTTGTCCATCAGAGCTTCCTGCAGATCTTACTAAGTTGGATATCAACTTCCAGCCCTCGGGGTTTTCATATTTCACATAAGCATTCCCTAGATTATATCACTGACAGATAAACTTTTCGAATCCTCTGGTTGCTGCTCAGTAGATTTATGGAACAGAAAATTACGTCTACCATGTTTTCTTAGATGTAGAACCGGCTTCCTACCACGTGAAAGAAGTCCGCGCTGCTGCAAGATATCTGTGGAATCGTTGTCATCCTTACACTATCTGGTAACCTGGCTTTAGGAAAACTTAAAAAATTAGTAGAAATACGATGCATGCATGTCTGCACTAATGCATTGGCAAACATTGAACACAAACGCCATATTTTTTCAGAAATGCTCATTTTCTTCTGAAACACTAGTTCACGAGGGTAAATTTTAGATATTGGAATGGAGCTTGTTGCTGCGAAAAAGTGATAGAGCGGTACCGGACCACATTCCATACAGTGAGCAATGACTTTCAGAAATGAGCAAGAGACAATACAGAGCATATCACTGAGAGGTGAGCACAGGAAGGCACAACTCTTGCCAGTGAGTGACAGTTACAGAAAGACAGCTCACACCAGTGATAGATGAGTTGACTTGGGCAACTCATGACCATGATAGATGAGTACAGAAAGACTGCCTTTATCGGTAACTGCTGAATACATGGAGGCAAATCAAACCAGTGAAAGATGATTGCCCGAAGGCATGTCATCACAGTGAGGATTAGTGCTGGACGACAGCTCAACTCAGAGAAAGATTAGTACTGGACGTCAAGTGATGTTAGGGAGAGAGGAAGGCTGGCAGCTCATACAAGTGGCACGGATACAGGCATACGAAACAACAGACACAGATTATGCAAGTGAGTGGTAATTGCAGAAGACCCCCTAGACCAGGTTCAGATGAGTATAGGAAGACCACTCATGCCATTGAAAGATGAGTACTCAATGCCAGCATACGCAAGTGAAAGGTGGGTCCAGGAATGCAGCTTACGCCACTGAGAGATGGATTTTGCAATAAAGCGTCTATCACTGAGAGATGTTTACAGGGATTAAGCTATCAACCAAAAAGGTAATTCCAGCCAGTGGAAGATTGATACAGGTACGCAGCACACAGTAGTGAAAGATGAATGCAGCGAGCAGCTCAGATCAGTGCGAGATGAGTAAAACAACTAAGGTAACAAAGATGGGTGCAGAAGGAAAGTTCACATCAAAGAGGACGGAATGGCAGCGGATTCCAGTGAGAGGTGAACACAGGACGTCAGAGCATGCAAATGAAAGTTGTAGAGAAATCCAGCCTATACAGTAAGCAGTGAATACCGAAAAGTCACTGAAACGAGAATGACAAGTGGATATTCCAGACACAGATCCTACCAACATGCAACACCATAAGGAATAAAGCGCATACTGGATGTTAGAGAAGCACAGGAAGACAGCTCATGCTACTGAAAGATGATGTAGAGAGGAGGTGCATCTAATTGAAAGATGGGCACATGGAGAACAGTCATAGCAGGTGGGAGATGAATAAAGAAAGGCAGTTCACTCCAGTGTAAGATGGGTACAGAAATGCAGCGCACGTATATGAGATGAGTACAGAAAGGGAATTCGTGACAGTGAGAGCTGGTGCACACGACAGCTGAAACCAATGAGAGACGAGTACAGAAAGGTAGCGCCACCAGTGGAGGGTTAATACAGCCAGGCAGCTCATGCCAGTGAAAGAGGAGAACAAGAAGGCATCTCTAACTAGAGAGAGGTGGGTGGGTGGAGGAAGCAGGTTTCATGAGTGAAACAGGATTGCAGGAAAACAGCTCATGCCAGTAAGAGAGGGCTAGGTGAAGGTGGTACATTCCACAGAGGAATGAGCACAGGAACCAACTAATTACAACGAAAGCAGCCAATATCAGTGATATACTAGTTCAGAAAGGCACCTGTTACCAGTGACGAATGATCACAAAATCAAAAGGGCTGATTTTGCTAGTGAATGTTGACTAAGGGAGTGCAGCTCAGACCTCTTCAGAGGATCAAATAGAATACAGCCTGGGACAGTGTGAAGAGTTTCTCCAGAGGGCCCTAATGCAGAATAACAACTGGAAATCTGGGTGTTGATGGCTGGTATGCTGGTGAAGCCTCGCAGCCAATAGATAGGAATTCTCCTTACATTTGTGCTTAGGCTAAGATAGCAGTAATGCCAAGGGCGGGTTATAGTTCAGCTGAAGCCAAGAAGGCATCCCACTGATGGGCCCTGCCTCCCATACTTGAACAGCTTCTTTTAGGAGGAAATACTGCTGCAAGCAAAGAATTTCTGCACCCTTGGAAACTAATACAAAGAGCCAGAGCCTTTGTGAGCCACCACACATTTCTACAGCCTTTTTGCTAACCATGGTGTCACTTTTTAGATCCTTGTGGAGTTTGAGAGGATATCTTGCCTATGAGTCAATGTGTCTGTGGCTCATGTATCAAGTGGAGCTGAAAAGAGCGAAGTTACAAACTGTCCAGGAAATAATCTTCTTGATGGAGTGAGCCTCAATCTTTACTCATTTCAAGACCTATGCTTAAATAGTCTAATCAGCCTGCCCTGTGACATATTTGTTTTGAGGTGGGTGAGAATTCTAGATATCACCTAGATCGGGAAAAGGATTCTGTTAGATTAATTTCTTTGAACCATTAATTCCTCTGAAACTAGCTGTCCCAGTAGTCATCTGTAAACTCCACAGGGAATACATCTCAAGAACAAATTCAGGAAGGTGAAGTCAATAATAATTTCCAAGGGCATGAAAGAGAAAGAAGATACATCATTGTGCCACTTCCTGTCATTCAAACTCATTAGACTTCCAATCTGATGCGGAGAAATACAGTTTCAGGTTGCAAAGAATGTTAATATAACGCCCAGACTTTAGCCACTAAGATGAAATTAAAATAGAAGCATTCACTATTTCCTCACATTATTTGAACACGTGTTTTTGATAACAAAAGGAAAGGTATGCTGTTACACAGCGATCTCTGACTGAGAGATTACATCCTCAATGACCTACTTGCTCTTCACCAGTTATTTTTATATGAATGTAATTATACCCTTCACTGCCCTTCACTTTTATTTCCATCAGTAAGGATCAATCCCCAGTGCCATTCCATGGGAATTTCATGAGGAAGTCAGACAAAGAATGTCAACCTGACCAACAGGTAAGGAAACAGGAGGTGCTCCTGTTCTGGGAAACTTGAAGTTCCCTTGCTCTGTTTGGAGTCATTGGAAGCTTTTGGTTTATAGTGGCAGAGCCTCCACTGGCCCCGCTGGGATAACACTTTGACTTGACATCCTGTTTACTTCATAAGCTGTCAGAACAAAGTGATGGTTGCCTCACCCGATTTAAGGTGGCATGACTGACACTCATGTTTTCTATCAAGGAATTCCATGCTGACACTCATGCTTTCTATGAAGGAATTCCATGCAAGGTGTTCTATGTAGGGAAAATGTGGAACCATCCCCACGTGCAGCAATATAACTCCCTATGAACCAGGGCCATTATTTTTTATTTAATTTTTTTTAAAAGCTCCCCCTTTGGGACTTTATTTCTCCAAAACAAAACAACTCACAGTGCGGATGCAACAACCATGGTCCTTGCTGGCCAAAGTTTAGCAAGTGTATCAAAGCCACTGGTGTGGCAGCCCAGCTGAAGTCACAAAGGTCCACACCTGCCTGAGGATTCTAAATCTGATAGGCGGTCTTTCGCTGGGAGAACAAAGGCCATGGCTTCTAGTAACCTAGCAGTCTGGTGGGCTGCCTGGCTCAGTTTAAATGACCCCATAAGCATCGCCTGATGCACAGCTAAGAGCGAACTTCAGTTCTGCCTTATCAGAATTGGAAAGACATTTGGAAATTAATTCATATGTGAAAAGAAATGTATTCTTCAATTGCTTAAATATAAGTCACGGACATGTATCCCTCTACGAAATGAATAGAAATTGTTCAACAAATGAATTATGCTCAAGTGTGAGTTGGGTAAAGTAAGCCAATCCATACAGCAACTGGTGAGCATAAGAGTCCATCTTATGGTAGTGTATAATTGATAGTAGATGACGATATATACCAGTGAAAAATGGCCAAATATAGCTACCTTGTTCTTCTTACAGTGGTTAGAGAAAGGCAGTTGAACCACTCTGAAGTGGGTAGTTAAAAATGTACAGACCTATTAGCTTTTCATCGACGGGTAGTTGAAGGAAGCTCATGACAGAGAGGGATAGTAGTAGAAGAAGAATTGTTCCAGTCAAACAGGAAGAGAAATGCAGCTCATAAAGTCAGAGAGAAATCTCATTGGCAAGAAAATGACTTCGATAGAAATAGTAAGAAAGAAAATCGGTAATATTTTTACTAAGATTAGCTATAGTGAGTCATTAGGAGGTATCGGTAGCTAACAGCTAGCAAGGCAAAAGGGTGAAAATGGCAGACTAAAAAAGTAAAAAATAAGTTGAAGAGCAGCAATATAGATGCTGCATTTTTAAAACCAGAATTAATCGCACGATTAGCAATGTGTCTGCGCAAAGAATGTTCTAAAACAGGTTGCTTTCTTTGCTTTCAGCGATCTTCTACACTGCAGCCATCATTGGTCCTGCGGCTGGCTACCTGCTTGGAGGGATTTTCCTGAACATGTACACAGAAATTGGCACAGAGTGAGTTACTGGAAATTTATATGAACCTTGTTTTACCACATTCCTGTAATTGTGATTGTTTCTACCCCCTGTAGATTATCAGGACTGGGGCTGGGGGATAAAATGCAGAAAATAACCTTGCTTGTAATATGCCCCTCGGGCAGATCTATTATGCATAGTGCATCAGGCTTAGATCTGGTAATGCAGAAGACAGACAGGACTATCATCACACACATATACCTTAGTAACACTTGCAATGGTGGTGTATTTCCAAGCAGCTACATTAGCAAATTAACCTGGTATTTTTGCGGTAGGGATGCAGCAACTTACTCCCTCTTAAGATGTTATGCTTTTACTTAAGACATATCCTACCTATATTTAGTCCTCATCTAGTCCAGCCAGGAGATGAATCCAACCAGATATAACAATAGCACTTAAGATTTTTATTTTAGCATCAATTAAACAGATAAATCAACCAACATTTAGTAGCGTTCTTTGAACAAAAATAAGTTCATACAGAAATTCAGTACTGTGTGAAATATAATGAAGTAAAAGGATCATGTTAGAGTTTTATCAGTTTCAAACATTACTTTGAGGAATTATGCTCCACTCCCCTTTATAGAACTGCTTATGCTCGGTGATGTCTTAAGGCACATTTGTTTATGTACAGCTCTCCCTAGGACCCCCCACAGCATTTTAGAAGTGTTGATGTCTGGACTTAGACTTGGCTACTCCAAAATCCCAATTCTTTTCTTTATCAGCCATTCAGTCTTAGATTTAACAGTGTGCTTTGAATCACTGTTCTTTTGCATGATCCACCCTTGGCTAAGCTTTAGCAGTTGTGCAGATGGTCTCATATTTTCACTAGAATGTAATGGTATAGAGCAGTATTAATGTGGCCTCAAATCCTCACCCCTCCGCCACCATGATGTGTGAAGTTTTTGCGGTAATACACAGTAATTGGTGCTCCCCAAAGATGTTATTATTCATTATAACCAAACAACTCCACGTTGGTCTAATTTGTCCAGAGGGCACTGTTGCAAATGCCTTGTGGTTTATTCAGGCACTGCTTTGCAAACCTAAGCTGAATTGCAATGTTATTTTTGCAGAGAATGTGTTTTCGTCTGACTACCCTTCTATGAAAGTCATACATTTTCAGCCTTTTCCTAATGGTAAAACCATGAACTCCAGCATTTACTGTATTGAGAGTAGCCTGTAGATTCCTTACTGCAGCTTAGGAGTTCCGTTTGATTGCTCAGAACATCATATATTTTCGTTGGGGATTTTTCTGTGAAGACTACTCCTGGGTATATAACCGGTTGTCTTGAACTCTCCTCAATTATAATTAATCTTTATAATATGAAGGACTTCATATTGCATGGAAAGGGCTTTCTAAATAGGGTCTCAGTTACCGTTGTAGTGGTATTCAAAGATAAATATAGACAGAACACAGTCAATTTCCCACAATGTATCTGTTTTTAAGCATGGACAAAAACAGAAAATATGTTTTTCAAGTGATTCTGAATACTATCAGCCTCTTCCCCTCACCTAGTCAGACCACTTTGACATTCCTTTTAATTTAAGGATTTCGGTATCTTCCAAGGTTGTATTAGAAAATAGGAAAATGGCAGAAAGGTGGATTCTCAGTCTTATTAGCAAAGAGGCTGTTGCTTTCCTCCTCACAAATTTCCATCTCCCAGAGAACTTGGATGCTAGCCTGGCTGCAGCAGAATTATCCAAAAAGCTGTTAACAGTTATGGACACCTTAGCACCTGTAAAAAGACATTATACAGCAAGAAAAAGGCCCTCCTCTCCCTGGTTCTCTGATAGACTTCGAAAACTGAGACAGGGGTGCAGGAAACAGGAAAGGGCATGGCGCATTGATCTAGCACCTGCAGACAGAGAGAGGCATAAACAGTGCTTGAAAGAATATAAGGCAGCTATAATGGAGGAAAAGGGAAGATATAACTCTAAAATAACAGAGTCAATTAAATCCTTCAAAGAGCTTTTCAATATTATTAACTCTCTTATCTCTACCCCCCCCCCCCCCACCACCCCGGTCATAGATTCTTTAGAGTCCTCGCAGGAGTTTTGTGATGGACTTTCAGTTATTTCTACACTACAATTTTGGATATCTATGCCCAGTTGGAAGCATCCAATTCAGAAGGGGGTTTAGCCTCTCAACCTGAAATATACAACAATGATAGTGATCTCTGGGATGAGACACCAAGACTGCTCTTGTTTCCTAGCATTTCATTGGAGACTATTGATCAGTTATTAGAAGGATTTACCTCCAGATCCCATCTGGATCCCTGTCCCCTTAAGGTGCTAAAAAGTGGCAGAGAAGCCATTATACCCCACCTTACCACGGTCATGAATCTAGCCATCTCAGAGGGGCAATATCTAACGGATTGGAAGTCGGCAGTGATTAGGCCGCTTCTAAAAAAGCCCTCATTGGATCCTTTGGAGCTTAAAAATTACCGGCCGATCTCTCTTCTGACAGTTCCAGCTAAGATTTTGGAAAAATACTTAAATCGTCACCTTAGTGCGTACTTAAGGGCCAATCACATTCTTGATGGCTCACGACACGTCTTTAGAAGCTGTCACAGTACGGAAACTGCACTTACTGTGGTATGTAACAACATTCATGCTCAGGTGGACACAGAACACACCACCTTACTGGTCTTGCTTGGCCTTACTGCAGCGTTCGATACCCTATCTCCACTGAGACTGGTGCACCATCTCAGGGAAATAGGGATCGGTGAGTCGGCTTTGGGGCTCCTTGCTTCCTTTCTTAAAGATCGGACACAAGCGGTGAAATTGGGCAATTTCTACTCAGCTCCAAATTCCCTCATGTGTGGAGTCCCTCAGGGCTCCTCCCTGAGCCCCACGTTATTTACCATTACGTTGCCCCACTGGCCAAGGTAGTAAAAATGTTTGGCCTGGAAGTGTTGTTCTATGCCGACGACACACAAATCAAGGTGTCCATTACCCATAGTATTAGTGACTCCGCTACCAATTTTAAAAATTGTATGGAAGCAGTCACCTCGTGGAGGATGCAACACTTCTTCAAATTAAATGGCGAGAAGACCGAGGTGTTAATATTTGGCAACAATTTGGACATTTGGTCCAGTGAATGGTGACCGGACTCGCTAGGTAACTGCCCAAGCCCTGTTTCCTATGGGAAAAATGTAGGAGTCCTAGTGGACAATTCCCTTTCTATGAGTCTACAAATCAACAGGACAGTGTCAACTTGTTTTGGCTTAATCAGAATCCATAGAAAGATATTTCAGTTCCTATCATTTGCTTCCCGTAAACAAGCTGTTAATTATGTCCAGATTGGCCTATTGTAACGCTCTTTATCTGGGTATTAACAAAAGACTGATGCTTACAGCTGGTGCAGAATGCCACTGATAGATTGGTGATGGACTTACCAAAATATCACTCAATATCGGCTTCTCTTTTTACATTGCACTGGCTTCCGTTGGATGGCAGAATCCTTTTTAAATCCCTGTTTGACTCACGATGCCTACTATGGTTTGGGCCCTGACAGTATCAAATCGATGTTCAAGCGCTATGATCCCGTTAGGGAGCTTAGATCAGCAAGAAAAAACCTCATCATAGTACCAAGGTTCAAAAAGATGAAATGGGGAGGTAGAGCCTTTTCAGCAACCGCAGCTAAGTTGTGGAATTCTCTCCCGGAAATACTTTCCGGGCAGGTGTCACCTTCCCTTTTTCAGAAAACTCTAAAAACCTGGTTGTTCACAACCATCCTTGTCTGAGTGTGTTTTTAATTTGTCCTCACATTGTTCTGTTTTAGCGCCTTGATGCCCTTGGGCTAAGTTGGCGCTTTATAAATTTCATATTCATTCATTCATGACGCCCAAGCCAATAGCTGTGTCCAGTGTCATCTAACAGAGTTATAAAAAGAAGGTTTTCCTAAAGAGTTAAAAACAGCTGAAGATGTGCACATGGATGATATTAAAATGTGCATGCATTTTGATCAGTAAAACCGGTTCCCGTCTTTAAAACCCTTACCAGACAAGGAAGCCGAAATTATCAGATATCTTGTGACCCAGGCATGATGTGTTGCCACAAACCTGAATGCTCTGGACCAAACTGACATATTTTCTGATTTTATGCAAAGATGATAGCTCTTTCTGGTCATCAAGTAATCAATTGCACTTGTTTAGCAATAGACATATGATAACTGACATGTAAGGATGAAGTCTGCATATACATTTCACACGATGCTACTAAATGTGGGCTGATTAGTTTGCTTAATAAATAATGCTAAGGTGAAATTTGTGTGTGTTATTTGTCATGAGAGATGTATCTAAATTTAGGACTTGCTGAGGACTAAATTAAGTCAAATATGTCTTAATTTGTAAAACCATAGGATCTTAAGAGAGTAAACTTTGTTTCTTTACATTACTCTATTTACACAACAGCATCACTTTGAGTCTTGCCTTTTAAATGGTTCTTAAAGTAGATTAAAATATGAATGCAGCAAAGACATTACAGCTGTACCGTGAATATGTGTTGGAACTCACTCTTAAACTGGCCTAAACCTGCTGCAGCTGATGCACTGGCAAATCTGCAAACAGAGCAGCATTAACAACTTCAGAAGAGGTAACTTAAACTCATTATAATGTGAGATTTTTATATTTATTGATGTTTTAATTGGTTTTAATCATTCAATATAATCATACATTTCTCATATCAGTTTACAGTGAGGCACATTGTGAACTGCAATGAGTAAAATAAAAAAAAGAAGATGAGAAAGAGGGTTTAAATTCCAGTCCATCAGGTGTACCTCTCTTTCATCGTGTCAATCGGAGAATTATCGCTATTCATTCGTTTTTTTAAATAAATGCTTTTTACTGGTACAATTAATCAGTTGCGAGGTAGTCAGTGGGTATTAATACATGAATAGTATTATTACAACTGTAATTACGATGGTTTGTCATCTGATAATAATAGCACTAATTACGATGGTTTTTCATCTGATAATAATAGCACCAATTATTTACAGCGCTACTAAACAAGAAGACGGCGGTAAGAAGGCTACCTAAATTTAAAAAAGGATTTTTTGTGAATATGTTTACAACAGTGTGTTTATGAATTATGTTTGAAAAAGGGTGCTGTAAAGGAGTGTGCCACTACAAATGTAAGGTGCATAGTGCCCAGATTGTGCTACAAAGAGGAAGGGAAACATGCTGACAAGCGAATTCTGACTTAAGTGCTCCTCCTCTGGTCCTATTTATATCACTGGCCCCAGGTAATGTATGGGGGTGGTGGATAAAGTTGTATTGTGGAAGGGTTGAGATAGGGATTTTTGAAATATCGAGTGACACATTCACCCTTCTCCTCCGATCATTTTGGTGCCTGTGGATAGTAGCTAAGCTGGGAATAATTGTGTGTTGAGGGTGGGGAGATGTGTATTTTTGAATAAAAACGAGTGTCAAATACTCCTTTAGCGAATCCAACCAGCTTGGTACACCCCTTATCATTGCACCTGTCACTTGGAACCTAGGGCCAGTATTTCATTCTCATTGAAATACATTGAGCTGCATAGATAATTTGAAAAATTGCAATAGTTAAACTTAATTCTTTTAATGAAAACATAACCTGACCAGCATTTTGCACTTTGTTTTTAAAAGGGCCATTTTTACTGCTATGACCCTCCAAGTTATTCCTTCAGTTGATTGTTTTTCAGTGTAGGGTGCAATTTACAGTCCATTAACATCAGAGGAGCAGACTCAAAAAACGGAACATATGAGGGCTATAGGGCAGGCAGACTCAGTGGCGGCTCCTCTGCTATGGTGGAGGAAAGTCGCCTCCCCAAAAACATCAGAAAAGGAAAAAGAAAACAACAATTGTTTTATTTCTCCTTTCCTGTTGTCTTGGGGGCGGGGCCTGGGGGTTGACAACACTGAGGGTAGTGGTGTGTGCACTACCTTCATTGCACATGACGGTTTGGCCAGCCATCCCAGGCTGGTCAAACCGTCATGCTCAGTGAAGCTCTGAGAGAGTAGGACCAGACTCCCAGTCTGTTCTGGAGCGCTAATCAAGAGCACTCAGGCCAATCCTGAAGCTGCTTTCATGAGAGGGCAGTTTCAGGATTGGAAGCAGGGAAGGCTGGGATGCTGTGCCTGAAGAATAGGAGGGAGCAGAGGAGCGGGACGCGGCCGGCTGAAGGTACTCTTATTTTTTATTCCCCTCCCTTCACGACCCCTATGCCCCCCTCATCCTGCCCGCCCTGTCCCTTGTATGAAACACCGGCCACTACTGCAGGCAGTGACATATGTTATGGGTCAAAGTAAGACATTGTTAGCATATTTTGGTTTTAGTTGATGTTTTAGTTGATGTTGGCAGGGAGCCTGGCTTATGGGAAAGGTTGTTACCGTGTCCCTGCAATATGTTTACTATTAAAGAACCTAGGGGCATATGTATGAAAACATTGTTTTGCGAGTCCCCAATAGCGTTTTTTTGTGAATCGCAATGAAGGACTCGCAAAATGCAATGTATGTCGGAATCGCGCTAATAATTGCGATTCCTCCATATTCCTTAATTTTGACTCGCAAATTGCGATTTGCAATTAAGGAATACCTTCCCATACATTCCTATGGGTCTAGAGGCCCATTGGAATGAATGGGAAGATATTTGCCATTTGCGAGTACCCATTAGGTACTCGCAAATTGCGAATGCAATTCCAAGGGTGCAAGGGTGTCACAAGGACACCCTGTTGCACCCCTGAAATATGTATGTGTGCACCTGTGGCACACATACATGCCCTTAGTGCATGTATGTGCGCCACATGACTCCTTGAAAAATGCAAAAAAGTGCATTTTTCACAGAAATCGTAAATTACCACCAACTTGAAGTTGGTGGTAATTTGCAATCTCTTAAGCCAAAATTGCACAACTTGGGTGCTTCCTGCATTGCATTTAAGGAATCACAATTTGTGATTCCTTAAATGCATTTGCAAAATAGGTTATAGCAAATTTTTTATTCCCTATTTTGCGAGGGCCTTTTGGGGTGATACATCCCAAAAAGCTTTTTACCGTGTGCAAACGGGCTGATACTGAGAATCGGCCCATTTGCGAATGGGAAATGGATTTGATACATATGCCCCCAAATATGTAATATTGTTGCTTACTTCATTTCAGTTATATTCTGTATATGAAAAGGCTATGTTTCAACAAACGTCGCTCCATATCTGCTAAATCATTGACAGCTACATAAGGCCATACCTCATATTACAGCTCCGTAGTTACTTGTTCTTCAAAAGACCATTGACACTAGATCAATTAAATATTAATTTGTCATTCTCTGAGTTCTCCAAGTTATCCAAAATTTTAATTGTTTGAAGAAGTTAACTGGAACAGGAAAGGGATGGTAGAAATCAGAAGAATGATAGAAGTAAAAAAGCATGAATCTACAATATCATAAAAGTACTCACACAAAATGCAACTGAAAAAAGATTGGTTTGGCAGAACTAGTGTCTTCCTGAAGAAAAACATAATAATAAACATTCAAATTTCAGTCCACCACTAAAGCATCTGTTTGCATTAATGACGCTGTTGTAACCTTTTCACACTTTTATGTAAAGGGTGTATTCTTTCATTTCTTTCAGCACTGACCTTACCCCTGAGAATCCCCTCTGGGTTGGGGCCTGGTGGGTGGGCTTCCTCGGAGCCGGTGCAGCTGCCTTTCTGATCTCTTTTCCACTCCTGGGATACCCTCAACAACTTCCAGGTATGGACTCATACATTCCGCATTCAATTTCTGAAGGTCTACTAGACAAAAGATGTGTATTTTTTGGTTGGGCTCCAGCAGTTTCAGTCCAATTGTGAGCATCAATTGAGGAATCTGCTAAAGTGAACTACTTGATGACACGTATGCTGATGAAAAAACACAGGATGAGGCCATTTAAGGCAAATGTAATACCTACTATAAATTAAATGAACGCATCTTTAGAGTTCACCATGTTTGGATTTTGTTAGCCTCTGGATGATGTCATAGTATTGGCACAGAAGTGCAGCTCTTCCTTGAAGAAACAGTCACAAAATTGGAAGACAAGAAAGAGGCACATTTTAGCAAGTACAAAACAACACCAAATAACACATTTCTGCTTCTGTAAATTAATTTTTGAAGGACATGGTTTTACATGCCACCAATCCAGGGCCTAATTTACAATAACATTCTCACTACACATTGATGGCTTGTGCAGTGCTGGTGAAAAGTCATTAAGAATGTATGTATGTTTGTATGTGGTAGTGTGAGACCAGAATATCATTGTCAGAATATCAACCTCCATAAATATTGTGTCGGAAATATTGTTTACAAAAGTATCTTTCTGTTGGAGTTAAAAATCTACACCCAGTGGGATAATATTTTGATAAACGTTATTTAGGACAAATCATGTATCTCAGACAATATTTCTGTATACTATTGTTATGTTAATAAATCCAATACATAAGTAAATCTTGAAGTAGGTTTATTCTGCAGAGAAAGATCCTAAACAGCTTCTTGCCAGACTCAGCTGGACCAACTGATAACAGTGCCAGAGCGGTGACATCATATTAGAAGCTCTAGAGCATCATAGGGATGCATCATTCCAAGCATTAACAAATGTGTAAAATGCAAGCCAGCATTATAGAAATATAACACATCTCCCCCTTTATAGTAAGACTAGAAAAGGAAAGAAAACAACAACAACAACAAAAAAATCAACAAAACATTTTTTTTTATAACTGAGGCTCATGAGTTGAATCAAGAAACATAATCACTCAGATATCCAGGTAACCTTCTTTCACCAGCAGCCCTCAAAACACGTGAACCATCCAACCTATCTCCCTCCCTTGCAGGCATACCTTGTTCATCAGAAGTATTTGTAACTCCAGAGGAGGGAGTAACAACCCCTTGTACTTTTCCAAACTCTACATCCTTCATCAACATCCAAGGAGAACAATGCTCCTTATCATACCTACCTTCCAAGTTTTCTACGTGTTTGGGGTCACCCCTTTGATATAAAGCAATCCGCCTTAGATTCCAAACTTGACCATTAGTTAATCTCACCCAATTGCTGCCCACAGTTTTTACCTTGAAAGGTCCTCTGAACCTGTTGACAAAATTATTATGCCCACCAGGCTTCACTTTTACTAAATCTCCCACATTAAAGTACCGTTTGTCATTCACATTCAACCACCCAGATTGTGATTCTGCCCCTCTTATTTTCTCCCTCATCCATGAAGGAAGTAACTTTGAGCCAGCCTCCCTTCCTCGCATCATTCCAAATGGGCTCTTACCTAAGTCACCATTTACTGTTGTGCGATACGCCCACAGCATCTCACTCACTGACTCAAGTACAGGCAGACCAGAAATATGAACCAATTGCATGGTACCCTTGACCATGCGGTTGATGCGCTCCACGAGTCCGTTTCCTTGTGTATTATATAGAGAACAACACACATGCTTCTCCAGTATTCAATCTTTCATAGATTCACATGCTTGTATCTTCCCCGTCGTCATGGTGGGAGTCTCCCGGTAAATGATAACCATAGCAGTAGAAGAAAAAACTGCCTGGAGGCCATAGAGTAGTGAAACCACTAGGTAACCTCTCCTCCTCATTATGTGGCCCGAACTACAGCCAATCAGCAGCCAGCACCAGCCTACACCATTCCCAGCAGAGCCACCATACCTCAGATTTCCAACCGCCTTCGTGTGAGAAGGAGTCTCCCTGAGCTCAGCTCAGTTTATTTTCTCTTCACTGAACTTTTGACCTTTCACAGTTGGAAGACAGGTACTGTTCTTTTGTTATCAAGCTCCATTTCATTCAATATGTCTGAAAGCTCCAAGAAGAGTCTTTTCAGAGCTTGCAGGTCCTGTGGCAAGGCCAGGCTGTTTTCTGAGGATCCTCACAAGGAGTGCTTGTACTGTTTGTACCCTAAGCATGTTCCTAAGGACTGCAAATATTGCCGCACCTTCTCTGCCAAAACACTGAAGGATAGAGAAGCGCGCCTCTTATTATGGCTTCAGAAAAGGAAAACTCATGACTCGGAGTCTGAGGGAGAAGCCAAGGGACACACCTCTAAGAAATTAAAAAGAGGGTCCTCTGAGGAAAAGGGAGATGTGAGGAAACAAAAAGCAGGAAAATCTAAGGAAGGTGAACCTTCTACTTCACTCCCTCCAACTCCTCTTAAGCCTTCCACAGAAAAGAAGGCTCCGTCGTCGCTTCCGTCGACGAAATCTACTGATATTCCAGTCAGATCGCCGACGAGGCCGTCGACGACCTCGACGACGACCATCTCGACGACGACGACAATCTCGACGACGACAGCTTCGGCGACGACGATGACGACGACGACTCCGTCGACGGTGAGTGCCAGACCTTCGTCGACGGCAAGATCTTCGTCGACGAGTATCCCGTCGACGGTGCGAATGATTGTTCCGTCGACGGCCCCGTCGACGGCCCCGTCGACGATGAAAAAATCGTCGACGATGCCATCTCCAACCAAGATAACTTCTACATATATTTCCATTAAGAGGATTGCTCCGTCGACGGGAGCGTTGACGAGCAGAAAAGGGGAGTTTTCCACGCCGAAGATTTCGCCTTTACTGCCCTCTACCATTCTGGATTGCCAGGAATCAGAGGAGGAAGGATCCTTTGGTGTTGCTTACAGTCCTTCGCAACTCCATATTAAACATCAGGATTCCGATGAGGAAGACCACCAGGAGGTCCAGGAGCACTTCTCTTTTACGGATCGGCCGGTCAAAGGCCAGATGAGATACGAGTCATTTCACCAGGCCTACCACTATGATGATGAAGAGGAAGTGGATACGCCTGTGCGGGAAGAGGCCATGTCGGTGCCTACTTCTTTAATATCAGACTTAAGAAGCATGATCGATAGCTATTATCGTCGCTTTCCGGAAGATAATGCTTCTGCGGCCACTGAGAAAGCCTCTCAACCTGCAAAGGAGTCAGCCCCGGCTCAACCGCCGCCTCCTCCTCCTCGGACGGAGGTCCAAAATGTTGTTACAATTCGGGATGACTTAAATGATTCCGATCAGGACGATCAAGAAGAGGAAGGGGAACTTCCTCAGGATGAAGGGGTTGGAGAGGAATGGGACCATTATATTGCTCCAACGTCCCCGGTGTCACCTTTGCCTCAATCAAACTCTCCTCCAGAGGACATAGCCAGTTTTCACGATTTGATGGGAAAAGCGGCTAAAAGATTTAAGCTTGATATGCCAATAAAAGAAAGCGAATGTTTCCTTTATGATTTCAAGGAGTCCTCCAGGAAGTCGGTAAGAGCCATTCCCATTATTTACCATATTTGGGATGAAGGAATCAAACTGATGAAGAATCCAGCCTCAGTCCCAGCATCTGTACCCAAGCTGGACAAAAAGTATTGTGCTGTAGAGACAGCTCCAGCATGTCTTATTGGTCATCCTCGACCGGACTCGGTTGTGACTCAAGCAGCGCAGAAGCGCTCCAAGAACCCTGTTGCTACATGTGTGGCGCCTCCTGATAAGGAGGGCAAGAAGATGGACGGCATAGGTAAACGTTTTGCAGTCATGGCAGCAGCTTCCATCAAAGCTACCAACGCGATGGCCCTTCTGAGCCGGTTCAATAGACAGATGTGGTCTGACATCGCACCATTCCTGTCGCACCTTCCGGAGGACAAGAAAGAGGAGGCGACTACCATCCTACAGGATGGAGCCAGAGCAGCTTCGGAGTCCATAGACGTGGCAATGGACATAGCGTCTATAGCTTTCCGCCAGATGGCTGGGGCGGTGACCCTACGGAGGCAAGGATGGCTCAAGGCTACATCCTTTCGACCGGAGGTCCAGTCTAAAATCTTGGACATGCCATTCGATGGTGAAAGCCTCTTCGGTAAACAGATCGATGAGGCTTTACAGGGGATAAAAGCAGATACTGATACTGCTAGATCCTTGGGGTCTTTACAGCAAGGTCGTTATCAGTCCTTTCGTGGCCGAGGATCCAGAGGACGTTTTCAACAGCAACGTTCCTCTTTCCAATCTAATCGGTACCAACCTTACCACCAACAGGGTTACCGTCAGTACTCCTCCAACCAGCAATACCGGTCCTCGAACACTTCCTTCCAACAACAAGGAAGAAGAAAGTCCGCTGCCAGAGGGAAGCAAAACTCTGGTCGCAGACAGTGATATTTTTCAGGCGCCTCCAATTCCGCTTCAGATCGACCAGTTCCACTACCTCTCTCAGTTTCTCCCGCATTGGCAGTCCATAACATCGGACAGATGGGTATTAGACATCATTACACAGGGTCACACCCTGGAATTCTCACAAAGGCCTCCAAATCGTCCCCCTCTCTGCAGAGTTCATCAACATATAGCAGCTCTCAAAGCAGAGATCTTATCACTCATAATGAAAGGAGCGATAGAGGAAGTCCCATCAGACCAGCGAGGAACAGGTTTTTACTCACACTTCTTCCTTATAAGGAAAAAGCAATCATCAAAATGGAGGCAGGTACTGGACCTCAGAGATCTGAACACATACATAAAGAAAATTTCTTTCCGTATGCTGTCCTTACAGGAAATTCTTCTACTGCTCCGCAAGGGAGACCACATGGTCTCTCTAGACCTGTTGGATGCATACTTCCACATTCCAATACACAAAAAACACAAGAGGTATCTGCGATTTATGGTGGCGGGGCGCCATTACCAGTTCAGAGTTTTGCCTTTCGGCCTGAAGTCTGCCCCCAGAGTATTCACAAAATGCATGGCTCCAATAGCGGCGCATTTAAGGCAGCAAAGTCTATAGGTTTTCCCATACCTGGACGACTGGTTAATAAAAGGACCATCGTTCCAGGCAACACAGAGATCTCTACGGATGTGCACGGATCTCTTCCAAAGATTAGGCCTTCGGATAAACAGAGAAAAATCATTTTTTCGCCCAACTTGTACCCTACAATTCCTAGGAGCAATCTTGAAAACACAGGAGATGAAAGCTTACCCATCGGAAGAACGGGTAACAAAAATCTTGAATTTGACTGCATCCCTGGCAACAAAAAAGTTCACTTCCATCAGAATATTCAAGTCATTACTGGGAATGATGTCCTCTTGTATCCCATTGATTCCCAATTGCCGTTTACAGATGAGACCGCTGCAAGAAGCCCTGGACAGACAATGGGTCCAAGCCTTGGGTTCCTTCGACGACAAGCTGGTCATAACCCATCAGATCAAATGTGCAATGTCATGGTGGGGTATCATGAGCAATCTAACAAAGGGCCTGGTATTCGAACTTCAATCTCCAAGCTTCGTCATGACATCAGATGCTTCATTACGAGGTTGGGGGGCACATCTACAAGACCTGGAGATTCAAGGCCTTTGGTCTCCTCAAGAGACAAAACTTCACATCAATCTCTTGGAATTGAAAGCCGTCTTCCTGGGCCTTCAGGCCTTCCTTCCCAGGATCCAAGGTTCATCGGTTTTAGTGCGTACGGACAGCACAACAACAATGTTTTACCTGCGCAAGCAGGGTGGAACGAGATCAAAACCCCTGTTGATTCAGGCGCAAAGGATCTGGAAATGGCTATTGCGTCAGAACATAATGCTGCAAGTGGAACATGTTCCAGGGGTAGACAACATAAAAGCGGATCTGTTAAGCAGGTCATCCGACATTTGCCACGAGTGGGAACTATGTCAAGTCAAGCTGAATCGGATTTTCAAGTTGTGGGGCAAGCCAAGTCTGGACCTGTTTGCAACTCAGAGCAACAAAAAGTGCAGACATTATGCCAGCAGGTTCCCCCAACAGGGTTCGAGAGGGAATGCTCTTCACCTCCGATGGACAGGGATGTTTGCTTATGCCTTCCCTCCTTTTCCCCTAATTCCCAGATTACTGAGGAAAATGAGATCAGAACCTTGCCAAATAATACTGATAGCCCCAGCCTGGCCGAGGCAGTTTTGGTATATGGAGCTTCTTCAACTGTCAGTGGAGCCAAGAATTCAGCTCCCAACGACCAAGGATTTGATTTCCATGAACAGAGGCCAAGTACTTCATCCGCAATTGACATCTCTAAAATTGTCGGCTTGGAACCTTTTGAGCACGAATTCCAGTCATTAGATATCACTCCGGAATGTCGTGAAATATTGCAAAGTTCCGCAGCGCTGTCTACCAACAAGACATATTCTGCTAAATGGAAACGATTCTGTTTTTGGTGCCTTGCTCATACAGTGCATCCTTTGACGTCTTCTCCTGAGCAAATTCTTCCTTACTTGCTGCACTTAGCCAAATCAGGGCTTGCGCACTCATCTATTAAAGTCCATTTATCAGCAATATCTAGATACAGAAGATCTCCAGGATGCCCATCTCTGTGGTCTAACAGACTAATCAAGGAGTTCTCAAGAGGACTATTCAGAAGGTTTCCTCCAATTAAGCGTCCTCCACCAGCATGGCAGCTTAGCACAGTCTTGTCACAACTTATGAAAGCTCCGTTCGAGCCGATCCACAAATCTGAACTGCAATTCCTGTCATGGAAAGTAGCATTACTGCTGGCGCTCACATCAGCTAGGAGGGTCAGCGAGATCCAAGCTTTTTCTATACAGGATCCCTTCATACAATTCAGGCCAGATAAGGTGATGCTAAGGACTAATCCGAAATTTGTGCCTAAAATACCTTCGTCTTTTCATCTAAATGAACCAGTGATCCTGCCTACATATTTTAAAAATCCTTCTACAGCGGCTGAAAAAGCTCTACATACTTTAGACATTGGCAGGTGCCTAAAGTTCTACATTGAAAAGACTAAAAGTTTTCGCAAATCAAACCAACTGTTTGTCTCCTACTCGGGGCCCAGAAAAGGTCTGGCCCTTTCACGTTCCTCCATCTCCAGATGGATTGCATCCGCCATTGTTTTTTGTCAAGAGAAAGCAGGAAGGCCTCTCGACATGAAAGTCCGTGCCCATGATACACGTAAGATGGCGACTTCTTCTGCATTGCTAGCAGGAGTACCCCTTCCAGACATTTGCAGAGCAGCGACTTGGTCGAATGTTCATACATTCACCAAACATTACTGTCTGGACACGGAATGGAAAGCAGATGCGGCAGTGGGACAGGCAGTTCTACGACATCTCTTTAAATAAGGTACATGTTTATGAATTTTACTCTAATGTTTTTGTCTATATAAAGTGGTTTTTTTCCTTTATGCTAATATCTGAAATGGCAATGTTCGATTGTTAGTACCTTTTAATTTGTAATGAGTTCTTTTTCCGATAGGAATTTATGGCACACAGCCCCGAGAAAAGAAAGGGGTCTAGCCTAGAAACGCTCTAACTACAAGGACTGCTATCTACTCTGATACAAGCATGTGAATCTATGAAAGATTAAATACTGGAGAAAGAACTAGTTACTTACCTGTACACTATGGTTCTCCAGTATTATCTTTCACAGATTCACATGCGCCCGCCCGCCTCCCCGTTTCCATTAGGTAGACCACCTTTTTATCTCTGGTTTCCTGCATAGCTCACTCTTGGGCGGTAGGAAATCTGAGGTATGGTGGCTCTGCTGGGAATGGTGTAGGCTGGTGCTGGCTGCTGATTGGCTGTAGTTCGGGCCACATAATGAGGAGGAGAGGTTACCTAGTGGTTTCACTACTCTATGGCCTCCAGGCAGTTTTTTCTTCTACTGCTATGGTTATCATTTACCGGGAGACTCCCACCATGACGACAGGGAAGATACAAGCATGTGAATCTATGAAAGATAATACTGGAGAACCATAGTGTACAGGTAAGTAACTAGTTCTTTTACACCGACAGAATCTAAGAAGTACGTCATTTCTGTAGAGGTCAATTGAGTACCATTGTCAGTCAACAAAACTTCTGGAAATCCTTCCCTCTAAAAATTTCGGACAAAACAGCAATGGTAGCTTTGGTCGTTATACTGCTCATAAACGCAACCTCCACCCATTTCGATTTTGCATCCACCAAAACAAGCGCACACCTCTCATTCTCTTTTAAGAAAGAAAATGGCCCGACAAAGTCAAGACACACCTTTTCCCAAACCTTGTCAGCAACAGAAACATGCTGGGGCTCTTTGCTCGATCCAATTCCGATCCTTAACCTCTTCTCAGACTCCTTGCATGCCACACACCTCTCTACCCACTCTCTCACCTGCTGATCCATAGCGGGCCACCAGTACAATTCTTTTAACCTCCTTATAGTCATTGTTTGACTCATATGGCCTTGATGTGCTAACCCAATCAACCTGCCCCGCAAACCCTGTGGTGGTATAAACCTATCCTGACGCATTAACACCCCATTATCTGTAACAGATAACTGATCTACAACTTTCAAATAAGGCCGAACACCAAGTGGAACAGAACTTTCCCTCCTGGTAACACCCTTCATCATCCTGCGGACACCAATCAAAGTTGCATCCTCTTCCATCTGCTCAATCCAGGTCTTCTTCTGAATGGCACCATCCATAACTTCTATTGCATCATCAATACTTGCTACCACTTCCTCCGTAGAAAGATCCACAACCACAGCTTTCTTATCTGGCAACCTTGACAAACAGTCAGCAACTTTATTGCGCCAACCTGGAACATACTCCACTTTACAGTCAAAATCTTGCAGCTTTACCGCCAATCTTGCTAACCTACCTGAACAATTGCTTATCCCTCCTGGACCCAAAACCTTCAACAACGGTTTATGATCCGTGCGCAACCGAAAATGACTGCCCCACAAAAATACTCTAAAATGACTTGTAGCCCAGGCCGCCACCAATGCCTCTCTCTCTATAACAGAGTAATTTCGTTCACACTCAGACAAAGAACGAGAAGCAAATGCTACAGTCCTTTCCAAACCCCCACGCACTTGTGCCAAAACAGCACCTATGCCCACGGCACTCGCATCCACAGTAAGGATATTATCCAAACCATTCTGAAATGGAGTCAAAACACCTGCATGAACTATTTCCTTTTTAATCACATCAAACGCAGATTGTTGCATTTTTCCACAGCTAAACCTCTTACTCTTCCTTAAAAGCTCCCTCAATGCTTCCGTCTTGTGTGAAAAATGTAGTACAAATTTCGAATAGTATTCCACTAAACCCATGAAGGAACGTAAAACAACTATATTCTGACATATGACCGTATGTTTTTTGCATAGCTCAAAGTCAGAAAAGTGCTTTAAAGAGTGAAAGACAAAGATACAATCAGAGATTGAATCTAGGCAATGGGCGCATGGGAGGGTTCCCAGGGGGGCACAAATGCCTCTGCAAATACATGTAAATGAAGAAGGCTTGGAAGTGCGGCGATGTGTATTTGCTGCATTTCCAGGCCGTTTTTATGTACTTGAAACTCTTGAAATGAGAACTGTGGTAGGAGTGCCTTGGGGGCGGGGGTTAGTGAATGTGGTGGCACATACAAATCAGAACTAGTTTCAGCCTTTCATCTTGGATATTCATTACATTGAGCGATGGGAGGCCTACCTGCAGCCTGTCCAGCTTTCACAAGCTCCAAGTGGACCTCGGTTTACAAATTTGCTGACACTCAGCGTGGGTGGAAAAAAATCAACAAATTACAGACAAGTGGAGAGGTCCGTTCCCTCAGATAAAATCCTACCAGCTGAGACTTACTAGAGGGTTCCATCTGGTAATTCACTATTGACTTCGATTTTGTGTATGTCTTTGAAGGTGTGTACTCCCCAAAATGTTATTACCTACAATAATTATATTTTCAAAAGAAGAAATCACTTTCAATTTTTGGGTAAAAAATATTATCTTTCTTCAAACGGAAAATTCTGTTGGCCCAGGCAGGCCGGCTGGGCTTAGCTTTCCAATGTGGTGTCTTTGTGCCAACCTGCAGTTTGTCATCAGCATTCAGTCCCACGGGCATAATTGTTAGAAAAGGATTTATGTAGGAGAAAACATTACTATTTTCACCATATATAAGGTCGACTCAACAAAAGCAGCATCCCCACTGCACGTAGCCTGCATTGTTGGCATTTTCACTCCTGCCGGTCATTGTGCAGGCTTTGACATAAGATTTTTTGCAACTTCTGGGTGGGAGGGACGTGGCAATATGAAGTCCATGCTAGCCTTTTCTTGCCATGCAGCTTATTTCTAGGAAATGGTGTTCCTGGGGACAATCGATAGGAACTCTCAACCGCTTTCCTTCAAGTTTGTTGCTATGCAGTACACTGTGGCTGTTCCACCTCAAGGCCATGTGGAAGTTCATGTTATATTCACTGAATTGCTTTGCTTACAAACATATGTTTAGCTCTCCTCTCTGCTGGTTCTGACAGGTCTCCAGGGGTGATGCAGACTTTAACAGACTGTAACAAATATTGATGTAAAAAATATAGACAACAAAAATATCGACTCCTATACTAAAACAGGTAAGTACAAAAATATCGACTAAAAATATCGATATAAAAAATTGTGTAAAATATCGAGTTTGATATAATAAAATAATATATATTAAATATAATTTTAACAAAATTAAATTAGTTTAATTTACATTTTAATAAAATATAACTTAATTAAAAAATAAACACACATACACAATAATTTATACATATGTATATTTACTTTAAAACAATAATAAACTATTATTTTTAATTTATGATAAACGTAAATATTATTAATATTAATAATTTGAAATATAAAAAACAAAAATCTATGATAAATGTAATCATTAAACTATTGAAAAATATTTAAACTTAAATTTCACAATACAGTCAGTGCAACAATAGGGAAAGTGTTGGATAGCGGAGTGGTAAAAATAACTGTTCCCACTCCAGGGAGTGCAACAATAGGGTAAGTGTTGGATAGTGGAGAGGTAAAAATTACTATTCCCACTCCAAAGAGTGCAACAATAGGGAATGTGTTGGATAGCGGAGGGGTAACGTTTACTATTCCCACTCCAAAGAGTGCAACAGTAGGGAAATTGTTGGATAGCGGAGGGGTAAAAACTACTATTGCCACTCCCCTGAGTGCAACAGTAAAATACGTTTTGGATAGCGGTGGGGTAAAATTTACTATTCCCGCTCTAGTGATTGCCACAGTAGGGAAAGTGCTGAATAGCGCAAGGGTAAAAATCACTATTCCCACTCCAGTGAGTGCACCAGTAGAGAATGGGTTGGATAGCGGAGTGGTAATAATTACTAATCCAACTCCAGTGAGTGGAACAGTAAAATAAGTGTTGGATAGCGGAGGGGTAAAATTTACTATTCCCACTCCAGTGAGTGCAACAGTAGGGAAAGTGCTGAATAGCGCAAGGGTAAAAATCACTATTCCCACTCCAGTGAGTGCACCAGTAGAGAATGGGTTGGATAGCGGAGTGGTAATAATTACTCTTCCAACTCCAGTGAGTGCAACAGTAGGGAATGTGTTGGATAGCGGAGGGGTAAAAATTACTATTCCCACTCCAGTGAGTGCAACAGTAGGGAACGTGTTGGATAGCGGAGGGGTAAAATATACTATTCCTACTCCAGTGAGGGCAACAGTAGGGAGAGTACTTGATAGTGGAATATTATCAATAAAACTAAACTAATAAACATTAATTTACTACACACACTTTAACACTATAATATCCGCAATACACATCTAAATGAAACTATAAAATAATAAAAACCTAATAAAACTTATTTTTAAACTAAAAACTATTACTATTAACAACTAATTATAAAGTAATAAAAATGTATTTAATACTAACCCTTTATCCCTCTAAAAGTAAAAACTACACACAACAAATAAACAATTACCCAAAATAAATATCAAGTAATAAACATTAATTAACAACTGTGTATTAATTTCTAAACACAAATTACTTCCCACCCTTTGCCCCTATAATCACCACAACACACACCTAACATTAATTACACAATTACCATGATACATTTTTAATTAATTTAATTAATATCAATTAACAAATCATTATTAATAAAAAATAAATAAACTACTTAACACCCTTTACCCCTATAAACCCCAAAACACACACCTAAAATTATTTGCACAATTACCATAATTAATTACCAATTAATTAACAACTTATTATAAAGTAATAAAAATGTATTTAATACCAGCCCTTAATCCCTTTAAAAGTAAAAACAACACACATACAAATAAATACCCAAAATAAATAACAAATAATAGACATTAATTAACAACTATATAATAATTAATTAAACACAAATTACTTCCCACCCTTTACCCCATAAACACCCCACCACACACCTAAAAATAATTACACAATTACCATATTACATTTTTAATTAATATCAATTAACAAATAATTATTAATTACAAATAAATAAACTACTTAACACCCTTTACCCCTATAAACCCCAAAACGCACACCTAAAATTAATGACACAATTACCATAATTAATTACCAATTAATTAACAACTAACTATTAATTCATAAATTACAAATAAATTACTTCCCACCCTTTATACCTATAAACACCTAAACACACACCTAAAAGTAATTACACAATTACTATAATTAATTACCCATTAATTCATTGAAATTAATTAATGTCCAATTTTTAATTCATCAATTAAAAATAAATTACTTCCCATGCTTTACACCTAGAAAACCACAACAGTAGGGAAAGTCCTGGATAGTGAAGGGGTAAAAATCACTATTCCCACTCCAGTGAGTGCAACAGTAGGGAAAGTATTGTATAGCGGAGTGGTAATAATTACTATTCCAACTCCGGTGAGTGCAACTGTAGGGAATGTGTTGGATAACGGAGGGCTACAAATTACTTTTTCCACTCCAGTGAGAGCAACAGTAGGGAAAGGGGTGGATAGCACAGTGGCAAAAAGTATTATTCCCACTCCAATGAGTGCAACAGTAGAGAAAGTGTTGCATAGTGGAGGGGTAAAAATTACTATTGCCACTCCACTGAATACAACAGTAGGATAAGTGTTGGAAAACGGAGGGGTAACAATTTTTTATTCCCTCTCCGGTGAGTGCAACAGTAGGGAAAGTGTTGGATAACGCAGGGGTAAAAATTACTATTCCCACTCCAAAAAATGCAACAGTAGGGAAAGTGTTGGATAGCGGAGGGGTAAACATTTCTATTCCCACTCCAGTGAGTGCAACAGTAGGGAGTGTTGGATAGCAGAGTGGTAATATTTACTATTCCCACTCCAGTGAGTGCAACAGTAGTGAAAGTGCCGGATAGTGGAGGTGTAACATTTACTATTCCCACTCCAAATAGTGCAACAGTAGGGAAACTGTTGGATAGCGGAGGGTAAAAAATGACTATTCCCACTCCAAAGAGTGCAACAGTAAAATGAGTGCTGGATAGCGAAGGGGTAAAAATTAATATTCCCACTCCAGTGAGTGCAACAGTAGGGAAAGGGTTGGATTGTGGAGTGGTAATAATTACTATTGCAAACTCCAGTGAGTGCAACAGTAGGGAAAGGGTTGGATAACGGAGTGATAAAAATTACTATTCCCACTTGACCAAAGTGCTGCAGCCTGGGGCTTCCTCATCCAAGCCCCTATTGCCCTTTAACTAATGTCGTTCTAGGAACTTGGTCCAAGCCTAGCACAGATCCCGGAGGAGGCCTGGGCCATCCTCTCCCAATCAGTGAAAGACACTTCGTGGCTACGGAAGGGGCATGCCTCTGCGCCAACCGTATCCGGGCTTCGCAAGTTGTGCGAGGATGTGGACACAGTTCATTCCGACCCCGTGGGAATGGTTGCCAGAAGTTGTCTGCCACCAACCCCCGGCAGCAGCAGCCTCTAAGTTCTCCTAGTTTTGTTCTGCAGGACCATGGGTTCCCAGCTGAAGGGTGAATCCAATGTCATCTCCTCCACTTGCAATCTGTAAAACATTAGACAAATGGGCCTTGCAGATCATTCAAAGGGGTTACTCCCTCCCTTTCCAATCCCCACCCGCCTTTTTTGTCATCTCAAGAATTGCTGGCGGAGTATCATCTGATCCTACTCCTAGATGAAGTTATAGTACTCCTTGCTAATGGGGCTATAGAAAGGATTCTGATATCAGATGTTAGCAGTGGTTGTTAATAATATTACTTTCTGATACCCAAGAAGTACAAGGGTCTTCGTTCTATTCTAGACATCCGAACCGTCAATTTCTTCCTCAAAAAGGGGAAATTCAAGGTGCTTACTTTGGATCAGATCTTGTCTGCCCTAGACCAAGGAGAGTGACTGGTAACATTGGATTTGCAGGATGCGTATTTTCACGTCCCCATCCTGCCTGCCCACGTGTATTACCTGCGGTTAAAGGTAGACCACAAGCACTTCAAGTTCACGGTGCTACCCTTTGGCCTTACTGGCACCCCTCAGGTGTTCACCAAGATGATGGCAGTAGTCACAGCTCATCTGCACAGGCTAGGGTTGCAGTCTTCCCCTATCTCGAGGACTGCCTCTTGAAGGAAGCATTTCCCCAGAATGTAGTCTTCAACCTCCAGACTATGGCATGCCTCCTGCATTCGCTAGGGCTCACTATAAACGTGCCGAGGTCACACGTGACTCCTTCTCAGGCGTTCCCTTTCATCTGAGCTGTTCTGGACTCAATACAATTTCGGGCATATCCTCATGAGCGGCGAGTCCTGGATATTCAGGTTATGATACCAACATTTCAGCCCTTATCCTGGATTTCGGTGAGAATGATTTTGAGTCTGCTGGTCCTCATGGCCTCATGCATCCTGTTGGTAAATCATACCAGAAGTGTGCAGTATCAGGGGAATCGCTCCCACTTCATCCAGATCTCAGAGGGAATTGCAAAATACCTGCAGTGTTGGCTTACGAACCGCCATTGGATCAAAGGCAGACACCTCTCCTTTCCCGAACCAGACCTGATGGTAGTGACAGATGCATCACTCCTGGGGAGACCATCTTGGAGAGGTGGAGATCAGAGGGCTCTGGTCTGCTGTGGAATCCAGACTCCATACCAATCTGCTGGAGTTCTGGGTGATCCTAGTAGCATTGAAAGCAATTATTCCCTCAGTCAAGGGGAAGTTAGTGCAAGTGTTCAGGGACAACACTACCACCATATGGTACTACAAGAAGGTGGGGTGGGGTCATGGACCCTTTGTCAAGAGGCCCTGTGTCTCCAGACATGGCTGTAATAACAGGGCATAACCCTGGTGGTTCAACACCTGTCAGGTTCTCTGAACGACAGAGCAGATGAACTCAATCGTCGATGCCTAGCAGATCACGACTGGTGTCTCCATTCGGAGGTGGCACAAGGACTCTTTTAAGCAGTGGGGAGAGCCTTGGTTAGATCTATTCGCTTCTGAAGAGAACATGCAATGTCATCAGTATTGCGCGTTGGAGTTTCCAAGGGAGCTGTTGCTCGGAGACGCTTTTCGTATTGAGTGGAGCTCAGGCTTCCTCCACGCTTTTCCACCCATACATCTTCTGCTTATAGTTATCAAGAAGATCAAGAATAACTAGGCCCAGTCATTCTTGTGGCTCCGGGCTGGGCATGGAGAGTTTGGTATCTCAAGCTTCTTCAAATGAGCATTCATCCTCTGAACAGGCTGCACATTCAACAGGATCTTCTGTCGCAGCAGCAGGGGAGGGTGCTCCACCCGAACCTGTCAAACTGTTCACCTCCTTATGTGAACATTGAGTGGTCAGTTGACAGCTTTTGACCTTCCTCCTGAGGTCCGTAAAGTTATTTTGGCAGTCAGGCGGCCCTCCAGCAAAACGGTATATGCCTACCATTGGAAAAAAACTTGCACAGAAAAGTCTATTGACCCTCTTTCTGCCTCTATTTCTGACATTCTTCTCTTCATTCTTACCCTTTCCCAGCTGGACTTGGCTCTGGGCATTCTCAGGAGTTATTTCTCTGCTCTGTCCGCTTTCCTGCAGCTGCCTTACCAACCCTCTTTATTTGAGTCCCCTATTGTTCACAAGTTTCTGAAAGGGCTTTTACATTTGTTTCCCCCTTCTCCGTTCATCGTCCCTCAGTGGGATCTGAACCTGGTTCACACATACCTCATGTGTGCTCCCTTTTGAGCCGCTAGACAATTGTCCACACTGGCTGCTTACCATCAAGACAGCTTTTCCAGTGGCAATAACATCTGCCCAGAGGGTGAGTAACCTTAAGCTTTATCATCCAAGCCACCCTATCTGATGGTGATCCTGGACAAGGTGGTCCCTATCTTATGGTATTCCCAAACAGGGTAGTTCTTTGCACCCACACCTGTTTCCTACCTAAAGGGGTGACCCCATTCCATCTGTCACCCTGCCCACCTTTTATGCTCCTCCGCATCCCTCTAAAGAGGAGGAACGACTACACCATCTGGACCCCAAAAGAGCATTGCCGTTGACTGCATAAAAGAGTTCTGGTGGACGACAAGTTCTTTGTGGACTATATAGGAGCTAAAAAAGGTTTGCCAGTTCAGAAATGGACCATTTTGCACAGATTTGTTCTCTGTATCAAGGTCTTCTATGCTCTGACTAAACAAAAGAGCATCCTGAGGGCTTGCAAGCCCATTTCACCAGAGGAGAAACTGCGACCACTGTGTTAGCTCTTGGGATTCCATTCCTGGACATCTGCTAGGCAGAAACGTGGGCGTCCCTGCACACATTTGCTAAACCCTACTGCCTGGACAATCAGGTCTGCAGGGACCGGTATTTCACCCATTCAGTCCTTCAGGACTGCTTAGTATAGTCAATTTGTCCACAGCCCACCGCCAGGATGGTTTGGCGTATTTATCTATTCCAAGGTAAGGAATCTGCTGCTAGAAGTCTCTATCAGATGAACAAGTTACTTTCCTTCTGTAACGCATTATCTGGTAGAGACAATATTGAGCTGGAGATTTCTTACAGATCCACCCATGCCTCCCCACTCTGCAGACACATTTCTAGGGCTATGGTTGTTACCCTTTCAAGGTCCTAGTTTTGACACACACGCAGTCATTTCAATTAATGGCTCTGCGCTCCTGGCATGGAAAGTTGTAAAAGTAACTAAGGTCTGCGCGCCTGGGTGGCACCTCTATAGGTGACTGCGACATCACTCCCGGCACCAACAATGCTGACTATGCAGCGCAAAACCGAACAAAGCCACCAGACTGCGCCAAGAGTACTACTCACGCAAACATTTCTGGATCGAGTCTGACGCCTCAAAAATTCAAAATAAAGGAATCTGCAGCGAGAAATTTTCTCTACCAGATAATGCACTACTGAAGATAAGTAACTTGTTCAACAGTACAAACAAATGACTTTTCTCCTCTTTCTTCCAAAAGGCAAAGCAATGCAAGATGGCTGTAAACATCCAGTCATTTTGCCAAAGAATATGAGATGGATAGTACGTGCGCCTTTAGGAGCTCTTTGAAAGCCACACAGCAACTACCACACAACATGCCTGAACCAACTCATAAAGCATCTGTAACTATTTTTAGAGAATTGGGTGGAGGGAAGAAGTAAAACTAATGGAGGGTGGGAGAGAGGAATGTAAACAAGCAAAACAGATGGAGGGAGGTTGGGAGTGAAGGATGAATAAAATTGAAAGAGATGGAGGGAGAGCTAAAAGCAAAATGGATAGAGGATGGGACACGGACGGAGGGTGGGAGGGTGGGAGGGAGGAATAAAAGCAATACGGATGGAGATTGAATGGAATAAAACAAATAGTTTCTGAATCACACCACAAGCAGTGGATGGACAGCAGAAGTACTCTAACAAAAAGAAAAGAGTCTAGTCTGTGCTTGGTCCGTGCCCCAAAGAAAGAAAAGGTAGAGAAGCCCAGCAAGTGCTGCAAAGAAGAGTGACAATGATGTTAACAAATGTTAAGCAATGGTGGGCTTCAAGCCCATTCCTCAACACAGAAGTCTGGCAAGCAAGAGCACATGAGCTAGAGCATGCTCATGCAGGTGAGACCTTAAGATTATCCCCAACCATTTACCACCTGCTTCATGCAAGTGGTAGACAGCTGCAGATTTGTTCCCATTTTTTCCTCTTGAAGGAGGGGAAACATGCACAATTTTACCCTGTATTGCTGATTTCACATGTTATTCTCCATTCTGGGGGAAACAACATTGATCCCCGTTATCTTACTTCGCTATACCACCCGTATCAGAAATTCTGGCGCCAGTATCTTCCCGTGGAAATAATGGGGAACTCGGAATGAAGCCCAGAGTAGTCAACCCCCTCTCATCACCAGCAAAGGAAATGGCATGAGAACATAAAAAACAATTGTCAACAAATAAAGGGATGTTCAGAACTAATCAATGGTATCCGCATGACACAAACTACAAAATGTGCTGCTCTCACACTTCCTTATCCATCACACTGCCAAGCTTTGTATCCTATAGCATGATTACTTCACCTCAGTGGTCATCACTCAAGACATGCTCTCAAAGAGACAAGTGTATTGTGTGCTATTGATACGGATCAGCAGGTCAGCGTCCTACATATGGATAGTAAGGAGTATACGGATGCTACAATGCAATTACACTAATTCTTTCTACATGCAGTTCTGCATCCTCATTTTGCATATTGTTTAGGAAAGCCTAAACTCACAGTATTCTTAAAACCCTACCTAAAAGATTTCCCTTAACTTAAAATTATTGTTTCCTTCTCCTTTCTATCAAATGACCCTCTTCTTACTTTCCATCCTCTCCATGCCTCCTCTCTCTGAATATAGCCTACTATAGCCTTATAGCCCGCCGTAGCACACTATACCGTCCATTAAAGATCCTTTTCAGCATTAGAAGTAACCCTGTGCGGGTAACTCCGCTCCGCCAGCAGAGTTTGTGGTGATTTGCCTATTCCGCGCTCCTTGGCGAACACGGAGTAGGCAAACACTCCGCCTCTGTGATGGAACGGAGTTAGCTGCTCCCTCCCAAAGTCTTTAAAAATGTAAAAGAAGCCGCTTCCCTGTTGTCTGCCTCATCCCCTGCCTGGCCACTCTCCGTCCTGCTCCCGCGTCTTTCTGTAATTAACAAACCACTACGTTGTCCGTCTACCGTGTGTATGCACGCACGTCAGACATACAATGTAGTGTTTTTTTAATTACAGAAGGACGCGAGAAGCAAGATGGAGAGTGGCCAGGCAGGGGAGGCGGCAGACCAGTAGCGGCCCTTGGTGGGAGTGCTGCTGGGCGCTGTCGTGGGGCGGAGGGGGAGGGGTAGTAAACTGTGGAATACGGCACACAGAGATAAGTACACAAACAAATAAAAAAAACGACTTTCGTTGTGCGGGCTGTATCGCATTTGGCGATGCAGCATGCGCAGCAAAATTTGTTTTATTTATTTGTTTGTGTACTGACCTCTGTGCGGCCGTATTCCGCAGTTTACTATCCCTGCCCTGCCCTGCCCCATGTGAGTGCCTGGCAGCATTCCCACCACGGGCCGCTACTGCGGCAGGCAACATACAAGTGGCTTCTTTAAAAAAAATTAAATACTTTGGGAAGGAGGAGAGAGCATAGCGGAGTGGAGCGTATTTCCACTTAGTTTTTTTTAAACTCAGTTGAAATACGCATAGAGGCACTACGCCTGCTACGCACAGGGGTAGTTAGAAGCCCTAGCCAAAGCCCTTTACCAAGAGAGCAGGCCTTTAATGGCTAATAGAGCCCGTTACTGGGGCTCTAAGGCTATTAGAATATTACGCCCCTAGTGGGCAGAATGTTCTAACAACTTAAACAAAGGCCTCATAGAGCCCGAGGGAACTGAAATCCCATCGGCTCCGCAAGGCCTTTCTTTACAGCAACAGCTGTGAACAACAGCAATGGAATGTTGCATTTCCAGGCTCCTACCGGCCATTAGAAGCCCGGAGCACTCCATTGTTTTCAGTGGAGCTCCCAAAATTCCAATGTCCAAATATAGCTTTGGAGCCCGAAGAAGCAGGCTCTCCCAGCCACCAAGGGAGCAGGCCTTTAATGGCCAGTAGAGCCAGATATGGAGGGATCTAAGGCTATTAGAACATTACCCCTCTAGAGGGAAGAATGTTCTAATTTGTACAACATAGGCCTCACGGAGCTCATGGGAGTTGAAATCCCATCGGGCTCCATGAGGCCTTTGTCCACAGCAAAGCTGTGAACAGACATTGGAATGTTGATGCTCCGGGCTTCTCTCAGCCATTAGAAGGCTGGACCACTCCATTGTCTTCAATGGTGTGCTCAACACTCTAATGTTTTAATCTAAGTTACATGACTGACAGACTTATTCTCTGTTTCTATATTGTTAATGTATTGAAAATTGGCCTCACCTCATTTCATAAATCACAACTCCTTCTTAGAAACCATATTCTGAAAACTAACAAAGCTCCTCTACCCTATTTATTCACCCTACCAATTACCTGTATTAGTCTAACTACCCTTTTCTAATTATTACACCTAACTCCTAATAATTCTACCACAAGAACTAGAGCAAATTCGTTGAATAGTTTTCTTCAGAGCACAACGCTTATCCCAGAAACCAATAACCGATGGATTTCCCACTGAACTTCTATTCTGGAGGAGTGTGCTACTCACAGAAAAGTGCTTCAGTGCTTCTTTAAGGGTAATACGTTCTCTATAATCACAGTTACGATACAATACAATTAAGTGAGTTAAAACAGAAGAGTGCATCTATTGCATGTAACAGTCAAATAACATCTGACCGTAGCACACAGCAAAAGATCAATATTTGAACAGAGTTTGATCTACCATATTCTTAATATATTTTTTGCAAATAAAATAGCCTTCCAAGTGTTCTACTGTCCAGGCGTGGCTTCTTTTTCTAAAAGTTAACATGTCAGCCACCTCAAGGTGCCTGCCACAGGGTGCAGGGATCAACAGTGCCGTAGGTGACCATAGGTTCCACCTCGCCCCCAACCGGAGGCTGCAGGAGCAAGCGTCCCCTTTGACAGCCAGCTGGAATGCAGGAAATAACCCTAACTCGCTGCACTTTTTAAAAATACTGTTGCTGCTATCTTTTTTACTGGAATTAAAATGTTTTTTAATTCAGCTGCTTACCTGTTTGCATAGCCCACACCCTGGTGGAGCTCCGCCACAGGCATCCCGGTCCGTCACGGCAAGTGCCGATTGAACGGAGAGTGCCGAGGGGGCTAGTGCGGTTTGACACTTCCGGGTGGGGAGGCACTTCCGGTGTGAAGCGTTCTAGTCGCTCGCCGCCTTATACGTTTATACTCAATGCTGAGACGTACGCGCAGCGGACGAGCGCAGCGGGCCCGCCGATTGCGCGCCGAAGGCGCCAAAGGCAAGCCCGTCTACGCCCGTCCACGCCGGGACCGGGCCCAGGGCCACATACCCTGTACAAAATAAGCCAGACAAAAAGAGGGTAAGCTACTCTAATAAAGAGCTACTTTTACTGAGACCAAACCCCTGTTGCCCTTCACAATCGCCACTACTTGAAATCAAACACTGCCCTAACGTTGATCTTTCACACTGTGACAGTATATCTCATCCCCCAATTCCGCCCATTACAGCAGATTATAAAACTTACAAAGCAGGATTAATCAACGCGTGCTCCTTAGTGAAACACAACTCCGAAATGGCGGAAGTCAGAGAATCGCAAAACCTAGATCTCACCTTTATCACTGAGACCTGGGCAGACGAAGCTTCAGATACGGATCTTTTACTAGCAATTCTTGAAGGATATACAATCATTAGGGCAGATAGAAAAGGGAAGCGGGCGGGGGTTTGGCTATTATCGCCAGAAACGCGCTAAAGATGAAGGGCTCAGACCTAGGCAGCAATTCAGATTGCGAAACCTTATCATTTCAAATCAACATTACACACAATTTTACCTTTAACGGCCTTTTGGTCTACAGACCGCCTAAAGCCAAAACTCCCCTGACACTACTACTAAATCCATTTCTAGAATCCAGTGTACGAAACCCAGACTTCACCATTCTGGGGGGTTTTAACCTATACCTAAAAAACAGTGATAACACAGGGACGACATTACTGACAGACACTCTCGCTAACCTAGCCTTGGAACAGTTAGTGAAGAAGGACACTCATAAAGCAGGGTATACTCTTGATGGAATCTTTACCTCCAACAAAAACATTAAGGTAATCGAAAGTCTCCCAGTCCCTTGGTCAGACCATAAAGTCATAACCTTCTCACTAAAGATGGAGAATAATGAAGGGGCATCCTCCCTCCCCCCACTTGTTATACCTACATCATATTTAGATTGGTCAAGGCTAGACTCCCATAACCTAAAAGAACAACTCACTTCTACTATTCCAGATCTAGTACTGGAAAGTAACAGCGCTACTGATCAAATCTCCAACTGGATAACAGCTGCCATTAAAATAGCAGTACCATCCAAAAAAGCCAATTTCAGGGGAAAAAAGCCATCCCAACCTTGGTTCTCTGAGCCTCTTAGGGTTAAAAAACGAAAATGCAGAAAACTTGAAAGGATATGGAGAGTCAGCTACGACCTAGATAGGAAAACCGAATACAAAGCCTCATTTAGTATCTATAAAAAAATGATCTTTACAGCTAAAAGCCATTTCTTTATTCAGAAAATAGAGGAGGCAAAAAACTCCAGTAGAGAACTTTTCTCCACCGTTAAAAAACTATCTAAAATAAAAACTGACAATCAGATGCCTATTAGCACGGACTTTTGTAACACCCTAGGTCAATTTCTTTATTGATAAAGTGACCTCTGTTTATGAATCATTTAAATCTGCTGAATCAAAATCCCCCTTACTCGAAAACACCAAACACAGCAAAGAATTAAACCCTCAAACAAAATCCAAATCATTGTTTCAATTCTGCCCCCCGTGCTAGAACAGGTATACTAGGCAGTTATGACTACGAAATCAGGGGCACTTGTGGACCCATGTCCACCAAAAATATTACAACTTTTTCCTGAGCTCTTTAGCGAACAACTGTTAAGCTTATGGGCTACATAGTGAACTCTGGTCACTACCCTGATCTTTAGAAATCTACATCAGTTTTACCCCGTCTCAAGAAACCCAATCTGGATCCATTAGAATCTGGGAATCACAGACCCATAGCTAGGATATCTTTCGGTGCCAAGGTTCTGGAGAGATTGCCGAATAAACAGCTTGTCCAATTTCTTGCAGATGCAGACATCCTTGACCCTTCCCAGTACGGCTTCCGTGAGGGTCACTGTACAGAAACAGCTTTGATGATGGCAGTGGAAGAACTCGGGAGTGTACTGGATGCCGGTGGGGAAGGCCGCCTTGATCCTGCTGGATCTCTCGGCGGCCTTCGATACGGTAAACCATGCTACACTCCTGGGTCGACTTGCAACAGCTGGGGTCCACCGAGATGCAAGAGAACTGTTGGCATCATACTTGCATAATAGGACCTTCACAGTAGAGCTGGGGAGGCAAAATCGGAATCGTTCAGCTCCCCGTGCGGGGTCCCACAGGGGTCATCATTAAGCCCAACTCTTTTTAATTTATACGTAGCGCCTTTGGCAGGAATTATCAGGGTTTGTGGTTTCCTTCCTGTGTTTTACGCAGACAACACACAAATTGTGGTTTCAATCACAGATGACACTTCAGACACTGCAGACAAGTTTAAAAGTTGTATGAGGCAGGTCAGTCTGTGGATGGAGAGAAAGTGTCTGAAACTAAATGGGGACAAAAGTGAAGTCATGATACTGGGAGCAAACAACGAAGTCTGGTCCCCTGAATGGTGGCCTGCCAATCTCAGTAATTGCCCAACACCTTTTAATAAAGTAAAAAATCTGGGTATGATGCTGGACAACAGACTAACGTTTGAAGCCCAAACCAACAAATGAGTAGCCACTATGTGGTTTATCCTGAAAATGATCAGGAACCTACTGCCCTACATCCCTATGGATTCCCGTAAAACTGTGGTCACGACACTGGCCCTGTCGAGACTTGATTATGGGAATGTGCTATATGCCGGAATGCAGGCCCAGCCCCTAGCTAAACTGCAACGCCTGCAAAATTCAGCAGCTAGGCTGATACTAGACATCCCCAGATCAGAACATATATCACATCACCTGGATACCTTATACTGGCTCCCCTTGGCAAAAGGAATTAAATTTAAAGCCTTATGTTTAACCTACAAAGCGATTCAGGGCTCGGGATCTCTGATCCTTAGAACACGTCTCAAGCCATATGTTCCTCCAAGGGTACTGCGCTCTAGTCAGGCGAAACTGATCCAGATCCCCCACTTCAAACAGACAAGGTGGGGAGGAAGAAGCTTCCTATTGCATGCAGCCATGGACTGGAATCGGCTCCCAATTGCAATTAAAAACAGTACCTCCCTGTTGTCTTTCAGGAATTCTCTAAAAACCTGGCTGTTCAGGTCTGTCTAAATTAGGTTTTCCCATCACCGCACTAGTCTTATGTTTCTCTAGCGCCAAGACGCCCATGGGCATAGGCGCGCCTTACAAAATCATAAATCAAATCAAAATCAAATCAAATCATGACTGGCTAGTTTGGTTTCCGACCGCTAGAATCATAATGCTTTAAAGGTTGGAAAGTAAACCGATGAGCTGATTACGATGCAGCCCGAAGTCTCCGACCGTCGTTTGGAGCCTCTACGGGCCGCATCGTAATTGGCCCCTTGATGTTTAAATAGGTTTGAAAATTCAAAAGAATTTTCCTAAAGTGACTCTTTTCCGCTCAGATTTGTAGGCGTTGTTCTCATTTTTTTGTTTAATTTGCTACATTTCTTTCTCTTTCGTTTAGATAAATTTGTTGAAATAATACTATTGTTGTGCACCTCTGAGTTTCCTCAACAGTCAGGATAAGAATTTGCTCACTATTTTTGTTGACACATTGAGTAGTACATCACTATCAATCACAAGTTAGTTTTATGATTGAATCCAGAATTGCATGAAAGCCTGCTTTGTGTTTTATTTGTCTAGCTGCTGGGGATTCTTTATCAGGATTTGACATATTATTTATTGATTGCACTACTTGAGCATAAGTAGCATTTTGTAGTAAGACTGCATCATTTCAGTTTGTTTCAAGTGACTGTCTGCGGGGTTTTAAGATTTTTCTCCTCCTGCATTAATGAAGTATGAATTGACGGGACAGAGGTTAATTTGTCCTGCATTGGAGAGCATATACACTTATGATTGACTGGAGGGGCTTTTTTAGTCGAGTCAGCGAGCAATTGTTGAATGCAGGTGTTCAGTCGCTCGAAGCAAGAGTCTCTTGCTGCCATGTACTGGGTAAGTGTCGCAGAAGTGCGATTTGCACTTTGTATTTATTCAATTAAAAATCTAAGGCTTTTGTAGTAGTGTCTAGAGTAGTAAATATTTTTTTCCAGATGTATCGACTGATTTCCTCATGGGAGATTTAAGGACTATGTGCTTTGTGTTAGCCAGCATTCACTTTCACTGTAATTTCCTTCCAAATTGGGAGACTTATTTGAGGTAGAAGCAACACGGAAAGAACTGATGCATTGATCAGCTTCATCTGCGTCATGGGCATAGGGGGACATCCTAGTGCCACTTGCTCCATGGTAGATGGTGACTTTCCCCTACTCAGTGGAGGCAGAAGCTGATAATTTTAGTCCCTGAGAAAGTCTTCTTGAAAGAGACAAGTTTTGAAAGTTGAAATCAAGACATTAAATCTCTCATATGTGTTCATGTGTGTGCCCGTGTGCTGATCGTTGTTGTGACTGGTCTTTTGGTTCTTATCTCTGTCGCACCTACCTTGACGGTGAACAGTATGTTTTTGACTGTAATTAATTTTCTTAATTAGAATCTCAGTCTGATGATTGAATGAATGAATAAGTCTCAGCCTCTAATGGATTATTGTACATAGGATGTCTGTGACTTGTCTTGAAGTGTTGCAAGGCTTGGATGGACTAAAGCAGATCACTAGTGCTCCACGTTGGCATGGAGCTCAACCGGTCCCATTGGCAGTGGCAGAATAAAACATTGGAGGATAACCCAGCAAGATAGAATAAGGATGCCCACCATATCCCATTGTGTCTTGTCCCCTACTCCCTGCCTTCGCAAAGCCTCAGTGACCCAGCCTTTTTCACAAGATACATAGACTCACAGGCTTTGGATTTAGAGTACTGTACTATAGGCTGTGTTTCAGGTGAGTCAGAAGTTACAGACAGAACAGTTGTTGACCCATCCTTGGATCACTCTCTTCTAAAGCAATGTGACTTTCTTCCAGTGCTGTATCTATACCCACTTAGTTAAAGCATAAATATCTGAGTAATGCTGCTATCTACTTTAGCAAGGTTAGAACCTAGAGTCAATGCCATATCTTTCTTCCTTCCTCCTGCCACTTTCTCTCGTCCCCTTTCTGTCTCCTACTGCTGGTCATCTTTCGTCTCTTTCTTTTTAGGTCGAGACTGGCGTAGGCTGCGCCCATGCGCAGTCTCGCCAGCGAGACTTAATGTCTCAGAGTAGAGAGGGTAAACCCCGCCCCTCTTCTCCATTGGCTGGCCTCCTAAACGGTGGCCAGCCATTGGAGAAGAGGTCTCTGTGACGTTCTCTTTTCGTTGTAAGCCCTGTCCTTTTCGGATTGAGGGGCGTGTTTTTTCGTTTCTTTCTCTCCTCTCCTCCAGCCAATGGAGAAGAGGGGAGAAAGAAAAACACTCCCCCCAGTCTGAAAATGACGGGGCTTACAGACTCCTGCTGCCCGTCTAAAGAGCCAGCCTTTCATCACAAAAGGAAGCAGCAAGCCTCACTGAGGTGCCTGGCTCCAGCCCCGCCGCAAGCCTCACGTGAGGTGCCTGGCTCCAGCCCCGCCTGTGCCCCTCATCTGAACTTTCTGGGGCTGCCACCGGCTGCGGGCGACTGATTCTGGGTCGGGAAGGAAGGGGAGGGAAAGGGGTGTGGGATGGGGTTCGGTGCGGCGGAGGAAGGCACAGGCGCACACGTGGGGGGCTGGCATGACATGCGGGACCAAAGGGGGGCCCTGGCGGCTCCGCCTCGATATGTCTGATCGCAGCGCTGTGTGAAGTTGAGTGGCGGCATGCAAGGGGTCACTCGGGGGGTGTAGTACAGGCGCTTGCTGCTTCCTCCGCGGCATCCTGGAGAGTTTCCTCAGCACCTCTTCAATCCCTGGTCTTTTCATGCAGGAAGGCGGGGCGTTAAAAATACAAGGAAGGGAGTACTTGGAGTCTCCCGGGCTCAGCGGATGAGGTCCTGGGCGCAGCGGCACCCCCCGGGGGCCTCAGTGGCCGGCCCCCGCTGCGCCTCCGAGGGTTCGAGGCTGTGCTGGGCATGGGCGGGAGCCTCTCATCGTAAGTTCCCGCTGCTGCTGCTGCCCCCTCCGGATGCCACATGCCGCTAGCAGGGGAACAGAGGCTAATGGTGTCAGCGACAGTCTGGATCCATGCCCCTTCTCTTCCAACCCCCTGTGCTCCTCTTCCTCACCCAAGAATCCCTCGCCCCTGACTGCTGACGAGGTGCTTCACTCACAACGTCTCTCCCGGAGATCGAAATGCTGCAACTTTCCACCTCAGTGTTGCACACGCTGTCATGTATGCCAGCATAGAGAATTAAGTGCCAATGCTGAATATCTGCAAACAAGGGCTCAAATTAAGCACTATAGGTCAGCCCCTTAAACTATGAAGTGTCTCAGAAGCAGTGAAGGCGGCTAGGCAGGCAGGCGCATGCTGTGCAGGCTCTCAGTGGTATTTGGAGAGCGGTAACTGCTGCTTAGGAGGCAGACCTCGGGTGAACATGGATGACAGCAATCGGGGCTGAACGTTTAGTAAAATGATAATTATATAGTGCATTGTGCTTTATATATCTACTGCGTAGCCAACGCCCACCCTTGAAATTAGGACTCCATAAATAGAAGTGGTTTTATGTACAGAGCGAAGTAGTGGGCTCAGTGCAGCCCTGCCTTGCATGCAAAGCATACGCACATACACAATATACACAGAAACACAGCCTCATAGATACGCACACATACATTCCCAAAACACAGACATACCTATGCAGGTACATACGGCTGCACAAAACACACAGATAAACACACAAACAACTCTGATGCATGCATAGATATTCCGATATGCGCTAGCGGGATGTCTGAGAACTGCCTGTCTCTGAAGAGCCCTCTCCTGCTTTAAGCTTGTCTCAGGAGGGCACTCCGAAGCCGCGACTCCTCACAGGTGTGAGATGAGGAACCAACGGACACCCCCTCCCGAGAGGTGTCACTGCGCCTGCCCCGGGGGTTTCTCACTGCCCTTGGGACCCTCTCCACGCGGAAGCCCGGATCGGGGCTGCCATCTGCCGCCGCATAGTTGGCACACTCTCGTGCCCAGGGTCCGTTGCTTTCTGCCCTCTCCTAGTGGTGTGTGCGTAAGTTGTGTGTGTCGGCGTGCGTGTAAGCACGAGTCAGTGTGTGCAAAAGTTATGGTGTGTGTGTGTCAGCGAATGTGCAAGTTGTGTGTGCGTGGAAGTAAGAGTGTTTTCATGTGTGTCAGTGTGTGTGCAAGATATGGTGTGTGTATGGCAGCATGTTGTGTGTGGGAGAGTGTCAGCGTGTGAGCAAGTTGTGTGTGAGTGTCAGTGTGTGTTTAAGCACGAGTCAGCGTGTGTGGAAGGTGTGGTGTGTGTGCCAGCCTGCTGCAACCTACTCCATTGCAAATGCAATAGGTCTCGCATTTGCGAGAGATTAAGCTATTGGCATTGTAAATGACAATGCCATTTATTTATCTGTTTTCAAAACCAACACATAAATAAAAAGTTTGTCATTTACAATGGCAATAGATCTAACTTTTGCAAAGGCGAGACCGTTGCATTGTAAATGCTTGTTTCACCTACCTCCCAACTGTGTCATTGCACTCTCTTTCTCATCTGTATATCTCTTCAACAGAAATCCCCCTCTCTCTCCAAAGTATCTCACTCTATTACCTCTCTCTTTATATTTTATCCGTCTCTCTGTATTGCCCTTTTACTCTCTTTCGCTGGTCAACATTTCTCGCTTGTCTTTCACTCTCTAGTCTCTTGTATTTCTCTCGGTATCTCACACACAGTTGTCTCTGTTACTTTTGTTTGCATCACACTCAGTGGTTGGGCTGTTGTGTCCTCTCATTCTCTGAAGATCATCTTTCCGCTGGTTGTCTTTGCCCTTTTGCTTGCTCCTCTTTTTCCCACATGTCTGCTTGCTTTCTTTCTCTCTGCTCTCACTCTCTCTCTGTCGGTCAGATATTTTGTACTCACCTGGATCTTTAATGCTTACTTGTCTCTTCTCCTGTTCTCCTGTGTCTCCTCTCCCTGGTATCTCCCTCTCTTGTCTCTGGTCTCTCTTGCTCTCCTTTCCTCACCTTTCCATTTTTGTCTACACTCTTCTTCCACTCTGCCTCAGCTGCTCTTTGATCCCCATACACACACTCTATAGCCTGCAGCTTTCTCACTCTCTCTCCTCCCTCTAACTCTTGACTGTTTGTAGTGTCCTTTTTCTATTATGGTACTTTCCCTCTCTTTCCCAATGTTCTTTCTCCCCCTCACATGCTCAGTTACAGAGAGAGAGAGACACACGGAGTTCCACATAGCCAAATCGTAAGTTTAACATTGTAATTTGTTTCTTTTTGCTCACCGCCTAGCACATCCCCCAAAGCAGACTGTGGCCAGGCGGCAGCAGTTGTTTTCCTTTATTTTGCCAGATAGCACTGGCATTGCGTGGGTGGTAACAGTTCTTAATTTGTAAAAATACAAGATTTACAGCACCACTTACCACAGAAGGTGGGGTTGTCAGACATGTGGTCTCTCCTTGCGTTCCAGTACCACTCGAAGGTAATGGGACTGGCTTGTGGTCAAATGGCTGGTAACAGAACTGGGGACAGCGCCGCACAGGTGAGGTGGTAACACAAGTTGACTACAGTGCAAAGCTGGTGGTGAACTACACAAGTGAACAGCTGTGACCTGTCCTGCACAGCTGAGCTCAGTCACCACATGGTATCAGGAATACACAGGGCCAGACTCTGCAAAAGGGAGTGAAAATAGGTCCAGTCCACTAAAAAAGTGCCAGTGGGGCCTCTCCTCAGCCACCTACACAAATTAAGTATTGTGCCAGGTAAACAAACTTCCAGGGACAACCCAAGTTCAGCTGAGGACAGAAGATGGTGGCGTGGCACAGGCTTCCAAACTGGAGTCAAATATGCATAGGCGTTACTTTTCCTAAATGAGTTGCTTTGAGGTGTTTCGTCCCAGCTGGAGTTAAATGGAGTTAAAGCTTCTGAACCACACTAGGAATGCTTTTAGACACATATAAAAGTAAAACAGGAAATTATAGCAAGCATTGACAAAGCCAATAAGTCTCGGCAATGTCCGAGCTATTGGCCATGTCAATGTGAATGTATTTTAGCCATGTGGTCCAGCACATCTGCTGTTCAGCATGACTGAAAGTTACTGAAAGCCCAGAATCACAGGATGTTAAGCCAACGACCAGTCTCTTTGCCCCCTATGTTTGAGTTTATTGTCCTGCCCCTCTTAACACAAAAAATCACTATGATGTGGCCTGCTCTGGCCACATCATTGCACTTTTTTTAGTGACTTTCAGCAATGCTGAACAACAGAGGCGGTGCTAGACAACATGGCTAAAAGAAATTCACATTGACAAGTCCAGTAGCTCTGTCATTGTCAAAATCTTTTGGCTTTGTCAATGCTTGTTCAGTGTTGACAAGGTTTTGCTGAACAAATGTGGAAGTGATAGTAAGAAACAGTTGAGGAGCTTTGAAGTGAAGCAAGGATGTGGCGTAACAGCAAGAGCTGCCAACAAGAGGAACTGAGGAACCAGGTTCCAAATTCCGGGTCAGCTGAACTTTTTGTGACACTTGCGTTTCCACCTGCCTATGAAAATTAATGTCTCATTGTGTAATGACGAATGGCAACAAAGAAAATGAGAGTGACGCTGAAGTTTACCAATGGTAGGAGATGGGCGGCCTGTAAGCCTACAGATAGAGCACAACATGTCTCTTCAAGACAGCACATGCGCTGTCTAACCGAGACCTAAAACTTTGCAGTATAAAGAGAGCCATAAAAATAGTGACATAAAATGCAATAATTGCAATGATACAGCATTTCTATATCTTTACAGGTTAGTGATCCATAATGTCCTAGTGCCACTGGAGGCAAGGGTTAGGTGATGCAACCTGTAACTCAAAGACTCAAAACCCTCCTTTCTCCATATAAAATGTACTTTAACTACAGGCTGGTGATGCCTAGGGTGATAGTAACAAACATCTTCATGAACTATCCACCTCTCATTCTTCCTTGCCGAATATTTCATGCAACTGGGTTTGAGATACCACACCAAGGTCTACAACTTCTCGGGCCAACACACTGCACCCCACCTCCTTCTTGAGCGCATAACCATAAAATGAGTGTTCTGTAACCAGTTATTTTAGGCTCCTGAGTGTAAACATTTGAGTAATTGTAATTATTCGCCTCCTCTCTCTTACGTTCCCTGTTCCCTTAACCGTCTCTTCCTTCTTGCACGGCAACCTCAACCATCCATCCTTTAGATGTTAGTAAACTGAGTGCTAATAAATTGTAATATTGTAGCTCTTTGGTTTTTACAGCGCTTTGAAGCAACAAAAAGTGGCATAAAGCCCTATATAAAAATAAGTGTGATACTCCAAATCTAGCATACGTTGTATATAGTATTTTCTGTTTGTTAGAGCTGCATCGTACATCAGGTGTCAGTCATACATCTCATGGCACATAAACAAGCCTCCTGGGCCAAATGTCATGTTAACCCCTTCCGTGCTCCCTCCCTGGTGCTGCGAACGACTGTTGGCCGTCGCAGCCCCGCCCACCCTTTAGAACGCCCGCACCGCGGCGGAATTGCCACCACGGTTAAGGCGTTAATATGACACTGTTTACAAAACAAGAGCAGTGAAGGTGTTCTTTGTAAAATGGCTCTGGCTTCACTACTGTATGCATGCAGGAATATTTAGAATGACAGTAATCTCAAATTACTATATATTGGTAGGCAGAATATCAGGACAGAACTAGGAGCTACTTCCAGCAACTTGGATGTACCAGTAAATAATTATATAGAGATGGGTGAGCTGGAGTTGGCCCAACTTGAGGTCCACTTGGACCCTGGAGCCTGCTTTTATGTGGCTTCTGCCTTCTACCTGCCCTCCGATCTCATGCACCAAGAATTATAAATAAACATGAACCTTTGATGTAAAATAGGAGAGAAAAGAGAGCCCCTTCTGGTGGCCGAATTGCACAATGTAAAATTAGAAAATCCGCGATCAATCATGTCTTGACCATTTAACCAAATTGTCTGATACTAGGTAAATACGTTATTCCCCAGTGCCTTTTTTTTCTTCATTTTTGCATAAGAGAGCACCTTGAAGTATGTGAGTTCAGAATGTGCGCTGTACAAAAGGCATCTCTTATTTGATTTAATAGACTATATTTCATTTCATTTCATTTATAACTTTATTGCGATTTGTATAAAATCACAAAAGTTAAAACACATATACAAAATAGATAATAAGAACAATGACAGGGCTGCACGCACGAGTTAGTTACAATAAAAAGTGCAGTATCTATAGTCTAACACCTTAGTTGAAGATTTAAGTCTTATTATTAATAAATCATTTAAAAAAGCATTAACACGTTCAAAAAGCACAAAAAAAAACATGATTGTAAACCTTTGTTTGGCTCACAGTAATTGCAGAGGGTACATTTAATCAAGGAGGTTAGTACTGGAGGGTGATTCAAAGTTGAGGATGCCTCACTAGAGATGGGCCTTTGCCTCTGCGTCTTCTCTTTCCAGCGAAGCACCCATACCCACCCTAGATACTTTGCTACTGCTACCACAACCGGAACGACCACAGAGGTTTTAAGGATTCGAAGGGCCTCAAGATTAGACCTAGTACCCATATTAGCACAGGTTGGTTTCAGCCACCTCTTTCTTGGTTTACTGTATGCAGTACAAGCAAAGAAAATATGACCTATTGTTTCTATTGCGTCCACGCAAAACGGGCAGTTGCTGGATTGTGTATTGGCCCACATGCTTATAAAATTTTTGGTAGGGAGCGTTCCCACTCTAAACAGGTGGAACAGCTTCCAAACGCGGGTCGATGAAATAATATCCCAATACTCCTCGAGTTTGGGCTCCAGCTTGAAATCCAAAAAGGCACTAGAAAGAGAGGTGCCAGAGGAGGTCTGGATACGTTTCAGGTTGACCAGTGCCCAATAGACAGCTTTAAACTCAGATTTTGAAGGGAATGTACTATCAGCTGGGGATGACCACAAGTGGACCAGACCCATATCTGATAGTATATTATGTACTGTCCTGAACCACCCCAATTTCTTGTTGACATCCAGGTCCTTGACTTCCAGCAAGGCTTTAGCATAATGGCAAAGTTCTGGGGTGACCCATATTCTTCTCCAATAGGCAACCAACCTATAATGTACCACTTCTCTGAAAGTATTGCACCCTAGATCCAAAAACAAGGGGACTAGAGGGGTCGATTGTGGAAGACCAATTACAGTACGTAAAAATTTGTTCTGACCCATGACTAGGCAGTCAACATTTGCATAGCCCCACAGCTCAGCTCCATATACTATTGAAGCACTAATTTTGGATTTATAGAGCAGGAGCACTGGTGCTATGGGTTTGGTGTGGGACTGTCTGTGTTCCTTCAATAAGGCTCCCGCAAGTTGGGCATGCCTAATGCCTAACTGCTTGCTGAGTAACCTGCGGCTTCCAGGTGACCTTCCTGTCTATTAAAATACCCAGGTAAGAGAAAGTATCAGTTTGTTCAAGGATTCCCTCATTCATCCGGACGACACCAACAGTCTTGGAGGAGTTCGTCAGTACCATGTACTTGGTCTTGTCAACATTGACAACAAGATCATGTTCCAGACAAAACTCCTCGAATCTGGTCAGGGCACACTGAAGACCTTGTCTGGTCTTAGAGAGTATGAGGGTGTTGTTCGCGAACATTAATAGTGGTATCTTATTTCCCGCTAATGTTGGAGCATCTGTGGGGAAATCCTTGGAATAATTTACCACCCCGTTTATATATATGGAGAAGAGGGTGGGATCAAGAACACACCCTTGTCTCACCCCCCTGTCAACCGGGAATTTTTGTGTGGTGTTACCCCTTTTATCCCATCTAACCTGGGCAAAATTGTCAGTGTATAATTTCACCACAAAAGCCAACAGGTCAGCCGGAATGCCCAGTTTTTGTAGTGTACTCCACATCTTGTTGCGTGGGACCAAGTTAAACGCAGACTTAAGGTCCACAAACGCTGCATAGATGGTACCCCTCCCTATGGTCACAGTGCGCCAGTATAACAGAATGAACCTCATAACCTGGTCCACAGTGCTTATGCATTGCTGGAACCCTGCCTGAAGATTCGAGAGAATGGCAAATTCCTCAAGCCAGGCCTGGATTCTGCACAGCACCACCCTTGCAATGACTTTTTGCATACAATCTATTAGGCTGATGGGCCTATAATTAGCCGGTAACGATCTATCTCCTTTTTTATAGATGGGCAAAATCACTGCTCCTGCCCAGGTACAGGGTAGGCGATCTCCTTTAACAATGGCATTAGCTAAGAGCTGGATGTATTCAGCCCATAATCCTGTATCTTGGTGGAACAGGTCAGCGGGGATGCAATCAAGCCCCGGCGCCCTACCCTTGGGGACCCGGAGCAAGGCGTTTTCAACTTCCAGCTTTGTAATCTGAAGAACAGGGCTTTCTGTTGGCATTCCCATGAAGACGCTGGTTACCGAATCACTGGTGAATTGACCTCCGAAATAGGAGACCCACTGCTGCAGCTCCACATGGTTTGATGGTACATTGGCCGGAACGCCATTGCCCCACTTCACCAGGTGCCAGAACGTGGTCATGTCTCTCCTGGTACTTGCCTCCAGCAGGGCTGCCCAATGCTCCTCATCCCAATCCCTTTTGGCTGCTACTTGCGCAGCCTTATAAGAATACCTACTTTTATTTATTAATGCCCTATCTTTAGACCTTTTAGCCGCTGCTAAAAATCTATAGGCTGTTCGACAGGATAAATTGTACCATTCAACTGCTTTAGATCGTGCCGGTCTGTTAGATATTTTATTTTTGGTAATAAAATACATTTTAAGATCGTTAAAAAGGTGCTCATGGACATCCACTGCTCTATCGCTCTGTGCATCTTGTGCTGCCTCTGCCTGAAGAGTTGTTACGGAACTAGATGCCAACATATTCATGTGGGTCACACTCTTGGCATTGCACGCCACCTTGGACCATTTGAGGCGACGAGTATCATTAGTCACGTGAGCCTCTACGTGATCTGGGCTACCTATCATACCCTCTGCTTGCGTGGAGTATAGTGACGTAAAGAAAGAAGCAAGGGATTGTGATCACTTTCGATACGGACGGTTACCTCCATTTCCATTAGGCGCGGCCAGAGTTCTTTGCTAAGCAAAAAGAAGTCTATACGACTTGCAGGTTGCCCACTTACAAAAGTTGCCAACCCTGTTTTATCAGAATTAGTACGCCCATTTGCTGCTCTCACCCCATGTTCCATACAGAGAATATTCAGTTGTAATGCAGCACTGGACCATTTTGTAATAACAGGGAGGTCGAGTGTGGGAATAGACCACAATTCATCCTCTTCTGCACTGAGGTACATATCATAGATATCAAGAGGTTCAAATGTACAATTGAAATCTCCGGCTATGAGGACCGGGTCTTTCCCTTGGTTTTTGGTCAAAAAAGAATCTAAAATGGCAACAGTTTCCGAAACTTTCCCACCCTGGTTTCCCCTGGAATAGACATTGATGAGTAACATACCTGGGAGACTTCCCTTAAATAGCTTAATAATGAGGATGTCCCTAGATTCAATATAGATCTCCTCCAGCTTGAATTGGAGGGACTGCCTTACCCATATTGCCAATCCCCCTTTAGGCCAACCTCGCTTTCCCTGTTCAGCAGATTTTGAAAAATGTAAATAGCCTGGACGAAAAACTTTCTCCATGGCCAAGGTCTCCTGCATAAAAACAATGTCCTGCGCTTCTATAAATGCGGACCATTCGCTAGAGGCCGTTTTACTCACTAGGGGCCATATGTATCATTGAAATTCGCATTCGCAAAGGCTGAAATTCGCAGAATTTCGGCCTTTGCAAACGCGAATTCTCAATATGGTATGTATTAAACAAATGTGGTTCAAAATAAGGAATCGCACAATTTGCTATTCCTTATTTTGCGATTGCATGTAAGGAATCGCAAAATTTGCGATTCCTTAAATGCAACGTATGTAGCAAAATAATATTGCTAATTGTCCCTAAGGAATCGCAAATTACCACCAACTTCAAGTTGGTTGTAAGTTGCGAATTCCTTTTAAAAAGCATTTTATTTAAAAACAAAAGGTGCCATGTGACGCTCATACATGCCCTTAGGGCATGTATGTGCGCCATATGCGCACACATGTCATTTTCAGGGGTGCAGCAGGGTTTCCTTTGGACACCCCTGCACCCTTGAAAATATTATCAATTTGCGATTAGCTAATTGCTAATCGCACATTTCCCCTTCATTCCTATGGGCCTCCTGGCCCATAGAAATGAATGGGAAATTATTCCTTAATTGCGATTAGCAATTTGCTAATCGCAATTAAGGAATTTTAAGAAATCGCTAAAAAGAAGCTGATTTCTACATACATACCATTTTGCGATTCCTAAATAGCGATTCCTTAAAAATCGCTATTTAGGAATCGCAAAAGGGAATGTTGATACATATGGCCCTAGGCCCGCTATATTCCGGACGCAACTGGATGAGAATAGAAAAGGCTACAGGATGGTTGAACAGTGAGGGTACAACGCAGTAAAATTTACCATGCAGGTGATCAGTAGTAGGGACAAGCACATGTTGGCAATAATATTATACAAAAATATTTGTGAGCTGAGCAAGCGTAGGAAGAGTTTAAGTTGGTTGAATTTAAAGTAGAAAAGGGAGGAATTTTAATTCAATATAGGATAAACAACACATCTTTGAAGGCAAAATTATAAATATGGAGTGAGAAAGGAGACAGTGAAGGTGAGAAGAGAGTCAAAAGGCCAGGCACACCAAGAATTAAGAACAGAGAGCCAGGAATTGTACTAAGATATTGCGACTAGGGGCCTAATTTAGAGTTCGGTGGACGGGTTGCTCCATTACAAATATTACGGATATCCCGTCCACCATATTACAAGTCCCATTGGATATAATGCACTTGATATACTGCAGACAGAATATCCGTCACGTTTGTAACGGAATAACCCGTCAGCATAACTCTAAATCAGCCCATTAGTCTTGGGATTACATGGCCAGGTGCAAATGTTTCTTAAGAAGAATGTTTTTACAAAGGGATTCAAAACTTTGAGAAGAAAGGAACATTGATATAAAGAGTGAGGTTATTAAAATTCTCAGTACTTTGACGGAGAATGATCTGCAAAGCATGGCCTGCTTTAAAACAGGTAGTGGAGAGAGAGAGCTCGTGTTTTTGTACCAAAGGGAGTAAGAAACATCGGCTGGATATTGTTCTTGGGAGGATTAAGATTGCCCGATATAAAATCCTATATAACATTTTGGAGTCCCATTTACTGATTTGTATGTTGTAGTTCTATCTGTTCCTCTTTGCACACTGTGGTTTTATTTCTCATTGGTTTGTCACTGCAGGGTCTCAGCGCTATGTGGTTATGCGGGTGTCTGAAGCTCATCAGTTAAAAGATGGAAGTCACAAAACTGCTTCTGACCCAGACTTTGGAATGACAGTTAAAGACTTACCTCAGTAAGTGCCAATAAAAATTATAAATTTAGGAAATGTCTTTTTCTAAAGATGTTGAGACTCATTCATCAGAATTATTAACTCATCTATTGACTCATTGTTCATGAGTTAATTGTTACTAACACCTTTATTCCTTTTGGCTTAGGAAGAAATATTGTAATATGCCTCCATATTAAAATCCTTCCCTCATATGAATTCCTAGAGAAAAAAAAAATTGCTTTGCAGTTCCAGAAGGATTATAGGACAAAATGCCTGTGTCTTCAGGCACATAGTCACCCGATCTTTTACAGACTAGCGTCTATAGAGTAATGTTGTATTACTAACCTTTAGTGTGCTTTACTCCTCCTCCTGAAACAAGGATGGTGAAAAAGAGTAACAGGGAGAATCGAAAGGAGTGGTCATGCCAAAGGGAGTAAGAGAGTTGCTTTTGGGTTGAGTGGCTTCCTAAAAGTAGCAGTATCTGACCGGACGCAGCAGAGTTTGTTACGATTGTTACTGTTATGAGTAATGAAAGTGATGGAGGTAATGGAAAGCAGCAGAAGGCAGGAAGGAGCATCAGAGAGAAGAGGGTTAACATTGGGTTGAGGGTTAATAGTGGAATGCATCAGGGCCTAACAAAGAGTTAAAGATCATAGAGCACTAGTGGAGAGATACTGGGATAAACCCTAGAGGGCGCTTGGGAAGCAGTGGCACCCTCTGCAACAGTGTCTGTGGTCAGAACCACATACAGCCTTTCCCTATTGGTTGCATTTATTTGTGTACCTTCAGATGAAAAGGGAGTCGAATGGAGGAATAGCTGGAAGATTGCTCCTTTCTCTTGGTGCTCTTACTTTGAAAAGTACAGAGGCATCAGGGTTCATGGATGAGACTTCCACAGAATGTTTGAAGCCTAACACTTTCCTATCCATGTGTGACAAACTTGGTTTCTAGGCAAAAGTCTGCGTCATAAGCTGCCTAGCTGCATTCTCCAGAGGGCCCTACGTGCATTCAGCTCAGTTAGGGCTAGAGCGCAGTGACACCTGGAGTTTATTTTCAGGACACATTTAGGATAGACGTGGAGATTCTTGTCTGTTTCTCTATAGAACCTCTGGAAAAACAGCAATAAGTCACATTTGTAGGATCTGGACCTTGCGAGTAGAGCTTTTCAGTACAACCCAATACAAGTTAAAAAAGCCTTATTGGCTTGATGAGTCTATCCAAAGTGAGTACTTGGTGTCCTTAGGTTTTATATAAATGAGAGGTTTGTGTATTGCCTTTCCAAGTGTTTTCCTGGTAAATACGTTTTTCCTACACGTCACACCAGTTCTCTATTGAAACCTGCAAAGCTACCCTTTTCTACCTGACATATACTGCCCTATTCCAAGTGTACTAGTTCATCATCTACATACTCACAAATCTCTATATAGCTAGGACTCCAAGCCCTCAGGCCTCACTCGCACCAAGCTTTATTCATCTGGTGTCCCATTACTTCTTTGTGCATTGTCTTAATTTGCCACTGAATCTTTCTAGGCCCGTCTTCAATAGCATAGGGTGCGTGTGGAGTACAGACATGCATTGGGCGCCACATGATAGCAGAGAGTGGCAGTAGGCGTTTTTCCAGGGATTTGAGGATCAAGGGAGGTTATTTGGTTAGCTGATGGGAAGTGTTCTCTTGTCATGGGGAAGTGGATGTACCAGGGAAGGGTATGAAGGAGGAGTCTGCTTAGTTACTTGAAGGGGGCACACGTCCATGCCATCTGGAAAGGGCACTGAAACCACCACAGGGCTGGCTTTAAAAAAATCCACCTCTAGTTAAATGGATCGACACAACATGAGAGGGTAATAGACGGGAGTCTCCTGTGGACCACAGAATGTGAACGTGATATACAAAAATCTAACAGCATGTTCTGTTTCCCTCAATATCTAACTAGTACTGGTCCACTATTAGACAGGTGGCTTTGCTTTGTGAATAAGAGTCAAATGAGCTAGTTAGTCCAAGTAAATACGACATCATATTGTGAATGTAAGTGGTAAGATGCAGCTGTGGAAATAAATCTGTCTAATAGTGGACAATTGTTAGGCATAGATGTTGAAGTTGGAACATAGGAATGAGGTTGCAAGCCTATACAGGGCCACTGGAATTATGCGTCAGTTGTGCAGCACGGCACCTCTTTCCGTTTAAAAGCAACTCCGTAGCACACTATAATACATTTTAAATGTAATATATAGTGTGCCACTGTTGGAGGCTGGCTTAGTAAATGTCCCTATAATTAAAAACATGGGACCATGAAAAGAGGTGCCAGACTCTGTGACCAATTGAAATAACTGCATGTTTTGAGAATAGTTATCAATGATGTGACCATACATTTGTGATAATTGCGAAAATAAAATATGATCAAGGAGTTATTCGATCCACCTAGTTTGAATTACATTTAAGTAAATAAGATTTTTGTTTCCTGATGCAAACAAAAGCCCTTGCCCCATTCCCTCAAATTGGGATGTGCATGCTCTGTTGGAATCATTGCCACATCATTAAATGGATAATTACAGTCAGCATCTGAAAGAAGCCCACTTAGTCTACCTAAAAGAGTCTGGCGCTTCCCATTGCAGTATGTGTGCAGCATTTCAACAGTGTTTGTTTAGTCAGAAGTAGAAATGTATTTTGTTAAAATATGCAAATGATGCGGCATGTGATGCATAATGTGGCAAATTCATATTCACATAGAAAATGTCATGGGCACATAATCAAGATTTAGATTAGCCCTTCCTATTGGCGCATCCCTATTTCGTGGAGCACAGTGGCTAGTTTAGGGTGGTGAGAAGGTTATCAGTGTTGAGCTATTCCACTGAGTGATCATTCCCTAGGGCTATGTGGATGATCCATAATTTGACAGTTGATAGAAACACAAATGGAATTGTCTCCTGAGGATAATTGACCCAAGCAGATAAATCAAATGTTGCCTCACAGAAAAAAGAAGGCCCTCTAAAGTGACACAGTTTACTGCTGGGTGGTCGTGACTCTCAGCACTGCTGAGAGTCTGCCGCCTCTCTGTTTCTCTCTCTGAGACAAAGTCCTTCATGCATCAATGACTACCAGGTCTGGTTCTCCGCACCAGGTTCGACCAGTTTACAGCTTCCCTACTGCAAAATATCCACTACTTAAGAACACAAACCAAGCAAACATGTATCTTTTCAAAGGAGAGGTACATTTCCAATTACAAGAAGTTCCTAGCCCTTCACATAAAATCCCACTCAACGTCTCCTCATATTTTGTCTCTTCACGTCTCAATGAATTCTTGTATATGTAGCCAATGTCAGGCTCCATTTCTGTACACTAGCATTTATGACCAACCAAGTCAGCACTTGGTAATCTAGTAAGACCATTTTACTTTTATTCACACCTTTGCAGTCTTTGCACAGACAATGAGAACATGTCATTAAGTATTTCTGTGCCCTCTCACCAGAGAATTATGCTCACATTTCGGTGCCAGGTTTTTAGATTTCTTTTTGTGTTCAGCATTCATTTAAGAATTTGGAACGGATATGTAAGACAAGCCATCTGAAAATAACTCATAATACAGCAGTTCAGTTTCGATACAGCAATGAGTGTGTTTACTGCGTCTTCAGTGTTTTGATTTTTTAAAACAACGTTTGGCAAAGTCAATAACTTGGCACTCATAAAAGTGAGATTTATTGGCTTTGCCAATGCTTGTTTATGCATGACAGTGCTAAAATTGTAGATTCCATCAAAATTAATGGGTTCCCTGTATTACAATAGATCATTTTTAAAGCAGTTACATTCTAGCAACTGCTCCTAGCTCACACCATATCGATTGCTGCCTCTCTAAGTTGATGGGGAGTCTGCTTTATTGTGCTGCAGATTTACTTGTAGCGCATACCATACTAGATCTGATGTTAGTTCACCTGTTCTTAAAGTTCTTTGGAACAAAAACAAGCAAGCTGGCACTCTTTAAACAGAAACTTTACAAAAAGCTAACAATGGGTCATCTGTGACAAAGTTATGCAGATATTCCATCACCGCTGTTGGGCACAGAAAGATCTTTGCACAATGGCTGAAAGTGTAAAACATATTCTGGCACATGCATCAACGTAGGTTTTTGCGATTCGTAAATAGCGATTTTTAAGGAATCGCTATTTAGGAATCGCATAAGCCTATGCATGTAGGAATCGCTATAAAAATAGCGATTCCTAAACATTCCCTAATTGCTGCTCGCAAATTGCCTCCAGGCCCATAGGAATGAATTGGAGATTGCATGAGCAATTTGTGAGTACCAGTAGGTACTCACAAATTGCTCATGCAATTGCAAGGGTGTCAAAATGACACCCTGTTGCACCCCTGAAATTGATCTCTGCACATATGTTGCACACACACATGCCCTAAGGGCATGTGTGCGCGCAACATGAAACTTTGAAAAATGCACATAAGTGCATTTTTAACAGTTTTTGCAAATTACCATGAAGTTCAACTTCATGGTAATTTGCTACTCCTATTAGCGAATCGCAAATTTTTTAACTTTCATGCATTGCATTTAAGGAATCTCAATTTGGGATTCCTAAAATGCAATAGCAATTTGAGGAATCGCAATTTAGAGATTCCTTAAATTGCGATTTTTGCATTTGGGATGATGCATCTCAAATGCAAATATACCGGTGGCAAAGGGGCGGATTCTGAGAATCTGTCCGTTTGCGACTGTTTTTTTGGTTTGATGCATGGGGCCCAATATACTTTTGATGAATTAGCCAGAAATATCTCTCAATGTATTTTCCTAAGGCCCCTTGATCCAAAAGGTGAGCATAATATTGCCACAGGCCAAGATAATGGCCTTACCAGCGGTATTTATAGATCTGCCTCCCCTATGAGAGTAACCAAGCAGGTGATTGACATGCCAGCTGAACCTTATTTCCATGGCTTAAGGCAGTATCATGCATTACAATTATAATTAGTGAACTTGGTAGCTAGGCTCCAGATTTCTTTAATTCTGTCTCCTGATAATGCTCCTGCAGACTAGCAATATGACTCCTATGAATGGACCTTTTAAAAATCACTAAGTGGTTTTACTAGTAGAGCACAGTAGTCTTCCACTGCCCACTGATAGGTCCTCAGTCATCTTTGAGATGCTACAACATTGTGGTTCATTCAAACCTCTCTTCCCTTTGGTCAACTCAAGGAACAATATCACATCTGACATAAGAAACATAAACTGTCACACAGCAAGACAAGAGTGGACTAAAGCTAAATTCCATTATTGTACGTGCTGAGAGGAAGAAGTACGCCTCAGCTCTGCCTTCATGTTCACCAAAAAGACAAGCAGGAGGATGGACAGTGCTGGGCAGAATTGTTTTTTTACATGACTACCATAACCATGAAGACTCAGCAACTCCTCCAAATTAGGCCTTTCGTTAGATCCTTGTAGAAGTTTTGTGGAGAGCTGCATGTATAATTGTCTCAAAAATCAGAAAAGACTTTCTAGAGTTATGTAATGAGGGACTCTTGGACATGTAATTGCTAAGGTTGGATCAGAAATTTCCAACAAGGAAGCCCAGTGCTACTGATCCAGAATCTCAAGCACACAATCCTCCTAACAGGCCTGATACCGATGCATAACATACACCTTGCTCTGGGATGTGAGGCTCATCCAGTGAGTGAGATAGTACTCCAAGATTTGGAAGTCAGACAGCATTATGTTGTGGGACCCACACCACTTGAGGGAAACCAACTTTGACACTTGCATCCTTGAACTTTAGGTTTTGGAGATTGTGCTCCAAGATTTAAGATTTACAGTTAGTCAATGCCTAACTGTCCTGCACACGGTGACACACCTATTGAGTGAGACTGTGCTCCAAAGCGTGATCCTCGCACCTGGCAGAGGAACTGTGCATCTAGGTGTGAGGCTCACAGCAAATGAGCAGGCTGTGCAGCAAGAAGTGAGACTTTCAAACAGTGAGTAAAACTATTTTACAAAAAGTGAAACTGGCACCCCATGATTGATCCTGTGCTTCAACACTAGAAACTCGCACCCAATGACAAATGCTGAGCCAAAAGGTTTGAGATTTGCAAACAGTGAGAGAAACTATACTACAAGGTTAGCGATTCAAACCTAAAGTGAGAGACTGTGCACCATGGTATAAGACTCACACTCAATGACAGAAACTTGCACCTTGGTGTGCAACTCACACCCAGTGTGTGAGATTTCACTGCAGGATGTGGAGCTAGAACCAAGTGAGTGAGACTGTTCACCAAGTTGTGGAACTTGCATAAAATTAGTAAATCTGTACTCCAAGAAGTGAGATTAAAAAAACAGTTCTGCTCCGGGAAGCGGGTCTTACACACAGTAAGTGAGACAGAGTTCCAGAGCATGACACTTTGAAATACTGACTGTTATTTACTCATTTGCTGTGTCCCTTATTTACTGCTTTACTCTCTCCTGATTGTGTGCTTCCCTTTAGTGTGTGTTGTTTTGCTTTGTGCTGTCATGCCCATCAGACTCTTCTCTGTGTGTTCCTGCTCCACTAGCGAAGTTTCTGTCTGGTGGACTTTCTGTATGCAGAACTGAAGCTCTGAAAACGACACCCAATGATGAATGTAACAGATATAAATTCATATAAAACGTTTCCTCTTTTATCATTTGTCTTTGACAGATCAGTACTCTTGCTGCTGAAAAACCCAACATTTGTCTTCCTATGCCTAGCTGGTGCAACTGAAGCAACACTCATTGCTGGAATGTCAACATTCGGACCCAAGATTCTTGAATCACAGTTTAGCCTAAGTGCCTCAGAAGCGGCTACAATATTTGGTGAGTGATGGAATCATGGTTCTGTCAATTAAATTAACTTTGAACATGAGGTTTATTTCTGATGAATACATCTACCTGTCGATTCCTCCACTTTGGAATATCCCAATGCGCCAGCATTCCACAGAAAGTTTTGTTTACAGCTCTCCCATGTCAATGAGGACGTCATAATGCCACGGCTCCACAAGCTTCCCTGCGTAATGTCTTCGGATGTTGCAATTAATTTTCCAGAAAATGGCAACGTTGTTGCAAAGGAAGAATCACCTACGAGTAATTCTGGATTGCAGCCTTGCACGGAATGTGAGGGTCAAATGTCAATCACAGACCCTCACGATGACTGTCTTTGGTGCTTAAGATGACTCCCTGAAGTTGGTATCCCTGAGTTTAAAGGCTCTTGAAGACCGAGGTGAGATGTCTCTGAGTACATCTCTGGAGATGTAGTCAGAGACATCGCCACTGCCAATGTCCCTCTCGAGTCCAAGGGCCTTGACTCCACCTAGACGCTCTGATTCGGAGACTGTTCCTGATCCAGTTTTGTTGCTGCCTATGTCTCCTATATATGAGCATGAGTATCCATTGTTTTCAGCTTCGAGGTCTGACCCTTCAAGTCTTCTGAATGCTATGTATAGCATTTTCAGTAGAGTGATGGCTCCATCTGGTGCGCCTGCGGGCCCCATGGGTGCGCTATTTTACTCTTTAGGTGGTTTTCCGGCACACTATCAACAGGCTCCGTTCCTACCATTTATGCTGATGGCCCAAGTGTGCTGGCCTCCTCCGACGCCAAGAAGGGCTATGCCCAGCCGCGATCGGTAGTAGGAGTTTCTGCAGGGCGGTGATTTGGGGAGGGGGAGGGGCAGGGTAGGGGGTAGTAATGTATGGATTACGGAGTTCAACAGGTAAGTAAACTTAAAAATAAATAAAACTAATTTCGTTGCGCGCACTGCATCGCATTTGGTGATGCAGTGCACGCAACGAAATTTGTTTTATTTATTTATAGGTTTACTTACCTGTTAAACTCCATAATCCATACATTACTACCGCCCACCCTGCCCCTCCCCCTCCCCACGTCACCGCCCTGCAGGAACTCCTACTACCAACCGCGGCTGGTTATGCCATTACCAGTGGAAGAGGCTCATTGAGAGTCTCCAGCTCTGGTTGAGCCTCCGGCATGCCGCTCCACTCTGGTGACACTGACATCTGCTGATCAGGTGGCTGTGTCCCCGGCGCCATTGCTGACTTCGCCAGTATTACCTTCAACAACGCCTACAGTCAAACATAGGCCTCTGAGAGAGGCCCAGAGGCTTTTTGAGGAGGAGCAGTATTTTTATGATAACTTAGCTATGTAAGGGGGTGAAATAGTATTTGTAGATCCGGAGTTTGAAGGCCTGGAGTTGCAAGTGGTTTGCACACCTCCCCAAAATAGGAGTTGATGTCTCCAAAAGGGACTCCACCACCTGAAGTCACAACATATCACTCTGTGACTAAATGGGCAGCCGAGATGCTGGAGTTGGTGCACAGACATAATATCGACTCCAAAATATCGTCTGGACAGAATATCGAGTTTTAAATATCGTTTGGAGAAAATATCGACAGGACAGAATATCAACAGCCAAAATATCGTTTTTAAGGTAAGTGAAGTAATATCGACTGTAAATAATATCGAAAGTGAAAATATCCAAGTATATAATGTAGATAGTAAAAAATATCGTTTTTTAAATAATATGTAATTATAGTGTTTTTATGTTATAATATGTGTGAAAAGTGTCATTTTATGTTATAATTATTTTTAATTAATGATTTTTTTTTTAATTATTGTGTAATTGTATTCTGTAACGGGTTGTGGGTTTATAGGGGAATAGGGTGGGAAGTAATTTAATTATAATTAATTAAATATGTAAATTTATTAATTGGTAGTAATAATTAATTAATTGGTAATTAAATAATATATGTTAATTATTTAAAATTTAATTCGTAATTAATTTTATTTAATTTATTAATTGCTAATTATGTAAATTAAAATAATGTATTTCCTGTAGCGGGTTGTGGGTTTATAGGGGAATAGGGTGGGAAGTAATTTAATTATTATTTATTAAATATGTAAATGTATTAATTGGTAGTAATATTTAATTAATTGGTAATTAAATAATATTTGTTAATTATTTAAAATTTAATTGTTAATTAATTTAATTTAATTTATTAATTGCTAATTATGTAAATTAAAATAATGTATTTCCTGTAGCGGGTTGTGGGTTTATAGGGGAATTGTGTGGGAAGTAATTTAATTATTATTTATTAAATATGTAAATGTATTAATTGGTAGTAATATTTAATTAATTGGTAATTAAATAATATTTGTTAATTATTTAAAATGTAATTGGTAATTAATTTAATTTAATTGATTAATTGCTAATTATGTTAAATTAAAGGGGTGTTTTTAGGGTTCAGGGTCAGTTTTTAGTTTTTGGGTAAAGGGGTATTTTTAGGGTTCAGGGTCAGTTTTTAGTTTTTGGGTAAAGGGGTATTTTTAGGGTTCAGGGTCAGTTTTTAGTTTTTGGGTAAAAAGGTATTTTTAGGGTTCAGGGTCAGTTTTTAGTTTTTGGGTAAAGGGGTATTTTTAGGGTTCAGGGTCAGTTTTGGGTTTTTGGGTAAAGGGTTTTTTTAGGGTTCAGGGTCAGTTTTGGGTTTTTGGGGTACAGGGGTACAGTGTAAAAATAAAGTAAAATTAAATTTACATTAATTTAATTTAATGAAATTAAATTAAATTAAATTATATTTAAATAATTTAAATTAAATAAATTATTATATACTTACCAATACTTACGTTGTAATGGTAGTGCGTTGTAAAAGTTGCGTTGTAACGAGATATATCCACTGTTGCACTCTTTGCAGTGGGAATAGTAATTTTTACTCTTTTGTATTTGTACGTTAATAATATTGGTTATTATTTAATAAAATTTTGTTACTATATATATATATGTTTTAAGAAATATGATTACATTTTTTTTTTTTTACTTTCATTAATTATTTAGTTATTAAAAGTTATTTTAAGTATTGTTAATTATATTTTAGTAATTAATTTTTTATATTAATGTAATTAAACATTGTTTTTATTAAAGTCGATATTTTTTACAACTATATTTTTGTAAATGATATTTTGTACTCGATATTTTTGTACTTACCTGTTTGTAGATACAAACTCGATATTTTGGTTGTAGATATTTTTTCCTCGATATTTTGGGTAGTCGATATTTTGGTAGTCGATATTATTTCAGTGATCCGCTGGAGTTACCTTTACCTTCTACCAGACTTAAAAGACATTTGCTTACAGAGGTATTGCATTCTTCATCTTCCTCTACAGAGCCCTTGCTGATTTTCAATTAAGCTCTCGATGAGCCGGTTCTTAAAATCAGGCAAAAACCAGTGCCATCAGCTGCAATTTCTAGGTGTTTTTCAAAAAGGTATAAGCCTGCTCCTGTTGATCTGCCATTCTTGTCTTCTCATGCTGGGATCATTTCCAACGACTCTTGCAACTAAGGAGTCCAAGAGAAGGGAGCAGTCTTCAAAGAAAGTGTTTTCTTCTGGTGGCATGGCTTTGATGTCAACTAATGCAACCTGTTTGTTGGGGCGATACATCCATGCGTTAATGGAATCAGCCAATACAGTGGTCCCTGAGTTGCCTGATGATGTTCAGGGACATTTTTCAGAGTTACTGAACGGCAGTCAAGTGGCTGCCCATGAAGTCATTCAGTCGGGTTTGGATGCCACTGATTCAGTCGCCAGGGTGATGGAATCTTTAGTTGTTACAAGGAGACACGCTTGGTTAAGCAGGTATGGCTTATTGCCGATGTGCAAGCAGCTTTGATGGTGTTGCCATTCAATGGTTCAAGGCTGTTTGGCGCCAAGGCAGATTCTGCATTGGAGAGATTCAAGGACAGCAAAGCAACGGCAAGATCTTTAGGCCTTCAGTCGCAGTCTAAAGATTATATGCAATTTTGTAAGTTCTGGGGGGGTTAGCCGGGAACTTCTCCTTTCGAGGCAGAAGCCAAAATCAGTCATAGCAGCAGCAGCAGCAGCAGTCATCCAATCCACTCTGCAGCAGTTATAGTAGGAGGGGTAGAGGCAGGAGACATGTAGTTGCCCATCAGCCTTCTTCCTCTCCTCCCTGGCCAGCGTCACATGAAAGCAGCCATAGTTCAACCATCTTGGAGAATGCTTGTCCAGTGGGAGGGCGGCTGGCCTATTTTCTTCCTCACAGATCTTTGGGTTTTGGACATTGTGGAGAATGAGTACTACCTATCCTTCCAGGAGTTTCCCCCCACCTTTTACTCCCCAACAGGGTTTTTATTCAGAAGAGCATCTTCTGCTCAACAGGAAGTTCAAATTCTGCTTCAGAAGGGTACAGTAGAGTTGGCTCCAGAGCAGGAACAGGCTTAGGGATGCTATTCCCAGTATTTCCTGATTCCCAAAAAGGACAGGCGCTTGCGGTCAATCCTCAACCTCAGGATTTTAAACTGGTTTCTCAAGCAGGAAAAGTTCAAGATGCTGACCCTTGCACGAGTGCTTCTAGTGCTCGATAAGGTAGACTAGATGGTTTCAATCGGTTTGCAGTTAGAAAATGCACACTGCCCTTTGAGCTGCAGCTATCCATTGCAAGGAGATCTGGGCGGCGCGTTTCAATTGTACTGGGGTGCCCAGCTGTTTTACAGTTTTCCCCCATACCCATGATTCCTCTGGTTCTGAGGAAGATTCGCCAAGAGCGGTCCCGAGTCATAATAATAGCCCCGGATTGGCTGCAGAGAGTATGGTGTACAGACCTTCTTCACCTCTCTCTCTGCACTCCGCTCTGTCTCCTTCACAGGGCTGACCTCCTCTCTCAGTGGCAGGGGCAGTTTCTACACCTCCTCCAGAGCCTGCACTTAGATGCCTGGAGATTGAACAGGGCAACCTGAGTTCTTTTCTCTTCCTTTTGATGTGTTGGATGTTATACTATAGCCCAGAAGACACTCCACCAAGTCGGTTTATGCAGGCAGATGGGGAGAATTTGTAAAGTGGTGTGAAGAAAATTCCATTGACCCTTTAAAAGCCCCTTTATCTGACATTTTATGCTTTGCAGGGTTTGTAGCGCAGAAGGGAAGTGCGAGTGCAGCAGTTAAGGAGTATTTGCCCTTTTGGCATTCCTCGGCTTACAAGACCAACCTTCCCTTTTTAAGTCCTACTATAGTGTTAAGGTTTATTAAGGGACTTACTAACAAGTTCCCTCCCACTCCGTTAATCATGCCTCAGTGGGATCTTAATTTGGTGTTAACTTTTCTTATGGGTACTCCGTTTGAGCCCAGGCATACTTGTCCCTTAAGGTTTCTTACTTTCAAAACAATTTTTCTGGTTGCCATAATATCGGTTAGACATGTTAGTGAATTGCAGGCATTAAGTGTGAAACACACCTTTATGACTCACAAACAGATAAGTTGGTATTGAGAATGAGGACTGCTTTCCTGCCAAAGGTGGTTACTCCCTTCCACTTAAGCTAGTCTAATACCCTTCCTACTTTCTATCCTCCTCTGCATCCATCTAAAAAGGAGGAAAGGCTTCATCTTTTGGACCCTAAAAGGGCTGTGAGCTTTTATGTGGATAGAACCCATGATCTCTGGCTGGATGGTCAGCTGTTTGCTGGTTATGTGGGCAAGATGGAAGGCAAAGCAGTGCATAAGAGGACATTGTCCTGATGGATTGCCCTGTGCATCAAGATTTGCCACGCCATGGCTAACAAGGAACTGCCTGAAGTAATTAGTGCTCACTCTACTAGAGCTAAGTCTTCTACTTCCACTTTGGCTGGATGTGTCCCTGTGGTTGACATTTACAAAGCTGCAACTTGGACCTCTCTCAACACTTTTGCGAAGCACTATTGTTTAGACTCTGAAGTGAGGAGAGATGGTCACTTTGCTTGCTCAATGTTGCAGGATCTTTTGGTATGGACAGAGAGCCCCCACCTCAGAGTGCGGAACTGATTAGGGATGCTATTCAAAAGGTGAGGAATCAACAGGTAGATGTATCCATCAGAAGAACAAGTTACTTTCCTTCAGTAAAGCTTTTTCTGGTGGATGTAGTATCTAACTATGGATTCCTCACTGACCCACCCGTCCCTCTGCATATGTCAAAAACAGAGGTATTAGTATGTTGTTTATTTTGTTTATACTTCTAAATGTATAAAGTGTGTATATATATTTCTGATAGATACATCTGCCGTGTGGATTCCTCACCTTGTGAATATCCCCCTTGCGCCAGCAACGTTCGGAAATTTTCTTCGTAGTACGCCGACGTGGGCGACGTCACAGGAGCACGGCATCGCGCGCGACTCCGTCTGACGTCACCGACCCCATATCAGGCCCACGCCGGCGTGATGACGTCAGTTCCCTTTTTTCCGCGTCTTCGACGCTAACGGTTTCGGGATCTTACTGCGATACTTAGTATCTTTCTGTTTATTAATAGACACTGTTTCTCTCTTACGAATTGATTCTTCTCCGAAGATGTCGTCGAGGAAAACAGGCTTTAAGCCGTGTAGGTCTTGTGCCCGCACGATGTCCATCACTGACCCACATAAGGACTGTTTGTGGTGTCTTGGTTCGAGTCACGACGTCAAGAACTGCAATTCCTGTTTTAAGATGAATCCGAAGGCACTTCGAGAACGTGAGGCTAAATTACTTTTAGCTAAGGTAAAACAGGATTCTGGACGTTATTCAAGATCGACGTCACGGAGGTCGAAGTCGAAGCAAAGGTCTCGATCGAAGTCGGTATCGGCGTCGAGATCCAGAGCGGGTTCGAGATCTGGTGAGGATACGAGATCTAAAGAGAAATCGAAATCCAGGGAAAGATCGAGGTCTAGATCTAAATCGGCTTCCGGTCACGCTTCGAGCTCCTCGAGGAGAAAGCATAAGAGGAGGAAGCACAGTTCGAAACATCATTCAGAGAAGGAATCCTCTGACTCGAAGAGAAGATCTCATAAACATAGTAAGGACTTTGTCTCTCCTTCTCCTGCGTTATCGAAAGAAGGTTCTCCGGCCCCGGAGCCAGAACCGGAGCCGGATCCGGATCCGATGTCCTCGGAACATGAAGAGGAAGAAGAAGTGATTCCTCAAGAACCGACTCCAGCGGAGACTCCTGCGGATCCGGAAGGTCAGAGTGAGGGTGTGTCGGGGCGACCTCCATTGGATCCGGTAGGTCTGTACCCTCCCTTTCCTGGTCCTGGACAGGATCCATCGCATTTTTTAAATGCAATGTTCGGAGTATATTCCAGGGCAATGTACCCCACTGGAGCACCTGTTGGTCCCATGGGTCCATTATCTTACAATCTGGGTATTCCTCAGTCGTATGCCCCAGCTCCGTTTATGCCATTCATGCCGGCGCCTCTTCCACCATGGCTCGGTACGGCTCCACCGAGGTCTTCGACTCCGCATGCGGCTTCGCCGGCTCCGGATCGACCTCGCAGTCGAGATCGAGGTACCACACCTATTCATGACTCTCGTCCTGCTCCGGCTCCTCGATCGACGTCGGAACCGGCTCCGTCGGAGTCGTTACCGGATCCGTCGACGTCGATTCGTTTGGAGTGGTCGAGGCGAAGAGCTCAGCGCCTTCTAGAACAAAAAGATGATGAGAGTTCTGATGTGGAAGAAGGCGAGCTTCCTGATCATGACGATGATTTCGATGAACTTCGGGATGCTAGTGGTCTAGAACTCTCTCCTGAGTGGGTTCTGCCTTCAGCTTCTGATGCTCCATCTAGAGACGTGGCACCCTATCACGTGGTCATTAGGAAGGCTGCTGACCTTCTTAATTTAAAGCTGCCCACAGTGGAGTACAAACCCAACATCCTCACTGAAGTCTTACATTCTCCTTCTTCAATTGTGGAACCTACACTGCCATTTACTGATGCCTTGACGGATCCAATAAAGGAGATTTGGAAGAAGCCTTTATCTGCTCCTGCAGTTTCAAGAGTTATTGCAAGGCGCTATAGGGTGGCTCCTGATGACCCTGCATTTCTTTCTACGCATCCATCTCCGGAAAGTCTTGTGGTTCAGGCGGCTTGCTCTAATAGGGCTTTGATGGAACTGGCCTTTTCGGTAAGAAGGCTGATGTAGCCTTGGAAAGGTTTAAGGACAGCCGTGCCACCGCTAGATCTTTGGGTCTGCAGATGAGAGGATCGACGACTAAAAAGTTCAAAGGATTTGGCAGATCTTCTTTTCGTCCCTTCAAGCAGGGCCAACAACAACAACAGCAACAGCAGCAAAACCCTCTATATAGATCCTATAGAGGTAAACAGAGGGGTCGTGGACGTGGACGTCAAGTCTCCTCTTCCTCCACTTCCTCCAATAATGCCCAACCCCCACCCGCATCAGCAAAGCAGCCCTAGATCCACCATTCTGGATCATGTAGGGCCAGTAGGGGGTCGGCTTACTCATTTTCTACGAGATTGGGAATCGGTTACATCAGATCTTTGGGTTCTCAATCTCGTAGAGAATGGGTATGCACTTCCTTTTCAGGAATTCCCTCCCAATTACCCTCCTTGCCAAGGTTATTGTTCGGAGGACCACCTGCTTCTCCTGCAGGAGGAAGTCCTGGCACTGTTTCGAAAGGGTGCGATAGAGGTGGTTCCAGAGCAGGAGAGGGGTCAAGGGTGCTACTCCCGGTATTTCTTGATTCCCAAGAAGGATGGCAGGCTTCGGCCTATCCTGGATCTCAGGATTTTGAACCTCTATCTCAAACAGGAGAAGTTCAAAATGCTCACCCTTGCTCAGGTTCTTCTAGCGCTGATGGAAGAAGACTGGATGGTGTCGATCGACTTGCAGGATGCGTACTTTCACATCCCAATCCTGAAGTCGCACAGGAGGTATCTCCGTTTTACGGTAGGATCGCAACACTACCAGTTTGCGGTCCTTCCCTTTGGACTTACTACTGCGCCTCGAGTCTTCACCAAGGTGATGGCAGTGGTGGCTGCGCATCTCAGAAGGTCGGGGATTCCTGTATTCCCTTATCTAGACGACTGGCTGATCAAAGCAGAGTCGCCGGAGATGGTGCTCCATCATCTGCAGGAGACAACTCAGTTGTTACACAGGTTGGGTTTTTCGATAAATGTACCCAAGTCTCACCTGGTGCCCTCCCAGCGCAACCTGTTCATAGGTGCGGTACTGGACACTTCTGTATGTCGTGCATTCCCTCCACCTCAAAGAATTCACGACATTCAGGAGTTGATTCCTTTATTCTACAATGGAGCGGTTGTTCCGGTCCTGAAGGTCCTTCGTCTGCTCGGTCTGATGGCTTCTTGCATTCTGTTGGTCAGTCATGCACGCTGGCACATGAGGGTACTCCAGTGGTGCCTCCGCAGGCAGTGGTATCAGCACAACGGAGATCTCAGGGAGTCAGTGAAGATCTCCGGGGAAGCTGCAGCGGATCTGTCTTGGTGGAGCGTGGAAGGCAATCTGTCACAAGGAAAGCCTTTTCAGCTACCTCCATCAGTGGCCACAGTGATTTCGGATGCGTCCACTCTCGGGTGGGGTGCTCATCTGGGAGACCTGGAGGTCAAAGGTTTTTGGTCTCCGGAAGAAAGGTTGTTTCACATCAACCTTCTGGAATTGAGGGCGATACGTTTGGCACTCAAGGCCTTCCTCCCCTCCCTTCGCGGTCGTTCGGTTCAAGTCCTGACGGACAACACGACTGCGATGTGGTACATCAACAAGCAGGGAGGAGTAGGGTCGCAGTGTCTCTGCAGAGAGGCTCTGCGTCTCTGGTCCTGGGTTCAGGACCATCAGATTTGTCTGGTGGCAAATCACCTGGCCGGAGTTCTGAACGTTCGTGCAGACAGTCTCAGTCGGCAGTTCTCTGCCGACCACGAGTGGAGGCTTCACCCAGAGGTTGTTCACGACATCTTTCGGATGTGGGGGACTCCTCGGGTGGATCTATTCGCCACTCGCGAGAATGCTCACTGCCTTTCGTGCTGCAGTCTCCAGTATCCGATGCAAGGAGCATTGGGGGACGCGTTTCAGCTGAGTTGGGGAGATCAACTCCTTTACGCGTTTCCTCCCATACCTTTGATTCCTCGGGTTCTGAGGAAGATTCGTCAAGACCGGGCCCAAGTCATATTGGTCGCCCCGGATTGGCCAAGAAGGGTGTGGTACTCAGACCTTCTCCGCCTCTCCTCTCACCCGCCGCTCCGTCTCCCTCACAGGGCAGACCTCCTCTCTCAGATGGAGGGGCAGGTTTTACACCCCCACCTCCAGACATTACACCTTCATGCCTGGAGATTGAACGGGGCAACTTGAGTTCTTTTTCTCTCCCTCACGAGGTAGTGGATGTCATTCTTTCTGCCAGGCGTGACACCACTAAGTCCATTTACTCCTATAGGTGGTCTAAATTTGTTTCTTGGTGCAGGGAGAGAGATGTTGATCCTTTGAAGGCTCATTTGTCTAATATTTTACAATTTGCCCTTTATCTGGCGCAGCAAGGTTTGGCTGTGGCCACGGTCAAGGGGTATCTTTCTGCCTTATCGGCATTTCTATGTTTGCCGGATCAGCCATCTCTCTTTAAATCTCCGGTGGTTTTGAGATTCTTGAAGGGTCTCATAAATATGTTCCCTCCTACTCCTTTTGTTGTTCCTCATTGGGATTTGAATCTTGTGCTGACCTTCTTAATGGGTTCTCCCTTCGAACCCTTGCACAAGTGTCCATTGAGGCTTCTATCTTTTAAAACGATCTTCCTCGTTGCAATCACCTCGGCAAGGAGGGTAAGTGAGCTTCAAGCTCTAAGTTCCAAACCCCCATTCCTGACCATTCATGCTGAAAGGATGGTTCTCAGGACCAGGGCTGCTTTTCTGCCTAAGGTGGTGACTCCTTTCCATCTTGGGCAGTCCATTACCCTTCCTACCTTCTATCCTCCCCCTCACCCGTCTAAGGAGGAAGAGAGACTGCACCGTCTGGACCCTAAGAGGGCGGTGTCGTTCTATCTGGACAGGACTAAAGACTTCCGGATGGATGACCAGCTGTTTGTTGGTTTTGCTGGCTGCAAGAAGGGCAGAGCGGTGCACAAGCGCACACTTTCCAGGTGGATAATCCTGTGCATCAAGATCTGCTACTCTCTTGCTGGTAAGGACCCTCCTGAGGGTATTAGAGCACATTCTACTAGAGCAAAGTCTGCAACATCTGCTTTGTCTAGGGGTGTACCTGTTGAGGATATTTGCAAGGCCGCGACTTGGGCCTCCCTCCACACTTTCGCGAAGCATTACTGCTTGGATACCGAGGTGAGGAGGGATGGCCACTTCGCGCGCTCTGTCCTCCAAGACTTCCTGGTGTAGCAGAGTGGGCACCCTCCTCCGGGAGTGGGGACTGCTGTGGGAATCTATTCACAAGGTGAGGAATCCACACGGCAGATGTATCTATCAGAAGAACAAGTTACTTACCTTCGGTAACGCTTTTTCTGGTAGATACTATATCTGCCTGTGGATTCCTCACTGACCCACCCGCCTCCCCGTTGTCCACTCTGCTATACCTGGTCTTTCTGTATATTTGTTTATACTATTGATTTAGTTCTATTTGTACTGTGTACATTGTATATTTGCATATTTGCTGTCGTTGGTCCGTCCGTGTGCCTCGAAGGCACGGAAAAAAGGGCGGAACTGACGTCATCACGCCGGCGTGGGCCTGATATGGGGTCGGTGACGTCAGACGGAGTCGCGCGCGATGCCGTGCTCCTGTGACGTCGCCCACGTCGGCGTACTACGAAGAAAATTTCCGAACGTTGCTGGCGCAAGGGGGATATTCACAAGGTGAGGAATCCACAGGCAGATATAGTATCTACCAGAAAAAGCGTTACCGAAGGTAAGTAACTTGTTCATATATACTAGCAGCCCATCCCGGCCTTGTCCGGGTGCAACAGGCTTCCCTGACCCCCGCCCGCCCTGACATTGTGCAGCAGCCCGGGCCCCCGCCCGGCCCGTACCCCGCCTGCCCCGACCCCCGCCTGCCCCGACATGGGTCCCCTTACCTGAGCCACTGCTCCTCCCGCCTGTCCGCTGCTTGCACTGCCGCTGGCCTGTCCGCTGCTCCTCACGTCACCGATCCTCCCCCATGCCATGTCCACCGCTTCCTTACCTCAGCTGCCGCTCCTCCAGCCTGTCCGCTGCTCGCACCGCCGCTGGCCTGTCCGCTGCTCCTCACGTCACCGCTCCTCCCCGTGCCATGTCCGCCGCTCCTCATCGCACTCCTGGACGCCGCTCCTCCCCACGCTCCTGACGTGAGCACGCACGTCGTCGCCGGCGCTACTTCGGAGGGACTACTTTTTTTTTTACTGTACATTTTTTAAATCACGTTTAAAAAAATAATAATTATATAGCCAATAACCATCTACACACCCTACGATTCCAACGGTGTATCGGGTGTGTGGATTGGCACTGTGGTTCCCGAGTTTACCCGCCTCAAAGGCTGAAAGTTCTTCCTTTATTATAGTAGTATATATATATATATATATATATATATGTGTGTGTGTGCCTATATAGTATGTATATTTTTAAGACCGTTATTTAAGAACTACCATATGCTTCCACATATAAACTGTTGGTTTCACCCGTTCACCTCGAAGGCATAAAGAAATTGGTAGAAACTGACGTCAGCATGCTGACGAGGGCTTCTTATGGCTCTGATGGCGGCACACGGAGTTGGTTGCGAAGCCGTGGAATTATGACATCCTCATCAACGTGGGAGAGCTGTAAAGTAAAGTTTCTGTGAAATGTTGGTGCTTTGGAATATTCAGAAGTTGAGGAATCCACAGGTAGATACGGTATCCTCCAGAAAAAGAGTTACTGAATGTAAGTAGATTGTTCTTTGTGACATTTGAAAGAGTGTAATTGGAAAATCAGGACATCTCATGCTGCTTTTGGTATTAGATGTCCATTTAGCTTTTGAGGAGTGTCTCAATTACTTCTTGCGCAGAAACAGCCGAGCATTATTGAATGGATTTAGAGAAGAATCTTTTCTTAAGTATACATTCAAATGATTTCGAGTCCGATTTAAAAATTAGCGGATGGCCCTCTTAGCCACCTGGGTGACAAAGTAAATTACACTGTGGTGGACCTCACAGGGGGCTGCCCCCCAAATATGGAATGTCAACTGGCCTAGCAGACATGTTTAACATTGACAGGAACCACTGTCACAGTGGTTTCTACCAATGCATTATAAGTTTGCCGGACAGCTCTGTAAACAAACAAACTACGGCAAACTTAAAATATTTTTTTATTTTCAAAAAGAACATTCTAAAGCGGGATATTCTTTTTGAAAATAAAACAGTGCCCTCCTTGCCATGGGAGTTTGCTTCCATGGTGAGTGGGGCATTGAGCACTTTTCAGTTTTCATACCGCCAGGTTTTTCCTGAAGGTGATGTACATTGAAAATTGACTGCATGTCCGCCCTTCTAAATTAGATGGGCAGGCATATAGCCAAACCTTTCACTGTCCTTACCCCATTGGGTCATCGGAGGGGTTTGACCACATCAGAGAAGTAGTCTCTGCCATCGTCAAACTTATGTCCATCGGGTTCTTAATCTTACATTGTACGTATGCCATACCGACTCTGTCATGTTGCCAGAGCTGTCCAGCAAACTAAAATGCATTGAGAGGATTCTGTTGAAACTAGAAATGTTCTCTGGGCCAGGGGGCATTTCTAAATTAGGGGGCAGCACCTCTATCAGGGCAAGTAGGTCAGACCACTCTCATTTCCAGATCTCCAGTGATCAGCTATTCTCATTAGTAGTCCAAAGTGATGGAAAAAAGATAAGAGATCCACAGGTGGGTTTTCTAGACGAAGGATAGCCTAGATTGGACCTAGTACAGGAGTCACTCTAGTTACTACCTTATACTTGCTTGAATGTCTAGTCCCTCCTCCCCTAGACCCATGGAAGAATTACAAACCATCTCCAACTGAAAGGGAGTTCCAAAACCTCACAGGAGACTTACGATGGTCCTCTTAGATGCCAAACAGATATCCCAAATAGTAGCATATGTAGAGAAATGCTAGTGGAAGCATTGTCACTTGATCTAAGATGGTGCTAAACTATAGTAGGCCAACAATTGTAAAATCACATGTATCCTACAAAAAGGCACCACAAATAATGTTGGGAATAATGGGAGCGAACTTAGCATCACCCTTGACTGTGGCAAAAGTCATCAGAGATTCTGCATTGGATTATCAAGGTTTGGATAAACAGTTCAAAACAACTCCCTGCCCAGACCCTCAAAATCTGCAGAAGCACCAGTGAGAGAGGAGAGATTCTGAGAAGAACATCTTTCTCACCATGGTTAGGAACATGATCTTGCACAGAACACTGAGAAAAGCAGAGGTGCTTTATTAAACCACTGTAGTAGCAAAGAATTTACAATCCACTTAATTGTCAATGAAAGGGCAGAGCAACAAATAATGTGGCTCATCAAGAAGAAAAATGTCAGGCTTGCTTAAAGAAGAAGTGTCAATGGAAGATTCTACATCAGAGGAGAAAAAAATTGAGAAGACAGATCGTACTGTCAGGGAGTCCCGCGAAATTCAAAGTGGCCCCAGCTCTGCATGCAGCTTACAATGATCCCACAAAAAGAACCAGGAAACTTTCATCAAAGGTATCAACTTTGACTGCATTCACATAAGTGTTGCAAACTGAGGAGATCAAAAAGAAATGAAGGATGTAAATTAATTGTGCCAGCGCATCCAGTGAGGATTTGGGCGTGTCAAATGTGCATGGATGGGCCTATTTGCAGTGTCTGCCCAGGGACCACTGATGCCCCAGTGTGCACTTCATAGAAGGATGTTTACAGTGTGGCACGAAGGACATGTGAGTAGCTCAGCCCCTGAGGAAATATGAGAATTCTAAACAAGATGGAAGTTTTAGAGATTTTGGTCCAGGTCAAACACCCAACAACAGAGAAACAGGCAAGCCTCATTCCACCTTGGAAATTCACTATTGTCAAACTTGGGGGATGATATAAATCCCAAACCAAGCCAGAGGTAAATGCAAATGGGGGCTCTACCAGAGTAGTGCATAGAGAAACGTGACCCTTAGGCTACAACTACCTACCAATCAGTCTCAGGACAGTCACAAATGAGGAGCCCCCTCGGAGAGGGAACCTGAGATACAGCACCTATTCCTGATCTCAACTCTCATCCAGCGTTGAATTTTCCTCCTGCTAAGCAGCACACTGTTCCTTTGTTAGTAGAGACCAATTCCTAAAAGAGGATTTAGGGTAAGCCATGAAGTCTCTTTGGGGGAAGTTCAGGTCTGAATAGCCCTGAAAGACCCATAAAGGGATTAGGTACCCCTACTTCCTATAGGCACATTTCAACAGAGGCAGTCTCTGTAATTCTTACATCCTGGAAGCCCTTCGGTACCACAACAAGAAGGAGGTGGAAATCCCGATAAGTTGATAACAAGATTATTTGGGGAGAATTTCCAACAGAAAGACTCAGCACGGTTGGTGCATGAACCCTGGCCTGCCCTGCATCTGTCCATTCAGCTAATTGGCAGCTAGGTCCCTTAATAATTTGACCAAAGCAAAAGGAGTCAGTGAACTGGGCACAGAAGGCTTAGTCACCAGAAAGGCTGTTCTCCATGGAAGAGGACCTCTGTCTCATTAACATTGGGTGGGAAGAGGAGTATTTTAGTGTCACAGCTTTGTTTGATCCAACACAGAATTCAGTATTCAGAAGCCCTCTCTCTGCACATAACTGAACATTGTACTAAAAGACACCTGGTTGGATAAAATACACAAGACCCGAAAGAAAGGCTCAATCCCAAAAATACCATAGTACGTGACATTCCACAGAAACCTGCAAAGGGTGGAGTTTCCATCTGCTTTGTGGCAGATTTTTAGGGCTCGCCTGCTGATGCGCATGCGCATAGCTGGCGAGCTATATTGTAGCTTAAACAGAGCTTATCCATCTCGGCGATTTGTTGCAGTGCCCGAGAAAAAAAGCTCAATGCGCAAGCGCATTGGCAAAAAGCGCGTGCACAATAAAGCCACCAGGCATCTCAAGCTTCCCCCAGCCGGCATTTCTCCTCCCCTAATTATTCACTGCACGGCCGGCCAGCACATCAAAGGCTGCTGATGCCGTGACTCGCATTTCTCCTCCCTCCTCCCCTTTCACTGCCCAGGCACGGCTACATTTGTTTGTTTCTACGACACTTGTTTACCTTTCCACTTAACTTTCCTTGCCCCGCCGGGAAGCACGTTTAGCCTAACATTACTTATTTTTGACTGAAGTCTATCAATCTGATGTCAAACAATCATGACAAAGTAAAGAGCAGCAACTGAATAAACGAGTGTTACACGGTTGCACAAATACAAACAAAAACATATTTAGTTACTCCCAATTTTGGTAACTAATGGCGTGTGGTACTAAGAGTTAAAGTTAGTTGCTCACTAGGGTATGCACCCACCACACAGCTCCACCGATGCAGCCACCACACAGCTCCACCGACACAGCTCCACCGATGCACCCACCACACAGCTCTACCGATGCACCCACCACACAGCTCCACCGAGGCACCCACCATACAGCTCCACCGATGCACCCAAAACACAGCTCCACTGATGCACCCACCACCCAGCTCCACCGATGCACCCACCACACAGCTCCACCGACACAGCTCCACCGATGCACCCACCACACAGCTCCACTGATGCAACCACCACACAGCTCCACCGACACAGCTCCACCGATGCACCCACCACACAGCTCCACCGAGGCACCCACCATACAGCTCCACCGATGCACCCACCACACAGCTCCACCGATGCACCCACCACACAGCTCCACTGATGCACCCACCACCCAGCTCCACCGATGCACCCACCACACAGCTCCACCGACACAGCTCCACCGATGCACCCACCACACAGCTCCACTGATGCAACCACCACACATCTCAACCGACACAGCTCCACCGATGCACCCACACCAGAGCTCCACCGATGACCCCACCACACAGCTCCACCGATGCACCCACCACACAGCTCCACCGATGCAGCCACCACACAGCTCCACCGACACAGCTCCACCGATGCACCCACCACACAGCTCCACCGATGCACCCACCACACAGCTCCACCGATGCACCCACCACACAGCTCCACCGATGCACCCACCACACAGCTCCACCGATGCACCCACCACACAACTCCACCGATGCACCCACCACACAGCTCCACCGAGGCACCCACCACACAGCTCCACCGAGGCACCCACCATACACCTCCACCGATGCTCCCACCACACAGCTCCACCGAGGCACCCACCACACAGCTCCACCGAGGCACCCACCACACAGCTCCACGGATGCACCCACCACACAGCTCCACCGAGGCACCCACCATACAGCTCCACCGATGCACCCACCACACAGCTCCACCGAGGCACCCACCACCCAGCTCCACCGATGCACCCACCACACAGCTCCACCGATGCACCCACCACACAGCTCCACCGAGGCACCCACCACACAGCTCCACCGATGCACCCACCACACAGCTCCACCGATGCACCCACCAAACAGCTCCACCGATGCACCCACCACACAGCTCCACCGATGCACCCACCACACAGCTCCACTGATGCACCCACCACACAGCTCCACCGATGCAGCCACCACACAGCTCCACCGACTCAGCTCCACCGATGCACCCCCCACACAGCTCCACCGACACAGCTCCACCGATGCACCCACCACACAGCTCCACCAATGCACCCACCACACAGCTCCACCGAGGCACCCACGATACAGCTCCACCAAGGCACTCACCACACAGCTCCACCGATGCACCCACCACACAGCTCCACCGATGCACCCACCACACAGCTCCACCAATGCACCCACCACACAGCTCCACCGATGCACCCACCACACAGCTCCATCTACACAGCTCCACCGATGCACCCACCACACAGCTCCACCGATGCACCCACCACACAGCTCCACCGAGACACCCACCACACAGCTCCACCGATGCACCCACCACACAGCTCCACTGATGCACCCACCACACAGCTCCTCTGATGCACCCACCACACAGCTCCACCGATGCACCCACCACACAGCTCCACCGAGGCACCCACCACACAGCTCCACTGAGGCACCCACCACACAGCTCCACCGAGGCACCCACCACACAGCTCCACCAAGGCACCCACCAGACAGCTCCACCGAGGCACCCACCACACAGCTCCACCGAGGCACCCACCACACAGCTCCACAGATGCACCCACCACACAGCTCCACAGATGCACCCACCACATAGCTCCACAGATGCACCCACCAAACAGCTCCACCGATGCACCTACCACACAGCTCCACCGATGCAGCCACCACACAGCTCCACCGACACAGGTCCGCTGATGCACCCACCACCCAGCTCCACCGATGCAACCACCACGCAGCTCCACCGACACAGCTCCACCAATGCACCCACCACACAGCTCCACGGATGCACCCACCACACAGCTCCACCGAGGCACCCACCACACAGCTCCACAGATGCACCCACCACAGAGCTCCACAGATGCACCCACCACACAGCTCCACCGATGCAGCCACCACACAGCTCCACCGATGCAGCCACCACACAGCTCCACCGACACAGCTCCACCGATGCACCCACCACACAGCTCCACCGATGCACCCACCATACAGCTCCACCGAGGCACCCACCACACAGCTCCACCGAGGCACCCACCACACAGCTCCACGATGCACCCACCACACAGCTCCACCGATGCACCCACCACACAGCTCCACTGATGCACCCACCACACAGCTCCACCGATGCACCCACCACACAGCTCCACCGAGGCACCCACCACACAGCTCCACCGATGCACCCACCACACAGCTCCACCTACACAGCTCCACCGATGCACCCACCACACAGCTCCACCGATGCACCCACCACACAGCTCCACCGAGGCACCCACCACACAGCTCCACCGATGCACCCACCACACAGCTCCACCGATGCACCCACCACACAGCTCCACCGATGCACCCACCACACAGCTCCACCGATGCAGCCACCACACAGCTCCACCGACACAGCTCCACCGATGCACCCACCACCCAGCTCCACCGATGCATCCACCACACAGCTCCATCGACACAGCTCCACCGATGTACCCACCACACAGCTTCACCAATGCACCCACCACACAGCTCCACTGATGCACCCACCATACAGCTCCACCAAGGCACCCACCACACAGCTCCACCGGTGCACCCACCACACAGCTCCACCGAGGCACCCACCACACAGCTCCACAGATGCACCCACCACACAGCTCCACCGATGAACCCCCCACACAGCTCCACCGATGCAGCCACCACACGGCTCCACTGACACAGCTCCACCGATGCACCCACCACCTAGCTCCACCGATGCACCCACCACGCAGCTCCACTGACACAGCTCCACCAATGCACCAACAACACAGCTCCACGGATGCACCCACCACACAGCTCCACCGAGGCACCCACCATACAGCTCCACCGAGGCACCCACCATACAGCTCCACCAAGGCACCCTCCACACAGCTCCACCGATGCACCCACCACACAGCTCCACCAATGCACCCACTACACAGCTCCACCGAGGCACCCACCACACAGCTCCACCGAAGCACCCACCACACAGCTCCACCGATGCACCCACCACACAGCTCCGCCAATGCACCCACCACACAGCTCCGCCGAGGCCCCCACCACACAGCTCCACCGATGCACCCACCACACAGCTCCACCAATGCTCCAACTAAGCTCCACCAATGCACCCACCACACAGCTCCACCAATGCACCCACTAAGCTCCACCGATGCACACACCACTCAGCGCAACCACAGCAACACTCAGCACCACCACAGCATCACTCAGCACAACCACAGCATCCTTTAGCGCAACCACAGCATCACTGGTTCAAATATGTTCATTCAATGTTTCAAGCTGTTTTCAAGCTTTCACGCTTTATTACAAATCACAAAAAGATGCTAATATTTCACTTCTGTTCTTGGATTTTCGTCACAATAAAAAACATTGAACATAATCTTCACAAAATTATTTACAAAAGTTTAAGCTATTGCCATTACAAATTAAATAAATTATTTAAGTATTAAATATTTAAAAAAATTAAAAGCCATTGTTATTTGTAATATCAATACATTTAAGTCACGTAAATACAAAACATGTTGCATTACAAATGCTATAGGTGTCACATTTGCGAAAGTTATAACTATTGGCATTGTAAATGACAAAGTTATTAATTTAGCTATCTAAAAAAATTACTTATAAATAAAAAAAAATTAATTTATAAGACCAATAGCCCAAACTTTTCTAATGCGAGCCCTATTGCATTTCCAATGCTTGTTTTCTACTGTCAACGCGTAAGGGGAAAATCTTCCAAATTTAAGGTACTCCACCAAAGCGGTAGTGATTTTTCCATGAAACCGGTTGCCTTCACCACAGGAGGTAACACTTTAGCTGAGAAACATTGCAGTAGAAATTCCCTAATTTCTGCCAACTTCCAATGCAAATTCCACCTGCAAAGGTGGGTACTGGAGATGTTCAGGCTTCTGTACTTGAACCTCTCATTGAATGTCTGCAATCCTTTGTGTGGCTGACCTTCTTGGAAGTAACTCTAGTTGACATGGTTGCACATTGGTTTCTCAAAGATTCAGAGCTTCGCCAAGGAGATTCTGACAGCAGGACATTCACCCTTCCAGCTCATCTTAAGTAGGGTGAATATACTGCCAGAGAGTCGTTGGTCAACCATGTTTTTGGTGGCCAGGCTCCTCTGAATCAGGCTTCAGCCCTATAATAATACATGCACATTTGTATGCTCTTCTGTGTACTTGTGATTTCAAAGTGCATGCAAAGAGAGTGGAAGTTTCCCACTCAGGTAATCTCATTGATAATCATAAGCACTGAATAGTCCCGCCCATGTGTGGGGATCACGGAGTACTTCTTTAAAATGCATCTTCTTAAGAATAGATGTTCGCCTTACTTCAGGAAGATCAAGACTAGGAAGTAATTTTGTTAAGAAATGTTTAGCAGCCTATAAAGAAGGTTATATTGGTCAAGTAATTACATCTATACTACTATTAGAAAGAAAGAAGTCTGTCCTTTGAGCCAGGTAAACTCGAAAAGTACACCACCAATCTAAACACCCAAGACATCTATGAAAACCTCAGGGCAAGCAGAAGGACATAGGCGATATAAAAATAAAAAATATACGTTATTTAAAACATTTACGAAAAAAAATAAAGAAGTCCCTATAAAGTAGCGCCAGCAGCGACGTCTGCGTGATGACATCGGGAGCGTGGGGAGGAGCGGCGTTCAGGAGCAACAGGAAGAGCGGAGGACATGAGCGCGGGGAGGAGCTGCGGAGGACAAGCAGAAAGGAGCGGCGAGAAGCGGAGGAGCAGTGGCAGCGCGGGGAGGAGCGGCGAATGAGGTAGCGGACAAGCGGTCAGGAGCGGCGAGAAGCGGAGGAGCAGTGGAGCGGTAAACACAACAGCGCGGGGAGGAGCGGCGGATGAGGTAAGTCAAGCAGCCGCGGGTGCGCAGCAAGGGACGGGCGGGGACCATGAACAGTGAGTGATGGGACGTCGGGGAAACAAAGCGTGGGCAGAAGCGGCCAGGACCAACAAAACGGCCACTCTGCTGTGCCTATCCTGCTGCGATGCTGCCCCCAGCCCCTTTCTGCCCCGGGCAGAGCCGGGGCGGGCTGCTAGTTTTCATATAAAAAGGTCAAAATAACATTAGTAAAATAAGAAGAAATTCTAAGAGTTTAATAAATTTCACTTATCAATATTGTTCGTAAACCTTTTTTTTAAAGGAAATGGAGAAGAAGGCATATGGCAAAGTAGACCTATTGGGTGCAGTACTGTAGTCATAAAAACTGACACCGCACCTTTAAAGGCTCACAGCCCTCCAGTGTCCCATCATGCCCAGAAGATGCCAGTTATCTTAGTTCTTTTTTTTTATCTCCTGGTGACAGGATTTTAGAGCACTGAGCTAAGCCTTTTTTGGGCTTTTTTCTCAATAAAATCTTTCTCAACCTATTTGCCAACAACTTTATGGCACATCTCTGAATATTTAAAGTGTTTTTCTGTCATTTTCTGACAGGAAAATTATTCTTCCAGACAAATAAAATGTTATCTTTATTTGTCAAATTTCCTACTTGTGGCAGAAAGAAGTTCAAGTCAGATCCTCATGATCTCTATATTCGCAACATTCCTGACAGATGTCAGGACCTTCTCCGGACGTACCCTGAGGGACAGGGAGAAGATTTGTCTTCATGGAGCTAAGAGCGGCGCAGACAAAAGGTGAAATCTGAAGGTGGGACTACACATGAGCAAGGAGAGGGCCAGTCCTCTACCAGGGCTTCTCTCCACTTCCCTCTGAAAACTCCTGGAGAGGGAGATCCGAAATGTGGAGAACTCCACAAAAACAGTGCCGTTCCACGTCCAGAGCTGGGTCAACGTTAAGGTGGAGAAGACATTCGACATTGAGACACAAAAGGTCAATGTGGAAAGATTCCATGAGGTTGAGACATAGGAGGCATTCAAAGTTAGGAGAGCCCATGACGTCGAGACATAGACTTCTCAGCGTATCATTTTGGTCAACAAAATCTACATTTTCGATCGAAAAGCTTTGACGACGGCCTTGGGGCCTAACCATGTTGGTTCAGCTCTCAGTCAATGCAATGGACTCCATTAAAATTCTGTCCTCAATGCCACGCGACGCATCCGCGCACCGACTCACACCAGGTGTGCAACTTGTGCTTATCTCTGGAGCACGCAGAAGAAGACTGCAACGCTTGCAGATCGATTCGTTTGAAGAAAGCCCTTCGCGATCGTCGGGCTCGACTTCGAGAGATGCAGCGTCAAAACATTGAAGAGACGCCGGATGTCTTCGGTGAAGAGTCCAAGCAAGGAGAAATTGGTACATCAGCGGCAGAGGAGGAAAAGGGCTTCTCCATGCCGGAGCTTGGGATAGACCTTGACATTGAATAACTTCCGCAGGGACAGGTTGACGTGAGTACCGAAGACCCCTTGTCTCATCAATCCACTCCCAAAAAACCTAAGGCTTCAGCACCACCTCTGCCTTCTGGCCAAGGTCGACACCGAAACGACGTTTCCAACACCCTGCCTTCCAGCTCGGCACCAAAATACCTAGCAAAGCCTTCCGGGTCGACCCAAATCCTTTTCAGAACCGAAGCCCTCTAGGTCGAAGTCCAAATCCAACTCAGAGCCGAAACTCTCCACGCCAAAAAAGAAACAGCTTTTGGAGCCGAAATCTTCAGTGCCCAAAGGCCATCCCGTCTCGGCACTGAAAACAGTGCCAAAACCGAAAGATGTCCCTTTGGATCCACATTTAGACATTGTTCCTCCAAAATTGGATCCCAAACAAAAGAGACTTTATATTAACCCAGATACCGGACATACTCATACCAAGCTGCCTCATAAACACAAGCTTCCTGATAACGACATTCTTTTCAAGATCCCTTTACAGAAGAAGAATGTTGGTACCAGCCCTTCTCTTCCAGGGGATCCTCATCAATAGTCATAAGCACTGAATATTCCCGCCCATGCGCTGGGACCCCAGAAATATGAAATATTTTATATGAAAAACATATATATATATAGCTCTCTATATATATATATATGTATATATATATATATATACATAGAGAGAGAGAGAGAGAGAAATATCATTTTTTCTCATACCAATGCAGCCCCCATATAGGAGGCTAAACAAAGAAGCAATAATATAGTAAATACTTGTGCAAACACATAATGAATATATGAACCACAGTAGGGCAAGTATTACTTGAAATCCTTTTAATGAGTACAACTTATGAAAACTGCAAAATGAGTAGGCATTGTTAGCCTACAGGCTGCATTGTAAACCAATAGCATAGAAAATGAAAGCAATTGTACAAAAACTGGCACCGTTCCTTTAAGGCAGCCATGACCCCTAGCTTCCCATCATGCCTCAGGGGTGACAGTTAGGTCAGTTGTTCTTTCCAGCTCCTTCTGTCAGGACCCTGGATTTCACAACTCTGTCCTTTTTGATTTTTTTGTCAAAATTACCTAAACCTTTTAAGGTGTTCTACTTTTCACTTGACATCTTTTTGTATTTGGAGTGAAGTGTAACCAGTTTTTTGGCAGAAAGCATTTTTATTTCTGTCAGAATGCCTTCCCTTTTTGACCCTTGCCTCTCCTGTGACGAGAAGAAGGCCAAGACTGACACATTCTGTGTGTATCCTCTGCCTCCCTGACTCTCACTCTCGAAAGAACTGTCCACATTGTAAAAAAATAGTCCAGAAGAACTCTCAAGTATAGAGAGAGAATTCGGTTATATGGACTCTCTGAAAGAGGTAGGTCTCCTGTGAGGCAGAAGAAAAAGAGACCGCTATCGACGTCGAGAAGCAAGATACCGATATATTCACCTTCGGCGTCGAACCTATTGCTGGCGAAGAAGCAGATGTCATAGTCGAAGTCTTCAGCGGTGCACTTGCATTGTTCAACATCAAGACCGAAGACGGCTACTTCAACGTCGTGTCAAGTAAAAGACTCTTCGTTGGCTTCAACCAGGCAACGGTCAACGTCAAGGAACAGGTCTCCATCGGCGTTAGCCAAACATTCGATGTTGAGACAGGACACTCCGTCTCCGCACATCCTTGAGCGGTCGACATTGAGGCACAAGTCTCCGACGAGATCTGTACATAGATCCTCGACATCGAGGCATAAAACGTTGTCTCCGTTGTCAAAGCAGAGGACTCCATCTGCTTTATCCCATTGGCTTCATCCCAGAGAAGATCAAAGTCGAGACACCAGTCTTCCACGCACGGAGAAGCTGCTAAGATTTTCAGATTTTGAGGAAATTGTGCAAGAGGGCAGCTTTGTAGCAAACTAAGTGATCAGCGCCGCAGCTAATGTCAGCGCATTCCAGTGCACATGGAATCAGCGCCAAAAGATCATCCTGGCTCCGTCTTACTGCACTTAAACTGGAAGCACAGCCCTGGATTCTCAATCTCCTCATCCTTGTTTGGCATGCACACTGATGAGGAAATGTTGAGGATGAAGTCAGAACTCGATACCCTGAAGGCGGTTGGACTTGAGAAGAGGAAAGAGCTCCAGCGCAGGTACAGGCCCTACGATCGGCGACCCTTCCGTCAGAGGGTTCAAACCCCTCATTGGCAGAGGCAAGAGCAGCAGCAGGGTCAATCGAAGTCCCAGTACCAGGGTTGTTGTACCCCTAGAGGAAGAGGAACCCCTTGTCAGTCGACTACCTCAGCAAAAACACCAACTAAACAATGAGTGTGGGCTTCCTCCATCCTTGTTTTCCACTCCAGTAGGGGAAGTATTGCCAATCATCTGGAGGAGAGGCAGTGTATTACAAGAGACCAATGGGTTTTAACTATGCTGCAAAATGGGTACTCTACATTTTCGACATCAGCCTCCCTCGATCCCACCAGCAAAAACAACATGCCATCAGATAAAACTACTTCAGCAGGAGGTATCTATCCTTCTAAGAAAGTTAGGCACCAAGAAGGTCCCAGCACCACACTGAGGTCAAGGAGTATACTCAAGATTTCCTAGTAAAGAAAATGGGTCGAAAGTCAGATTTCAGACCTATTCTAGACCTTCGAACACTCAACAAGCCGATCAGAAAAGAAAGGTTTTGCATATTGCCTCTTCATCAAATATATCCACATCTACAACAGGGAGATTTGATTAGTTTGCTGGATCTGCAAGATGCATACTTTCATGTCTCAATCAATCCTCATCACAAGAAGTTCCTGCATTTTCTGGTGGGGTTCTCCCATTATCAGTTCAAGGTGCTGCCCTTCGGGTTGAAATCAGCGCCTGAGTGTTCACGAAGTGCATGGCAGTAGTAGCAGCCGCTCTACGTCGCAAGGACATCTTTGTGTACCCCTATCTTGACAACTGGCTTCTGAAAGTTCCCCCCGCCAGACCGTGAGGAGCAAGTTTTAACAATGTCTAGACATTTGCTAGCAGCTGGGTCTCCACATAAACTTCGAAAAATCGACTCAGCAACCCACGCAAAGAAATCGTTATCTGGGGCAACAATTGACTCCGCAATAGGAAAAGTGTTTCCTTCGGAGGAGAGACGGTTTTCGATCACACTGAAGGGCGAGCAGATCCTACGCAACAACCTACCTTCTGTCCGTCAGGTTGCATCTCTTCTAAGATCAATGACATCCTGCATCTTTCTGGTACCCAAAGCCAGGTTAAGAATGTGTCACTTACAACAGGATCTGGAGGACAAGTGGGATGAAGGAACAGCTTGGTGGGAAGACAGGATACAACTGTCGCAAGCAGCCAGAGCATCAATACCATGGTGGATGAGACAAGAAAATCTTCTGGTAGGAGTCCCATTCCATCAGGCTCCTCCCTCTCAATCTTTGATCACGGATGCCTCCCTCCAGTGTTGGGGAGCTCACATGGGGTCTCTGCAGATGCAAGGTCAATGGTCAACAAAAGAACAGTTGTACCACATCAACATGCTGGAGTTGAGGGCGGTGCACCTGGCTCTCAAGGCTTTCCTCCCTTCGACTCAGACCAATTTCATTCTATTACAGACGGACAATACGACCACCATGTACTATCTGAACAAACAGGGAGGGGCTCGATCGAGGACTCTATTGCTGGAAGCTCAGGCCCTCTGGCATTGGCTCTTAGCGAGAAATCTATAGATTACAGCAGTACACCTACCAGGAGAGCAGAATTCACAGACAGACGCTCTCAGTTGGCACTTCGAGGGCCAGCAGGACTGGGTTCTAAACAACAAAGTGGTCGAGGACATTTTCCAAGAATGGGGTCGTCCAAGCATCGATCTGTTTGCGGATGACGCAAACAAATAATGCTGTGACTTTGCCTCAAGGTACTACCTGCCAGGGTCGAAGGGGAATGCCCTTTTGATCAGCTGGTCTGGAGCATTTGTGTACGCCTTTCCACCTCTTCCACTCATCCTGAAGGTGGTGACCAAACTCTCACACTCAGACATGAGGATGATTCTGATCGCTCCGGACTGGTCCAGACAATGGTGGTGCCCGGACCGTCTGCACCTGTCAGAATGCCCACACAGGAGACTGCTGTGCATACTGGACTTGCTGTCCAAGATGAACGGGAGGATTCCTCACCCCAACCTTCCCTCACTGAACTTGGCAGCAGGGCTCCTGAGGTCCTCCAGTGTGGCCATTTAGGACTTCCTCAAAACTGCATGACCATCTTGAAAGAAGCTAGGAGGCCCTCCACAAGGCACTCCTATGCTTATAAATAGAAAAGTATTTTCTTATGGTGTGTACAAAACAATAGTAATCCTACCAAAAGGCAGGAGGAATTGACTTTACCATTTCTGCTTTATTTAGCCAAGGCAGGCCTCAAATGTGCTTCCATTAAGGTGCCCCTGGCTGCCGTTACGGCATGCAGGCGTTCTCCTTCTCAACCATCCTTCTTTCAGCTACAAGTAGTGAAGGATTTTTTACAGCGTCTAAGAAGGGCTATCCTCCTGCTCGGTCTCCTTCCCCCCCTAGGAATTGCACTTGGTTCTATCTAAATTGATGGGTCCCCCATTTGAGCCAATCCTAAAAGCAACCCTTCAACACCTAGCGTGGAAGGTAGCTTTCCTAGTGGCGATTACCTCAGCTCGCAGGGTGAGCGAGATTCAAGCTCTCTGCTCAAAAGAGCCTTATACTGTGTTCCATTTAAATAGAGTTGTTTTAAGAACACAGCGCTCCTTCCTTCCGAAGGTGGTGTCAGATTTCCATGTCAACCAAACCATTTCACTACCAACCTTTTTTCCTAATCCCTCTACTCCAGCAGTTAGGTCACTCAGCTTGTTAGACCTGAAGAGGGTTTTAAAATTGTATTTGGACAGGTCCAAAACTGTAGGAAAATCTGATCAACTATTCATTAATTATGGTTCGATCAGAATAGGTTTTTCAGCTTCCAAGCATTCCATCTCCAGATGGATAGTTTCATGTATCAAATTGGCTTACCAGTTAGCACTGAAGCCACTTGGGGCTATCCCCAAGGCTCATTCCACTAGAGGAAAAGCAGCTAGAACTTATTTCCTCAATAATGTACCGATTTCTATAATCTGTAAAGCAGCTACCTGGAGATCTGTACATACATTTACAAGACACTATTGTCTTGATTCCGATACCAGAACAGACACCCAAGTAGGCCAAGCCTCCTTGAGGAATCTGTTCAAACACTAATAAATATGGTTGTCTGTTGGGTCAGTCCGTCTCATTTGCCTGCATGTGGAAGATGGGCTTGCTATTCTATTTAGTGCTTTTGACTATTGATGAGGATCCCTTGGAAGAGAAGGATAAGTTACTTACCTGTAATCCTAGGTCTCTTCCAGGGGTATCCTTATCAAAGTCATAAGCAACCCACCCACCTCCCCAGGCAAATGAGTCTGGTTTTCCTCGTTCGGTTAAGCTTTATCTTTGTGTCCTATTCTTTGGGCTCTGAAAGAACAACTGACCTAACTGTCACCCCTGAGGCATGATGGAAAGCTAGGGGTCATGGCTGCCTTAAAAGCACTGTGCCAGTTTTTGTACAATTGCTTTCAATTTCTATGCTATTGGCTTACAATGCAGCCTGTAGGTTAACAATGCCTGCTCTTTTTGCAGTTTTCATGAGTTGTACTCATTAAAAGGAGTTCAAGGAATACTTGCCCTACTGTGGTTAATATATTCATTATGTGTTTGCACAAGTATTTACTATAATATTGCATTGTTTAGCCACCTACATAGGGACTGCATTGGTTTGAGAAAAAATTATATATGTATATATATTTAGAGCTGTATATATATATATATATGTTTTTCATATATATTTTTTATTATTTCTGGGATCCCCACGCATGGGGGGGACTATTCAGTGCTTATGACTTTGATGAGGATACCCCTGGAAGAGAACTAGGATTACAGGTAAGTAACTTATCCTTTTCATCCACCACCAGCAACACCTCGACTTCCACCTTTTTCTCCGACTTTAAATCCTTTGCACATCACACCTCGGGATTCTCCACTATCTCAGCCTGACAGGGATGGTATTGATGAGGGGAACATGCAATTACCAGTAGATCAATGGAAGGATTACACAATTGACCCTCCATTAGACAATGATCCAGACCGTTACCCTGCCAAGCCATCTCCACCTGATGACAATGTATCTTGTCAAGAACTCATTGCCAGGGCCGTAGACTACTATGGGGTGGTACTACACAAAGAATACATAGAAGAGGATTTTTAGGTTTGAGGCACTAGGATCCACACACAGGTCAACCCAAACACTCCCTATGATTCAAGGTATGATGATACACGCTGACGAAATGTCTAAATATCCTGTGCGTGCACATATCTTAACTCCAAGAGTCAATAAAAAATATACAGATCCGGTATTTATTAAGGGCCGGATACCATTAGACTCACTGGTAGCGTCCAGTGCTCGCAAGCAAGCTTATTCCTAAATCTCTGGGATTGCTCCTCCGCAGATAAGAAATCCTAGCTAATAGACGTTTCTGTCAAATGCATAGCTGCTCAAGCTGCCAATCACTGGTGCATTGCGAACATGCAGGGCCTTTTAGCCAGATGTGACAGGGTGCACTAGGATGAAATGGAACAATTGCTCCAATATTTCCAAGATGAGCATAAAGCAAAAGCTCAGGAAGTACATGAAGGAAAGCTAATTTCCAATTCTTCAATAAGATGTGTGTTAGATGCTGATGACACCGCAGCTAGAGAAGTCAACACTAGCGTCCTACTGAGAAGGCATGCTTGGTTAAGGATTTCCACCTCTAAGCCTGAAGTGCAACAATTTATTTTAAATACACCATTTGACCATGAACATGTCTTTGGGTCTGCGGTCGATCAGGCACTTGAGAAAATGAAAAATGTCACCCAAGTGACAAAGTCCATGGGAGCGCTCCAGCATCCTTCAAACAGAGGCTCCTTTCGCCGCTCCTTTTACTGAGCAGGGTTCAAAACCACACCTCTTTAATAGGTAATAACCATACCTTTTCCTCCATAGCCTTTTTTAGAGGAGGGTATAGAACAAACAACTCCAAAGGCAGGGGTAAGGGCACCACATCCCGTAACTCCCCTTCTCCTAATAAGCAGTCACTTCCCCACACTTCAGTTTCTCCCCATTTAGTAATCTATAACAACCGACAAATGGGTGATCAGAATTATCCAACATAGTTATTGTCTGAAGCTTACCGCCAATTCTCTAAACATTCTACCTCACTCTTACAAATTGTTGCCAGACCACTTGCAGTTGCTCCAACAATCTCTCTTACTAGAGGAAGCCACAGAACCAGTTCCACTACAGTACTAAGGTTCAGTGGTTTACTCTCTACTTTCTGATCCCCAAAAAAGGACGCCTCCTTAAGACCTATTCTGGATCTCAGAGAGTTAAACCAATATATTCTGTCAGAACACTTTCACATGGTAGCCCTTCAACGGGTACTTCCACTTTTACAGAAGGGAGATTTTATGTCTACTCTAGACTTAAAAGACGCATATTTTCACATTCCAATTCATCCAGCTCATCGCAAATACCCCAGATTTGTAATAGCGGACAAATATTACCAGTTTAAAGTACTCCTGTTTGGAGTGACTACTGCTCCTAGAGTATTTACCAAATGTCTGGCAGTAGTTGCAGCTCATCTCAGAAGACATCATATTCACGTCTTCCCCTACCTAGAAGGCTGGCTCATCAAAGCCAGCACTTACCAAAACTGTCTACGAAACACTCAGACCACAGTAGACTTACTTCATCAACTGGGCTTCCTTTACAGATGCAGTCTTATCTAGGAGCCACTCTCGACACTCTCAAAGCTCTAGCCTTTCCCATTGTAGCCAGAATTCACAACATTCAGTCTACGATACTACAGTTTCAATCCAACAAACATTCCCAGCCAGAGTGTTCATGCAACTGCTGGGAATGATGGCATCTTGCATTGAAATTGTACCCCATGCAAGACTCCGCATGCGTCTCTACAAGAGTGCTTAGCACGTCAGTGGAATCAGTCGCATGGTCAATTAACTGATCTAGTGTTGGTAGACAACCACACCCGTCGCTCTCTGCTGTGGTTGAACCCGCAAAATGTATCAAAAGGGCGGCCTTTAATCGACCCTATTTCTCAGACCGTGATCACAGCAGACGCATCTCTGACAAGTTGGGGTGCCCCTCTCCAAGATTACATAATACAAGGTCTGTGGAGTAGCAAGCACAAAAGTCACTGTACGCAGTTTTTGTCGACCTCCGTTCCGCCTTCGACCTGGTCCCTCGGGCCAGGTTGTGGGCGGTACTAGAGGACATGGGCGTTCCGGGAGATATTCTACAGATTCTCATTAGGCTCCACACAGACAATTACGCCCGGGTAAGATACGGAAAGGGAGGTAGGCTTACAGATAGGTTCCCTGTCCAACGCGGGGTAAGACAGGGATGCGTGCTGGCGCCGTCTTTGTTTTGTCTATTTACGAATGGGGTGATAGAGCACCTGTGCAGAATCCCTAATATTGATGCCCCACAACTGAACAGCAGTAGGGTCCCGGCGATTATGTTCGCGGACGACACCCTGCTGTTGTCAAAGACACCAATGGGGCTACAAAGGATCCTGGATGGATTCCTGGACTTCTGTAATAAAAGGGGATTAGAAATAAACCCAGCGAAGACCAAATTTATGACCTTGAGCCATAAGCATAAAAGCTGCCCAAACCCACGCCTGGGATCAACATCTCTGGGGAGAGTTCAAGTGATTGAGTATCTGGGCATAACACTTAATCAAAATCTAACCTGGGTACCACACAAAAGGAAAGCAACCACTAAACTAATCCAGAGGGCGGGAGCAATCACAAGAATCGCAAAAAAATCCCCCTTACGCCCATTGGCGCCAGCAATACAAATTTACAAGGCCCAAGCACGAGGTGGCATAACTTATGGGGCTGAACTATGGGGACACACATCACTTCACTCCATACAAGTGGCCGAGAACAATTTCATTAGACACTTGACGGCCCTTCCTTCGAGCACTCCACTCCTTCCGCTGAGAATGGATTTGGCATTGTGCCCAATCAGCAAAGAACTGAGCCTGAAACCACTGACTTATTGGAGGCGCTTGTGGAGTAGTCAAGACTTGGGCCACTATAGAAGTGAATTACAGGAGCTCCTCAGAACGATACAAGTCTCCAAAATTCAATGGCTCAAGTATATTAGAGACATGTGTATGACCCTTGGAGTCCCAGAGCTATGGAACAGTCCTGAAGTAACGTCTGCAAGGCTTCCCCGGAAAGCACTTTCTAAACTTTTCCATGATTTTATGTTGCAAAGTTCCATCAGCTCAGTCCGGGAGGGCTCTCTAACTGATATATTCATTAAAACAAAAGACTCTTATAGCTTTGAATATGCCCTTGATGCAATGTCCCCTGTGCACGTCAGAATTTTTTTTTTACAATGGAGATACAGTTCCTTATCGTTGAGGTCGCTTACTAAAAACTGGGATGGTAACCTGGTCTCACCTAACTGTCCTGCGTGCAATTACAAGCTTGAAAGTGACGTACACGTGGTCTTATTTTGTAAAGCTTACAGGAAAATTAGGAGCTACTGGCTCATCCCGTACTTAAGGAACTTGGGCTTTCGAACTTATGCCCCAGCCTACAGAGTCCTTAAAACTGACCTTGCACCTCCAACAGTGTTCGTTATGGCGAAATTTCTGACAGCAATGTGGAGAGTCCGTGCAAAAATTATAAGGGATTCCAATGCGCCACGAACAATTTGTCCCTAAATCAGTTTAATAATGCACATTTGAAACTATGAAAATGATTTTAGCCTAAAAATGCATTTCTGAAACTTTCTAAATGATTTTATGGATCTTAACAGTGATGAATTATTTTTAACACATGCTTTTATTGTTAATGGTCTAATGCTTGTTTACTTGCTCATCTTTTATGACCTTAACGGTCGAAATAAAGATTGTTTGACTTTGACTTTGAAAAGTCTCTGTATCAACTATCTAGAGCTTTTTTAGCACTGCAGTTTAGCAGCATACAGCGCAAAAGTTTGGCGGCTGTGATATAGTATCGGACCATTTTTCTCTTTTTTTTATCCATAGAGTTTCTATACGCATTGTAGCTGCAGTGTTCATTCTTTAATTTTCAGTGAGTATATTGCGCATGAGCTCATTAAAATCACGAATGAAGAGGTGGTGAACAGCAGTCACTTGACTAAACCTCATTAAGTGCAAGGTGCACATGGCGTGGGACTCGTGTACTGATCACCAATTGAGGTGTATATAAGGAAGGAGACATTTAATTTCAACACAAACAACTGGACAACACCTTTTTTTTATCCCTTTGTATTTACTTTCATGTGCGTAAATTGAACAGAGCAGAAGTGACCTTTTGAGAGGATGAATGAAGGTTTAACCTGCACATTCTTTTTATTTTTTACAGATTGGCCCCTGATGAAGGGACATAAGCCCTGAAATGCATTGGTATTGCCTATGGAAGAATGATTATGTGGTTGTTATAGGCTGTAATATGTAATCTGTGATTTAAACAGATCAAAGAATTGTATAAAATATACATGTTGTTACGAAGTAACAATGAACACAGTATATGAGTTTTGAGTATTTGTGCAAAAATCTTTATTCAAATATAAGAAATTGGAGAATTACACAAAATTGTTAGCATTTGCCTTTTTCCTACAGTGCACATTGGCACAAGTACATTTACTTGATTGTATGATTTAGTTATTTAAATCTACCACCAGACTGTATGACTATTCTAAAGTAAGCAAGAAAGCCTCCTACCAGAGCTGGTTATGCAGCAAAATGTAAAATATTTGTTGTCTATTGTAATAACAACAAAATCAATCCTCTAGATGCTACTTACAAAACATTGTCCGTTACCTGTTGCACTTACAGCAAACTGGACTGGCTTATACATCTATTTGTTTGCACCTTGTAGCGGTAGCTGCATATTTGCAAAAGCCAGCATTTATCACTATTCAAAGTTCCAGTAATCAAAGCCTTCATGGAAGGCTTGAAAAGGTTAATACCACAAAAAAATTCCCCCTGTACGAGTGTGGAATCTTAACATTGTCCTTACAAGGCTTATGGGTCCACCTTTTGCACCATTGCATAATTGTCCTTTACAGTTTCTTTCAACGAAGGTTGCTTTCCTCATGGCAATCACTTCATTGAGGAGAGTTGGTGAGCTACAGGCATTAACCTGGGAAGAATCCTTCTTTCAGCTCCACAAAGACAGGATAGTACTTCGCACCAACACCAAATACCTTCCCAAAGTAGGTTCTGCTTTTCATCTAAACCAATCAGTTGAGTTACCTGTGTTTTTCCCTCAACCTGATTCTGTAGCAGACCATGCTCTTCACACTCTTGATGTGGAAAGAGCCTTATTATACTACAAAGAAAGGACCGAAGATTTTCGCAAAACAAAACAACTGTTTTTGCATTTGCTCCACCTCACAAAGGCTATCTCAGCTCTAAATCTGATATTTCAAGATGGATTGTTAAATGCATTCAAACATGGTATGCAAAAGCTAAAATAATTTTATCTATACCACCTAGAACGCATTCCAATCGCAAAATAGGGGCTACTATGGCCTTTTTAGGTAACATCCCTCTAGCTGACATATGTATAGTAGCTACACCACCACACACATTTACCAGACACTAATGTCTATATGTGTTAGCACACCAACAAACAAATGTAGGCAATCAGTGCTTAAAACACTTTTGTCAAACATCTGCAACATTTACAGATTAGCCACCGCTTTAGGAGTATACTGCTTTATAGTCTATGCAAAGCATGTGTATCTACAGCACACATGCCTCGAACGGATTATGTTACTTACCCAGTAAGCATCTGTTCTTGGCATGTAGAGCTGTTGATTCACATGCAGCCACTGCCTCCTTGGAACCTATAGTTGTTGCAGTTCATACTTATACATTCATATGCATGGACATCTCTACTACACTTATGTACTCCATTCTCACCCTCTTGCGGGAAAACAATCTAACAATGGAGTCAATGCCCATGCGCAATATTACCAAAAGGAGGAGTCATCTTACCTCGTGACTTGAAAGACTTCTTCGATGAAAAACAACTTGCAAACATCCGGGTCCAACACTAGATGGCAGGAGTACGCCGAGCATGTGAATCTACAGCTCTACATGCCAAGAACAGATGCTTACTGGGTAAGAAACTAGCAGCTAGATTTATCAAAGTGAAATCGTCACGCAAAGGGCCAGATTCTGAGAATCTGGCCCTTTGCGAGCGCAATTTTTCCACTTGGGATTCATCATCCCAAATGCAAAAATCGCAATTATACAATTCGCAAATTTACGAGGAATTGCATTTAAGGAATCTCTATTTGAGATTCCTTAAATGCAATTCATGAAACATTTAAAAATTGCGAATTCGCAAATTTGGGCCGCTATTTACCGCAAAGTCAAATCTCGTGGTAAATAACGGAAACTTAGAAAAATGCACTTAAGTGCATTTTTCTGAGTTGTTTGTTACACACACACATGTCCCAAGGACATGTGTGTGCGTAACACCAGCATCCAATGTCATTTCAGGGGTGCAACAGAGTGTCCATTGGACACCCCTGCACCCTTGAAATCGCAAAATCAAAATGTGAATCGCTAATAGCGATTCGCACATTGATATGTCTTCCAATTCATTCCTATGGGCCTCTAGGCCCATAGGAATGAATGGGGAGTTATTCCTTATTTGCGATTAGCAATTAGCTAATCGCAAATAAGGAAGCTGTAGGAATCGCAATAAACATTGCGATTCCTACATGAATCCCGTTTTGAGAGTCTGTAATAGCGATTCCTTATTATTCGCTATTACAGACTCGCAAAACATGCCGATGATGAATCTGGCTGATAATCCTTTCATTGCTTGCTCCCTCAATGTCTACGTTGGTGATATTTTTGACTCCTCACCAACGTTCTGCTGCTATACATTTTCTGCCTCTGGTTCCAGGTTTGTTAGAATCAGCTATGGAACTTTTCCACATGCCAGATTCAGCCACAACAGCTCCATCTAGGCTTCAGAAAAAATATAAGCCTCCGGAGTAGGACCCGTAAATCCTGTGGTCAGATCCCCCTCCTTATTCAGTTGTTACTTTGGCTGTGAAAAAGATTTATTCTACAACTCCCTCATCCACGATTCCACGAGACAAAGAAAGGAGGAAACTAGACTCGGTGGGGGGCAAGGTAGTGACACAGCAGCTTTGAACGTGAAAGCTGCGAGAGCATCTGCCCTTCTCTGCAGATATGATAGACGCTTATGGGACTCCCTACAACAATTTACAGATGATGTCCCAACAGACCTCAGGGGGAACTTCATAGACATTTTAAATGAAGGCATGATGGTCTCTAACCAAGTTTCAGCACTGCTGCTGCCTCATCTTTGCTAACGACCCCTAGATATTGCCACGGATTAGCTCTTAGGTGACATTCTTGGCTGCTCATAAGCAGGAATCTCAACAAAGGATTCTCAGTGTCCCTTTCTCTGGTAACACTCTATTTGGAAGGCAGACAAAGAGATGGCTTGCATTAAACACAAATTGAAGACTTTCAAAATAGTTGGTCTAGATAAATTGAAGGAACAGAGAACACACCCTTAAAAGCCTTACCAGAGACATTTCTATTCACAAAAGTTTCAAACACCTCAGTGGTTTGAAGGACACCACCAACAGCAGTAACAAAGGCTATTTCAACAGCATCAACGGCATCAACAACAGGCAAGAGGTGGCCATCATTCTGCTCAAGCAGAAAAGCCTCCTGCAGGCTCCAAACAATTGTACAAAATAATTATTGTCTCAGATTCACAAAGTCTTCACCAAATATTCCACCAAAATCATCTAATCAATATATACAAATGCTGAGATCAGAAGTGAACATTCTTCTGCTGAAGGTTGGTTACCTCTCAGCCAGGGAGGAACAGGGATTAATGCCCCTTATTTCTTTGTGAAAAAGAAAGGTTTGAAAAACGAATACAGGTCTAAAACTAGTTCTGAAAGCGCACACAAATGGATATGGAGAAAAAAATCTGAATACTAACTTTACATCAAATGTATCCTCAAATCCATCAAGGAGACTGGCTCTGTTTCATAGATCTTCAGGATGCATATTTTCAGACCCCCAATAGCCAGAAAACACAGCAAATTCCTGAGATTTGTAGGTAGTAGGCCACAATCACAACCACTACAAATTACTTCCTTTTGGGCTCAAATCAGCCCTCAGAACTTTTTTTGAACTACATGGCAATGGTAGGTGCACATCTCAGAAAATTCAAAATATTCATCTGTGTGTATACAGATGACTGGTTTATCAAGGTGTCAATGCGACAACAAGTATAACATCATTATCAAATCGTGGTCTCTACTCTCAGTCAACTTGGTCTTCATATCAATGCCTACACATCAATCTCATCGCCAGTTCAGTCTCTTCATTCTGTAGAAGCAACTATTGTCACCATTAATGTGTTTATTTTGGAGAAGAGACTTTTATCCATACATATGAAATGTCAATCTTTCATGAAAAAGTGTCATCCCTTCTAGGCTCAATGGCATCTTGTACATTTCTGATGCTAAATGTCCATCTCCACATGAGACCACTACAAGGCTTTCTGGATGACCAGTGGAGTCAATACTCAGGCAGTTGGGAAGACTCGATCACACTTTACCTAAAAGCGAAGCAATCCCTCTAGTGGTGGTGTCAACCAAAAAATCTCCTACAAAGGATGCCTTTTCATCAGGGTGTTCCCTCTCAAACAATAGTGACCAATGGCTCTCTGTTAGGTTAGGGACTACACGGATTACCTTCAAACTCAGGGAGCACGGACTGCGAAGGCAATTACTTACTGTATCAACCTTCTGGGACTAAGAGCTGTCCATTTGGCCCTGAAATCTTTCATACCATCCTTCAAGATAGAACGATGTACTATCTGAACAAGCAAGGAGGTACACATTCCAGAGCCTTATCAATGGAAGCCCTAACAAAGTCAAGAGCCTTATCACTGGAAACCCAAACAATATGGAATTGGTTGCTGGTCAGAAACATGAGGTTCACTCTACCTCATCTGCCGGGTGTCCAGAATATATAAACAGACTCCCTAAGCAGGATTCCTCATGAAAATAATGAGTGGGTGCTGTATTACGCCATTGTTCACGACATCTGCACCTGGGGCTTTCCTTACATAGATGTATTTGCATCTGCAAAAACAAAAAAGCCCAAACCTTTGCCCAAGATTTTACCATCCAGGGACAATTGGAAATTCCCTATGGGTCGACTGGGCCAACAAATTTCTCTACGGTTTTCCTCCTAAACACCTGATTCCGTCAGTAATCATCAAACTGTCTTACACTTAGGTCAGAATGATATTAATAGCTCTGGTGGATCACAGACCTACCCCACATGGGGAGAGGATGTGGCCTAACAGCTACGGTTGTCGACATCGAAGCTGGGTAACCTGGTTTGAGTCTCAGCAGGGACGCTCAGCATCTTGTGATTCTGGGCAAATCACTTACAGCCTGATTCATATACATGCCGTTTTGCGTGTCCCTAATAGCGAATCATAGCGATTCGCTATTGAGGACACGCAAAACGGCATTCATGTAGGAATTGCTACTTAAATAGCGATTCCTACATGTTCTTTATTTGCGAGTAGCAATTTGCTACTCGCAAATACTCCCCATTCATTCCTATGGGCCAAGAGGCCCATAGGAATGAATGGGGAGTATCCCTCATTTGCGAGTAGCAATTTGCTACTCGCAAATGAGATAGCGATTTTAAGGGTGCCAGGGGTGTCCAAAGGACGCCCTGTAGCACCCCTAAAATGCACATTTGAACAGGTGTTGCGCGCACACATGTCCAAAGGACATGTGTGTGTGCAACATGCAACTTAGAAAAATGCTTTTAAAAGCATTTTTCTGAGTTTTTGCTATTTACCGACAGGTCTGACCTCTCGGTAAATAGCGGCCCCAAAAGTCCAAAATCGCTATTTTGTTTTGTGTCATGAATAGCATTTGAGGAATCTCTATTAGAGATTCCTTAAATGCCATTCCACGCAAATATGCAAATTCTTACATAGCGATTTTTGCATTTGGTATCATGAATACCAAATGCAAAAATTGCACTCGCAAAGGGCCAGATTCTGAGAATCTGGCCCTTTGCGAGTGCAATTTACCTACATGAATCAGGCTGTTAATCTCTCCTTGCCTAACAACAAAAAATGAATGCGTCCATCTGTAATGCCACTGGTGCTCATGTAAAGCGCTCTGATACTTTCGGGTTTAGTTCACACAGTATATTTTTTTTAAACTCCACATGTTGGAACATCCTCACATGAGGCTGCCATGCAGACAGGATCTCATGAAGTTTGGAGGCCAGATGATCCATCCCAATTTCTCTGAGTTTATCAGCATGGCTCCTTAAGGCGTGCATTATGGACATTTGAATTTACCTCAAGAATGCATGAACATTCTAAAAGAAGTTATATGTCTATCAAGGCATACATCTTACTGTTTTAAGTGAAAGAGGTTCTGGTGTTCTGATAAGAACATTAATACAATTACATACCAAGAAGAATCTTTACTCCCAGACATACTTCATTTGGCCAAATCTGGGTTACGATTCTCGTCTGTTAAGGTCCGCTTGGCAGCCATTACTGTCTCCACAAAATGTCCTTTACAAGCCTCTTTTTTCTCAGTCTCAATTACTAAAGACTTCTCAGAGGGTATCAAAAAGGTTTTTCCTCCATTAAGCCATCCTTCCCCTCCTTCACCCTCTTTCAAACCTATTCAGAAGGAGGCCGCTCCTTCTCCTTCCTCGCTGCCAGAGCCTGGAACGCCCTACCTCTCCACCTCAGACAGACAACATCACTCCCCATCTTCACGGGAAGCCTCAAGACCTGGCTCTTCGACAGACCCCTTCCTTGATGGACTGGAATCTGCACCCCCCCCACCCAGAGCTTTGAGACCATTACGGGTGAGAAGTCACGCTCAACAAACTCCTGATTGATTGATTGAATGATATTCATAAAGCCACATTACACGTAGAGTTAGTGATATTCAAGCTTTATGTTATGATGAACCATATACAATATTTCATAGCAATAAGGTGGTTATGAGAGCTCCTCTGAAATCCTTGCCCAAGTTGTTTTGGATTTTCACATTAGTCAAGCCATTGTGAGAAGGGTCCTAAAATGTTATCTAGATAAAACAAAAGATATACGTAAGACAAATCAATTGTTTGTGAATTATGGTCCTGTACGTAAAGGTCTGTGCCACTTTTTATGACTACAGTACTGCAGCCTATAGGTCTACATTGCCCATTTTCTTCTTCTCCATCTCCTTTTAAAAAGGTTTATGAATTATATTGATTAGAAAAAAGTACTCAACTCTTGGATGTTTTTCTTATTTTAGTAATGATATGTGGACCCTTTTTAAATACAAATTAAAGTTTCTAGGCTGAATTAAAAAAAAAAAAATAATTATGACCTAGTTTTGGTATCCTGAAGTAAGGCGAACATCTATACTTAAGAAGATGTATTTTAAAGAAGTGCTCCGACATGTTCGGGACTACTCAGTGCTTATGATTTCAATAGAGAGTCCCCTGAGGGAGAACTAGGATTACAGTTAATAAGAAACCATTCCTTCTTATACATCTGTACACTGTAATACTGCTGTCCTTTTTTTCACACAGGTTATCTTGTGGTCCCGGCTGGAGGAGGGGGCACATTCCTTGGAGGATTCATTGTAAATAAGATGAAACTTCGTTGTTCTGGAATCATCAAATTCAGTTTATTGTGTGCACTGATCAGTCTAATGGCTATGTTTGTGTTCCTCATTCACTGCCCAAACATGCCTGTGGCTGGCATTACAGCTTCTTACGACGGAAGGTAAGCATTATTATATTACTCAAAGGTAGTTATCGATGTTAGATTGCCCTGATGGGATCCGTTACATTTAATTCAGCCGCAGGGGGACTGCAGAGATTCTGTGGGCAATGCAATCACTGTTTGGTTGGCCCAGTCACCACTTCTTGTTAAGACAAAAACAGTGTAACAGTGCTACCTTGGAAATTTGGCCTGCTGAATTGTCAGCCCAGTCCTGCCCTTTCCCTGAGCCGTCCAACACCTAAGGACTTGCAAGTACCTCCTAAATTTGTGTACATTTTCTGCAGAACAGGCAAAACAGACATCCCTCTCTAAATTATCTGGGAACAATTAATGCAGTTTGGAGACTATGCAGACGGGCTAGAGCCCATAAGAGGGTAAATATTTCCCCATGGGGGCCCCACTTAGTTCTGATGAGTCACCAAACACAACAATAATGGGCCTGCAGATGTGTATTGCATCTTATTCTAGTATAGCATAAATGGTAAGTAATTATTGTAATAATGATGTGGGCATATAATAAAAGTAGCCCTATATAATTCTACATTAATTTCTACCAGTAGCATTAGAAAGGTAACCAAGCCTTCATACTGCTTCTTTAGATGTCCACAGCCAACTTAGCATGTACCTTGTTAGCAGTCCAAGTCCACGAGGTATCTTCAAATTGTCTCACTGAATACAAATTCACCTCTCTCCCTCACTAATCAGAAAAGCTTTTGTACCCGGTTAAATTGAATTCCAATATATATATATATATATATATCCTCAGCTCCCAAACACCAGCCAGAAGCACACGTGAGCGGGTGCACACAAAACGGGGGTGTGCCCGTTGTAATGTCCAAGCTCCTAAGTATCCATGGGATTTACCCCATAAAGATAGTAGCACTCGCAGGGGTTAGTTCCGACATTGATTTTATTTCGGGAACTGCACAGCAACAACGACGCGTTTCACCATAGGGCTTCTTCAAATTGTGCAAAGAGCCGCGGCGCCTGTCTGCCTATAAAGACGTCATACATATTATCAAAAGCAAGAGAGGACTATCATACATATCTACAAAAGGCCGCCATCTTAACATATAATGACGAATATCGCAGCAATACGGGTGTTCAATACCCAGATGGTTGGCCCATCCATATACAATATATACATATATACATAGATGATTTAAATAAATCATAGGTGCATAAAGCCCACGATGGGCTGAGATAGTCCTTAACTTCGCATGTAATACACATACGCCCATTATGGGTTAGTCTTAGGCAGAGTCGTTATGTCAAAAACATTTCATCTCGCCCTGTATGGGCTAAATCAAAACACATATTTAAAAAAACATTGTCTTAAAAATTAGAAATTTTCATCTGTTCATATCTTAATCTGTTATGACATTTATAATATCATGCGGGATGGATGTATCTAAAAGGCAATGAGATGATTACAGGTACACTCAATAAGATGCTAATCTCAGAATTATCATGTCACTATGCCTGTCAGCCTAAATGTACTGCTAGCTCTTCATGCATATTGAGACCTTTGGGATTTTTGCTCTGCATATCTATGATATACCTGGATTCAAGACGTCTAAGTTTTAAGAGTCTATCACCCCCTCTGATGTTAGCCGGTACACTGTCAAGGCAAACATAGGACAACAGGTCCCTGTTGCTCCTATGCATCCTTTCAAAATGCCTTGCTACAGGGTAAGATTCGTCTTTCTTGGCGATCGCACGCATATGCTCCAAAATACGCAGCTTAACTGCATTGGTCGTGCTGCCGATATAATTCAAGCCGCATGGACAAGTAAGACAGTAGATTGCATAAGGCGTGGAGCATGTTAAAAATTTCATAATCCGTTTAGGATTCGCCAATCCAGGTATTTTATAGGTGAGTGTCCGCTTGCTAAATTTGCAAGCCTTGCAACGGCCACATGGGTAAAAACCATTAAGAGCAGGCAGTTTGGAGGTTTCTCCTGGTTGAAGAAAATGACTGGAGACCAGATGGTCCCTCAGAGATCTCGCCTTCCTGAAGAATCTGGGCGAGGATGCAGACATAGTATGTAAGCCTTCTGATAAAGGGGGAAATATTGTTCTGCTCACGACTACCCAATATGAAACGGAGGCATCTTATTGAGTGTACCTGTAATCATCTCATTGCCTTTTAGATACATCCATCCCGCATGATATTATAAATGTCATAACAGATTAAGATATGAACAGATGAAAATTTCTAATTTTTAAGACAATGTTTTTTTAAATATGTGTTTTGATTTAGCCCATACAGGGCGAGATGAAATGTTTTTGACATAACGACTCTGCCTAAAACTAACCCATAATGGGCGTATGTGTATTACATGCGAAGTTAAGGAGTATCTCAGCCCATCGTGGGCTTTATGCACCTATGATTTATTTAAATCATCTATGTATATATGTATATATTGTATATGGATGGGCCAACCATCTGGGTATTGAACACCCGTATTGCTGCGATATTCGTAATTATATGTTAAGATGGCGGCCTTTTGTAGATATGTATGATAGTCCTCTCTTGCTTTTGATAATATGTATGACGTCTTTATAGGCAGACAGGCGCCGCGGCTCTTTGCACAATTTGAAGAAGCCCTATGGTGAAACGTGTCGTTGTTGCTGTGCAGTTCCCGAAATAAAATCAATGTCGGAACTAACCCCTGCGAGTGCTACTATCTTTATGGGGTAAATCCCATGGAGATTTAGGAGCTTGGATATATATATATATATATATATATATATATATATATATATATATATATATATATATATATATATATATATATATATATATATATATATATATATATATATATATTTGTTACTTGCATTGTTGGCCTCAAAGTAGGGATATGCTTGCTACTCTATTGTAGGTTCATGAATATCAGTGAGAATCATACGAGGCAGAAGGAAATGTTACTTACGTGTAAACCTAGTTCTCCTTCAGGGGATCCTCAGCAACAGTCATAAGCACTGATTTGTTCCGCCCACTAGCAGGATCCCGGAGCACCTTAAAAAAATATTTGTGTGTGTGTGTGTGTGTGTGTGTATATATATATATATATATATATATATAAATATATATTCATTAAAAAAACAGTCATATAAAAATTATGTCACTGATAGAAAAAGTGGCTGTATAAAACCTTTCAGAAACCTTTTTTAATAGGAAAGGGAATGTGGAACAGTGGTAGCGAATGGGCTGCAAAGAAAAGCATAAGAGAGGAAAACTGGCACTATGCCTTTAAGGGCCTTACAGTACCCCCTCTATTCTATCATGCCACACAGGTGACAGTTAGGTCAGTTCACTTTTCTGGCTCCTCGAAACGGCAACCTGGGGCACTGAGCTCTTCCTGTCATACTCCATTATGCCTTTGCTGTTTGTTCTCTTTTATAATAACCTTTTTTCAGTTAGATAGATGCTATGAACTCTGCAGTCTTCTTTGCACTGTTTAAAGATCTCGTTACCTAAGTGCTAATGCAAAGAGTGTAGGAAGGTGGAATCTGACTGCATGGTTACCCCCACTTTTTTCCTGGTGTTTTGCTGGTTTTCGACTAGTCTGACTGGGATCCTGCTAATCAGGACCCCAGTTTATCTGCTTTCTCCCTAAATTGATTGCATGTACTTTAGGTGCACTCCAGATTGGCTACTGGAGTACTCTTATCAGACCCTAGTATGGTATACTATGTACCCAGGGCATGGGTACCCCAGAGCCCTCCCAGGGGCTGCAGCATGTATTATGCCACCCCTGAGAGACCATTCTAACTGACACCACATGTCTGGTACTGTAGCCTGTGTAAGGTGGCGCATGCACCCCTTACTTAGATATAGGTTTTATTTTATTTATTTTATTTTATTTTATTTTAAAGGTTTTATATAGCGCTGGCTAGACCCGGAGGTATCAGAGCGCTTTACATGAGCATCAGATCATAGTCACAGGTTACATTGTTACAAAGGTTACACAGTTATTAGAGCATGGCAACATAGTTACTTGTAAGGTTGATATAAACAATAAGCATAAATACGTAAGGGGGAAAGCAGGCAATGGGAAAGATTCAGAGTAGGGGGTAAGGAGCTGAAGAAGTAGACAGGTAATGAAGGCGGGAAAGAGGAGGGCTGCTCTCCATAGCTACCACTAGGATAGATTTCAATAAAGGTTGTCTTTAACCTAATCATCAATAAGGGTTGTTTGGACTGGTACAAGGTGCCCACTATAATTAGTGGACAACATATACCAGGTCAACTTCTCACAAAATTAGTTAAAAGCTTATGTTTCCTACTGACCTCAAGGTTGCCTGATATGCTTGTCTGTTTATTTAATCAAATACCCTAAAAGGTAGTGCTGATTAGTTAAAACTCTCTGTTTCCTTCTGACCTGAAAGGTCCTCTGGTATGCTTCCTTGTTGTTTATTTTTTCAGCTGTCCTGCCAAACAATTAAAGACCTCCACTCCCTGCTCCGGTTTCCTGCCAGAGACCATGTCTAATTGACAGGAAACGCTCAATAATCTTCAGAAAGACTCCAGTGCTTTATATGTTTTATTCAACCTTCAATTGTCTGTCCCAGTCTCCCACTGTAGACAGCCTTCTGATTGACAGAAAACGCTCAGTAATCTTCTAGAAGGATCCAGATAAACACTAGTACGTCAGGCTTTGAAACCCAGGCCCCTGCTTGGCTTTATCAATCTGTATGAAAAGAGGGTTGTGTGGCTTATTCAACACCGTCTTTTGGATCCAAGCCCCACCGCCAGCAACAATAGTAACCTGGACAACTTCACTTGGAAGCTGGGGAGCAGCAACCCCTCTTGGAGATCAGTCCCTTCCTGATAGCTTCCAACTATCGTGAAATTCCAGTTTTTGATATACCCTTTTCTGTTCAAGGATACCCTAGCAATTTCAGTTTGAATATGAAATCGGTGTCTAAAGGAAAAGGTCTTGTTGTGTGAAGTAACACATTGTTGACGACAGATAAAGATTTCTGAATGATCTGAGCATAGACTGAAGAATACATGCTCAGGATTCCGCACAGGAGGTCAGTGCTCAAGGAACATGGGCTCAAATTTCTTATAGTATTTTTTGTTTGGTATGTTTAATGAGAGACTCACATCTGAGGCTGATTCTGAAGTATTCATGTATGGTTGCCTGTTGGGATTGTATTCCTATTGCAGAGTTCTTCTCCTGATTGATAGGCTTATCTCTCTCTCTCTCTCTAGCCAATTCCCACTTCTCTCCAGGGTTAATCACCAGTATTAGTCAGTTCATCTGATACTAGGGATTAACCTCAAGGCGGCGTGGTGGAAGATCTTTGCTTCTGCAGTAACCCTTGGAATTTAGGTGCATGGCCATTGGTGTGACTGCCTTTTTGGCTAAAAAATAATTGGAAACCTTTTCAAAACCCTGACTTGTCAGTTACTCAACGTCTTTCCAGACATACAACAGATTTAGACTTCTTTCTGACAGGAAAGTATTTTATTTTCCTGTCTAAAATGCCTCCCCTTTTTGTGAGTTGCCCTTCCTTTGGGAAAAAGAAAGCACATTCAGACCTCCACAAAGTCTGCTTTCTTTGCCTTCCAGAAGACGACCTTCTAGAATCCTGCCGCCATTTTCATCATTTTTCAAAAAGAATGCTGAAGGGCAGCGAGAAGGTCAGTCTGCGTGGGCTCCAAGGAGGAAAACAACATGAAGAGGCAGCTGGATCATCAAGAGGTTACATATGGAAGGTCAATCCTCCATCAGCGCACCCTCTTCCCACACCAGGACTCTACCAGGGCAAATCTAAGGAAAGAAGAAACCAGAGGAAGAGTGTTGAGTTGAATCCCATTGTTGTCAAGGAGCATAACGTCGATGAGCATGATGTCAAAGATAGGTAATTTCCCTACATGCTCGCCATTGTCAGGTACGTCGATGAGACACCCAACATCAAAACACCATTTGAATTCAAAAGAAACACCGTAGTCACCACCCAAACTTTAATCGACGTCATCATAGTTGGCGACGAATACACCACAATGGATGTCGAAACCACCATCGTTAATGTGACGAACTCCATTTAAACTACATTTGACATCAGAACAAGATCTCTAATGCTGTCCGTTCAAATTTCACCACAGTGGCTTCAAAGCCACCAAAAAGTACCTGCCAGTCCTGATACAGATCATTCATGAACGTACTCTACATTTAGAGTAGTGGCTGAGATACATTTATCCAGTACTTCACCAGGAACGTCCATCCCCAAGGAGGCACCATGGTTCACGTCCTGTATCTAGATCTAGAGAGAGGTCTTCTCATTCTCGGTCCTGAAGATGGACGAGACAATCAGGAGGACAAGCTCTCATTAATAAAGACATAAACCATCTTGGACAGCCTCCTCCCATCTTCTATCAAAGACTACTCACCTACACTGACAGATATACTCACCTGTTGACCTTTAGGAAGGTGCTGAAGACATGGCTGATTAACCTTTGACTCTGAGTTAAGACCTCAAGGCATATGTTTACTTTATGATCCAGCGCCTTGACACCTTCGGGTTATTGTATTGCGCTTTATACATTTCATTTTCATTTCATTTCATATACCTCCAACAACAGTCTCACCATTTGATGACCTTATGACTTTCAAAGATGTGTTAGTGAGACGAGTAGCAAGATTGAACATTGGCATGAACTCTCCGACTACCTCAATATCAGTCATATTTGAGACCTTACATCAAAAAATATCTTCAAGGCCCTTACTTCCGTTGGTACCTGGTATTCATAAGCCTGATATGCAGCTGTTCCTCACACATGCATCAATAAAGTCTGCATTTTTACTCTCCTAAGAAAGTACAAATTGCCGGATCAGGACCTTGTTTTCTCAGACAAGATCCTGCACCAGAAGCTTTTATTGTGGTTGCAGCAAGAAAATCACATGCAGTACCTCCTTAGTCCTCCATCCAACCAGAGGAAGAAAGTAGATGTAGGGACTCAGTAGGCAGGAAGATGCATGATACATCTGCATCTACAATGAAGGTCACAAGTGCTGCTACTCTTTTGGGGAGATATGATAGTTCCCTATGGGATTCTTTCCCAAACTATTGTGACAAGTAGCCTAAAGAAGACAGACAAGACTTCCAAAAGGTATCTGATGAAGGAATTCATGTCCCCAATCAGATGTTTGTTAGAGCAGTCAATATAGCAGACCTAGCGGCGCCGTGTTGTTGCCATGGAATCTATATGAGATGTAGTTCCTAGCTTAGGTTGACGTGTCTGAAAACAGAAGTGCAACAGAGAACTACAAAATTAGCTTTTGCAGGAACTACATTGTTTGGCTGAAGTGCAGATGACGAAATGTCACACATGAATATAGAAATGGAGACTTTGAAAGCTGTTGGTTTTGAAACAAAAAAAGATTACGCAAGAATATACACCTATATATATCTATGATATGCAGTACTTCTCTCAGAGGGTAAACCCCTCATTTGTCGCATTACTTAAGCCTTAATAGCCTCGAAGACCCACCTGAAGTTGTGGAGAGAGAACAGCAACCACAACATGCTGTCACAAGGAAACCTCCTGCCAAACAATGACTTCCTTTTCCCCCCTTCTCTGTTAGTCATTTCCGAAACACACCGCTTTAAGTTGTGCTTAATAAACGCCATGGAACATGCAGCTGTGTCCTGAGTAAACGCCCTCATTATCGTTTTTCTTTGGGATGGATTATCTTTGAGTTGGTGTGCTCCTCCAACCATGAACTCAACACCTCCGTGGGGCTGAGGGTGCTTAACCGAAGGCGGAGTTTGTGAACTACAGAAACAAGTATGCATCAAACAGATACACAAAATGTGATATAATTTAAATTCACTAACACAAAATATACAAAAAGCTACATTTTAATGTGCAAGTTGGAGCTTTTTGATATTTGTCTTTATTTTTAAATGACTAATAAATATGCTAGACTCTAGCTCATCACTTTGTCATTTTGGTTTTATTTCACCTACTCTTTATGTAGACACATACTAGTACTTCCATTGAGGCCACAAATCATCCATGCTTCTGTTTTCTGTTCTTGCACTTTTCACACAGATCATGTTAAAGATAATAATTGAAGGCCCGATTGTGAGAAGTTGGCCTGATATATAATGTTCACTATTCTAGTGAACACTTTGTATCAGTCCAAACAACCCTTATTGATGTTTGGTTGTAAGTCAACCTGATAGACCAGCTATCCTAGTAGCATGGATACGTGCAGTCTTTAGGCTAAACTCTAGAGGGCGTGTTAAGCCAGCTGTTTTACCATCACATTTACCCCTTGAACACCAAGTGAAAGGACACCACACAAGTTGTTATGAAAATAAACAGATATTTATTTATAACAAGACTACCCTGAACTCTTTATGAGTCAGGGAGCTAAGCACACAACAAAACTCTTACGAAGTCGCACAAATTACACAAATGCCCGAGGGGCACGAAAAACCATATACTATACAAGTGGAATGCGAAATTACTAGCAGGTAAGTACTACTCTCATGGACTTTAGAAACGCTAGGCCTACAATGCTGAACCCTTAGATTAGAAGCAGGAGGCCTAGGGATGTCGTGTGCAGAGTGGGAACTCTCACGCGTAATGCGGGACAAAGTCTATGGATACTAGTAAAAGCAAAAGTTAGTGTTCTCGGGCGAACCCGACTAGGTAGGTTAAAAACGAAAGTGGATCTAGACACTTAGAGAGTTGGTCTACGCTGGAGCACCGGGGTACTCGGTTTACCTAGCCCAGGGGCTGCGGCTGCATAGGGTTCAAATGTCGTCGGATTTCTTCGTTGATGAACCAGGAGCCTGAAGTAAAAGTTGCTGGCAGGCGACCAGTGAAGATGTTCCGGGCTGATCCAAGGACTGGATCAGTTGAAGAAGAGTACCTGTAAGCAGAGGGGACCAAGTTCTGAATCACTAGCCAGTGATTAGGTGGGCACTAGGATGGCACCGGACGAGGTCACTCAGCCAGGTGAAGAGGTGACACTGGATTCTGCTGCTGCACATAACAGGGCGCTGATGTCGACCAGGCTGGAGGTCTGCGAGCTGTCCCACGTCGGATGTCTGCTGCTGGCGGTGCTGGATCCGGTGAAGGAGGCAACAAGCCTTGGCTAAGGCAAGTCCATGTGGAGACACAAAATGGCATCTGGGATGGACCAGGAGGGTCCGAGGAAGTTCCCCTTCAAGAGGAGACAAGGGCCAGTCCAGAGGAGCTAGACCAGCGGTGAAACAAACGTAGGACATCGTCTGGAGGGTCACTAGCCAACGGGCAAGTGACCTGGACAACGCGGTGAGCAGCAAAGAGCAGAAGGGCCCCACGCAGATCTCGTGGATGCAAGGGGGCTGAACTTCGGTGCTGGAGCTGCTCAGGGTCGGGGCTTCTCTTACCCCAAAGCACTCAGTCGAGGGTCACTCGGTGGTCGTGCTGGACAAGCATCGTGCAGTCTTGAAGATGGCCGGTCCCTCGAGGTCTCGTCACACCCACGAATCTCAGCTGGGCTGATGATGCAGGTAGAGGTCAGAGGTGCCAGGGAAGCCGGTTCTCGTCGAGCTGGGCAGTCTCGATCCGGAGGAGAGACTTACAGCAGACCGCGATGCTTGGATGGTGCCTGCTGCTGCAGGGTGACTACTCCTTAGTCACAAGGGAGAAATCTTGAGAAGAAGTCTTGAGTTCCTTTCGTGGAAAGTAGTTTCAGGATTCAAAGATGATCTGATTTGGAAGGGGGCCTGCTCCTACCTTTATCCTGGGAAAGGGGGCTGGCACGCGACTAAGTCCTGCCCTATGGGTGGGACTAGGAGGGGGGTGGTTACACCCCTCTCCTTTGGCGGGCTTTTCCCCAGCTCAGGGGCTGGAGTGCCCCTGGAACTGGTTCAAGCCGGCCTATGCACAGTGAGCACCGGGGTGCCACTTGCAGTCACCTTCCTCTAAAGCCCTGCCTACCTGGGATACACAAAATCCTGTCTGGGATGGTGCTGGCACCGCCCCTGACAGGAAACCCTTTGTCCAGGCCTCCGTTGCTGGAAGGACTCCCAGCAGCAGGAGGGCAGACTTGTGTCTCGGTGGCAGCATCCATTTTGTGGAGCTGAGGCTTGAGTTAACTTTAACCGGGGTTCACAGTTACATACATGTCGTGTCCCTCTAGAAGGGTGGAATGCTAACCCCGTCGCCAGAATTGGCGAGGGGTTAGTATTCCAATTCGTATGACACCTTACTCGACATGTTTTGATAAAGCGATACCAGAGTTGGCATATAACCGCGAGGATTATAATGCACTTAAGAGTATATGGTATACGTTATCATGGAACAGCTATTAGGACTTGGTTCCGCAAGCTGCAAACGGGCTCAGCTCATGCCAGAGCACCATCTCACATTATTCCAAGCACTCTGCCTTCAGGATTGATAAGGCCTGCCATAGGAGTGACTGATAGGAATATATGTGTCCATTTTAGGGTTAGACATAGGAATACTATATCTAAAGCAAAGGGTGTGTACACCACCTTGCCACAGCTGTCAAGCAGCCAGTTGTGTCTGTTTTAGTTAGTCAGCCCAGGGGTGGCATAATACATGCTGCAGCCCCTGGGAGACCTCTGGGTACACCTCTGCCCTGGTTACAGGGACACAAGAGAGGGCCCAGTGCCAATTCAGTACCTGGGTACAATTTGGAATAGAGAGAACAGCTAGGCTGTGGGTCTGATTAGCAGGCCCACAGCCAGGGAAAGTCGTAAACCAGTGAAGCAAAAAGCAAAAAATCTGGGTTATCATAGGATTGCAGACCCTACTCTCCTACATGACCCCCCCCAAACTTTGGGACAATAAGCTAACCTTGACCAGGTGAGTCTTCTTGCTCTAAGTGGAAATACCTGGAGAGCCCATCAGCATTGCCATGATCAGTACCAGGTCTATGCTCCACTGTAAAATCCATCCCCTGTAGGGAAATGGACCACCTAAGTAGTTGGGGTTTTCACCCTTCATCTGATTTAGCCATAAGAGGGGCTTATGGTCGGTCTGAATCTTGAAGTGAGTGCCAAACAAGTATGACCTCAACTTCTTCAGGGCCCACACCACAGCAAAGGCCTCCCTCTCAATAGCTGACCAATTTTTCTCTCTGGGGGTCAGCCTTCTGCTAATAAATCAATGGGCTGGTCGTTACCATCAAAATTCAGCTGAGATAGAACAGCTCCCACACCCAACTCAGAAGCATCTGTTTGGACAATGAATGTTTTGGAGTAGTCTGGACTCTTTAGGATAGGTGCTGTGCACATGGCCTGCTTTAGGTCATCAAATGCTTTCTGACAGCTTGCTGTCCACTGAACTTTCTTTGGCATCTTTTTACTTGTCAGGTCATTAAGTGGAGTCACAATGGACCCATAATTCTTGACAAATTTTCTATAGTAACCAGTCAGGCCCAAGAAAGCTCGAACCTGAGTCTGGGTGGTTGGAGGAGCCCAGTCCTTGATGGCCTGTATCTTGCTCTCCAAGGGTTGAACCAGGCCTCCACCTACAAGGTGGCCCAGGTACACAACCTGTGTCTGCCCTATCTGGCACTTAGTGGCCTTGATAGTGAGACCTGCCTTTTGCAGTGCCTCTAACACTTTCCTCAGGTGGACCAGGTGATCCTCCCAGGTGGAACTAAAGACGGCTATATCATCAAGATATGCTGCACAGAAGTCATCCAACCCAGTGAGAACTTGATTCACCAGCCTTTGGAAGGTGGCAGGTGCATTTTTCAAACCAAAGGGCATTACCACAAATTGATAATGCCCACCAGGGGTAGAAAATGCTGTCTTGGGCTTGGCCTCCTCAGCTAACCTGATTTGCCAATACCCAGCTGTCAGGTCAAATGTACTTAAGTAGTTGGCAGAAGCCTATCTATCTATAAGTTCATCTGCTCTTGGTATTGGGTGTGCATCAGTCTTAGTGACTGAATTGAGTCCTCTGTAGTCTACGCAAAAACTCATCTCTTTCTTACCACCCTGGGTGTGAGGCTTTGGCACTAGAACTACTGGGCTAGCCCAAGGGCTATCTGAGGGCTCAATGACTCCCAGCTCCAACATTTTCTGCACTTCTGTCTTGATGCAGTCTCTGACATGATCAGGCTGTCTGTAGATTTTACTCTTGACAGGCAGACTGTCTCCAGTGTCCACTTCATGGGTACACCAATCAGTTTGGCTGGGTGTCAGAGAGAACATATGTCTAAAGGATTGCAGAACTTGTCTACAATCCTGTTGCTGATGTTCAGAGAGGCTGCCACAAAAGACAACACCATCTACTGATCCATCATCAGGATTCTGAGTGAGCAGGTCTGGGAGAGGGTCACTCTCTTCCTCCTGTCCCTCATCTGTGGCCATGAGCAAGCCCATGTCCTTCCTGTCGACATATGCCTTGAGCCTGTTTACATGAAGCACCCTGAGGGGGCTCCTGGGAGTTCCAAGGTCCACCAGGTAGGTGACCTCTCCCTTTTGCTCAATGATTGTGTGGGGCCCAGACCATTTGTCTTTGAGTGCTGCTGGGGCCACTGGCTCCAGCACCCACACCTTCTGTCCAGGCTTGTACACAGTCAGGACAGCCTTTTGGTCATGCCAAGCTTTCTGGAGTTCTTGGCTTGCCTCAAGGTTTTTAGATGCCTTTTCCATATACTCAGCCATCCTGGAGCGGAGACCAAGTACATAGTCCACAATGTTTGTTCCAGGCTTTTTGAGAGGTCTCTCCCATCCTTCCTTTACCAAACAAAGGGGTCCTCTTACAGGATGCCCAAACAGAAGCTCAAAAGGGCTGTAGCCAACCCCCTTCTGTGGGACCTCTCTGTAAGCAAACAAGAGGCAGGGTATCAGGACATCCCATCTCCTCCTGAGAGGTTCAGGTAGCCCATGAATCATCCCTTTAAGGGTCCTGTTGAATCTCTCAACAAGCCCATTGCACTGTGGGTGATAGGGTGTGGTGAACTTATAGTTGACACCACATTCCTTCCACATTGCAGTCAGATATCCTGACATGAAGTTTGCACCTCTGTCAGAGACAACCTCCTTAGGGAAGCCCACTCTGGAGAACACTCCAATTAGGGCTCTTGCCACTACAGGTGCTGTAGTGGTTCTAAGGGGAATAGCTTCAGGATACCTGGTGGCATGATCCACTACCACCAGTATAAACTTGTGCCCTGATGCTGTCTGGGGTTCCATTGGACCAATAATGTCAATCCCCACTCTCTCAAAGGGTACCCCCACCACAGGTAGTGGTATGAGGGGGGCCTTTGTTGGGCCACCTGACTTACCACTGGCTTGGCAGGTGACACAGGAGCGACAAAACTCCTTGGTATCTTCATTCATGTGGGGCCAGTGAAAGTGTGTGACAAGTCTGTCCCACGTCTTGTTCTGGCCTAAGTGACCTGCAAGGGGAATTTCATGGGCCAAGGTAAGAAGGAAACCTCTCTGAGACAAGGGGATGCCCAGCCTCCTGGTTGCACCAGGCTTGGGGTCTCTTGACTCAGAGTACAGGAGTCCATCATCCCAGTATACCTTGTGGGTACCTGTGGCATTCCCTGCAGCCTCAGCAGCAGCCTGCTGTCTGAGGGGTTCAAGTGAGGGGCAGTCTAACTGTGCCTTCCCCAGGTCTGCTCTGGAGGGTCCCCCTGAGCCCAGAAACTCAACCTGATCAGGTTCAAGCTCTTTAGGCTCAGTTTCCCTCAGTTCCTTGAGATCAGCCTCCTCAGAGACTTGATCCACAACCTGGGGCAAGGGGGAAGGCAATGCCTTAACCCTACTGCTCCTCTTCTTGGGAGGTGTCTGGTCCATTGTTCCAGGATCCAGCACCTGTTCAGTGGGGCATCTTTTGGCCTGTGACCTAGTCACAGCAAGGACATGTGCTGGCAAGTCTAACATTTCCATGTGAGTCCTCTGCTCCACTTCTGACCATAGGGATGTTTCCAAATCATTGCCCAACAGACATTCTACTGGGAGGTCTGAACTAACCACAACCTTCTTTGGGCCACTTACCCCTCCCCAGGAGAAATCAACAATTGCCATACTGAGATTGGTAGTGACATTGCTGGCATTGGTCACCAGGTAATCTGCACCTGGCATGATCTGTCCAGGGAACACAAAGTTAGGTGTCACCATTGTGACACTGGCACAAGTGTCCCTGTAGGCCTGAGCCATCTTTCCATTAATTAAAGGTGTCTGCCTGTATTTGCCCAAAGTATTGGGACTTGCATCAGGGGATATATCTACATCCCCTGTACAGACAAGGACAGCCTGAGTGATTGTGCCAACTAAGTTGTCAGACCCCTCAGTTCCCAAGGTTAACCCAACTATTCCCTTGGGAGGTGCACTACCACTACTGACTGTACTAGGGGGTGCAGTTGCCTTAGGGGCTGTAGTGGTAGGAGTTTGCCCTCCTCTTTTGGTGCACTCACTAAACCAGTGAGACTTACTTTTACAGTATTGGCACCACCTTTTTGACTGGCCTTCTTGAGTCTTCTTTTTCTGCTGTGAAGCCTGACCCCCACCCTCTTTGGTTTGTTGGGGACCTGTTGAAGACTTCTGGTCATTTTGTTCATTCTTGTTACTACCCTTTTGGTCTGCTTTCTTCTGACCACCCTGGTTCTGAGTCTGGTTCTGCTTGACCCTTGTTCTGACCCATCTGTCTGCCTTCTTTCCCAATTCTTGGGGAGAGGTCAGATCTGAATCAACAAGGTGGTGATGCAACAACTGGTTCTGACAGTTATTTAAAATCTGTTCTCTCATGATCAGATTGTACAACCCTGTATAATCAGTAACCTTACTGCCCAGCAACCAGCCTTCCAAAGCCTTAGTGGCACAATCCACAAAGTCAGACCAATCCTGAGACTGAGTTTTCTGGGTGTCCCTGAACAGCAACCTGTACTGCTCAGTGGTTAGGCCAAACCCATCAACCAGTGTATTTTTCAGGACTTGGTAATTGTTAGCATCCTCCACTCTAGTAGTGAGGAGCTTATCTCTACCTTTGCCTTCAAAGGAGAGCCACAGTATAGCTGCCCACTGACTCTGGGGGATGCACTGGACAGTGCAGGCCCTCTCCAGAGCAGCCATCCATTTGTGGCTGTCATCACCTTGTTTAAAAGGGGGCACTATCTTACTCAGGTGTTTGGTATCTAAACTCCTTTCTTTATCTCTAGGGAGATTGCTGCCACCAGTGGGAACTATCCCACTCATCTGCTGCTCTCTAGCAAAGGCAAGCTTTTCTTTGGCCAGGGCAAGTTCTTCCCTTTCAATCCTTAGATTAGCCTGTTTCATCCTAGCTTCATGCTCTCTTCTCTGAGGGGAAGTAAATCTCCTCTGGGGAGAAATCCTTCTCCTCTGAGAAGAGGCATTAGAGTGCAGAGATCTATTGGAGTCCCTAGAATGAGATCTATCCCTTCTAACTCCAAGGTTAGGCCTTATTAGGGTCAGTACTGGGGGTCCCCCAGATCCTTCCCTAAGTAGGTCTAAGTTGGCCCTAGTAAGTCTGCTGACTAACTCAGACCTGTTGTCTGCCTCATCCCCAGAGAGTTCCTCTTCTTCCTCCTCCTCAACTGCATTTTCAGTGTCAAGGAGGTCTGGATCACCGATGGTACCCTCTAAGGCTGGCATCTTCCCATCTGTATGTGAAGCTTTCTTAGCATCATATGTCTCTAAGAGACCTATCAGAAAGGGAATGGTGGGGTTAGACCCCTGTTTCAGTTTCCTGGAGGTACACACTTGTCTCATCTCCTGGAAACTGAGAGCTGCATATCTTGATTTGACCTGTGGAGGGTCATCAACCACTAGGGGAGTCTCTGAAGACTCTCCATGGGTAGACATGCTTTTCTAGCGAGGTGTAAGTGGTGCACTTACCTACACTATTTGTTTGCCTACTGATCCCTTGCTAAGAGTTGTAGTTTAGGGTATGCTAAGCCCTAGGAGCTACAACAGCTGGTTCAGTAGAACTCAGAGTATTCTAAGCTAAGTTATATGTACCTTAGTACTTATGTGATCTTTCAAATGATATTCTTAGGATATGTGTGGTAAAACAACAGCAAGCTCAAATCCCAACCGCTGCTCACCAATGTGAGAAGTTGGCCTGATATATAATGTTCACTATTCTAGTGAACACTTTGTATCAGTCCAAACAACCATTATTGATGTTTGGTTGTAAGTCAATCTGATAGACCAGCTATCCTAGTAGCATGGACACGTGCAGTCTTTAGGCTAAACTCTAGAGGGCGTGTTAAGCCAGCTGTTTTACCATCACATTTACCCCTTGAACACCAAGTGAAAGGACACCACACAAGTTGTTATGAAAATAAACATATATTTATTTATAACAAGACTACCCTGAACTCTTTATGAGTCAGGGAGCTAAGCACACAACAAAACTCTTACGAAAATACTTTAAGTCGCGCAAATTACACAAATGCCCGAGGGGCACGAAAAACCATATACTATACAAGTGGAATGCGAAATTACTAGCAGGTAAGTACTACTCTCATGGACTTTAGAAACGCTAGGCCTACAATGCTGAACCCTTAGATTAGAAGCAGGAGGCCTAGGGACGTCGTGTGCAGAGTGGGAACTCTCACGCGTAATGCGGGACAAAGTCTATGGATACTAGTAAAAGCAAAAGTTAGTGTTCTCGGGCGAACCCGACTAGGTAGGTCAAAAACGAAAGTGGATCTAGACACTTAGAGAGTTGGTCTACGCTGGAGCACCGGAGTACTCGGTTTACCTAGCCCAGGGGCTGCGGCTGCATAGGGTTCAAATGTCGTCGGATTTCTTCGTTGATGAACCAGGAGCCTGAAGTAAAAGTTGCTGGCAGGCGACCAGTGAAGATGTTCCGGGCGGATCCAAGGACTGGATCAGTTGAAGAAGAGTACCTGTAAGCAGAGGGGACCAAGTTCTGAATCACTAGCCAGTGATTAGGTGGGCACCAGGATGGCACCGGACGAGGTCACTCAGCCAGGTGAAGAGGTGACACTGGATTCTGCTGCTGCACGGACCAGGGCGCTGATGTCGACCAGGCTGGAGGTCTGCGAGCTGTCCCACGTCGGATGTCTGCTGCTGGCGGTGCTGGATCCGGTGAAGGAGGCAACAAGCCTTGGCTAAGGCAAGTCCACGTGGAGACACAAAATGGCGTCTGGGATGGACCAGGAGGGTCCGAGGAAGTTCCCCTTCAAGAGGAGACAAGGGCCAGTCCAGAGGAGCTAGACCAGTGGTGAAACAAACGTAGGACGTCGTCTGGAGGGTCACTAGCCAACGGGCAAGTGACCTGGACAACGCGGTGAGCAGCAAAGAGCAGAAGGGCCCCACGCAGATCTCGTGGATGCAAGGGGGCTGAACTTCGGTGCTGGAGCTGCTCAGGGTCGGGGCTTCTCTTACCCCAAAGCACTCAGTCGAGGGTCACTCGGTGGTCGTGCTGGACAAGCGTCGTGCAGTCTTGAAGATGGCCGGTCCCTCGAGGTCTCGTCACACCCACGAATCTCAGCTCGGCTGATGATGCAGGTAGAGGTCAGAGGTGCCAGGGAAGCCGGTTCTCGTCGAGCTGGGCAGTCTTGATCCGGAGGAGAGACTTACAGCAGCCCGCGATGCTTGGATGGTGCCTGCTGCTGCAGGGTGACTACTCCTTAGTCACAAGGGAGACATCTTGAGAAGAAGTCTTGAGTTCCTTTCGTGGAAAGTAGTTTCAGGATTCAAAGATGATCTGATTTGGAAGGGGGCCTGCTCCTACCTTTATCCTGGGAAAGGGGGCTGGCACGCGACTAAGTCCTGCCCTATGGGTGGGACTAGGAGGGGGGTGGTTACACCCCTCTCCTTTGGCGGGCTTTTCCCCAGCTCAGGAGCTGGAGTGCCCCTGGAACTGGTTCAAGCCGGCCTATGCACAGTGAGCACCGGGGTGCCACTTGCAGTCACCTTCCTCTAAAGCCCTGCCTACCTGGGATACACAAAATCCTGTCTGGGATGGTGCTGGCACCGCCCCAGACATGAAACCCTTTGTCCAGGCCTCCGTTGCTGGAAGGACTCCCAGCAGCAGGAGGGCAGACTTGTGTCTCGGTGGCAGCATCCATTTTGTGGAGCTGAGGCTTGAGTTAACTTTAACCGGGGTTCACAGTTACATACATGTCGTGTCCCTCTAGAAGGGTGGAATGCTAACCCCGTCGCCAGAATTGGCGAGGGGTTAGTATTTCAATTCGTATGACACCTTACTCGACATGTTTTGATAAAGCGATACCAGAGTTGGCATATAACCGCGAGGATTATAATGCACTTCAGAGTATATGGTATGCGTTATCATGGAACAGCTATTAGGACTTGGTTCCGCAAGCTGCAAACGGGCTCAGCTCATGCCAGAGCACCATCTCACATTATTCCAAGCACTCTGCCTTCAGGATTGATAAGGCCTGCCATAGGAGTGACTGATAGGAATATATGTGTCCATTTTAGGGTTAGACATAGGAATACTATATCTAAAGCAAAGGGTGTGTACACCACCTTGCCCCAGCTGTCAAGCAGCCAGTTGTGTCTGTTTTAGTTAGTCAGCCCAGGGGTGGCATAATACATGCTGCAGCCCCTGGGAGACCTCTGGGTACACCTCTGCCCTGGTTACAGGGACACAAGAGAGGGCCCAGTGCCAATTCAGTACCTGGGTACAATTTGGAATAGAGAGAACAGCTAGGCTGTGGGTCTGATTAGCAGGCCCACAGCCAGGGAAAGTCGTAAACCAGTGAAGCAAAAAGCAAAAAATCTGGGTGATCATAGGATTGCAGACCCTACTCTCCTACACCGATTATGACCCTGGTGGTCTTTCAACCGCCAGACCACTAGCACAGCTGGCAGACCACCACAAGACCACCAACACCATAAGTGGTGGCCCAAGGAGGCGGTCCCATCTGGCATTTTCACCGACAGCCTCAATAGGACCGGCCTTTCCCGCACCATGAAAAGGTCAAAAAGAACAATTGATGGACAGAATGAAGAACAATGTCATATATTCACCCCAGTACAGAGATATGGGCCTAAATCCATCGTTTTTTTGCTCACCATGCCATTCCAGTTTGAACCCAGCCATATGAAAATCAGTCTTGACCCTGTGCCCAATGGGAACAATCCAGCCCGAACTGCCAGGCCAGGTCCTCCCTGGAATGGAAACAAGCATCCAAGGACCGGTTTTGGGGTTTCCCCCTAATCAGCCAGAATAGCTTGACTCCAGTGGCATGGAGAGCACAGGACCCACTTCTGGCATACCCTTCCCACTCGGGGTGACAAATGCAAAAAAAACAATTGATGGACAGAATGCAGAACAATGTCATACATTCACCCCAGCACAGAGATCTGGGCCTAAATCCATTGTTTTTTTGCTCACTATGCCATTCCAGTTTGAACCCAGCCATATGCAAATCAGTCTTGACCCAGTGCTCAATGGGAACAGTCCAGCCCGAACTGCAAGGCCAGGTCGTCCCTCTACTGGAAACAAGCATCCTAGGACCGGTTTCGGGGTTTCACCCCTCATCAGCCAGGATAGATTGACTCCAGCGGCATGGAGAGCACAGGACCCACATCTGGGCATACCCGTCCCACTCGGGTCACGAATGCAAAACTAACAATTGATGGACAGAATGCAGAACAATGTCATACATTCACTCCAGTACAGAGATCTGGGCCTAAATCATCGTTTTTTTTGCTCACCGTGCCAGTCCAGTTTGGGACCCAGCCGTATGCAAATCAGTCTTGACCCTGCGCCCAATGGGAACAGTCCAGCCCGAACTGCCTGGCCACATCTTCCCTGGACTGGAAACAAGCCTCCTAGGACCGGTTTAGGGGTTTCACCCCTCATCAGCCGGGATAGCTTGACTCCAGAGGCATGGAGAGCACGGGACCCACGTCTGGGCATTCCCATCCCACTCGGGGTGACAACAGGGCCGGACTGGCCATAGCTGGCACCGTGCCTTCCCCCTGTGGGCTGCTGGGGTGGGAGCTTATTTTGGGCCCCTGGGGGGTGGGGCGTTTATGTTACTGGGGGCCGGCAATATCGGCCCCGGTAACTAAATCGCCAGAAACTGGCCTTTGCAAACAGCTCGACCGCACCCCCTCAATCCCCGTAGGGGGGGCGTCCGAGCTGTTTGCCAGTGCCAGTTTCAGTTCCCAGTCCGGCCCTGGGTGACAAATGCAAAAAGATGTGGTTCCCTTGGATTCAAGCTAGCCTGGCTAATGAAGGATGAGATACCCTGAAACCATTCCCAGGATGCTTGTTTCCGGTCCAGGGAGGACCTGGCTTGACAGTTAGGTCTGGACTGTTCCATGAGGCACAGGATCAAGACTGATTTGTATGCAGCCTGGTCCAAACTGGGGTGGCGTAGTGGGCTAAAGAACAATGGATTTAATCCAGATCTCTTGACTGGGGGAGAATGTTTGAATCATTCAGCATTCCATCAATCATTTGTTGCAGTTACACTTTTTGCCGTAAGTGGGATGGTTATGCCTAGACGTGGGTCCCTTGCTCACTGTGCTACTGGATTCAAGCTAGCCTGGCTGGTGCAGGGTGCGATACCCTGAAACCTGTCCCAGGATGCTTGTTTCCGGTCCAGGGAGGACCTGGCTTGGCGGTTCGGTCTGGACTGTTCCCATGAGCCAGAGGGTCAAGACTGTCGGGATGCAGTTGGCTTGGCAGAGTGTTATCGACCTCTGCCGTGGCAGGCTGGCGGTATGTCTGCCACAGTCGTGATTGGGTCCTTCATTTTTAGTTTCCATTTTCAAATTCGTTTATATTTACAATGTGTTTTCAAATGTTTGCTTTTTTATTTACATGCACTTTATTAATCTACTAATATTGTTTAATTTCCTAAAAAGACATGGACACCCCGAGTAGGCATTGCAGACCCCCCCCAGAGATCCAGAGGCCACACGTTAAAAACCATTGCTCTATATCTTATCAAAAATAATAGTTTTCCGTTCTTAATTACCTTTTGTCCTCAAGATCGGCATGTTATTTTGCATGTGTTGGAATGCTAATATGAATAGTAGATTTCTGTCCACACAATAATGCTATGTGTGTTCAGAATTATTACAACCCAAAAAAGGGAGAGCAATCTGTCTTGCTTTAACTCATTCAGTGGTGAACAAGCCTGTTAATTTCTTATGGAACATTAAACCTAGGCTTTTTCATGACTTTGTGAGAGCGCTAAACAGCAATGATTTCACCCCATACTTTGGTTATATAATTGATGAAAAATAAGTTCAGCTTTTAGATAGGGAAACATAATTAATTAACAAAACAAGCGCATTATTCCAATTGATCAAATAAAGGAATCTTACCTGTTCTTTTGTTTTCGTGACCATGTATATAAGTAAAACCTCAACTGGGTATGAATATTTTTCAAAATCTTAATAGAAATACAATACACTTCTATTAACATTCAGCATCTGCATTAGGGAAGTCTTCTGGTTTCTACTCATTGATAGGTCGTACTTAGGAAGGAGTTAGTTCATTGTAATTCTGTTGAGGCAAAGGTTATACAGAGAGATCCAGCTTCTCACAATTATAGAGGGACAGACAGGGCAGCTTAAACACATAGAGGCAGGGCAGATATGAAAACACAAGCCAGAGGGGTTGAAGGTAATGAGTAGCATTTTCAAACTTGAAACTTTGGGTCCAACAAAGATGCTACAAATGGGTACGTCTCTCCGTGATGTGGCTATTTTAAAGAGGTGTAGCCCTGTCAGTGTGCATGTTTTTACCCGGTGCACCACGCTGAACTTGACCACATTAAATTCTTATTCAACACACCCATGAGGAGGAGGACAGTTACACAGATTTATTTTTGTTTCATGTGCCATACAACTCTTGCTAACATGTGGAAGAGGCTGATTGTGTTGTGAATGTGTTGAAGTGTATATAACAGTGCTCTTCATTCTGTTTTCTACAGTGTTCAGACTGAAGGCAGCCTCCAGCTTACAGCATCGTGCAATGCAGGGTGCAACTGTTCAAAGGAAATCTACAGCCCTGTTTGTGGAACTGACAACATTATGTACTACTCACCATGCCATGCCGGCTGCTCGGGAGTCCACATCCACCATGCTGGTGGCCTCAAGGTACACATAATATTACACATGGCATGTGATCACAAGAGAATGTGTTATGTATTAAAATTACTTCTGAGATTGAAGTTGCATATATGAAGAGCTACAGAAAAATATGAAGTTATATGCTTGTGTTTGCTGGAGGTTCTAAATTACATTTATGCAGTACTATAACATACAATCAACTGCTTTTTTGCACAGTAAGACATTATAGAATAAGTCACCCTTTTCCATACCATTTGTACATAACAGAAATTTTTGAAAATATTTCGAACAATCTGTGTTATGTGTACTCTACCAGAATGTACATTTTTTAAAATATTTTGGTTTAATTTTAGAATTCTATAAAGATGGTGTTAAGGCTCTGCAAATAAGGGAAGCTCCTCTATGCTATCATTCTAAAGGTATAAATCTATGGATTATTCCACATTCATAGACAGAAGGGAACTGACCATTCTTGAAAATCTAGTAAGAACCAATTATGGAGATCCTTTGTGCCAAGTAAGCCAGTTTGACATGTCTCCCCAAAGGCTGCGGACTATCAGTGCAGATATGGTAGTTTTTGGCAAACAATTTCTATTACTACTTGCATCATTGCTTGAAAGATTTGAATTCACGGAGATGTGTTTTTACTATGACCACTAGAAAAAGTGACTTTTCAGAAAAAGTATTCACTTTACGAGTAAAAGAGTATTCAACCTTGTTGTGTTTTTTTAATGAGTTTGTAAAACACAAGCCTAGTGGTGATGAATTTCACCTGCCAAAATAAAACTGTTAGATAATGAAATGTTTACAGAGATATATTCATATATTTCAATACATCAGCTTTCTTTCACGCCTGGTACATCCGTACATTGTAAGCACAGAGATTAAGGATGGTTTGTAGTTGATCTAAATATGTGGATTTCATTTAAAATGGTATACAATTAAACAGATGTAAAACCCATCCAATTGCTATTTTATTAATTGCCAAGCACTGGCAAAACAGTAAGCCACCCAGATTCTCATATTGGTGGCAGAGTTCGTGTGATTTTCAGAAGATTGAGATTGCAATATATAAACTCTAAAGAGAGAAAATGGAAGTAAATGAAGTTGGAGCCAAATTCCACTGACAACGTTATTGAATGCTAAGATGTATTGAGGATATTGACTAAAATGAATGATAGAAGCTGTTTTCTCGTTGTTCATATGTGTAAATTGTTTATCCTAGCCAAGTTGTGCGCTGATGGATATTCTGTATTGTCCTATATTTTTTTTAATTGAATTTGTTACTTGGCTCTCAATAAAAAAATGTAAATAGGACTTATTCCTTCAGAAGAGATAGGGTGTCCTACATAGAAAACACTAACAGTGAACATTTTACATTTTTCTATTTTTTTTTAACTGTCTTTTTCCTATCCTTCAATATTTGCAACACTGCAACCCCGGGATAGCATCATGGAATGCTTGCACTCCTACAATTCTAAAGCAATATGTAACAAAAACACAGCTTACAAAATATAAAAATAGAAATAATGTATAGAAACCTAAGCACATCTTGGACTCTCTTCTTCCACTTACATACTTCAGGTGTTTAAGATTTACTTGAAATATTATGGCTGTACCTCCTTTTATAAACCGTAGCTCTAAATGACATTTGTTTTTTCCCAGACTTACCATAACTGTAGCTGTATCGGTGACAATGTGTCCATGAATGTCAACCAGGCCAAAGCTGGAAAATGCTCATCTTCCTGCCAGAAAATGTCTGTTCTCCTAATTTTCATCTTTGTTGTCATTTTGTTCACCTTCCTCTGCAGTATTCCTGCTCTGACAGCAACACTAAGGTAAGATGGGATGGTATGGGCCTTCAACATTCAAATGTCAATACCTCAGAGCTACAGAACATACCCCATTTCCGTCTTCTGCAGCAGTTTCATCTGCATGTGCTAGCAGGATCATTCACAGCAAAGGGCCATACACTGTTGAACCTTGTCAAGAGGTTTGTGATCTGATGCTGAAACCATTGTGCAGAAACCATTGCAAACATCTCTTCTCTGGCGACTTGATTGTTGGACCAAAGAGAATGTCAGACACCATCAGAAACAATCCTCAAAAACAGGAATCCACCTGGGGAGTTATCAGAGAGGCTAGACTTTGATTATGAGAGTGCCTCAATCTGTTTGTGTAGGCATTGCAATTACAAGTAGTGGGATGTTTATGACACCAGGTAATTACAGAGTACGATAAAGACATAATCTTCAGATTTTTACTCTAATACATTTTTGCAGCCCAAACCTGCCGGATTTTAACAGGGGAAAAGGCTCAGTAAATATTGGGACGTGCTGCTTTTGGTGAAAAAGGCACTGTATTTTGTATTCACCTTATGTTTGCTTTGTTCGCTGTAAGTTGGCAGAGTATGAGAGAAGTGAGCGTTCCAAGGCATGGTTTCTTTGGAACATGTACCTCTGTGGGCATTCTCAAACCCCTCGACGACTTCCTGGAAATGGTCGGCGATTTACTCATGCGCACACCTTCAGGATGGAAAGGGGGAAGGATGGTTTTTTTCGCAGAGGGGGGAAAAAGTGTATTTGCACAGCAGAATACTTTCCCATACTTCCACTTCTAATGGAGAACTCAAACAGTTGGAATCGGAGTCCTTGGACATGAGACCTGACATTCCTACTAGGTGACTAGGTTTCTCACGAGTTTGCCTACACTTGCCTTAAATACTACTTGTGTACTAACAAACCCATATTCACTAATTTATTATAACAGTGCCAAAGTTCAGTTTTACTGACGTGAGAAAATGCTGCTTACTGTCTTTGAGCATAACGTGTTACAATGACTTGACAGAGAAAGCAGGTCACCAGACCTAGCCATTCCGATTTCATCTCAGTGGAAGGATTTAACCCCTTGTATCTTAGTTCTGGTTAAAAACTTTTGTTACACTCCATATCTGCTTATTTTTTGCATATAGGTTAAACCATAGTTAAAGTTAGGTTATAGTAACAAAATAATACCTAAAATTACCTAAAATTTGATAGTTATTGTTAGTTATAGTTACTCTCGCCCATACCATGAAAACCTTAACTCACCCACCATATTCACTGCTCATGACCTAACACATGTTATGACAGATAACATCACTAATGAATGATGACATCACTGGTTATATGACCTATCACCTTAGCATTATTAATATTAAGCAATGATATTACGCAGGATTTCTTTTGTTTAGAGAAGAAGTGTTAAGTAATGAAGCTAGGTTGTTCATTTCTATTATTTTTCTTTGTACATATTGTTAGATCATATTTAGTGCGTATGGTGGAAGTGTGATTATAATGACAGTGGTGTAACTTATGCTTTTTGTATCAAACCATAACTGCCCAATTTCAAGGGATTTTTTGTTTTAATTTTGTAGTCGTAACTTCACCTTAACTGTTCTTGTAGTGAAATTTCTGAATTTTTTTAAACATACATTAAAGTATTCTGGGCAGAAGAGGCCAAAACTACTCATTAACAATAGTTTTTCAGTGACAATCTTTTAACATACTGTATTCATCTTCTATTAAAGCAACCCCTTTTGTGCCCAGCTCTAGGCTTGGCTGGGTGCAGTATAGGAGTGCCTCAAGACCTGGCCTTTTGCCAGACCCTGCAGACCATCCATCACTGCACACAGCCTTTGACTGTATGCATCAGGGCTTGGCCACAGAGCCTGGCCTATATCCCAGCCCAGCATTTCCCAAACTGTGGATTGCGACCCACTGTGAGGTCTTGAGCCGATTTTTGGTGAGTCGCAAAAGTCCTGGCCTACATGTAAGTCATACTTAAAATGATTAGCTATTCTTTGTACACCTGTGCAAAGGTGCTGAACAATGCACCTAAGTCCAGTTTTAAAACAAACCCTTGCCCTTATTCCCAAGCAGCACTCTGTGGGAACCTTCCACTATTTGTTGCTGCACTTTGTGTCACTTTATAAAGCCATTTCAGCAGAGAATGTGCTCACTATACGTGATCATACACAACCTTACCACTTGTGTATGACTTTCACAAATATATTGGCAATTGTGGTTGCGACTTGAGAACTATAGCAGCTGACTTTAGATGTAGGAAACCAGGATCAAGACCTGGCATGGCTTAACATTCTGGGCAAATTGCTTAATATCCGTTGCTTAAAATAAAATGAATAAAATAAAATGAATCTGACCTTGTGTTATGTAATCACTTGCTCATGAAAAGTGATCAAATGTCCGTGGGCTATGTTCCCGCTATATAAAACTTCAAAATATATATACATATGAAGGACGCAATGAACCACTGGGCCTCGATTCAAGAAAAAAAATTAATATGAGATCTTACCCATACTCTACTGTAGGCAGGGTTTCTCAAATTTGCTAAATCAGTGGTATTCATTTCAAGATTTTTCATTAGCTTTGTGATTTCAGTAAATAGAAGCCACAGCACCCTACTCTGACAAGCGTTTCAGCTACAGATTCCGCAGGGTTTGGCATTTATTTTCGTCTTCACATGTGCTAACCTCGGTATAGCTGCAGCTATGCAGAGGGATGGGCCACACCAATAATTTGGTGAACCTGCCCCCCTCACCCATTCAGGCTTGGGATTCGTCACTTCATTTTTAAACAGTAAGCAGTGTCTGTACAATAGCATTGCCCATATGTGTTTTTCCACAGCTCTGTCAGGATATAATGAACTAGTTCCCAGGCCCCAGCCTAGTGTGGCTGGGAGATCTCAAAAATACTGAATTTATAAGTCTAGCTTTTTGATAAGAACCTGAACTTTAATAAATGCTACAGAGCTTAATATAGGCAGCCAGTTGCAAAGCATTGTTTCGAAACAACGTAAGCAAAAAGTTGGAAATAAATTCAAGGAAACTTACCATTAGGCAGTTCATTCTGTCTCCTAGGATGCTAGAATCAGAAAATTAGAGCCACTGAGTTGGCTTCCAACAAGTGTTTAGCAAAAAGGAACTAAACTAATATAGCCCACTATATCTAATAAGTATGTTTTTTATACTGTATGCAGTAAGAGGGAACAACAGCCCACAGAACTCCATGGTATAGTGTGCATCCTTGTCAGCCTTTTTGGATTTCTAGAATTTAATCATTGGCTGTTTCATAGAGTTTCATGATTTAATCACTGGCCGTCATCAAGCTGGTAGTCCCCACCGTAATCATACATTACTAGTACAGTAACATCTCCATAGAAGCACTCTGCAAACAGCCTTACTTTTGTAGCCTAAACACCTCTTTTCAGACAATCCAACATGAAACAACATGAGGTGAAAATAAAACATCACCAAGCGAGAGAGCAGTCTTCTGAGATAGCTTCATAAATGAAAGCAGCTGAATGGCCTTACTTATTCATCTCCATAGAGGAAAATGTCTGTCAAAAGGCATTTCAAAGGAGATAAACAATCCCAAAAGATGACATCTGGGGCATCAACGTCACAAGAATCACTGAAGTAGGCTACTAAAAGGTGTGACCGTCAGCCAGAGAGGATAGGGCCAACCATCTTCTGAGGCACATCTTGAAGTTAAAATGAAGTCAAAACCATGGTTGATAATATCTTTGATGGCTAATTCTTTGCCAACTGCCTCTTTTTCCAACACTGGCACTTTACAGTCAGCTAACAATTCTGTACCTGCTGTTTCCTCATCTCTAAAACATTATTCAACAACACGAATGACTTAAGATTATGCCTTACCCATGTCCTTCACCAGAGCTCTCTTTAGGAACGCCCTCTTGCCTCTACTCACCATTCTCAATGCCTCCTTCACTCAAGGTATCTTCCCAGAAGCTCTCAAGACAGGCCTCCCACTCCTAAAGAAACCTACACTAGACCAAACGAACTGCCGGCCCTTCACTCACCTACCATTCTTCAGCAAGATCTGTGTTCACCTCCAATATCACATCAGTGATAGCCATCTCTGGCACGACTGCCAATCTGACTTTAGATCATGCTTAACCACGGAAACTGCTATCTTACACATCATGCTCTCTTGACAACAGATGAAGATGACCTCTGCCTCATGATATTGCTGGACCTTTCAGCTGCCTTCTACACTTGACAGTCCTAACCTCACGCACAGTTTAGTCTCGAATGGTATTCACCAGCAATGTTCTTCACTGGTTCTCCTCCTAACTTTCCGAACAATACCAGTTTGTACACACAGGAACTTATGGTTGTCAAAGGATCCCTATAAACTGCAGCTTCCCTAAGGGTTTCATACTGCCTCCTGCCAATTTCAACCTCTGCATAGAACCAACTCCAACCAAAAATTATCTTTTCTCTTCTAAGAAACTCCTAGACGGCAACTTCAATTATCAATACTATGGGGCCAATTTAGCGTTTGATGAGGGGCACATCCATCTTTTAGGGTTGCAGGGGATATTACATCTGCCCTCCTGGCAGTCTACCATCCACCAAATTTAGAGATCACTCTCGGCACAGTGGTGATCTCTGTGCCTTCAGAGGAACCACTGTTGCAGCTGTTTTTTCTGAAGCCACTGCATGTTTGGTGGATGACTGCCATCTTATAAGCATCCATTCACCAAACATTTTTGTTTTTCAGAAAAAACTCTCAAAGTGGGAGTTTGTTTCTGAAAAACAAAAAACTAATGTTCTCTACACACTGGGAGTTTGTGTTCTGTCTGTGATTTAAATTTTTTCCTGTCTCTGGTGGACAGAAAAAAAGTAATCAGGCCATCCACTCTGAATAGGAAGGGAGGTGGGATGTCCTTACTCTGTTCACTACTCAGAAGATAAGAGGTGAAGAGTGAAAGACCTTTTGTGTGAGGGAGACAAGACCTCTGCAGCTACAATAGCCTCTATAGTGTTTCACAAGTTGACCGGTGAAAGGTTTTAAGGCACCAGGGTCAGCTACGACGCACTTTATTTCAACACACAGTGCATCATTGCATTGTAGATAACACAAGTTATATTTCAGCAAATCTGCTACCTTCTTCAGCAGTGTTTTACCCCTACCATAGCTTATCTCAAGAAGCCAACCCAAAACAAAAGGTATCATGCCACCTAAGCAGCAGTATCCATCAAGACTGCATTGACAAACTGCAGGCCCCTGTTACTACCAGACCCTCTGCTCCAGGTCCTATAGGTCCAAAGTCAGAGTTTTCTCCCAGGATGTGGGGATCATTATTTTTTTCTGTCTGTGCATGTCAGGTTTGTTCCTGGTGGTGATCGACAGAAAAAAAGACATCAGACCGTCCACCCAAAATAGAATGGGTATTCTGAGCTCCTTACTCCACCACTGCTCCATCGCAGTATGTTTCCATTGGAAAAATGATGGTCTGCCTGAATCCGAACAGAGCTGGCGGACCAAGGGTTTGGTGGCCATGGAATTCCCATCACATCTGTGATGGAAAACCATGTCTGACAAACACTAAATTCGACCCCCTGGCCCTTTTGCAGCTTCATGTAAAGTATCAAGAGTAGGATGTAGAGGGGAATGATGAATGTGATTGGCCTGCAGATGCACCTCAACACTCTGGTCATGGCTACAGAGATGATAATGAAGAGTACAGACACAGGATATGGTCATCGTCGCTATGACATATCTTATGACAAATGTTATGTGGAATCCACATACCGAGTTGAAACAATGTTGAGAGTTCTAGTGGGTAAATAAGTTACCTCACAAGATGTCTATTAGGCACAGTTTTTGCCTTCTGTGGAACCTTCTAGACTGGCACACCCTCTCCAAGTTCCTTCCATTCCTCATTCAGCTGGCCCTCTGAAGACTCAAATCCAGTTTCATGAATGCTTTCTTCTGTTACACCTACTCCTCTTTTATCAGTATCATCTCATATGAACACATATTCACATGAAGAATATCAGGCAGCTGAAGAAGAATCTTTTGGATGGCACTCAAAGGATTTTGATGATTATATCGCCCCACTATGCAGAACCTACACCTCATGCGTATTCGCAACCCTACGATATTGTTCGATTTCATTCTCTAGTGAAGAAACCTTCAAAGCATCTTCCGGTGTCTTTTTGATGGAAATCAACAGTTTTTTGTACGATTTTAAAGAAGCTCCAAGAATATCTATCAATGCCATCATAGACCTATGTGGCAACTAATAGTCCAGAGAATGGAGGGACTAGAATTCCACTTTAAAAATGGTACTTCATTCAGGTAAAAATGCAGGCTACCCAACATTTGGCCAGCATGTCTCGCCTTTCATGTTAATGTTATGTTAAGTTGCTTCTAAAGCGCAATCATTCATCCTGGATAGGATATCACGGCGCTATGATTTCTGCAGTAAATGGTGGGCTAGAACATAAGTCATACGGAGTTAGTCGGGTTTAGGGAAAAGAATGGTTTTTAATTTTTTGTCTGAAGGTCACGTGGCAGTCCGTGAGTCTAAGATCCATGGGCAGATCGTTCCATTTGGTTGCGGCCAGATGGGAGAAGGCCCGCCCTCCCATCCTGGTTCTTTTAACTCGAGTAGTTGTCGCTCTTGCTGTTGATTGAGAGTGAAGATTCCTGGTGGGTGCGTATAACTTAATCCTGTTTTTTAGGATGTTGGGGCCGGTGTTGTACAGTACCCTATGAGTTATGCATAGCATTTTGAAGGAGGCTCTTTGCCTCATTGGAAGCCAATGAAGGTCTCTCAAGCAGCTCTTGGCTGGGTCATACTTTTTCCTGTTGCAGATTGCCTTTGCTGCCGCATTCTGCACTAATTGTAATTTTGTGAACAGGTAATCTGCCATGCCCACAAACAGGGAGTTTCCATAGTCCAGCCTGCTCATTAGCAGTGACTGGACTAGAATCTTTCTGCACTCCATGGGGATCCATGGAAAGACTCTTCTGAGCATTTTTAACAGTGCAAAGCCCTTAGCGCAGATTGTTGACAAGTGGTTTTTCATGGACAGGGTGTTATCAATGAGGACTCCTAGGTTCCTTGCTGTCAGTGTTGGGTTGGGAGGGGTGCCCAGGGCAACGGGCCACCAGCTGTTGTCCCATAGCTGTTGTGATCCACCGAACAGGAGGACTTCTGACTTGTCTGCATTAAGCTTTAGACAATGACTGTACATCCAACTTGATAGTTCACTGAGACAGTTTAGCAACCTATTTTTCGGGTCCTTTTCTCCGTCTACGGTTACCATTAGTTGGGTATCATCCGCATATGAGCAAATATCGATACCCCACTTTCTCCCTATGTCTGCCAGAGATGAATAATGTTGGACTTAGTGAGGCCCCTTGTGGGACCCCATATATGATGTTCCGGAGGGGAGATGAAAAGTTACCCAGACGCACGGATTGCGTTCTGTTCGACAAAAAGGATTCGAGCCAGCTTAAAGCTTTTGCCCGAATTCCTTTTGCCGCAAGGGTTCCTAGTAGCAGGTTGTGTGGTACGGTATCAAACGCCGCTGAAAGGTCTAACAATATTAGGGCGACTGTTTTCCCCCGATCCACCTGTGTTCTGATATTGTCCAGCACCGCCAAGAGTGTTGTCTCGGTGCTGTTATTTGCCCTAAAACCCGTCTGGGAGACATCCAATAAGTTGTTAATTTCAAGGAAGTTAAAAAGCTGTCTATTTACCAGTTTTTCTAAAACTTTCGATAAATACGGTAGTTGTGATATGGGCCGATAGCTGGCGGGGTTGTTAATGTCTGCGCCAGTTTTTTTTATCAATGGGGTGACTACTGCATTTTTCCAAATTGTTGGGAATTCAGCTATGTTCAGCGAGAAGTTGAGTACACGTGTCACTGCCGGACAAATTATCAATCAATCAATCAATCAATCAAGGCATTTATAGAGCGCACTACTCACCCGGAGGGTCTCAAGGCGCTTGGGGGGGGGGGGTGGGGTGCCGCTACTGCTCGAACAGCCAGGTCTTGAGCTTCTTCCTGAAGGAGAGGTGGTCTTGGGTCCGGCGAAGGTCGGTCGGGAGGGTGTTCCAGGTCTTGGCGGCCAGGTAGGAGAAGGACCTTCCTCCTGTTGTCGCTCTTCGGATGCGGGGAACGGCGGCGAGGGCGTGGTTGGTCGATCGGAGGTGGCGTTTGGGAGCGTAGAAGTTGAGGCGGTTGTTGAGGTAGCTCGGGCCATGGTCGTGTAGGGCTTTGTGTGCGTGGGTGAGGAGACGGAAGGTGATTCTCTTGTTGACGGGGAGCCAGTGCAGGTCTCTCAGATGTCCGGAGATGTGGCTGCGTCGGGGGATGTCGAGGATGAGTCTGGCTTAGGCGTTCTGGATCCGCTGGAGTCTCTTCTGGAGCTTGGCGGTGGTTCCGGCGTAGAGGGCGTTGCCGTAGTCCAGTCGGCTGGTGACGAGGGCCTGGGTGACCGTCTTCCTGGTCTCGGTGGGGATCCACCGGAAGATCTTCCGTAGCATGCGCAGGATGTTGAAACAGGACGCGGAGACGGCGTTGACTTGTCTGGTCATGGAGAGGGAGGAGTCCAGGATGAAGCCCAGGTTGCTTGCGTGGTCTGTCGGTTTGGGTGCGGTGCCCAGGGCGGGGGGCCACCAGGAGTCGTCCCAGGCGGAGGGCGAGGAGCCTAGGATGAGGACTTCCGTCTTGTCTGAGTTTAGTTTCAGGCGGCTGGTCGTCATCCACTCGGCTACGTCTTTCATCCCTTCGTGGAGGTTGGTTCTGGTGGTGGCGGGGTCGTTGGTCAGGGAGAGGATCAGCTGGGTGTCGTCGGCGTATTTATTTATTTATTTATTTTGTGCATTTATATGGCGCAACAGCTACCCGGAGGGTTTCCCGGCGCCTTGGATTTAATTAAAAAGAATGCGTCTTAAAGGAGGAAGAACTATTGATCAAAAAGCCAAGATTTAACTCCCCTACGAAATTTAAGGTAGTTCGGTTCCAGCCGCAAGTTCAGGGGAAGGCGTAGGAGATGATGTTGAGGTTGTGTTGGCGTGCGATGGCCGCAAGGGGGCTCATGTAGACGTTGAAGAGGGTGGGGCTGAGCGAGGAGCCCTGAGGAACACCGCAGATGACTTCCGTGGCTGCAGATCTGAACGGTGGCAGGCGTACTCTCTGTGTCCTTCCAGCGAGGAAGGAGATGATCCACTCCAGAGCCTTTTCCTGGATTCCGATGTTGCTGAGGCGCTGCACTAGGGTGCGGTGGCAAACAGTGTCGAACGCCGCGGAGAGGTCTAGGAGGATGAGGGCTGCTGTTTCGCCGTTGTCCAGGAGGGCTCGGATGTCATCGGTGGCAGCGATGAGGGCGGTCTCGGTGCTGTGGTTGGCTCGGAAGCCAGACTGTGAGGGGTCGAGGGATCCATTCGTCTCGAGGAAGGCGGCCAGCTGCTTGTTGACGGTCTTCTCGATGACTTTGGCTGGAAACGGGAGGAGCGAGATGGGGCGGTAATTCTTGAGTTCGGTGGGGTCCGCTGTTGGTTTCTTTAGTAGAGCGCTGATTTCGGCGTGCTTCCAGCTCTCAGGGAAGGTGGCGGTGTCGAAGGAGGTGTTGATGATGTCCCGCAGGTGGGGTGCGATGACAGCGTCGGCCTTGTTGAAGACGTGGTGAGGGCAGGGGTCTGTCGGAGATCCGGAGTGGATAGAGTTCATCGTGCAGATGGTGTCTTCTGTGTTGATCTGGGTCCAGGCGCTGAGGGTGGTGGTGGGGGGCGTTGGTGCGGTCGTGGGGAGCGTTGTTTGTGGGCTAAAGCTGTTGTGTATGTCAGCGATCTTGTTGTGGAAGTAGAAGGCGAGGGAGTTGCAGAGGTCTTGCGACGGGGTGATGTCGTTGATTCCGGCGTTGGGGTTGGAGAGCTCTTTCACGATGTTGAAGAGTTCCTTGCAGTTGTGTGCGTTGTTGTCCAGCCGGTCCTTGAATGCTGATTTCTTGGTGGCGTGGATCAGTTGATGGTGCTTCCGGGTGGCGAGCTTGAGGGTGGTCATGTTGTCCGGTGTTGGCTCCCTTCTCCAGGCTTTCTCGAGGGCTCGGCAGTTCTTCTTGGAGCTCTTGAGTTCGTCGGTGAACCATGGGGCCTTCTTGCTGCCGGGTCTGCTAGGCGGGGTCCTCAGTGGGGCGAGGTCGTCTGCGCAGTTGCTGATCCACTCGTGAGGTTGTCGGCGGCCTGGCTGGGGTTCGCTGAGCTGGCGGGAGGGTGTTGGCTCAAGGAAGTGGCGAGCTGGTTTGCTGTGATCTTGTTCCAGTTTCTTCGAGCAACCTGTTGCTGGTGGTGGTGGATCGTGGATCTTCTGAAGGTGAAGTGGACGCAGCTGTGGTCCGTCCAGTGGAGTCCGGTGGCGTGGCTGAAGACGATGTCCTTGCTGGAAGAGAAGACAGCGTCGAGTGTGTGTCCGGCGAGGTGGGTGGGGGTGGTCACCAGCTGCTTGAGTCCGAGGATGGCGAGGTTGTCAATCAGGGTGGTGGTGTTGCGGTCGTTGTTGTTCTACAGGTGGAAGTTGATGTCCCCGAGGAGGAAGAAGTCAGCGGAGGGGAGGGCGTGCGGGCTGATGAAGTCGGCGATGTCTTCGCTGAATTGTGTGCGTGGTCCCGGGGGTCGGTAGATGAGGGTGCCTCTGAGGGTGGTTTTGGGGTCCGTGTGGATCTGGAGTTAGTTAGTTGCAAGAAAATGTGATGCGGGCAGCGATCCAGCGGGGAGCCTGATTTGATTTCTAACATGACCTTACTCACTTCTTCCTCCGAAAAGGAGCCAAAACTGGAACAACCTGCCTGCGGGGTGGAGAGCCCATATTGCTCGGCGTGTTCCAGGTCATTGTTGGAGAAAGGTATAGATTTTGTCTATTTTCTCGCAAAAAAGTCGCTTATTTTATCACATCCTTCTTGTGATGGGGTCAGGTTAGACAAGAGATTTGTAGGGCTGCAAAGGTCTTTAACTATTTTAAACAATTATTTGGATGAATTTTTGTTGTCAGTTATTCTACGTGTAAAATATTATTTTTTCGCTTTCCTGATGGCTTTATTGTAAATCACGAGTTCCCTTTTATACACAATTCGGGCATCTTGGGTTTTCATTAGTCTCCATTTATGTTCGAGTGTTGTGCATTTCCTCTTTTGTAACTTTAATTCAGGCCCGTACAATTTTTCTGACAATGCTCGTCTAGGTTTGTGGTTGGAGCATAGCACTGAACAGTGTTCCAATGCATTCATAGGGGTCATCCGCCCGACATCATCAGCCCAATTCCCCCCCGCCAGATTTGGATGGCGGGAGGGACCGCGGCGGTGGGAAACACCGCCCACCTATTTTCCGCCCGGTCGCCTAGCGGCCGGGGCGGAAAACCAGTAACATGGTGGCGGTGTCTTTTAGACACCGCCCGCCGTATTACTATGGGCTGTGCACAATGCATTTCCGTGGCGGCAACGCCGCCACGGAAAGGCATGCGGAGACTCCCTGCGGGGGCCCCTTGCGGCCCCCTGGGAGTCCGTGGCTTGGGGGGTGCACATGGGGGATACCTATGGTACCCCCCCGCCTTTTCAAAGTGCAACATGGCAGGCACCGCGCAGTGCCTGTCATGTTGCACTTTGAAAAGCACAACATGCACTTTTACCATTGCGGCGGGCGGAGATTCCTGCTCCGCCCGCCACAATGGTAAACATACAGGATGCGCCCGCCTGTGTGGCGGGCGCATCCTAATGCCTTTTTCGGGACCCCCGCACTGTTAGCGGGCGGTCCACTACTCCGTTAGGGTGGCGGGCGGGCGGGCAAAGCCCACCTGCCATCCTAATGGACCCCATAATGTTGTTCTGCAGTTGGCCTATTTCATGGTCGATAGAGGTTCCTGCAGTGTTTGTGTGGTCGAAATGTTGTTGGAATTTCTCTACCCAGAACTTCTTCCAGCTCCCGGTTTTTGCCGCAGCCTGAGCCAGTGGTCTGGTGTTTTTGACGGGCAGATTGATGGTAAACCCGATCATATAATGATCTGTCCAGGTCAGTGGTTTTATATCGTTAACGAGGGTGGATCCTATGTTGGAAAACATAAGGTCCAACATATGCCCTGTTCTGTGTGTCGGTTGTTCAATTTTCTGGGTCAATTGTAATATTTCCATGTCGTCTGATAAGTGTTTGGCTAGTGAATTGTTGCTATTGTCATAATGTATGTTAAAATCTCCTAGGATCAAAACGTTTTTGTTTTTGAGACAGACCGGCATGATTTGTGCAAGGAGCTGGGTGCTAAACTCTGACGTGCTCCCCGGTGGATTGTAAATGACCACACCGCCAAATAATATATTTGTGTTTATGGACACTGAAAATGCCATGGCTTCATGGTTTCCGACCTGTGTGATGGCCTCCTGCCTACAGGTGAGAGATTCTTTGACTAGTATGGCTACCCCCCTCCTCTCTTATTTACTCTATTCAGGTTCAGTATTTTATACTCTGCGGGGAGTGCTGTCGCAATATCTGGGGTACTATGATTGTCCAGCCAGGTCTCGGTAATGAAGGCTAGATCAGGTTTGTTTTCATTTAAGGTGTCCCATATTTCGATCGCGTGTTTGGGTAGGGATCTCGCATTAAAATAAACACAGTAGATGTCCAGATTTGAGGTGTTTATTGACGTGGGGCAGTACCAGGGGTTACTATCTAATCTGCAATTCTGGCAACAGAAGGGGCCCATGGTGTTTAAGGGTCCTACTTGTGCACAGGATGCTGAATTTGTTACGGCTATAGTGTTGAGTTTTTTTAGGTCGCTGCTGGAATATGTGACTGAGATTCTTGGCCTATTAGATGTATCGCTGGGTGATAGGACAGGGGTTATGGCCCCTGGTCCCGGCCCGTCGCAGACCGGCTTGCCTTTGGTGCGCAGCCGGCGCGCCCACTGTGCCCGTCCGCTATGCGTCCTTGGAGGGGGTACCATTTTGTACTGGCGAGGGCGGGAGGGGCCTAGCACTAGTCTGCTCGCCCTGCTCCTGCTCCTCACTCAAGATGGCGGGACCCCAGGCCGCATCTACTCGGCTGCGGTGGGGGCGGGAATGAAGGCCAAGTGGGCCGATTTAGCTCCAGTTAGTGCCCGTAGATGAGGGAAAATAACCCGCTATTGCGAAATGGTGATTAAAGAATCTCCAAAGTAGATAACAAACTGGGTAAGTGATGTTCCAGAAAGTTCCGATTGCAAGTTAAAAACGTCAGCTTAGCAATTTTTTAAAAAGACAAATTAGCAGTTTTCACTCACTGTTCCGGCTTTCCGCCTCAGGACCTCTCAGTTTGCACACACCACACACACTAGCAATGATCCTCGTGCTGATTCTATTGTCATGCAAGCAGCTCAGAGCCATTCACAATTCTCCCTGTACAGCTCATCTAGATAGGAAGGAAAGAAAGATGGACAGCTTTGGGAAGAGAGTAGCCATTCTGGCAGCTAGTTCCATGAAGGCCAAGGTGTCCTTTGCATACACCTTGGCCGATAATGCCTTAGTTATTGTCATGAGCTACTTATAGGTACATGCAGGTGGGTTAGGCTCCTCATCTAGAAGTAAACCAGAATGTAAGAGGTACAAAGCTAAAGTAATTTTGTGTGAGACTGAGAAGGCCTCTACAGCTGTGATAGTGTCTATAGATTTTAGCCAGATGACTAGTGAACAGTTTTAAGGCTCCAGGCTTGGCTATGATACACTTGATTCTGACGCTAAGTGCAGCATTGCATCTTATATATGTCTTTTTACAAAGAGAATTATTCGGAAGGCACCTGCTATTTCATCCACCACATTCTCCCCTCAAAGTTCAATAAGAACAAGGATTTCTGCATTGTCTCGTAAATGCTGCAGACAAGTGGGTCCTGGATATCGTTTTTTATTGCCAAACCATCAGATTTGTTCAGAAGCCACTGTGTGTCCCAAATGCAAAGAGTGCATGTCAACATTTGCTTTTTTTGCCACTAGAAATCCTTTATCCTTTCATGTTCACAAAGGGCACCCTAGAAATCATCTCTAACTCCCAGTGAAAAGCACTCTTGTCTAGATGTTTTCTACGTGAAAGAAATTGGGAGAATGGCGTTCCTACAGCAAGCCCCTTACAGATACCAAATCAGTATCCATTCCTATTAGGAAAACCTCCTGACTCCTAAAATTGATTTGTATGTAGAAAAAAGCCTTTTACTGGTAGCAGACATATGATACCATTAAAATGCTGTGTGTATCTGTCCCCGTCACAGAACAGGAACAGCCAGTGCTTTACGATCTTATATTCCAGGTCCTTTGCATACACCTTCTTCCGTGGTTGTTCAGCATGATCAAGAGGAACTCTCATTTTATCAGCATGGCCCTTGAAAGCTTGTAGTTCTCATGTTTATATATTTCTCCAGACTTCTGTGCATTTCTTCATCAAGCCTGAGTTCCAGTAACAGTGAAAATATATCAGTCAAAATATAAAAGGATCTGTAATTGGTGTCAATTTAGAGGCTTCCACCATGTTACTTCTGAGCCATATCTGCTTCTTCCTCAACTTTCGGAGCTGGCCCTTTTAGACCAGATACATTCTTCCATTGGGGGTTCACTTAACAGTGATATCAAGACATCGGAGATCTTCAGTTTCAATTTTCCTTTCCTTACTAGGATCAGCCCTCTTCTGTGACTGGTCTGTATAAGTCTAATTTGCATTCTGCTTCCATCCAATACAGCATAGGTCAGCCAACGTCAGTCATTCGCTCTGTTGCCGCATGAGTGACAACATTAGCCTCATCAAATGTGCAAATCTGTATGAAAACGAGTGCCAGAGCTGGTGGGCAAGTCCTTTAGTTTTCCATTTTCTCCTTTTCAATATCCTCCTTACTTTCTTTCTCCTCTTCTTTTTAATTTCCTATTTTGGCGCATACTGCAGCTTCCCAAGACAGTGCTAGTGGGCCCCTTGCTTATCGTTCATTTCATATGCAGTGCTTTGCATACTGAAGTGCCACTGCCTCTAAACCAGGTGACCAATCTTGGAAGGATAAGTTACTTACCTGTAATCCTAGTTCTCTTCCAGGGGTATCCTCATCCAAGCCTTAAGCACTGAATAGTCCCGTCCACGTGCGGGGACCCCGGAGCAATAGCAAATAATATGCATATATCTACATATATATACACACATAAATACCCATATATATATATATATAGATAATATGCAAATATATACCTATTCAGCCTGAAAAACATGTTCCTAGGCTCAATAATGAGGCATTTTGAAAAAAAGAGGTTTGAGATGCAGATTTCCTGTATGCAGTGATAGCTGTTAGGTGCACCTTAATCGAAGAGTACTGCAAGCCAGACTTGGCCAAATGTAGTAGGTATGGCAACAGTACCTGCTCTTGACCCTTGACCGGATCATGAGCATTGTCCCTGCACCACAGGTAAAACCGCTTCCACTTGCATGCGTAGGATTTTCTAGTGGAAAGTCTCTTTGCTTCTTTCAGGATCGACATTGCAATCCGCTGGTAAGTCTAGGTGTCCGTACTCAGTCATCGGCGTCGAAGCAGGCATCTCCGTTGCCGTCAACCAGGCGGCGGTCAACGTCGAGACGCGCCTCGTCACTAGAGGCAAGGCACTCATCGCCTCCGTTGTCGTCCAAGCGACGCTCAACGTCAAGGGCTCAATATTCCCCGACGAAGAAGAAAGATTCGTCATCGAGACCCAGAGTGAAATACACCAGGCTACGTTGACTTTGATGAGGATCCCCTGGAAGAGAACGGTATTGTCTATAGTTTATCATTGTTTCCTACATTGGGGTATCTTTCATAGATTCACATGCTTGAATCGTTCCCCGTTGTCGAAATGGGAGTTCCATTTGACTCCCATCTTGACGACGGGGAATGATTCAATCATGTGAATCTATGAAAAATACCAATTATGGATAACTGCAGTTACAGGTAAGTAACTTATTTTCTTTTACCATCCCAAGGTGGCCAGTATGTTGATTGTAAAGGTGACGACCTTGATGGAACTTTAAAACAACAATTCAATATTTACAATACCATTGCAGGTCGGCCAACTGCTACTATGTTTTTATTTGTTATTGCAAGCATATGTTTGCCATGTTTGTACAGGAACAAATATTCTTGTTTCTACTTTATTTTTTAAAATGTATCTTTCATATGTTGTTTAGTGTGTGTAGGTGTTTTTTTTATTGTGGTTGTGTAAGTGGCTGAATACAAGAATGAGTCGGCTGCTGACTGGCTGGCTGCTGAGAGCAAGAGTGAGTGACAGAGCTCTCTTTTATATGCCTGACCTGTTGGCATTACTACTGCTTGTATTTGTATTTCTCTTCCAGGGGATCCTCATCAATAGTCATAAGCATTAGAATATTCCCGCCCATGCGCGGGACCCCGGAAACAATATATTATATGTGCCCCACATATATATAGACATATATATATAAATATATATATATATATATATAAATAAGCAATTGCAGCCAAATAAAACAATAGAGCTGGAATATGCCGTGAAGAATTTCCACAATACAGTGTATTTTGCATTAGAAACATGAGAAACAACACCAATGCTTGTTTAGAAACTGTTTTAATGCTTAGAAAACAGTAGAAATTCGCATAACACACTGTAAGCATATACAGCTCCCAGGCTGCATTGCAAAATCCCAGTCTAAAAAGACTGAAAAGCTAACCTGTAGCTGAATGTACTAAAACTGACGCTGTGCCTTTAAGGCACCTCAGCCCCTAGCTTCCCATCATGCCTCAGGGGTTACAGTTAGGTCAGTTGTTCTTTCCGGCTCCTTCAGGAAGGACCCTGGATACACAGCTCCACACTTTTCTGCCTTTTTCAGTCAGAAAATCTTCTAGAGAACAATTTTTTGATTTACTTTGACTTTTAACATCAGGGTCAAGTAAATAGCTGCTTAGCAGTCGATTTTTTGAGAGGTTTTCCTGTCAGGATGCCCTCATTATTTGATGATTGCCCTGCTTGTGGCCACAAGAAGGCAAGAACAGACTCTCATGAGGTCTGTATTTTATGTTTGCCAGAGGATCATGATCCTAAAGACTGTTCACATTGTAAAAATCTGTCTGACAGGACTCTTAAAGACAGAGAGAGGAACAGGCTCTTTGGTCTGGCCCAGAGATCCATGAGAGGAAGATCTACAGAGAGGAAGAGTTCAAAGAGACCCAGAACTCCCTCCAAAGGCAAGTCAGAGCGTCCATCAACCTCAGCGCCGGGCTCGGCGCTGAAAAAACGACATCTGATGGACAGTTCGAGAGAAAAAGCTCCGTCGACGTCGGGACCGGCGTCGATGAGGGAGTCGTCGTCGAAGAGTTCACCGACGACGAAGAAAGATCCGCCGTCGTCAACTAGGCGACGATCGGCGTCGAGAGAAGCCACGAGATCGCCGTCGATGAGAAGATCGGCGTCAAGATTTAAATCGCCTCCGCCGTCGTCAACCAGGCGACGATCGGCGTCGAGGCACAGATCACACCCGCCGTCGTCTCAACGTCGACAGGCTTCTAAAAGTGTGACACCTCCGCCGACGTCTCCACGGAGGCGCTCGGCGTCGAGGAGTAGGAACCCCCTCGGACGCTCGCCGTCGAGGAAGGGATCGTCATCGACGGCACGTCGGTGCTCGACGTCGCATGTCAGGTCAACGTCGAGGGCATCGTCGACGACAGGACAACGTCGATTGACTTCTCCGTCGCCGACAGACCAAGGTCGGTCGACGTCGAGACCTCCGTCGACGGCAGGGCAACGCCGTACGACGTCGAGACCTCCGTCGACGGCAGGGCAACGCCGTTCGACGTCGAGACCTCCGTCGACGGCAGAACGACGCCGTTCGACGTCGAGGGAGAAGACTCCGTCGTCGGCTCGTCACCGCCGATCGACGTCGAGGGGCCGCAGGTCAACGTCGAAGCATTCAACGTCGAAGGTGATCACTCCGTCGACTCCGCAGAGGCGTTCGACGTCGAGGGAAAGGCTTTTGAGGCGTCCTCCAACACCGGTGAGACGGAGATCTCCTTCAGTGCCTTCAACAGTCCTCTTGACACAATCTGCTTCGCTCCATTCCTCCTTAAGTGCCTCTGGTTCATCGAGGTCCTCTTCTAGGAGTAGGAGTCCGGTGCAAAAGAGTCCCCAGCGGCGGTACATCACACAGGCAAGACTCTCGCCAAGATGGTATGGTCCGTTGAGTAAATGGAAGGATTCTGGAGCAACGGAGAGACTACAAAGGTACTTGAGTCCAGTCCACAGGTCCCCTCTTCAGCAGCTGGCAGAAGAGGTAGATGGACAGAGTCCTGCCATTCATCGATCACGCTCACGAGAGAGAAGAGCGGACAGATCGCATACCCCCAGGGTCTCCCGATCGCCAAGGGAACAACCCAGATCTCGAACACCGAGAAAGGAGGTACGGACTGAGAGATCGAGACGTTCTCCTCGAAGGGAGGAACGACCTAGGACACCAGTGAGGAAGGGGAATTCTCACCACAGGAGAAGAAGAACTCCATCATCCTCATCTTCTTCTTCATCTAGATCTTCTAAAGGGGATTACTCTCCAACGCTGGCAGACAGTCCTCGATCAAGAGCTTCCCCGCTTGACGATGTCAACACGTATCTGGACGTCTTGCAAAGGGGTGCTCACAAACTTAATATAGAGATGGCTACTCCAGAGGTGTCCGCTACTGTGATTTTTGAGACCCTTCATCACAAATCATATACACGGCCTTTGCTCCCATTGGTTCCAGGGATAATGGACCCAATCAAAGAGGTTTTCCTCACGCCAGCAACGATCAGGGCAGTACCGGCACGTATCCAAAAGAAATATAGGCCGGCCGACTCAGATCCTATCTTTGTTAAAGGAGAGCCTGCGGCGGACTCAGTTATAGTAGCCTCAGCTAGGAAGAATCACACAGTCGCTCCTTCTTCGTCAGTTTCTCCTGACAAAGACAGCAAGACGCAAGATTCTTGGGGACGCAAGGTATGCAGCACAGCAGCTTCATCCCTGAAAGTCTCTAGTGCATCAGCCCTTCTGGGAAGGTACGATAGAGCCCTATGGGACTCCATGGAACGATTCAAAGGGAAATTGCCCAAGGAAGACCAGAAGGACTTTGAGGAGACAGTGACGGAGGGCTGTTTAGTGGCAAACCAAATGATTAGTTCATCAGCGGATAACGCCCTTCTAGCAGGACATAACTACTCACATGGGATATGTGCGAGGAGATCCTCTTGGCTGCGTTTAACTGGACTCAAACCAGATGCCCAGCAGCGCATCCTCAATCTACCTTTTTCCGGATCTTCACTCTTCGGGGAGCATGCCGATCAGGAAATGGCCCGTATGAAGACTGAGTTAGATACAGTAAAGGCAGTGGGTCTGGAAAAACAGAAAGCGCCGTTCAAACGACGCTTCAAGACCAACAAGAACCGGGGAGGCCAACAGAGGGTTCAAACCCCTCAATGGTCTCAAAACAAGCCACAAGGAAAGCCGCAATACAGAGGAGGAAGGTCGAGCAGAGGCAGAGGCGGACATAATCAGTCCTCTACCACGCCTAGAGGAGGCAAGGCCTGAGCAGTGGCTTCCTCTGGCGCCGTTACCCACTCCAGTGGGAGGAAGTGCTGCACAACACCTGGCAGAGTGGGTCAGCATCACAAAAGATCGGTGGGTGCTGAATATACTGCGCAATGGATATGCGCTACGTTTCCGGAAGAAACCACAACCGATTCCTCCAAAAAAGTCTCGCTCGTACCAACTAGAGCTCCTCAAAAGGGAAGTGAGCGTCCTCTTAAAGAAAAACGCAATCGAAGAGGTACCCTTTTCCCAAAGGGGGAAAGGAGTGTACTCAAGATATTTCCTTGTCCCCAAAAGAGATCAAGAAGGCAAATTCAGACCGATTTTGGATCTTCGACTCCTCAACAAAGGGGTGGTCAAAGAGAAGTTTCGCATGTTGGCACTCCACCAAATATGTCCTCATCTACAAATCGGAGATTGGATGTGTTCGGTGGATTTACAAGACGCGTACTTCCACATTCCTATTACACCAGGTCATCGAAAGTACTTGAGGTTCCTGGTAGGGACCAAGCATTACCAGTTCAAAGTGCTTCCTTTCGGGCTCAAATCCGCACCAAGGGTCTTCACCAAGTGCATGGCAGTGGTAGCGGTGTGTCTACACAAAAAAGGTCTCTTTGTGTACCCATATCTAGACGACTGGCTCCTGAAGAGTCCGTCCCCTCGTCAAGCCACCAAAGACTGTCACCTGTGTCTCCAGCAACTACACAGGCTCGGCCTCCACGTGAACACAGAGAAATCAGTCCTGCAGCCCACGCAAACTATCCACTATCTGGGTGCAGTTCTAGACACAAAGTTAGGAAGAGCGTTTCCTTCGCAGGAGAGACTGTCTTCCATGGGGCAAAAATGCAAAAAGTTACTTCAGTTTCCTCGTCCAAAGGTGCGAGAAGTAGCGTCTCTTTTGGGCTCCATGGCGTCCTGCATCTTCCTAATACCGAACGCCAGGTTGAGGATGCGACCTCTACAAGAGTCTGTGGAGGATCAGTGGGACCAAGCGACTGGAGATTGGGAGGATCGAATCATCCTGTCTCAAGCAGCACTGACCTCAATAAAGTGGTGGACTCGCCCTCGGAATGTCCTGCAGGGAGTTCCTTTTCAGCAACCTCTTCCTTCGCTGTCTGTGGTAACGGACGCATCTCTAGAAGGCTGGGGTGCTCACATGGGTCATCTTCAGATTCAGGGTCGCTGGTCGACCAACCTTCAGACATACCACATCAACATGCTGGAGCTTCGAGCAGTTCATCTGGCGCTCAAAGCGTTCTTTCCAGCAATATCAACGGACAAAATCCTGGTTCAGACGGACAACACTACAACTATGTTCTATCTGAACAAGCAGGGAGGAACTCGATCTCGCCCTCTGTCTCTGAAGGCCCAGACAATCTGGCACTGGCTTCTGGCTCGGGGACTGTCGGTGGTGGCAGTGCACCTTCCAGGCGTGCTAAACGCAAAAGCGGACGCACTCAGCAGGCACTTCGAAGATCAGCCAGACTGGGTGCTACACGACGAAGTAGTCGAAGAACTCTTCCGTTGCTGGGGTCGTCCAGACATAGACTTATTTGCGGACGACGAAAACGCCAAATGCCACGCCTTCGCGTCCAGGTTCCACCGGCCAGGGACGCAAGGGAACGCTCTCCTGCTGGAGTGGACAGGAATGTTCGCTTATGCTTTCCCCCCTCTGGCACTGATTCCGAAGGTGGTGGCCAAGCTCATCAGATCGAGCATGGACATGATCCTAATTGCTCTGGATTGGCCGCGACAATGGTGGTATCCAGACCTGTTACATCTGTCGCTGTGTCCACACAGACGTCTTCCGTGCAGGCCAGACCTGCTGAGCAAGATGAACGGGAGGATCCTGCATCCCAACCTCCCGTCGCTGAACCTGACTGCATGGCTCCTGAGGTCTTGCAATATGGACACTTAAATCTGCCTCCGGAATGTATGAATATTTTAAGAGAGGCAAAGAGACCTTCCACAAGGGCGTCTTATGCGTTCAAGTGGAAACGATTTTTCATTTGGTGTAAGGACCATGGCTTTGATCCCACCAAAGGACAAGAAGAGGTAGTTCTTCCATACCTCCTATACTTAGCGACATCAGGGTTGAAATACGCTTCTATTAGGGTTCATCTATCCGCCATAGTAGCGTACAGAAAATCACCTGCACAAACATCGTTTTTTCAAGTCCCAGTGGTGAAAGATTTCCTTCAGGGATTAAAGAAGGTCTATCCCCCTGTGAGAAATCCTTCTCCTCCCTGGGAGTTGAACCTGGTTCTCTCCAGGCTGATGTCTACACCGTTTGAGCCTATACACAAGGCCTCCTTGCAGCATCTCACTTGGAAGGCGGCCTTCTTGGTGGCAATAACCTCTGCGCGCAGGGTTAGCGAGATACAAGCACTCTGCACCAAGGAACCTTACACTGTGTTTCACCACAACAGAGTAGTAATGAGGGCTCACCCATCTTTTCTTCCAAAGGTGGTATCGGATTTTCATATAAATCAAACGATTACCCTTCCTTCGTTCTTTCCTAACCCATCGACCCCAGCTGAGAGGTCGTTGCACTCGTTAGATCTTAAACGGGTGCTAAAGTTTTACCTAGAAAAAACTAAGGATACCAGAAAGACAGACCAACTCTTTGTCAATTATGGTGCTATGAGGACCGGGTTTGCAGCAGCCAAAAGATCCATCTCCAGATGGATTGTCTCTTGTATCAAACTAGCATACCAGCTGGCTGGCAAACCTTTGTTGCAATCACCCAAAGCTCATTCCACTAGAGGGAAAGCAGCCACAATAGCTTTTTTGCATGACATTCCTATGTCTGAAATATGCAAGGCTGCGACATGGAAATCAGTCCATACCTTTACAAGGCATTATTGCCTAGAGTCTGATTCCAGAGCGGATTCTCAAGTAGGGCAAGCCTCCTTGAGAAACCTATTTGGGTAGAATAAGGCCTATTTTTGGTCCTACGGATATGAATGTTATCTGTTGATTCCTTTGCCCGCAGGGATGAGGTGAGGCTCGCTACTCTATTCTAATGCTTATGACTATTGATGAGGATCCCCTGGAAGAGAAGGATTAGTTACTTACCTGTAATCCTAGTTCTCTTCCAGGGGTATCCTCATCAAAGTCATAAGCAACCCTCCCGCCTCCCCGGGCAAAGGACTTTGTTTATTACATAGGAGATGGTTTTTAACCCGTTTTTACCATGGTTTGGTTTTCAGTCTCCGAAAAGAACAACTGACCTAACTGTAACCCCTGAGGCATGATGGGAAGCTAGGGGCTGAGGTGCCTTAAAGGCACAGCGTCAGTTTTAGTACATTCAGCTACAGGTTAGCTTTTCAGTCTTTTTAGACTGGGATTTTGCAATGCAGCCTGGGAGCTGTATATGCTTACAGTGTGTTATGAGAATGTCTACTGTTTTCTAAGCATTAAAACAGTTTCTAAACAAGCATTGGTGTTGTTTCTCATGTTTCTAATGCAAAATACACTGTATTGTGGAAATTCTTCACGGCATATTCCAGCTCTATTGTTTTATTTGGCTGCAATCGCTTATTTTTATATATATATATATATATATATATATATATATATTTATATATATATGTCTATATATATGTGGGGCACATATAATATATTGTTTCCGGGGTCCCGCGCATGGGCGCGAATATTCTAATGCTTATGACTTTGATGAGGATACCCCTGGAAGAGAACTAGGATTACAGGTAAGTAACTAATCCATCTGCGCATTAACATCAGTTTAACCCCATCGCTGCTGCCGACGTTCAACGGAAGTCGCGTGCACTACCTCGGTGGTGCTGCGCACGTCCGTTGAACGTCACGGCCCCGCCCGTGCAATAGAACATTCCGCACTAGCGTGGAACGTTCAGCGCAGGCAAGGGGTTAATAACACTGTTCTAATATGAGGTTAATTCTTTGTAGCCTCTGGATGGCAATGTTGTGCTATATACAAGCATGCATTTTTCCTTCTTTCATTATATATATATATATATCAATATTCACTGAAAAAAACAGGTTTCAAGGGTGTTATAGTTAGTTGGACATTTCACTTGTACAAACCCATAGAAATTCCCCCGTTATAATTAGTTCAGCTAACTATAACTCGCGCGCCCGCAATGCACTGCTGATGACGTCACATATTACATCACTCATGACATGGTCAGTGACATCACTCACAACATCACTGATGACATCATCCAGTGAATGTGTGTTTTTCTGAAAATTAAGTATGTTTGATATATGTATATCTAAGGTCAATGGAAGAATAAATGGGTATTTAAGTGTCTAAATGGATGTTTTATTTGTAAAATTGATTGTATAACTGACTGATTAAGTGTATCTTAGTGAATACATGGGTTAGTGAGTAATGTTTAAAAATGTAAATATCTGTATCAGTCTCTCACTTTGTGTATAAGTGCCTGCATGGGTTGGTGAGTAGCTACATGAGTGCCTATATGGGTTATTAGTTGGTTTTCTGAGTATCAGAATGAGTGTCTGTATGGTTCGGTGGGGGGTGCATAGTTGCATGAATGAGTGACTCCTTGTTTGTATGTGTTGAAGATAGCATGTGTCGGGACTGTATAGGTGGAAGAGTGTGTGTATAGGTATGTTAGTGAGTGAATGACTGTCTCAATAGGGTCTTTATGAGTAACTACATATGTTTTAAACTAGTATATGTGAGCATTGGTGTATGTGAGAGTGAGAGATTAGAAGAGTTCCTGTATAAATAAGTATGTGTTTCTATAATTGATTGTTTAAGAGAGTAAGTATGTGTAAGTTTCTGTAAAAGTAAGTGTGGTGGTGTGTGTATAACTGTATATGCATGTAAATGGATGTTTGATACTTTGTTTGCATGTGTGACTATGTGTGTGAGTGACTCTGTGGATGAGTGGCGGTGTGTAACAGGATGTATAGGTGTACGAGTACATATGATGAGTGAGTACATGTATGAATGACTGTATAGGACTGTTGGTGAATGAGTGGATGTGTGTGTAGATCTTGGAATTACTGAATAGGTGTGTTGTAACTGGTATTGGTATGTCCATTGTTTTGAAAATGTTAGTTTCTATTTTTGAGTGTGTGTATCAAAGGTTATATTAAGATGAGAGGAGGTCTGCCACTCTATCACAAGGATGATGTCATCAGTGATGTCATTTGAGGTGTCATCAGTGATGTCATGAGTGATGTCACTGACCATGTCATGAGTGATGTAATATTTGACTTCATCAGCAGTGCATTGCGGGGCCGCATGTTTTATAGTTAGCAGAACTAACTATAGAAGGGGAATTTCTATGGTTTTGTACAAGTGAAATGTCCAACTAACTATAACGCCCCTGAAACCTATGGTTTTTTCAGAGAATTTCTAAGGTTTTTTAAATGCTAATTTCTAACTATAACATGCCTGAAACCTATGGTTTTTTCAGTGAATTTCAAACACTTTTTAAATGCTAATTTCGAACTATAACGTGCCTGAAACCTATGGTTTTTCAAGTGAACTTCTAAGGTTTTTAAATGCTAGTTTCTAACTATGCCTACAGAGGTAGGACATGTGAAGAAAGAATAAAAACGCACAGAAAGAAAGAAATGCAGAAAGAAGCAACAGAAGTACTTAAAGACAAAGAAAAGTGCAGGAAGAAGCAAGACGTGCTGAAAGAACAAACAGAGGAGCAGAAAGAAGCCTTGTTGCAAAATCATCCTGCACGCTCTACTTTTTACTGGTGGTAACTAACTCTGACTAACCAGGCCTAGAGCCTGGTTAGTCATAGCCCCCTCCCTGGCCACTTCTGGTCCCGGGGACCCCATCCCCTCGGGTCTGGCCACCTCGTCGGGGACCGTAGGGGGAGCCCCAATTCCCCCACGGGCCCTGCCGGCCACCTGCGTCCTGCAGGAGCCAGCATTGCTTTTCCACATGGGGAGCTGCTGACATGCAGCTCCCAGTGTGGAAAAGCAATCTGGTTTGGATTTTAGAAGAGAGAGCAGGATTCCTGCTCTCTCTTCCAAAACCCAAACCAAGTTTGCTATGACAGGGTGGAAGCAGCACAGCTCCCGCCCTGCCATAGCAAACTGCAGTGTCCTGGGGGTGGGCACCCTGGGACACTGCAGGAGCCGTCCCTGGGTGGTGACGAAACCCTGGGCCATCATTAGCTCCAGGAGGGGGCCCACGTAGGCCCCCTCCCAACATCTACACAGCCCCGGGGAGTGGTGTTCCCCGGCCCTCCCAACATCTACACAGCCCTGGGGAGTGGTGGTCCCCCGGGCTCGGGGGTCCGTTACAGACCACCGAATTTGAATAATTAGTGCCCCGGGAGGTGGCGGTCCCTGAGGCATGTGGGGGGGCTCGAGCTCACCACACAGGTTTTTTTTTTAAATAGAAGCCTATTGAATGCTTTAGCTGTATATCAAGATGTTACAGAAAATTATGGAGATCTTCAGTATTGTTAAGACCCCTTGGCTGTTTACTGTCCAACTCTAAGATCATTTTTGATTCGAGTTGCCTCAGAGTCCGTTCCCGATTTCCTCCGCGAGGGGGAATGGGGACGGCTGCAATGACAAAATAGCTGAGGCACTTAAGGTTGTTGCCATGCACTGCTTTAAAGTGCCTGGCTACCGGGTATGCCGTGTCGTTATTAACGATGGCCCTGAGGTGTTGAAGGATCCTGACATGCACCTGTAGCTTGGTGCTGCCCACATATCTTAATCCACAGGTGCATGTCAGGACGTACACGGCCTATTCGGTTTTGCAGTTGTAGCTGCCTTTGATCTTGTATTCGTTGGGGCTGAAGGGAGTCTTGTATTGGGTGGTGTTGATACCAAATCTGCAGGCTCTGCATGAGGAACATTTATAGAAACATTGTCTTGGTTGTAACCAAGTAGTTTTCTTGACAATGGTTTCTGGGCTCTTTTTAACTAATTGCGACCTCATTGAGATACCTTTTCTAAAGGTGATGGTGGAGCAACTTGGCAAATCAGGTGCTAAGACTGCATCTGTTAATATGATGGGCCACTTTCGTTTTATGATCGATCTGATACGGCGCTCTTGTTGGTTAAATGTTACGATGAGTCTGGGTGTACTTTCCTCTATCTGACTTGCATTTTCAGCAATAGATTTGCAAGGTTCTAACAGGGAATCTCTGTGTCTAGGTTTGGCTTTCGTGACTGCTTGATTGAGGGTAGATGTTTTGTATCCCCTTTCTCGAAATCTATGTAAGGCTTCCTCAGTGCATCTGTCTTGTTCCTCTCTAGTACTACATATTCTTTTGATTCTTAAAAGCTCTCCATATGGGATATATATATATATATATATATATACTAGCAGCCTGTCCCGACGTTGTCCGGGTATGAATTGCTGCTGGCCAGTAGTATATTGTTTTGTAGGATTTCGTTTTGATAGCATTTCTTATCTGTGACAGGGCTGTGAAACGCTCCGATTCACAGTGCACTGCTGATGCACTTAAGAGTGCACGTTCAGTAGTGTGTGAACTCGAGTTTCCCTACTTTATTTTTCCTTGCAATATTATATATCGCGAACTCGACAACATGGCATGAGCACAATTTACATTACAGAAGAACACATTTATTTGTGGTAGGCACGGGGAGACAAAGCGATTTGCCTGGAATCACAGGATGTTGAGCTGTTGCCGAGATTCGAACGTAGCTCCCCAGCTCTAAAGTTCGCAATTCTAGAACTTGTGGCGGGAGGTGTGTCTAAAAGTGTATGTTGGTGCTGCCCATCAATGAGAGAGACCTGTGCATTTTTCAAATGGATGGTGAAAAAATACGAGTATGTTACTGGAGATGTGGGCCGCCGTGACACCAATGTACTTACCGGGGGAGGGTAAACACCCAATATTCCGCAACTTTCTTTCCGCATACCATCACTCCGCATACTTTCATTACAAAAGTACCATGACTCCGCAATGCCATTATAACGCATGGCATTACATTTTATATGCTTTTACCATGCATACATTTACAACAAAATTCGTTGTAAATTCATGAATGGTAAAAGCATGTTTTTTTTTAATGTTTGGATAAGGTAAGTATGGGTATAGGGGTATATGTTTTGGGGTACTGAGGTATATGTTTTGGGCTGTTTGGGTATTTTAAGGGTTCAGATATAGTTTTGGGTTATGGGGTACAGGGGTAGTTTTAGGGTTTAGGGATAGGTATGGGTTTTGGGTACAGGGGTATTTTTAGGATTCACGGCTAGGTTTGGGTTTTGGGGTATAGGGGTATTTTTAGAGTTATGGGGTAGGTTTGGGTTTTGGGGTACAGGGGTATTTTAAGGGTTCAGGGGTAGGTTTGGGTTTTGGGGTACAGGGGTATTTTTAGGGTGCAGGGGTAGGTTTGGGTTTTGAGGTACAGGGGTATTTATAGGGTTCAGGGCTAGGTTTGGGTTTTGGGGTGGGTTATGATTATGGGGTGCAGGGGTATTCTAAGGGAGCAGGGTGACACCCGGAGCTGGAATGTACAGAACCTGGGAACAAAAAACAATGAAATATTGGGCACAACGCTCGCTTTTTTTTCCCGCAATCCCGCGCCCCGCACACGCCCACGCCCCCAGCACACACCCACAGTACACGATATGAGACATGGCATGAAGGGCGGAACGTACCACACGCCCCCAGCGTTTGTCACGCCCCCAGCACATCCCCACAGCACAACGCCCACAAGGGACTACTTTGCTGGCACGGTTCTTTTACCTTTTAAATTTATTTGGTGGGCGTCTGCATAGCCTATGTCCTTCTGCTGCAACTGCCCTTTCCAAGGCTGTATTGGGTGTTGTGATTGGTGCTGTGGTTCCTGAGATTACCCGCCTCAAAGGTTTGGGCTCTCTCTTTATTATATTATTATGGATAGATACAATTGATTTCACAAGCACAGCGCAAGCGTTATCTATACTACTATTATAAAGTAAGAACTGGGCACCTTCGAGGCGGGTAAACTCGGGAACCACAGCGCCAATCCAAACACCCAATACATCATTGGAATTGGCAGGGTCTGCAGAGTGACATAGGCTATATAACCCCCAAAAATATACATTCTTTAAAAAATATACCTTACAAAAAAATAGTCCCTTGGAAGTAGCGCCGGCCGTGTGCACGAACGTGCTGACATCATCAGCAGCGCGAGGAGTACAGCCGTGGGCAGGAAAAGGCGGCGTTCGGCGGGAGGAGCACGGAAGAGAGCGGCGGCGACAGGTAAGGGACTTCCTGGAGCGCGGAATGGAGCAGACAATTTGTGAGGGGTGTCAGTATTGCAGGGGGCCCTGAAGCAGCCTTAACGTCGGGGCGGCCGGGGGCCCAGAAGCAGCCTTTTGCTCATTGACAACGTCGGGACGGGTCGGGCTACCAATAAATGAATAAACAGGGAAAAAGAAGGCCCCTCGACAACTCAGACAAATAAATAAAACAGGCCAGTGGTTACTCGGAATCGGTACAAGTGTGCAGGAATACAGGGACTGAGGCCCGGATTAACCCTCCTCCCCCCGGAGCTACGTAGACTCACAAGAGGCAGAGATAGTTGATTAAAACACCTGTTAACAGAACATGGACGCGGCAGGCGGGGGAGGGAGGGTGGGAGAGAGAGAGAGAATCAGTGGTTTGTGATATTCATCGGGTAAGGGTATTTCATATTTGTTGCTGTTTTCACTTTAACACCACGCACAGTAAATGTCTCTCCTGTTATTAAATCACATTTATAAAAAATGGAATTCTACATCGTAGACAATTTGGGTGCTGAGGTTTTGTCAGGTCTCTGCCAAAGCGCTACTTTACAGTGATCAATGAGGCGTTTAATCAGTGCGTGAAGACACCGGCATCACTGCGACCAGAGGCCCCAGTTTACGGGAATTGTGGCATTATAAATTGTCTGCACATGTTAAGGTTTGTCAACATTACAGTGCGATTGCAACATGTGTTTTTATGCACTCCCTGGCGAGGGTTGCAGACACCACTGCGACCAGAAGCCCAAGTTTATGAGACTGTGGCGCTAAGCTGTGTGCAAGTTATATGGTCATAAAAATACATACATGAATGATGGATGCAGGGTGGGTGCATTAATGATTGATGGGTGAATGGGTGGATGCATGCATGATGGGTGGATGGATGCATGAATGATGGATGCAGGATGGATGGGTGGGTGGATGGATGGATGGATGGATGGCTGGATGCATGAATGAATGAGGTATGGATGCAGGATGGGTGGGGGGATGGATGGGTGGATGCACGAATGATGGATGCATGGATGCATGCATGATGGGTGGATGCATGAATGAATGATGTATGGATGCTGGGTGGGTGGATGGATGGGTGGATGCATAAATGAATGATGTATGGATGCAGGATGGGTGAGTGGATGGATGGGTGGATGCATGAATGAATGATGTATGGATGCAGGATGGGTGGTTGGATGGATGGGTGGGTGGATGCATGAATGATGTATGGATGGATGCATGGATGCATGCATTATGGGTGGATGCATAATGGATGGATGGGTGGATGCATGAATGAATGATGTAAGGATGCAGGATGGGTGGGTGGATGGATGGGTGGATGCATGCATGAATGAATGATGTATGGATGCAGGATGGGTGGGTGGATGGATGGGTGGATGCATGAATGAATGATGTAGGGATGCAGGATGGATGGGTGGATGCATGAATGATGTATGGATGCATGCATGATGGGTGGATGCATGATGGATGGGTGGATAGGTGGATGCATGAATGAATGATGTATGGATGCAGGGTGGGTGGATGGATAGGTGGGTGGATGCATGAATGAATGATGTATGGATGCAGGATGGGTGGGTGGATGGATGGGTGGATGCATGAATGATGTATGGATGCAGGATGGGTGGTTGGATGGATGGGTGGATGCATGAATGATGTATGTATGGATGCATAGATGCATGCATGATGGGTGGATGCATGATGGATGGATGGGTGGATGAATGAATGATGTATGGATGCTGGATGGGTGGGTGGATGGATAGGTGGATGCATGAATGAATGATGTATGGATGCAGGATGGGTGGATGCATGAATGCATGATGTATGTATGCAGGATGGGTGGGTGGGTGGATGGATGGGTGGATGCATGAATGAATGATGTAGGGATGCAGGATGGATGGGTGGATGCATGAATGAATGATGTATGGATGCAGGGTGGGTGGATGGATGGGTGGGTGGATGCATGAATGAATGATGTATGGATGCAGGATGGGTGGGTGGATGGATGGGTGGATGCATGAATGATGTATGAATGCAGGATGGGTGGTTGGATGGATGGGTGGATGCATGAATGATGTATGGATGGATGCATGGATGCATGCATGATGGGTGGATGCATGATGGATGGATGGGTGGATGCATGAATGAAAGATGTATGGATGCTGGATGGGTGGGTGGATGCATGAATGAATGATGTATGGATGCAGGGTGGGTGGATGGATGGGTGGATGCATGAATGATGTATGGATGGATGCAGGATGGGTGGGTGGATGGATGGGTGGGTGGATGCATGAATGAATGATGTATGGATGCAGGTTGGGTGGTTGGATGGATGGGTGGATGCATGAATGATGTATGGATGGATGCATGGATGCATGCATGATGGGTGGATGCATGATGGATGGATGGGTGGATGCATGATGGATGGATGGGTGGATGCATGAATGAGTGATGTATGGATGCAGGATGGGTGGGTGGGTGGGTGGATGCATGAATGATGTATGGATAGATGCAAGGTGGTTCAGGCTCGCTCGCTGCGGTGCAATATGCAAATTAGTTTACGCCGCACCAATTTCAAATGTCACCAGCCGCCCCTGATTGTCTGCACTTTTTAGTTTATTCCTGCATAACGCTTGCGCTGTGCTTGTGAAATCAATTGTATCTATCCATAATAATATAATAAAGAGAGAGCCCAAACCTTTGAGCGGGTAATCTCAGGAACCACAGCACCAATCACAACACCCAATCCAGCCTTGGAAAGGGCAGTTGCAGCAGAAGGACATAGGCTATGCAGACGCCCACCAAATGCATTTAAAAGGTAAAAGAACCGTGCCAGCAAAGTAGTCCCTTGTGGGCGTGTCTGCGTTGTGCTGTGGGGATGTGCTGGGGGCGTGACAAACGCTGGGGGCGTGTGCGGGGCGCGGGATTGCGGGGAAAAAAAAGCGAGCGTTGTGCCCAATATTTCATTGTTTTTTGTTCCCAGGTTCTGTACATTCCAGCTCCGGGTGTCCACCCTGCTCCCTTAGAATACCCCTGCACCCCATAATCATAACCCACCCCAAACCTAGCCCTGAACCCTATAAATACCCCTGTACCTCAAAAGCCAAACCTACCCCTGCACCCTACAAAATACCCCTGTACCCCAAATCCCAAACCTAGCCCTCAACCCTAAAAATACCACTGTACCCCAAAACCCAAACCTACCCCTGAACCCTAAAATACCCCTGTACCCCATACCTAGCCCATAACCCTTAAAATACCCCTGTACCCCAAAACCCAAACCTACCCCTAAACCCAAAAATACCCCTGTACCCCAAAACCCAAACCTAGCCCTGAACCCTAAAAATAACCCTGTACCCCAAAACCCAAACCTACCCCTGAACCCTAAAATACCCCTGTAGCCCAAAACCCAAACCTAGCCCTGAACCCTAAACATACCCCTGTACCCCAATCCCCAAACCTAACCCTGAACCCTTAAAATACCCCTGTACCCCAAAACCCAAACCTACCCCTAAACCCTAAAAATACCCCTGTACCCCAAAACCCAAACCTAGCCCTGAACCCTAAAAATAACCCTGTACCCCAAAAGCCAAACCTACCCCTGAACCCTAAAATACCCCTGTAGCCCAAAACCCAAACCTAGCCCTGAACCCTAAAAATACCCCTGTACCACAAAACCCAAACCTAGCCCTGAACCCTTAAAATACCCCTGTACCCCAAAACCCAAACCTACCCCATAACCCTAAAAATACCCCTATACCCCAAAACCCAAACCTAGCTGTGAACCCTAAAAATACCCCTGTACCCAAAACCCATACCTATCCCTAAACCCTAAAACTACCCCTGTACCCCATAACCCAAAACTATATCTGAACCCTTAAAATACCCAAACAGCCCAAAACATATACCTCAGTACCCCAAAACATATACCCCTATACCCATACTTACCTTATCCAAACATTAAAAAAAAACATGCTTTTACCATTCATGCATTTACAACGAATTTTGTTGTAAATGTATGCATGGTAAAAGCATATAAAATGTAATGCCATGCGTTATAATGGCATTGCGGAGTCATGGTACTTTTGTAATGAAAGTATGCGGAGTGATGGTATGCGGAAAGAAAGTTGCGGAATAATGGGTGTTTACCCTCCCCGGTAAGTACATTGGTGTCACGGCGGCCCACATCTCCAGCAACATACTCAAATTTTTTCACCATTCATTTGAAAAATGCACAGGTCTCTCTCATTGATGGCCAGCACCAACATACACTTTTAGACACACCTCTCGCCACAAGTTCTAGAATTGCGAACTTTAGAGCTGGGGAGCTACGTTCGAATCTCGGCAACAGCTCAACATCCTGTGATTCCAGGCAAATCCCTTTGTCTCCCCGTGCCCCACCACAAATAAATGTGTTCTTCTGTAATGTAAATTGTGCTCATGCCATGTTGTCGAGTTCGCGATATATAATATTGCAAGGAAAAATAAAGTAGGGAAACTCGAGTTCACACGCTACTGAACGTGCACTCTTAAGTGCATCAGCAGTGCACTGTGAATCGGAGCGTTTCACAGGCATGTCACAGATAAGAAATGCTATGAAAATGAAATCCTACAAAACAATATACTACTGGCCAGCAGCAATTCATACCCGGACAACGTCGGGACGGGCTGCTAGTGCAGGAATAAACTAAAAAGTGCAGACAATCAGGGGCGGCTGGTGACATTTGAAAGTGGTGCGGCGTAAACTAATTTGCATATTGCACCGCAGCGAGCAAGCCCGAACCACCTTGCATCCATCCATACATCATTCATGCATCCACCCACCCACCCACCCATCCTGCATCCATACATCATGCATCCACCCATCATGCATGCATCCATGCATCCATCCATACATCATTCATGCATCCACCCATCCAACCACCCAACCTGCATCCATACATCATTCATTCATGCATCCACCCACCCATCCTGCATCCATAGATCATTCATTCATGCATCCACCCATCCATCCACCCACTCATCCTGCATCCATAAATCATTCATTCATGTTTCCACCCATCCATCCATCATGCATCCACCCATCATGCATGCATCCATGCATCCATCCATACATCATTCATGCATCCACCCATCCATCCACCCACCCATCCTGCATCCATACATCATTCATTCATGCATCCACCCATCCTGCATCCATACATCATTCATTCATGCATCCACCCATCCATCCACCCACCCATCCAGCATCCATACATCATTCATTCATGCATCCATCCATCATGCATCCACCCATCATGCATGTATCCATGCATCCATCCATATATCATTCATGCATCCACCCATCCATCCAATCACCCATCCTGCATCCATACATCATTCATGCATCCACCCATCCATCCACCCATCCTGCATCCATACATCATTCATTCATGCATCCACCCACCCATCCATCCACCCACCCTGCATCCATACATCATGCATCCACCCATCATGCATGCATCCATACATCATTCATGCATCCACCCATCCATCCTGCATCCCTACATCATTCATTCATGCATCCACCATCCATCCACCCACCCATCCTGCATCCATACATCATTCATTCATGCATGCATCCACCCATCCATCCACCCACCCATCCTGCATCCATACATCATTCATTCATGCATCCACCCATCCATCCATTATGCATCCACCCATCATGCATGCATCCATGCATCCATCCATACATCATTCATGCATCCACCCACCCATCCATCCAACCACCCATCCTGCATCCATACATCATTCATTCATGCATCCACCCATCCATCCACCCACCCATCCTGCATCCATACATCATTCATTCATGCATCCACCCATCCATCCACCCACCCATCCAGCATCCATACATCATTCATTCTTGCATCCACCCATCATGCATGCATCCATGCATCCATCATTCATGCATCCACCCATCCATCCCCCCACCCATCCTGCATCCATACATTATTCATTCATGCATCCACCCATCCATCCATCCACCCACCCATCCATCCTGCATCCATCATTCATGCATCCATCCACCCATCATGCATGCATCCACCCATTCACCCATCCACCCAACAATCATTAATGCACCCACCCTGCATCCATCATTCATGTATTTTTATGACCATATAACTTGCACACAGCTTAGCGCCACAGTCTCATAAACTTGGGCTTCTGGTCGCAGTGGTGTCTGCAACCCTCGCCAGGGAGTGCATAAAAACACATGTTGCAATCGCACTGTAATGTTGACAAACCTTAACATGTGCAGACAATTTATAATGCCACAATTCCCGTAAACTGGGGCCTCTGGTCGCAGTGATGCCGGTGTCTTCACGCACTGATTAAACGCCTCATTGATCACTATAAAGCAGCGCTTTGGCAGAGACCTGACAAAATCTCAGCACCCAAATTGTCTACGATGTAGAATTCCATTTTTTATAAATGTGATTTAATAACAGGAGAGACATTTACTGTGCGTGGTGTTAAAGTGAAAACAGCAACAAATATGAAATACCCTTACCCGATGAATATCACAAACCACTGATTCTCTCTCTCTCTCCCACCCTCCCTCCCCCGCCTGCCGCGTCCATGTTCTGTTAACAGGTGTTTTAATCAACTATCTCTGCCTCTTGTGAGTCTACGTAGCTCCGGGGGGAGGAGGGTTAATCCGGGCCTCAGTCCCTGTATTCCTGCACACTTGTACCGATTCCGAGTAACCACTGGCCTGTTTTATTTATTTGTCTGAGTTGTCGAGGGGCTTTCTGTTTCCCTGTTTATTCATTTATTGGTAGCCCGACCCGTCCCGACGTTGTCCATGAGCAAAAGGCTGCTTCTGGGCCCCCGGCCGCCCCGACGTTAAGGCTGCTTCAGGGCCCCCTGCAATACTGACACCCCTCACAAATTGTCTGCTCCATTCCGCGCTCCAGGAAGTCCCTTACCTGTCACCGCCGCTCTCTTCCGTGCTCCTCCCGCCGAACGCCGCCTTTTCCTGCCCACGGCTGTACTCCTCGCGCTGCTGATGATGTCAGCACGTTCGTGCACACGGCCGGCGCTACTTCCAAGGGACTATTTTTTTTGTAAGGTATATTTTTTAATGAACGTATATTTTTGGGGGTTATATAGCCTATGTCACTCTGCAGACCCTGCCAATTCCAATGATGTATTGGGTGTTTGGATTGGCGCTGTGGTTCCCGAGTTTACCCGCCTCGAAGGTGCCCAGTTCTTACTTTATAATAGTAGTATAGATATATATATTTTTTTTTAATGTAATTCACAGGGTAGATCCTGTTTTTTGTTTGTTATTTTTTATGATTCCCTACTCACCATACTATTTCTAAAACTTTGCATCTTGGAGTTTAAACTGTAGGTAAAACAATACCTTTTTAACATCTCATTTAATGGGGAACTTCTCTTTTGTCCCCAAGTGAATGAGATGTTAGAGAAGATCAAGAAGGACACCAAGATTGCAATATCCAGGGCACGCTGTAGTCTGCTACTCCCAGTGGCACCTTTTGCAGACCACAAGCCAGGTGCATGAACAGGATCCCACCTTCCGACCTGGTGCAATCCTACCAGTGCCAACAACAGGCCAGCAGCAAAATTGCAAGGGATGCTTGAGGGGAGGTTTCACAGGCAGCAAAGGCTGAGGTAGAGGTTGCTACAGTCTCTCCTTTTGGTGTATGGTTCCCTTTCATGGAGCTTGGCCCATTACATAAAATTGTTCCCTCCCATCTATTTATGTTAGTTTCGGCAATCAATTTTTTTTGTTTGTTCTCGGCTCGTGTTTTCGGAATGTTGTGTTTTTGGGCTTATCAATCTAATTGCACTCAGGTGACGGCATTTTTATTTTCCAACCACAGATGGTATTTATCTTTTTGAGATTGGCATTCCTGGTTTTTGTTGTTGTTACAACGGGGAGAGCACGCTGAAACAGTTCTAAAGTTGTCACCTCTGGATGTTATGCTACATTCTTTCTCCCAGACAACCAGCATAGTTTGCATTCCAGCTTGTTCACCCAACGGAGATGATGAACTACTACACTTTGATGCAGTCTCCCACTTCCATACCTAGGGACATTTGGCGACTCTCTAGGTCTTGCCTTCTCCGTAGCGAAGTGGATAATCCTGAGGGCCCTGCTGAGGAAACAACCGAATAGCTACTTCGCTTATGCATTGTCTCTTGTTGGTCTCGATTTGTGCCCTATTATCTTTTACTTTGTAACTGTCCCTCTCTGTTTATCAACAGGTCGCTTCTTTTCACTTTCTATTTTATTTCTATGATCAGTACACACTGCTGTGCTAATCTAAACAAATATAGGGCTATATTGTTGCACTGCCAATCACATAAGAATACTTATTATGTACAATACTTATCCTTTTTTGGAATGTATCTATGCAACCTTTCTATTGCATGATCGCTAGTACTCTTTATACATATTTGTACTTGCTATGTTGCATTTGAAATAAAAATGCTTAAAAAAAGATTACAGATGGGAAATGTACGGCAGCAGGAAAACATCGTGTTTTTTGCAGCAATTTTATCACGTTGACTCTTGAATCCTATTGTTCCCACTTATGGCATTGTTTTGTTTTTTAGGTGTGTTTCCGACAGGCAGCGCTCTTTTGCATTAGGAATCCAGTGGATTGTCGTTAGAACTCTAGGTAAGTGTCGGCTATCGGATGTAAGTAAAACTCACATCCCATCTAGTAAGGAGTCTGTGTTGTTATATTCTGACAAGAATAATTCCATGTGCTAAATATACCATCACATTTTAGAAACTATTTAGTACTGTCAGTATTTGCCATAGCCCTCCCCCTGAGGTTTTCACTACGTGAGGGCTCGATGAATTGCGTACAGCACATACAAGAGCATAGCTTTATGAAAGTGGTAACAGCTATGAATATCAGTGTCCACTGCGCCTCTAATCTTGTCAAGGTCTATCAAAAAGCATCACTCAGTTGAGTAAAAGAAAGCATCTTTTATCAGAAAAGTAGACTGGCAACCCAGAAAATACTTTTTGACTCGGTGGTTAACCTCCATGTGTCTCATGAGAATATATGATTATTCAACGATTTCAAGTTCCACGCATGCCTTTACCACGCGAATTTTACTTTGCATGTGTCTTTTGCACGCAGCATTTGACAACGCATGTTTTTACACCGCAATCATAACGTTACGAAACATCTGACGTCCCATTTACATTTACATAATGATACTGATAGGCTACATGCAGTACGAAAGAAAAGATCGATGTTTTAAACAATAATAAACAGATTCCCTTACATTATATTTTTATTTTTTTCATAATGCGCTTAATTAATACCCTAATTTACAAAGTTTTGATTCATATCTTACCCCTGTACGTCTTTCACCATCAGCCCTTTCTTCCACCGACCACGGAAACAAGCGTCAAAACACGTCTATCAAAACTGATAACGGACTTCTATTATGACGTGCTCTTTTCCTTCAGTGTTTTGAGGCATTGTAGAGCGTTTTTTTTTACGTTTTTGAAATTTTCTTCTTATTTATTTATTAATATCCGCTTGGTTTTTTTTTGGGGGGGAGACCCCCCCAACCCCCCCTAGCCTCCCCCCAGTCCCCCCCCCAGCCCCCCAGCCCCTTAATCCCCCCCTCCCCCCAGCCCCCCAAAGCCAACGTAGATCGTACTTGCAGAACGACGACAGGAAGGAATACCACTCGCGTGGTAAAGACGGTCGTTGAAGGCTTACGCGTGGGAAAGACCTTTGCGTGGTGAGTGACGCGTGGTAAACGTTATGCGTGTTATTTGCTTCGTAGTAAATGATGTTTCCCGTCTCATGATGTCCTGTAACTGGACCAGGGCAGAAAGGAAAGCACTGGGCTTGCCACATGGCTTTCCCCGGTGCACCTGGGTTTTGGTAGCCTTGGTTTGGTAAACAGTGCCAAGTCCACTTTGCTGAGGAATTACGTTTTCCAACTTTGAGAAGTGAAAGCACTTTGTGTAATAATCTGCCTCAAGAGACTTTTGCCCAAAAAAACTGCTCAGCAAAGAAATTGATAGACTTACAGACACGCACCTGTGACCACCAAAATGTATTTGAAAAAATAATTGTTAGTCTTAAGTGGACAGTAGCACTTGTTACTGTCCTCCTATTTTAGAGTTAAAATGGAGGTGAGTAAGAAGATGCACAGGGTACACACATTAAACAGAGCCAGGGTGTGTGCCCAGTTTCTGATCCCTCTATCTGAAAGAAACACGTAGTGATAGATTCCCTACCTTAGAATTACCCCCCCGGCGTCAGACTGGATCCGGAAAGTTTTTAGTCAGCAGTACCCTTGCGCATCGGTAGGCTTCGTCGTGCGGGTCTGCAGGCGTCTTTGGCGCCGGGATGATGTCGCTGGAGCTACTTAGACTCACCCACGCACGCTGACGTCAGTTCTTTCTTTTTCCACGCCAGCAAGCGCAGATCCGGGAAGAGCTAGTACCCCCAGTCAATTTTTGGCTGAGTTATTAGAGGCCTTTTACCTCATGTTTTCGAGTCGATCGACTCCTGGTGTCGTAGGGATGCCTTTTAAGAACTGTGGGGACTGTCATCGCATGATGTTGGTGACCGACCCCCACCTTGTGTGTCTCTACTGCCTGGGGCACGTCCACACCCCTAAGTCGTGCCCTTCCTGCCAGGCCATGGCGCCGAAGACTTTGCAGGAGCGGTCCCTAAAGTTGCTTGAAGTCCGGCAGTCAGCTCCGCGTTGCTCGAGGTACCGGTCCGGTGGGAAGTTGAGGGACCGGTCGCGGAGTCGTCATCTCCATTCTTCTGGATTTAAGTCTTCACACTCGGAATCAGGTAAGTCGAGGCATTCCAAGAAGAAGTGGAAGAAGCATTGTCGCTCTTCGACTTCCCCACGCCTGTCACGCAACGCAGCTGAGGGTGCGAGTGGTGCCCCCCGGCTCCGGCGGAGCCTGCGATGTCGCCTCCAGTCTACCTCCCCCTTTCCAGGTGCAGGGGCGACGCCTGCACAGGTGCAAGAGTTTCTGGTTGCCATTGCCCGACTCTTTGGGCCGTCTGGCCCCGCCGGTGCGCCTGCGGGCCCTCGGGGGGTCCTGCTTTACGATCTCCGGTGGCTCTGGCCCCGACACCACTGGCCCCCCCAGGGAACCGTGAACGGACCCTGATCGACACCGGTCGATCTCGTGACACCTCCACCAGCGCTGATCTCCCCGGCACCGCTTCCGACGTCGCCCGCTCATTGGGACGATGTCGTCCCCAGGTTCAGCCCTGACCTGGACACGGTGCCGGATCGATGTCGCCCGACACCGATACCGACGCCGATGGTGCCTTTTGTGCCCCATGTCCGTCCTCCTTATTTTGTGCCTGTTCCACAGACTTCGGAGGAAGGAGAGGATTGAGAGGGGTCTGAGGACCCTCTAGCACAGGACTGTGCTCATGATGCGGACTAGGCAGAGGATTTGGGGGAGGCCAGTAATCTTGACACCTCACCTGACCCTGGCATGCTGTCACCTACCATGGCTATGGAGGAGGGAGCCAGTTACGCAGTGATGTTGCGTAGGGCAGCCGGGGATCTCCACCTCGAACTCCCTACGGTGGCCATCAGGACTAACCTCCTGACAGAAGTGCTCCAACCGGTGGCTACCTCTTCGGAGCCCTTGCTGCCCTTTCTTGAAGTACTGACAGACGTTCTATTAGGCACCTGGTCCAGGCCAAACACAGGGGCTCCTGTGGATAGGAACGTGGCCCGACGCCAATGCCTGGCACCGGGCGACCCCCTCTTCCTTACCCAACACCCCACCCTACGAGAGCTTGGTTATCCAAGCCTCAGCTTCCCAGAGCGCGTTCCCTACCACACCTCCGGGTAGGGAATCCAAGAAGCTGGATCAACTTGGCAAAAAGCTGTTTTCATCTGCCAGCTTAGGGCTGCGGTTGGTGAACACCGCATGCCTCTTGGGCCGTCATACCCACTCTCTGTGGGGCACGGTTGCACAGGTGCTGCTCAACTGCCAGGAGGAGACCCAGGCAGTTCTTTCCCAGGCGGTTGAGGCCGGGAGAGATGCAGCAAAGTTCACCATACGTTGTGGGCAGGTCGATTTTCACGACGGTGGCGCTTCAACACCACGCCTGATTGAGGACAGCTGGCCTCTTAGAGGATGTCCAGAACACCTTGATGGACATGCCCTTAGATGGTGTTCACCTTTCTGGCAACAAAGCAGACAGTAAGTTGGAGCCATTCAAAGACTCCTGGGCTACGGCCACCTCCTTGGGCCTGTTGGCCGCTCGGCCTCCTCCGCCTTCTGCTTTTCGCTCCTTTCGTGGCCACGGAAGGGGCACCCCACAGCGTTCGCAGAGCCACAGGCCACAGCGGCAACAACCTCAGCGTGGCCGCGGATGTGGGAACCGTCGAGGCGGTTAAGGGGGCCAGCGGGCGGGCCAGTCCACCACCACCCCTGCAGCATCCACTTCCAAGCCCTCCTAGTCCGACCTTTCAGGCCCATTAGACGGCATTGGGTGGACACATACACCATCATCTCTATCACTGGCGCAACATCACTTCGGACAAGTGGGTGCTGCAAATTGTCCAAAGGGGCTACTCCCTCCCCTTCGAGGCAACCCCTCCAGCCATACCACCTCAGTACCACCGCATGTCGGTGGATCACTTGGCGCTTCTCCAGCAGGAAGTTGCGGCCTCTTGGCCAAGGGGGCAATAGAGCGCGTTCCAATGCCAGAAGTAGGTTGTGGTTGTTATTCCCACTACTTTCTGGTTCCAAAGAAGGACAAGGGCCTGCGTCCTATCTTAGACCTTCGGAATGTCAATTGCTTCCTCTGGAAGGAGAAGTTCAAGATGCTTACTCTTGCTCAGGTCTTGTCTGCCCTGGACCCGCAAAACTGGATGGTGGCGTTGGACTTGCAGGACGCATATTTCCATATCCCCGTCCTGCCTGCCCAGACGCTACCTGCGATTCACGGTAGGCCACGAGCATTTTCAGTTCACCGTTCTCCCCTTTGGCCTTACCAGCACCCCTCGGGTGTTCACGAAATTGATGGCGGTGGTCGCAGCTCATCTGCGCAGATCAGGGGTTTCAGTCTTCCCCTATCTCGACGACTGGCTGTTGAAGGCAGGCTCGCCCCAGGCAGTTGTCTCCCACCTCCAGACTACGGACGACCTCCTGCATTCGCTGGGCTTTTCCATCAATGTGCCGAAGTCGCACCTGATTCCCTCGCAGTAGCTCCTTTTCATCAGAGCGGTTCTGCACTCGGCGCGGTTTCAATTTATCCTCCCGAACAGCGAGTCCGTGACATTCAGGCTATGATTCCGATCTTTCAGCCTCTGTCCCGGGTTTCGGTCAGGATCACCATTTGGCTGCTGGGCTTGATGGTCACCTGCATCCTGCTTGTGAATCCTGCCAGATGGCATATGCAAGCTCTGCAGTGGAACCTGAAGTTCCAGTGGGCACAGCATCAGGGCAACCTTTCCGATCCTGTCCATATCTCGGAGGGAACTGCACAACAATTGCAGTGGTGGCTCACGAATCGCGGTTGGGTCAATGGCAGATCCCTTTCCCTTCTTCCACTGGAACATACAGGGAGAGGCGGAGATCAGAGTCCTCTGGTCTCCGGCGGAGTCCCAGCTCCACTGCAACCTGTTGGAGCTTCGGGTGATCCGACATGCACTGAAGGCATTCCTCCCCTCTGTCATGGGGAGAGTAGTGCAGGTGTTCACAAACAACGCCACCGCCATGTGGTACTGCAACAAACAGGGCGGGGTGGGGTCTTGGACCCTATGCCAAGAGGCTCTTCGCCTCTGGGCTTGGCTGGAACATCAGGGTATGTCCCTGGTGGTTCAACACCTGACAGGTTCTCTGAACGCCAGGGCGGATGAACTCAGCTGCCGGTGCATGATGGATCACGAATGGCGTCTGAACTTGGACGTGGCGCAAGGTCTCTTTCAGCATTGGGGAGAACCTTGGTTAGATCTATTCGCCAGCGAAGAGAACGCGCAATGTCATCAGTTCTGCGCGTTGGAATTTCCAAGGCGGCACTCGCTCGGCAACGCTTTTTTTCGTGAGTGGAGTTGCGGTCTGTTGTACGCCTTTCCGTCTATACCACTTCTTCCCAGAGTGCTGAAAAAGATCAGGTGCAAATGGGCCCAAGTTATTCTTGTGGCTCTGGACTGGGCTCGAAGAGTATGGTATCCCGAGCTACTCAGTATGAGCATCGATCCCCCGATCCATCTGCCTCTTCGGGAAGGTCTTCTGTTGCAGCAGCAGGGGACGGTCCTCCACCCGAACCTGTCCAGCCTCCACCTCCTTGCATGGAGATTGAGCGGTGGCAGTTGACATCTTTCGACCTGCCTCCGGAAGTCTGTAATGTTATCTTGGCAGCCAGGCATCCCTCAAAAAAAATGGTATACGCCTGTAGGTGGAATAAGTTTGTGGCATGGTGCACAGCAAAGGCTGTGGATCCCCTTTCTGCCCCTCTTTTAGAGGTCCTTCTTTTTCTTCCCTCTTTGGCCCAGCAGGGCTCTGCTCTGGGCACTATCAAGGGCTATCTCTCGGCCATTTCCGCCTTTCTAAGGCCCCGAGATCAGCCTTCCCTTTTCAAGACCCCTGTTGTAAATAGATTCTTGAAAGGCATCACACACATGTTTCCTCCTCTTCCTTTTGTGATGCCTCGGTGGGACTTGAATCTAGTTCTTACCTTTCTGATGTGCGCTCCCTTTGAGCCACTTCACAATTGCCCTCTTTGTCTTCTAACTCTAAAGACTGAGTGAGTGAGCTCTAGGCTCTTTCTTCTAAATCTCCTTTTCTCTCTGTCCATCCGGACAAAGTTGTTCTGAGGACTCATCCTTCCTTTCTGCCAAAGGTTGTCACTGCCTTTCACATCGAGCAGACCATTACTTTTTCCTACTTTCTTTCCGCCTCCGCATCCCTCTAAAGAGGAAGACAGGCTCCACCGTCAGGACCCAAAACGTGCGCTCTCTTTCTATCTAAACCGCTCACACAACAGTTCCAGGTAGATGACCAGGTCTTTAAAGGCTACATGGGCGTCCAGAAAGGTCGGGCTGTGCACAAACGGACCATCTCTCGGTGGGTCGTTCTGTGCATAAAGGCTTGTTACTCCTTGGCTAAAAAAGGAGCCTCTAATGGGGTTGCGCGCCCATTCTACCAGGGTGACGGCAGCCACTACTGCTCTGGGATGCGGCGTTCCCTTGCAGGACATTTGTCAGGCAGCTACGTGGGCCTCGCTGCACACGTTTACCAAGCACTACTGCCAGGACAATCTGAAAGAAACAGGTTAGTATTAGATTCCTTACCTTAGAATATCCCCAGGCGTCAGTCTGGATCCGGAAACTTTTGCGTAGCAGTACCCCTGCGCGTCGGTAGGCGTCGTCTGCAGGCGTCCCCTGCGGCTCCGCGTCGTCAGCGTCGTGCGCCGTGATGACGTCGCTGGAGTATATAGACGCCGCCTCCGCGCGCTGACGTCAGTTCTTCTTTTTTCCGCGCCAGTTAGCGCAGATCCGAAGAGCAGTACTCCGGTCTTTGACCAAGTTTTTTGTTAACTGATTGATCTTTACGGTGCCGGTAGGATGCCCGGTTTCAAGAGTTGTGACGAGTGCGACCGCATGATGTCGGTCACCGACCACCATCGACTCTGCCTCCGGTGTCTGGGCGCGGACCACGACGTGGAGTCCTGCGTCGACTGTCGGGCCTTGACTGGAAAAGCTAGGCGGGAGCGGTCCCGCAAGCTTCTCGAGCTCCGGTTGTCGGCCCCGCGTCGAGAGCGGTCCCGGTCCGGTCGGAGGTCGAGGGAGCGGTCGAGGGAACGGTCGCGGAGCCGCCATGGGCGCTCCGGGAGTCGCCACCATTCCTCCGGCTCGTCAGGTAAGCACAAGAAGTCGGGGCGTCGCCATCGCACCCCCGACTCCCCCCGACGCCCGCGTGCTGCGGCCGGGGGCTCGGGTGACCCCACCCCCGCGGTCCCGCATGGGTCGCCGACGCCGTCTACCCCACACCTGTCGGTCCCTGGGGAAGGCGCGTCGCGTGAGGAGATCGAGGCCTTCCTCATTGCTATGAGGGCGAGGTCTTCTCCGGCGGGGCCTTCGGCGCCTGCGGGCCCGTCGGTCCCGTCTGGGGGCCTGAGCGGTTCGGGTGCTCCTGCCCCGGCGCCGCCGGTGGCTCCGGCCCCGGCGCCGCTGGTTCCCTCTGGTTCGTCGCCGGCTGGTCTCCCGGCCTCTCCGGCGTCGGTTCCTGTGGGCCAACCCGTGGTACCGCCCCCGCGTGGTGCAGCGACTCCGCCGTCGGCTCCGGCCGGCGTCGGGTCCCCGGCACCGACGCCGCGCGGCGCCACCCCCCTTTCCTCCCCGACTCCGGACTCGGAGCCGGACCGGCGTCGGCCGACGCCGGACCCGACGCCGATGGGGCCCGTTGACCCCGATGTCTATATCGTCGACCCAGAATATGGGTATGACGAGGAGGAGTATGGAGAGGGTTGGGAGGGGTCTGAGGACCCTCTATCCCGTGCCTGCCAGTACGATGTGGACTGGGTAGGTGATCTGGGTGATGCCAGTGGCCTGGACGAGTCGCCCAACCCTGGGTTTGTCTCTCCGTCCCCTGTGGCGTCCGAGGCGGGTGCTGCCTATTCGGTGGTCCTGATGAGGGCTGCCAAGGCCTTACACCTTGAGCTTCCCGTCGCGAAGGTCAAACCGAATATTCTGACGGAAGTTTTTAAACCGCAGTCATGCCCCCAGGAGCCTCTGCTGCCGTTTAATGAGGCCCTGACGGATGTCCTTCTGGGCACCTGGTCCAGGCCCGCTTCTGGTGCGCCGGTTGACCGGAACGTTGCCAGGCGTCACCGTCCCTGCTCGGACGACCCTGCCTTCCTGTCCACCCATCCCTCCCCGGAGAGTCTGGTGATCCAGGCCTCCACTTCGCAGTCCGCATTTCCGTCGGCTCCGCCCGACCGGGAATCAAAGAGGTACGACCAATTTGGAAAAAAAGTGTTTTCCTCTTTGAGCGCTGGACTGCGGTCTTGTAACACCGCGTGCCTCTTGGGCCGCTACACCCACTCCCTGTGGGATACGGTCGAGGAGTGTTTGCCGCAATGCCCCCAGGAAGTGCGGGACAAGCTCACCCGGGCCTTTGTTGAAGGCCGGGATGCGGCGCGGTACTCGATCCGTTGTGGTCTGGACACCACGGACTCACTGGGACGGGCCATGTCCACTACGGTGGCGATTCGTCGCCATGCCTGGCTGAGATCTGCCAACTTCTCACCAGACGTCCAAAATACACTAATGGACATGCCATTTGATGGCAGTCGCCTATTTGGTGACAAAGCGGACCACGCGCTGGAGCGCTTCAAGGACTCCAGGGTCACGGCCAAGTCCTTGGGTCTCTCGACCCAGCGCCAGCAGACGGGTTCGTTTCGGCCCTTTCGTGGCCAAGGGAGGGGAGGTCCCACACGTGCTGCCAGCCACGCGGCGCAGAGCGCTCCCCAGCGCGGTGGCGCCCGTGGTTTCCGCCGTGGTGGCGGTAGAGGCCAGCGTCGTGGTCAGTCCACGCCTCCCTCCGCTGCGGCATCCAAGCCTTCCTAGTCCGAGCTTTCGGGCTCACGTGACGCCAGTGGGTGGCAGGGTTCGCCATCACCACTCCCGCTGGCGCGCGATAACATCGGACAGGTGGGTGCTGCAGCTTGTCCGAAGGGGCTATGCCCTCCCCTTCGAGTCCACTCCTCCAGCCATGCCACCGCAGAACCACCGTGTGTCGGGGGACCACTTGACACTTCTGCAGGAGGAAGTTACGGCCCTCTTGGCCAAGGGGGCCATCGAGCGCGTTCCTGGGCCAGAAGTAGGGTGTGGTTGCTACTCCCACTACTTTCTGGTACCCAAGAAGGACAAGGGAGGCCTGCGTCCTATCTTGGATCTACGGAACGTCAACGGCTTCCTCCGGAAGGAGAAGTTCAAGATGTTGACTTTGGCTCAGGTCTTGGCTGCTCTAGACCCACAAGACTGGATGGTAGCGTTGGACTTGCAGGATGCGTACTTTCACATCCCCGTCCTGCCGGCCCACCGGCGTTACCTGCGGTTCACGGTAGGCCACGAGCACTTTCAGTTTATCGTGCTCCCATTCGGCCTTACCAGCGCCCCACGGGTGTTCACGAAAGTGATGGCGGTGGTCGCAGCTCATCTGCGCCGGTTAGGGGTTTCAGTCTTCCCCTACCTCGACGACTGGCTGTTGAAGGCGGGCTCGCCCCAGACAGTCGTCCACCACCTTCAGATGACGGCAGACCTCCTGCACGAGCTGGGGTTTTCCATCAATGTGCCGAAATCACACCTGTGTCCCTCTCAAAAGCTCCTTTTCATCGGAGCGGTTCTCGACTCGGCGCAGTTTCGGGTTTATCCTCCGGAACGGCGGGTCCGGGATATTCAGGCTCTGATTCCCATCTTTCAGCCGTTATCCCGGGTTTCGGTCAGGTTGACGCTGCGGCTTCTGGGGCTGATGGCCTCCTGCATCCTTCTGGTGCATCACGCCAGATGGCGGATGCGGGCTCTGCAGTGGGACCTGAAGTTTCAGTGGGCCCAGCATCAGGGCAACCTATCCGACAATGTCCTGATCTCGGAGGGCACTGCGAGACAGTTGCAGTGGTGGCTTACGGACCGCGATTGGGTCAGGGGCAGATCCCTCTCCCTTCCCCAACCGGAGCACGTGGTTGTGACGGACGCGTCCCTCCAAGGCTGGGGTGGCCACTTGGGAGAGGCGGAGATCAGAGGCCTCTGGTCTCCGGCGGAGTCCCGGCTCCATATCAACATGTTGGAGCTGCGGGCGATCCGCCTAGCACTGAAGGCATTCCTCCCCTTTGTCGACGGGAGTGTAGTGCAGGTGTTCACGGACAACACCACCGCCATGTGGTACTGCAACAAACAGGGCGGTGTGGGGTCGTGGACCCTTTGCCAAGAGGCTCTGCGCCTCTGGCAATGGCTGGAACGTCAGGGCGTGACTCTGACGGTTCAACACCTGGCAGGTTCTCTGAACGCCAGGGCGGACGAACTCAGCCGTCGGTGCTCGGTGGATCACGAATGGCGTCTGAACTCGGATGTGGCGAGAGGCCTCTTTCAGCAATGGGGAGAGCCTTGGTTAGATCTATTCGCCACAGAAGAGAACGCGCAATGTCATCAGTTCTGCGCGTTGGAGTTTCCAAGACGGCACTCGCTCGGCGACGCCTTTCGGCGCGAGTGGAGTTGCGGTCTGTTGTACGCCTTTCCGCCTATACCACTTCTGCCCAGAGTGCTGAAGAAGATCAGGCGCGACCGGGCCCAAGTTATCCTTGTGGCTCCGGACTGGGCTCGAAGATACTGGTATCCCGAGCTACTCAGCATGACAGTCGGTCCCTCGATCCGCCTGCCCCTTCAGGAGGACCTTCTGTCGCAGCAGCAGGGGACGGTCCTCCACCCGAACCTGTCCAGTCTCCACCTCCATGCGTGGAGATTGAGCGGCGACAGTTGAGGCCATTTGACTTGCCTCCTGAAGTCTGTGATGTTATTCTGGCAGCCAGGCGTCCCTCCACAAAGTCGGTATACGCCTGCCGGTGGAACAGATTTGTGGCATGGTGCACAGCAAAGGCTGTGGATCCCCTTTCTGCCCCTCTGTCTGAGGTTCTCCTCTTCCTCCTTTCCCTTGCCCAGCAGGGCTCTGCTCTGGGCACTATCAAGGGCTATCTTTCTGCCCTTTCCGCCTTCTTGAGGCTACCTGATCAGCCATCTTTGTTCAAGTCCCCTATTGTGTTAAGATTCTTGAAGGGCATCACGCACATGTATCCTCCAACTCCGTTCGTGATGCCTCAGTGGGACTTGAACTTGGTTTTGACTTTCCTGATGTGCGCTCCCTTTGAGCCCCTTCATTCCTGTCCTCTCCGTCTTCTCACCTTAAAGACGGCCTTCCTGGTAGCCATCACCTCTGCCAGGAGAGTGAGTGAGCTCCAGGCTCTTTCTATTCAACCTCCTTTCTTGTCTGTTCATCCTGATAAGGTGGTTCTTCGGACTAGACCTTCTTTCCTGCCCAAGGTAGTCTCTGCTTTTCACATTGGGCAGTCCATCACCTTGCCCTCCTTCTTCCCGCCTCCGCATCCTTCAAAGGATGAAGAGCGGCTCCATCGTCTGGACCCAAAACGTGCGCTTTCATTCTATATGGATCGCACACGCCAGTTCCGGGTGGATGACCAACTGTTTGTTGGCTACGTGGGTGAGAAGAAGGGAAGGGCGGTACAGAAACGGACCATCTCTCGGTGGGTCGTCCTGTGCATCAAAGCATGCTACTCTTTGGCTCGGAAGGAGCCTCCTGTTGGGCTGAGGGCCCATTCCACTCGGGCTACGGCGGCTACTACTGCCCTGGGCCGGGGAGTCCCTTTGCAGGACATTTGCCAGGCGGCTACGTGGGCCTCGCTGCACACCTTTGCGAGGCACTACTGCCTGGACAGTCAAGTCCGGAGGGATGGCTTCTTTGGCCGTTCGGTCCTCCAGGACTTTCTGGTGTAGGTTGTATTGGTTCGCAGACCCACCACCGGGGTTGGTATTGCTGGGGTATCTATTCTAAGGTAAGGAATCTAATACTAACCTGTTTCTTTCAGATGAACAAGTTACTTACCTTCGGTAACGATATATCTGTAAGAAACAGTAGTTAGTATTAGATTCCTTACCGCCCCACCCGTCCTCCCCGTTCTGCGAACTGATACCTAGGGTTAAGGACATCCCTTTCAGGGCCCTAGTTTCAAATGGCACCAGTGTTGGTTCTCACATGGCTCTGCGTGTTCTGGCGCGGAAAAGCTGTGTGCAAAGAACTGACGTCAGCGCGCGGAGGCGGCGTCTATATACTCCAGCGACGTCATCACGGCGCACGACGCCGACGACGCGGAGCCGCAGGGGACGCCTGCAGACGACGCCTACCGACGCGCAGGGGTACTGCTACGCAAAAGTTTCCGGATCCAGACTGACGCCTGGGGATATTCTAAGGTAAGGAATCTAATACTAACTACTGTTTCTTACAGATATATCGTTACCGAAGGTAAGTAACTTGTTCACCAAGTCCGGAGAGACGGCTTCTTTGGCCATTCTGTTCTCCAGTACTTTCTGGTGTGATCTTGATTCGCCGACCCACCACCAGGGTTGCTATTGCTGGGGTATCTATTATAAGGTAAGGAATCTATCACTACGTGTTTCTTTCAGATGCACAAGTTACTTACCTTTGGTAATGATATATCTGTAAGAAACATTAGTAGTGATTAAGCATGAGCGCAAAATCCGCTCCGATCGCGGATTTTGCGGATTTTCGGTAAATCCGCGATCCGCGAACTCTCGCGAATTTACCGAGAATCCGCAATCCGCGATCGGAGCGGATTTTGCGGTCAAAAGTTCAAGCCTAATGCATAATTTACGATGGCGCCGGCAAGCTGCCAGCGCCATCCTCAAATGGTTACTTAATTAGCTTCGACAGGAAGCTCTAACAGATAAGACAAAGCAGGGGCTCGAGCGCCTGCTTTATTTTATCAGTTGGAGCTTCCTGTTGAAGCTAATTAAGTAACTTTTGCAGGATGGCGCTGGCAGCTTGCCGGCGCCATCGTAAATTATTTACATGGTGTCTTCTGGCAGGGTTCATTCTGGCACGACGGTCCTGGCACAAAAAATAAACCTCAACAGGAAACACTTGCAGATATCAATAACGCATGTGCCCTAGTTGAAGCTTAAATTCAGTGACTCATTCATCAGCCCAAAAATAATCGTGAGCGTTGTGGAGGCTGGGCAGGTGTGCCTTGTTCCCAAATATACCATCGAAAATCCGCTGTGATGCTGGTCTCTGACCTTTTATACACACAAGAGGCATGTGCGCTCGCATGGAAGCCCCATCCGTTTGGCCCCGCCCACACACTCGAGGTGTGCACCGTCTTCCCGCCATTTACCCACTATGATGGACATTTCACTCAAGGGACCCCTGCGCACTTCGGCGCGATTGCATAGTAACACACACTTGGTCGCTGGAACTAGTTGAAGCGCAAATGCAGTGACTCATTCATCAGCCCAAAAAAAATCGTGAGCGTTGGGAGGCTGGGCAGATGTGCCTTCTTCCCAAATATACCATCGAAAATCCGCTGTGATGCTGGCCAGAGCAAGGCATTTGCATCTTTGACTTTTACGAGCGCAATCCCCGTGCTGTTCCTGTGACCAGGGGCTTCTGTCTCTTAATCTGCTGCTCTGATCGGTCTCTGACCTTTTAGACACACAAGAGGCATGTGCGCTCGCATGGAAGCCCCGTCCGTTTGGCCCCGCCCACACACTCGAGGAAGCCCCGCCCCCAAATCCGCTAAATCCGCGGATTTTGCGGATCCACGATCCGTGAATCCGCAAATTCGTGAATCGTGGATCCGCAAAATCCGCCCATGCTTAGTAGTGATAGATTCCTTACCGCCCCACCCATCCTCCCCTTTCTGCGAACTGATTTCTAGGGTTGTCATCCCTTTCAGGGCCCTAGTATCATGGCACCAGTGGTCAGTATCTTGCATGGCTCTGCGTTCCTGGCACGGAAAGTCATGTACAGAACTGACGTCAACATGTGTGGGTGTGTCTAAGTAGCTCCAGCATCATCATCCTGATGCCAATGACGCACGCAGAGCCACACGGCGACGGCTACCAACACGCAGGGGTACTGCTGACGAAAAACTTTCCAGATCCAGACTGACGCCTCGGGTAATTCTAAGGTAAGGAATCTATCACTACTAATGTTTCTTACAGATATATCGTTACCGAAGGTAAGTAACTTGTGCGTTGGTTATGGACTCTCACTGGTTGATAATGAGTAGAACCACATGGACTAAAAGTATTAAGGGGTTTGTAATATTATGCATGACAGTCTACAAGAGCTGCCATCTAATACAGCACACAGCAATAGGGAATTCCTAGTTTCCCTAGTGTTTCTTGTATAGTCATTCTAAGCCAGTTTTTTCCAGTGCTTTGTTTGGACTGCTTTGGAACCAGTGTAATGTGTTCTTCTGGAGGACAATACCATGGTATCCTCTTCAGATGTAAAATTAACAGGGAATTTCCGTTGTTTAATCGTAATGCAAGACAACAGCAAAATGTTTGGAGGTTTGAGTAATTTTGAGGCCAGATGTCTAGTAACATAATGTGTGACATCAGCACTCAATCCCTCAGTACGCATGTCCCTGAGTGGTATTCAGTAGCGGCTCCTGGAGGGATGCTGCGGGGCAGGGAAGGGGCAAAGTGGGGAGTAATAAACTCCGGCATACGGCTGAACTGAGGTAAGTAACTAAATAAATAAATAAAAGGAATTACATTGTGCAAGCTGCAACGCCACCACTACTGGTGGTGTTCCTGTGGGGGCATTGCTTCGGTCCATCCTGAGTAGCCAGTTGTTTATGGACCTGGTATATCTGGTTTAAAAATAGCAGACCCTTAAAATCCTGGATACACGTAACAGGAATGTCTAGTAAACGTGTGGGCAGCTTCCATGTGACTGCCTTACATATGTCAGTAGCCATCTTTCCTTGTGTAGAATGGGCTCTTGGTCTTGCAGGAAGGCTTATAAACCAACTGGAAGCAAGGGACTATGCATGAAACGCAAAATCAAGATATACGTGCAGTCCTGGACACTCCTCGCTAACAACACAAATCCTTTTGGTCCCTCAAAAGAACTGCAATTTCCAAGAAGGCAGGTGCTTCTCAGCGAGTGGACCTTGCCCGTGGAACACCCTTCCTCAATATTTGTGGTACACCATCAGCCTCCTAAAATAACGGACAACTTCTTTATTCTGATATCGATCCCACTATGTCCAAATCATCTCTAAATGACCTGCTAGTGCCTATAGACAATTAAGTCATGTAATGTGGGCTACACAAAATATATTTTACTAATCTTTATATTGATGAGGGGGCTCACTTCAAATCCACCCAGGGAAAATGTAGGTCAACATCATGTTTTGACCCCTTACAAATTGGTCTTGAAAGAAGTGGCCTCCATGGCCGCTAGCTGTTAATAAAATTAGCTATTAGTAATTACATAGCTCAGTATTGTAGTCTACCCCTTGCAAATCAGCATTGACCATGCCCCAATATAAAGAGTATAGCTTGAAACTTTCCAGCTCTCTGAATGGAAAAAGAAAACCAACCCTAGACCTGTTTCAGTCTTGTAAGCTTGATCAGTGTGGTGCAGATTGAATTTTATAGCACTGTGAGCAGAGGAGTCATGTCTGGACATACCCATGGCGCCTACAGCATCTTAGTAAGAAAAACAGAAAGGTGATGGATGGAATGCTTGATTTAGCACTCTAGGCCAAATTCCAATCCATTGTTTTCTTTCCACTGTATCACTCTGGAAATGGACAAACCTTAGGCAAAACTGCCTTGGGCCAGCCACAATAGGAATAGTGCAGCCAGAATTGACAGGCTATGATCCATCTGAACGGGAACAAACGCAACCTCAGAACTGTTTCTACTTTGTTTGACTGCATTAATGAGGTGCAGCTTGAGTTCAGTCGCACCGCAAGTACATGTTCCAAATCTGACTCATCAAGAATTACAGTTTATATAGTATTGGGGTATCTTTCATAGATTCACATGCCTGAATCATTCCCCGTTGCCGAGGCGGGAGTCCCACGGTATATAAAATTGCAGTGCCAAAGGTAAATTATAGTAGTAGGCCTAAGAGAAAGGCCTGAGGCCTAAACTGTAGTAGCCTATCTACCTAGTTATGCCAAAAGGAGCAAAGATTTTGTCCTTACAGCACCCTCTAGAACACTCTCTGCAGAGCCAGTTCTCCTCAGATTTTCACCGCACGTCGTGTGGAAGGGAGTCTCCCTGAGTTCCTACTCAGTTTTGTTTCCTTCAGGATGTCTGACAAGAAGGCCTTGTTTAGACCTTGCAGAACATGCAACAAGAGGAGAGTCCATGTTGGTGATCAACATAAGGACTGTATTTATTGCCCCTACCCAAAGCATGAGGCAACAAATTGTAAGATCTGTCGCACCTTCCCTTCTAAAACCTTAAGGGATAGGGAGGCCAGAGTCCTTTTATGGCTCAAATCTTCTTCTGCTGAAGATGATGACAGAGCTACGACCTCCAGCAAGAGAGCAAGATCTCAGGATAGTTCGTCAAGTGAGGGGAGAAAACATATCAAAACCTCCCTCTCCACTTCTGGTCCTTCTCAGAGATCTCCAACATCTTTCTCTGAAGCTTCAGCTCTCAAGGACTCTAAGAAGCATAAAACAGTGAGTAAAAGCTGCTCTGTCTCTTCAGCTTTTCCTATGACGACCATCTCTATCACGTCTTCAGCTCCTTCGTCGACGGTGACTATTTCTACTTCATCTATCACCTCTCCTATCCTGTCAACTAGGATTTCCATTGTGACGAAGAAAACCATCGTCGACGATCCATCGACGACAGCCTTGTTGTCAAAGTCAAAACACTCATCAACAAAGGTCTACGGTGCCATCGACGAAGAAGTCAAGCCCGTTGACGATGGTTCTGTCGACGACGAGTTTGTCGACAACAGTCCAGTCGACGTCGAGTCCGTCGACGATGATTCCGTTGATGTCGAGTCCGTCGATGATGATTCTGCCGACGATGCCAGCAACGACGACTAACATCAGGAGCCCTTTGACAGCAACTCGGTCTCCACTGCCTCCATTGTCTACCATACCATCTACGACAATAGATACTGCTTCTAAAAAGCCTTTAGTGGCAATACAAGCATGTTTTACACCTGTCTCCTCAAAGGCTTTTCAACTAAGATCTTTCCAAAGACAAGTATGTTCTTATATCTCACCGCTTACGCCATCTCACCTCCTCGAGACTTATGCTCATGAAGAGGAGGATGACTATGATGATGATGACAACGAAGGAGCTTTTGGGATAGCTTACCATCCTTCGGAATTAAACATCAAGTGTCAAGATGATGAGGAGGATGAAGAGTATACTGAACATTACTATCAGGAGGACATTGTTGTTCTTCATCGTTCAGGATACCAGAGGCAGTCTTGGGCTTCAGAGTCCAGCCATCTGCCCCCGAACCTCATCCAGGATTTACAGGCCATGTTGGCAGATTATAGGCAACGTTTTCCATCACAGCAGGTCATTTCTCCCCCTCCGCCTGTGGCAGTTCCAGACCCTATTCCTCAGCCTGAGATTCCAGCACCTATGTCTCTGGTCACGGAACCTCAACAGCCTATTTTGCCTACTCAAACTCCGGATACATCTTCAGATGAAGAAGTGGAAGAAGGCGAATTACCAGAAAATCCTCCTTTGGATCCGTGGGATTCTTATGTTATCCCCATGCCGTCTCAACCAATTCCACAACCATCGGACTCTCCACCAGAAGACATAGGTGGGTTTCATAACCTTATGCAGCTAGCTGTGGGTAGGTTTCAACTACCAGTAACAGTGGAACAATCGGAGTGTTTTCTTCACGATTTCAAAGAAGAAACTAGAAAGGTTTCCAGAGCCATTCCAATAATAGACTACATATGGAAGGAGGGCATCAAAATAATGAAATATCCTGCTTCTGTGCCTGCCGTGTTTCCACGGATTGATAAAAAATATCGTGCTCCGATCAATAGCCCCTGCTGCCTTATTTGACACCCGCAGCCAGATTCGGTCATTTCACAGGCCGCACAACAAAGATGAAAAAACCCAGCCACTCCCATCACTACGCCACCGGATAAAGAAGGACATCGTCTGGACCTTATTGGTAAGAAATTCTCTACCATGGCTGCCGTCTCCATCAGGGCAGCGAATTCTTTGGCGATCATAGGACGTTGTGATCGCCAAATGTGGTCAGACATGGCTGGTCTGAATGACCTAATCCCAGTGGATAAACGTCAAGAGGCTCGGAAGATCTTGATGGAGGGAGAGTGCATCCATGGAAGGATGGGGAGGTCATCTCCAAGATTTACAAGTACAAGGCAAATGGTCTCAGAAATACAGACAATGTCACATCAACAGTGTGGAATTGAGAGCCATCTTTCTATCCTTGCAGGAGTTCCTCCCCAGAATCGCAGGATCTTCAGTCCTGGTCCGCACAGACAATACCACCAGCATGTTTTATGTGAACAAGCAAGGAGGAACAAGATCAGCTACGCTATCAAAGGAAGCTCAGAAGTTATGGGAATGGCTTACACTTCACAACATAACTCTCAAAGCAGAACATGTCAAGGGCCTCCACAATACTCTAGCGGACAAGCTCAGCAGATCCCTATCAGACTGCCACGAGTGGGAATTAAACAACATTCAATTAAACAGAGTGTTCCAGGCTTGGGGCAAACCAATGTTGGACTTGTTTGCAACACAGCAGAACAAGAAATGCCTGTATTACGCCAGCAGATACCCTCAGCAGGGATCAAGGGGTAATGCCCTGTGCATGCGATGGTCAGGGATTTGTGCTTACGCTTTTCCTCCAATCCCGTTAATTCCAAGGGTGTTGCGCAAGATGAAGTTGGAGAGCTGCCGAGCTGCCGTCTCATCCTGATTGTCCATAGGTGGCCGCGCCAGTATTGGTTCCAGGAGCTCATGTTGCTATCCCAGGAGCCCCCAATCCGTCTTCTTCCGGCTCCAACACTGCTATCGCGCAAAGAGAGTCAGATACTTCACCCAGATCCTCAATCTCTGAAGTTACACGCATGGCTCCTGACTTCTTAGAATTTCAAGACCTTCAAATTCTTCAGGATTTCCGTGACATTTTAAAAAAGGCACGAGCCCAAAGCACATTGAAGACTTATCGTCTTAAATGGAAGCGATTTTGCTCTTGGTGTATCTCAAACACTTTACACCCGATTAAAGCTCCTGCAGACAAAAATGTGTCCTTATCTATTACATTTGGCTCGCTCTGGTCTTTCCTTTTCATCAATAAAGTCCATCTAGCGGCTCTATCCAGGTTCAGGAAGGTGGCTAACATTCCATCACTGTGTTCTTCATTTTTAATAAAAACAGTTCATGAGAGGTCTTTTCTGAGCTTATCCTCCGGTTAGGCCTTCCCCACCAAATGGGAACTCAATACAATTCTCTCACAACTGATGAAGCACCCATTCGAACCTATTCACAAAACCGACCTCAAGTATCTCACATGGAAGGTCGCCTTACTTCTAGCCCTAACATCTGCCAGAAGAGTAAGTGAAATTCAAGCATTCACTATAAAAGAACCCTTCCTGCATTTCTCACAGGATTATGTCACTCTCTGAACTAATCCAACATTTATACCCAAAGTGCCTTCACAGTTCCATTTAAATGAGCCAGTGAAGTTAAGAGCTTTCTTTCCAAATCCTACTACACCGGCGGAAAGATCACTGCATTCTTTGGACGTCAAGCGATGTTTGAAGTCTTACCTACAAAGGACAAACAACTTCAGAAAATCAGATCAGTTATTTGTGGCTTCTGGCCAAACTACGCTGGGGAAAGCGGTCACTAAAGCCACAATTTCCAGGTGGATAGTCTCCGCAATCCATTTCTTTCATGTCAAATCTAACAGACCACTACAGAGACATGTCAGCTCTCATTCTACAAGAGCTGTAGCAGCGTCTACAGCGTTATTTTCAGGAGTGAAGTTGGAAAATATTTGCCGTGCTGCGACATGGAAGAATGTCCACGCATTTACAAGACATTACTGCCTGCAATCGACAAGTCAAGAAGATGCGGCAGTTGGTCAAGCGGTCTTACGTCATCTATTTCCATAGGAACAACTTCAGGTAACCAGTGCTCCTTCATTTTGTGGTTAAAATATGCTTTTCAATATATCTGTGTATTACGAGTATATCGACATATTCAATTTGCCTACCTATTATGTGTGATGTTACTCTTCCTGGTTGATATTCTTTGACTACTCTTTTTGAATCTAGTCATGTTTTACCTTTAACAATGTACTTACTTAAAACTTGTTGGTTGTTAAAAATAATGTTTTTGGGAGTGTATCAGTATAAGTCTCCCACCATCCACAACCGACTCTTACCTGGCATACTGCTTGCTACTCTGATTCAGGCATGTGACTCTATGAAAGATACCCCAATACTGGATAAGAAAACAAGTTACTTACCTGTAACTTCAGTTATCCAGTATTGGTATCTTTCATAGATTCACATGCACCCACCCTCCTCCCCGGAGAGTCAGTTCTCTATTTTTGTGATGCTCATTTCCCACTTGTGCTAACGAAAATCTGAGGAGAACTGGCTTTGCAGAGAGTGTTCTAGAGGGTGCTGTAAGCTGATTGGTTGGGACAAAATCTTTGGTTCTTTTGGCATAACGAGGTAGAGAGGCTACTACAGTTTAGGCCTCAGGCCTTTCTCTTAGGCCTACTACTATAATTTACCTTTGGCACTGCTTTTTTTATATACCATGGGACTCCCACCTCGGCGACGGGGAATGATTCAGGCATTTGATTCTATGAAAGATACCAATTCTGGATAAGTGAAGTTACAGGTAAGTAACTTGTTTTCTTTTTCGAGGGACCACAAGTATTTTGTAGTTATTAGAGAGAAGTGGCCTGACACCCACTGTGCATCTTGCTGAGAAAAAAATGCTGAGAAAAAAAAGTGATGTCCTCTCCTGCACAATAACAATCCTGGCTACAACACAGTCACCCTTACAATCTGTTTAAGCAGAAGGACCAAAGCAGCAGACCAGGTCATGCACAACAATTCATTAGTTTCACAGTTAGTGGTGGTGCAAACACTTCTAACACCCGCTGCCGTAGGATGCGTAATTTACAGGAATATTGAAACAGAAAAAGAAGGTGCACTCTAAAACAAGTCAATATCCGAAGTCGCTCTTTTTTGTATTGATTCTTCTTTATTTTAGATTTCGTTCAAACATCAAAGGCACAGCCAACGCGTTTCGTTCCACTCTTTGCCTATTGGAACTTCGTCAGGGCTGTAATAATTATAAACATATATATACACATGAATATTCAATTGGCAAGGCCAACAAAAGAAAAAAGATAGTTTTTTAGGATACAAACAACAAAATTCTTATACAAAAAAGGAAAAAAGATATAATAATTATACAAAAGTGTTATACGAACAACAAACCCAAGAAGATACAAACTCAAAATAATACAACATATTTAAAAAAGAGAGGCTCAAATTGATATCATTTCTAAAGTTCGCCATGACATCTTTACAGTGTAGCTTGAATAGATAACAGTCATGATTGTGCTGACTTGATACCTGCAATGCATCCTGTATATTAGCAATATCTATCATGGCATTGTACCTTTCCACTGATATTAAATAGGGGTATATACCGGACCAGTGTCCTAATGACCGTGAATAACACCCTTCTCCTAGTGGGTACCTGTTAAAAAACATTTACAAAGCCTGTTTTTTCTATCCATATACGACATACACAATATATACAAACTATATACAATAGAAATATCTATCATGGCATTGTACTTTTCCACTGATATTAAATAGGAGTATAGACCGGACAAATGTCACCCTTCTCCTAGTGGGTACCTGTTAAAAACATTTACAAAATCAGTTTTTTTTATCTGTATAAGACATACACGATATATACAAACTGTATACAATAGAACAAGTAAGAACACCGTCATGGTTTACATTGCACCAACATGAAAAATTGATAAATACATAGGAAAGAGCAGTCCTTGAAGGGCGGTTTTAAAACAAACAGGGGAATGGGATATTCCGTCCTAGGTCCTAGAGTGCCGCAGTTGCAGGCAGTGACGTTGCCTTAGTTAGGTCCCCCTTGCCCAGAATGTGATTCAAAAATACTAAGTTAGGACAGCCCCCACCCAACATATGTGAGAGGTGGGAGAGGATTGACGTAAATGTACCCACAACCACCGAGATGTCAAGAAATACTGAAAAAGCCAGATGTGCTTACCAATAGAAAATAAGCTTGCGATTTCAAAGGCAGTACCCTTCAGACTGCCACATAGATCCACGTTTTGCACTATGTAGGCCGTAGGTGCGTTCTAAAAAGATGGGAACGAAATTATATAGTAATTAATACACCGAGAAGTCGCCCCCTTTGCGGTTTTGAAAAGGGAATGAGATACAGAAAGATAACGATAGGAACATGACCCGAGGCATCTCGCGTTAATTTGTCATCATATGTCAGTGGCCATCTTTCTATATCACTATAAAACAAACACTAGTCCCTGATACGGATCTAAGGTAAGTTGGATATTTCAAATATTTTGAATATTTTAAATATTAAGAAGCTCCATGGTCCTGAGCCAAGAGTTTTATAGCGACTGCGCATTACTGATGTTACTGCTCGAAGTTTTATATACCTCATATGTCAGAGTAAGGTTAATCAATCCGTGGCTCCTGGGAAGATCTTGGTCCTGTGCAGGTAATATGGGGAACCTATAAAAATTGCAGAAAGCTCAGAACAATGTATGGTACAGCGAACAAACCCCATTGATTTTAAAGAGGAAAAACAGGCGGAAATTTAAATAATCAAAGATTCCAATAATAATTATTACCAATTTGGAGGGGCCCGCTGTTGGTGGTTTAAGTTGTGATAAATAAAAAAGCTCACAATTAAAAACTTTAACGTTGGAACCAACGAAATAATTTAAAAAAAACTTCATACCCTAAATATACCTAGAAAGGTAGGGGAGTTTAACAACAGCAAGTAAGATGCAACTGTACCCGGTTGAAAAAGGTGTCAGCCTCCGTTCGTTTTAAAAGCTGATTACGTTGTTCCAAGGTGATAACCCCGACCAAAGTGCTTGGAAATAGTTTGTGGGAAGCCAATGTATAACGTACCGAACCTAAAATGACAAATATAACCCCCATCAAAAAATTGAAAGCAACATAGCCGAACTATGAAAACCAATAGAGTGCAACCGTACCCGTTTTCCACTAGGTGGCCGCTCGTATTTGTGTTGCAAGCGTCAAAGTTCCCCAGATTCAAAGCAACAACCAATTCCTTTTCTATCAAGTCAAAACTTCTAAATGTAGCATGCCGAACCTAGGGTAACCATAAAGAAATCATATAATCAAAGTATCCATATATTACAAAGCGTTCCATCCCACGTCCCTCTCCTTAGAACATACCTATAATATGGTGTCGGCTCTCAGACCTTACAATCTGACGCAAGGGGCGCTAAGTAGCCAAAAGTGCGGCAGCACTAGGAAAGTACTGGAATGCGCCCTATAATGTTAAATATGGCACATCCCTGCCCTTTCCTATTCATGCGTTATCAAAAACAATGGTCCTTGACCTTAATCAAGCTTATGAATTTATCACACTTATAATCCTTGTTTGCTTAGTCTGAGCCTACAACCAGTTGCTCCTGTTGTCTAATCCAAAATATTACTACACAAAATTGCAACAACCCAATATAATCATTCGGTGAATAAATTCAATTTAATTCTACCAAACATATATATTCCTTTTATAATTCAAAAAGTACAAATAAAACATTTTATATTTTTACATTTTTACAATTTCAAGTACGGATAGCGAGGGTGCCCAAAGGACGTGCATAGAATTAGTGCTCAGAAATTAACGCGTGTGGTTTAAAGGAAAGGAAAAGAAGTAGGTGCCAGTTTTTTAAAAAAGATGGTGGAAATACTGGTACAATAATTAAACAGTTTAAACTTGTCCACATTTAATATTCACAACCTAGTGTATAGAGATTAAATCCATCTATTTTTTGCACGTTTATACTCTAGGTTTTTCGTGGTCCAAGGGATTCAGTATTAGGGATGTCGACGTTTCGACCCGACTTATTGCTTTTGGGTAAATAATTGCCTCTGCCTGCAGGTCTTCTTCAGGACAATATGGCACCCTCCGTACCAAAGAAGTGTCGTTCCTAAGTATATAAAAGATATTACTATAAGGGTTGTGCCAAAGGGAATATGACTCTTAGTAGTTGATTAGTTAAGAGCCGGACTCACCCTGCTGTGGATTCAGGTGGTCAAGGTATTCAATGTCCAATCAAGGATATCTTGATTCTTGTCACAGAGATTGTAGGCACCAAGAAGGTGAATCTGTGTGTAATAATTAAAATTAAAATCTAATATTTACAAGATGCATCCGCATCAGAGTGGGTCAAGTAAATGAGTGCCACTTACCCAACTTATTGGATTAGTCGGTATATTCATCTGATATTCGCTTCATATTTGAGTCCCATTTCGAGAGGGAGGGGTCAGGAAACTATTCTGGAATGGAACAGTTACTAAGTCACCCAGATGTTACCACCAGTATACACCAAAAGCCTTAGCTCTGTATCAATTACACTTACCCCGATTTGTAATATCTACGTGGTTTGCGCCGGTGAGGTCACTACAATTAAAAATAAATATAAATAAAGGAGAGGCCAGTCTATTAGTTTTCCTATTAAAGCCCACAGTATCTAAAAACGAGCTTTTTAGATTATAACTCACCTAATATTTAAGAATTCCTGTTTCTAGTAGCCCTCCCGTCTGCGGAACCCCGTATCAGCCGAGTCGTTTACTACGGGCGCCCAATCCGGATATAACGACGTGCACCGGAACCTGTTACGTGCAGTCGTATGGTTGACAACGTTTCTATGGACATTGAAGAAGGACTACATGCTCCTGTGTCTTCTAGGGTCAGAGATCGTAATTTCAAAACCCTACCAGATACTGCATAATTCGGCACTCAATAAACTTGCGTGATCGGAAAAGGGCCCGGAGTTGTCCGCATCGATAACCTTTTTAACAAACCCATAATTGGGAACAATGTTGGTCATCATATCAGCCATCGCGTAATTTAAACAAAAGCATACATTACCGACCATTTCTCAAACTAAATTATGTGACAATCAATATTTTAAAAAACGGCTATTATATACATTGAAAATTATGTACAGTTTTACATATTCAGAAAAACACGTGCAATTGTGCATATTTAGAAAGACATAATTAGATTATATTACCATATCGATCTTAATATTTAATATTAAACACAGTTATCCATTTTAGGTGAGATTATACATAATGTTTTTGGATGTAATATACCTAATTGCATTGTTAGCTATGTCAGGTGAAATTGTACCCTATATGGTAGGCAGGCGGATGATTAATCTCCTTATGTTATGTTATTTCCAAACTTGAGGAACGAACCATACAGTAATTAGAAAGGTTCAATCTACCCTCCAACACGTTGTTAACAGGCTAAAAATCCATACAGTGCAGTGTGTATCATCCTCTATACATTGTTTAGAGCAGAGATATGTCTGCCAAGTTCTTCATATTCATTCAGGCCATGTACGATGGTATCAAATAAATGGATGAAGCGACATTCGCTGATGTTTAAGATATTACTGAAATCACCCCCTCTCGGATTAGGTTTCACCCTCTCTATCACCCACCATTTGAAACCATCAGGTTTATGTCCAAACTTAGTGAAATGATCCACCAAGGGTGCTCCCGGTGTCTGACATTTAATCCGACTACAATGCTGTAAAATACGGCATTTGACTTTTTGGATAGTCTGCCCTATATACATGAAATTGCATGGACACATTATGGCATATGTAACTCCCGTGCTATTACAGTTAGTGTGTTCTTGTAGCTCGTGTGTATGCTCATTATATGTAAATCGAGTGGTATCCTGTACTAGTGGGCATGCTTTGCACTGTCCACATTTGGTATGCCCTTTAACCGGTGACGCCCCCATAAGGTGGTCTGGCCTGCCCTAGGGTTTGTGGGTAACAATGATTTAACTACGTGATCTCTAACGTTTTTTGCCTTTTTGAAAGCGTGTAGGGGCCTTTCAACCATCCCCACCACATCTGATACCAAATGCCAGTGGGCATTAATGATCTTTTTAATTTCCGTACTCTTCGTTGAAAAGGTCGTAACGCAGACCAGCTGGTCTTCGCTACCTCTTACTCGAGTTTTTGGCTCTAGCAGTTGTTCCCTATGGTTATGCCAGTCGCGTTTCCGTGCCTGTTTCAACAACCGAATCGGATAGCCTCTTTCTGTTAATCGTGCCAGTAGCCCTGCTGACTCAGAGAAGTAATCCTCCTTTTTTGAACAATTCCTCCGCAACCTCAGGAACTGCCCAAAGGGCAGATTGTCCCTGAGGTTGCGTGGATGATGGCTTGAGTAACGTAGGAGCGTGTTGCGCTCACTCGACTTCCTATAAAGATTAGTATATAAGACATCCTCCTGTGAGTTAATGGTTATATCAAGGAAGTGTATACTATGTCTATCATGTTCAAGAGTGAACTGAATATCCATAGAGCGGTCATTCAACCAAGCATGGAATCCTTTCAAAGTATCCTCGTCCCCTTTCCATACGATTAAAACGTCGTCAATATATCGACGCCATAATTCCAAATGTTCAACAAAGGGATTGGAATTATTCAGGACATGAGTATTCTCAAAGGCATCCATAAAAAGTATCGCTAAGTTTGGCGCAAAACTCGCGCCCATTGCTACGCCCTTGGTTTGGACGTAGTAATGGCCTTGGAAACAAAAATAATTCCTAGTCATAGCAATTATCAATAGCTCAATAATGAAGTCAGTCGGTACATAATGTGGAGCCGGGCGTTGATTTAATACTGCTTCCATACATCTCAGAGCCTCAATTTGAGGAATGTTTGTGTACAACGCGACAATATCCATTGTCGTCAATAATTGGTAAGTAGGATCATACGGCCGCTGATCCACCAGTTGTATCACTTGCATAGTATCCCTAATGTATGTGTTGGTCCTCTCAGCCAAAGGTCTTAAAAAGGTATCTATATATTTACAGATAGGCTCCAGAAGGGACCCACACCCTGATATGATGGGCCTCCCAGGTGGGTCTCTTAACCTCTTATGTATTTTTGGGAGCGTATATATCGTAGCCATTCTCGGATGCTTGTTATTCAGATATTCAAATTCATTTTTATTGATGAATCCGGAAGTTAAACCTTTCTGTGTCACGGATTCTATCAATTTGCTAAGTTCCTTAGTAGGGCCAGATCTTAATCTCTCATAGTTTCCGGGTACTCCTAATTGGAGACTGATCTCATTTACATAGTCCTCCCGGTTCTGGACCACTATCGCCCCCCCCTTGTCCGCTGGTTTTATCACAATAGACATGTTCTCCCTAAGGGATACAAGAGCCTGCCATTCAGCTTTAGATACATTATATTTAACATATTGTCTTTTTTGAAGAGTTTTTTCAACATCACGCATCACAACCTGTTCAAAGGCCAATATCCTGGCCGGCATGAGATGTGATGGAGGGTTAAATTTAGAGGGCGGTCTTAGGCCACTGCCTGAAAATGTGGGATTGAAGGGGACTTTTTGAAAATAATGTTTTAGTCTTATTTTTCAAAAAAAATTGGTGTAGTTCAAGTTTTAAATTGAACTTATTTGGCATCGATATCGGGACAAATGAGAGTCCTTTACTTAGAATGTTCTGCTCATCAGGAGTTAAGGTGTAGTTTGACAGGTTAATCACAGGGTTTTCTTGGGTGTACTCTACCATCTGTAATGTTGTTTCCTGGTCCGTATTTCCCCATGTGCCTCCTGTTGGAACTGCACTTGTCCCCTGGCCCGGCCCCTGCCTCTGTTCCATGTTTGTGCTCTTGGACCCCTGGGTCGCCCCCAGGGTCGTCCTCTCCCCCTCTGGCCCCACCATGGGTCCTCCTCTAAAAAAGGGGGTTGTTTGTCAGAGTATGAGTAATCAGTGTTTGGTGTGCCTGTACTCGTGTTGGAGCTGGTACTGGGACGTTCTCCGTCGTTACTTGGATTACTATCCACAGATGACCCCGAGAAGGTGGTATACCTCCTATATCCCCCTCTTCCTCTACTTGAGTATGTCCCTGATTGTTCTCTTTGGTAGTACCCTTCTTGTAGGTAAGGATATGTTTGGCTTTTATCATAAGAGGTAATGTATCTTGCCACTTTGTCAAGTTTAGTGGTTTGAGTATAAATGTCGAATTCGCGGAGTGTTCTTTCTAATCTCTCAAGTGCCTCTTTGGCATTGATTAGGGCTTTATCCTCGATGATTTCCTTTCTCAGTTCACCTATCTCTTTTGTCAGGCGCTGGACCTCTTCTACTGCTGTTTCGATGCCTAGCACCATCCAGTGCCTGGAACAGTTATTTGATATAAAACTAAAACCTTCCTTAAATTTAGGATTATCAACAAATATGGCGGGTTCGTTCCTCACTCTCAGCCCAATCGGAATCGCATTTGATTGTAAGTACTTGGCTAAGGTGTGTCCGTGTAATCTCGTCCTAATTAATTTCTTTTCCAATCGTTCCACTTTAGCAATTTTTTCATTAAGTGTAACATCAATGTCTGGGGTGGTGCCACCTAAAAGGCTAGTCCCACCCTGTGCCCGCAGTAGTTGATCTATATATTCTTCACTGTAGGACAGTGTTTCTTTACTGGACATATTCAAAATTCAGATCAAAGTAATTTTGGCAATTATCCTTACTTTTTGGACATTTACAACACAAACAAACATTTAACAATTAACACCCTCGCAGGAACTGGTGGTAACATCTGGGTGACTTAGTAACTGACTGTTCCATTCCAGAATAGTTTCCTGACCCCTCCCTCTCGAAATGGGACTCAAATATGAAGCGAATATCAGATGAATATACCGACTAATCCAATAAGTTGGGTAAGTGGCACTCATTTACTTGACCCACTCTGATGCGGATGCATCTTGTAAATATTAGATTTTAATTTTAATTATTACACACAGATTCACCTTCTTGGTGCCTACAATCTCTGTGACAAGAATCAAGATATCCTTGATTGGACATTGAATACCTTGACCACCTGAATCCACAGCAGGGTGAGTCCGGCTCTTAACTAATCAACTACTAAGAGTCATATTCCCTTTGGCACAACCCTTATAGTAATATCTTTTATATACTTAGGAACGACACTTCTTTGGTACGGAGGGTGCCATATTGTCCTGAAGAAGACCTGCAGGCAGAGGCAATTATTTACCCAAAAGCAATAAGTCGGGTCGAAACGTCGACATCCCTAATACTGAATCCCTTGGACCACGAAAAACCTAGAGTATAAACGTGCAAAAAATAGATGGATTTAATCTCTATACACTAGGTTGTGAATATTAAATGTGGACAAGTTTAAACTGTTTAATTATTGTACCAGTATTTCCACCATCTTTTTTGAAAAACTGGCACCTACTTCTTTTCCTTTCCTTTAAACCACACGCGTTAATTTCTGAGCACTAATTCTATGCACGTCCTTTGGGCACCCTCGCTATCCGTACTTGAAATTGTAAAAATGTAAAAATATAAAATGTTTTATTTGTACTTTTTGAATTATAAAAGGAATATATATGTTTGGAAGAATTAAATTGAATTTATTCACCGAATGATTATATTGGGTTGTTGCAATTTTGTGTAGTAATATTTTGGATTAGACAACAGGAGCAACTGGTTGTAGGCTCAGACTAAGCAAACAAGGATTATAAGTGTGATAAATTCATAAGCTTGATTAAGGTCAAGGACCATTGTTTTTGATAACGTACTGTACCCAGGTCCAGGACCCTTTGGGTCACCCCATTGTTGATAATGGCTTTCCTATTCATGCAGCGCAGCAAGGTCACATGCTGAGTTCCACTACTTTAAAAATGGATAAATATGCCCCAAAGTGACTGCAGCATTTGTCATGGAAGACAGCAATGAAATCTATGCAGTGTGTTCACTAGAGCCTTTTACAGTTTTTCATTAAAACAGAGTGGTAATGATTACTCACCCTGAGAAACAACGTTTACCGCGCAACCGACACAACGCGGTACTTTACAATATGGACGTTACAACGCAAGTCGTAATGACTTGCTCTAGGGAGCGTGCAACATCAGAGAATGTATTGGATTTTAAATCCAACACCTTCCCTGCTGTTGCGCAAACTGGAGTAGGAATTGTAATTAATACTATTCCTAAGTCCAGCGCCCCCCCAGAGCAAGTTGTGAAATGACTTGCGATGTAATGACACGCATGGTAACAACGCTGTTGTTGTAATGACTGCGTTGTAAACTACCACGTTGTAAAAGCACACACTGTGACGTGCTATATTCACTCACCCTCCGAAGGTAGTATTGTATTTTAACGTGAATTAAACCATTTCCTTGTCATCCTTCCCAAGCCTTCAAATAAGACAAAAGGGTTCTTCACTTACTAATGTCAAAGGGGTTCTAAAAGACAAAACAAAAGAGATCAGACAATTTAACCATCCGTTTGTAAACTATGGCCCAATAAGGACTGGTCTTGCCACATCAAAGCCGTCCATTTCCAAATGGATAATTGTTTGCATCACATTTAGTTACAAGTTATTAAATAACCCCTGGCTGGTAAGCCTAAGGTGCACTCAACAAGGAGAAACGCAGCTTCAGTGGCTCTATTAAGAAATGTGCCAATTTCAGAGCTTTGTAAAGCTGCTATGTGGATATCAATATACACTTTTCCCAGATATTATGGTTTAGAATCAGATTCAGGAGCTGATGCTCAATTGGGCCAGGCCTCGTTGAAGAACATTTTTTAGGTGATATTGAGAGCTGTTATGTTTTTTCTTCTTGTCTGGAATTTATTGGCGTGAGTTTGCTTTTCTATTCAGTACTTATTACTATTAATGGGGATCCCCTGAAAGAGAAGGAAACATTTCTAACCTGTAATCCTAGTTTTCTTCCAGGGGACTGCTCAACATGGTCATTAGCAACTTTCCCTCCTCCCTGGACAAGTGGTTAAATTGGAGTTTCTTACGTTCCCCCTGAATCTTATTATCTTTGTAAAAATATACAGACCTAACTGCAACCTCTGGGGCACGATGGGACACTGGAGAAAGGGTGAGGCCCTTATCGGCACAGTGCCTTTCACCTGAATTCCCTTCATTTTTCAAAAGACATTTGAGAGCGATTTTTCTAGTCACTTTAGTTGTAGTGACTATTTTAGTATAATTGAAGATAATTTTTAAATGAAAACAATTTATGAAATGTGTACATTTTTAGCCTACTTTAGGCTGCAAAAGCTATTATTTTTATGTCTATAAAAAAAGCTTACAAAGTACTGCTCCCAGATCCCCCACGTGGGTGGGACAAATCAGTGCTTATGACTGATGAGGATTCCCTCTGAAGAGAACTAGGATTAGCCAGTATTTGGGTGTCTTTCATAGATTCACATGCCTGAATCATTCCCCGTCGTCGAGATGGGAGCCTCCGGTATATAAAAAAGTAATGTCCTAGAGACATACATAGAAAAGAATAGGCCTAAGGATCCCACCTTAGTGTCCTATCCACGTCCTTTTGTAAAAAGGACCAAAATACAGTAGGCCCAAGGGTCCCACCTTAGTGGCCTATCTGTGTCCTTTTGTAAAAAGGACCAAAGTAAAGAAGCCAACCAATCAGCTACTACCTCCTTCTAGAACCTTCCTGTCAGGAGCCTAGGTCTCTCAGATTTTCTACCGCACGTTGTGCTAGGGAGTCTCCACCTGAGTTCTCCTCAGGATTTTTCTTCAAAAAACCATTTTACCAAAAATTAATACTTTATGGCTGATTCTCAGAAAAAGGGTCTCTTCAGAGCCTGTTCCTCATGTGGAAAGAAAAGGCTCCATGTAGAGGACAAGCACGAAACATGCTTATATTGCCTCTACCCTCACCATCTACCCAAGGACTGTAAAATATGTAGGACCTTCTCAAATAAGACCCTAAAAGACAGAGAAGGACGCCTGCTGCTCTGGCTGGACAGGCTGAAGAAGAGGACAGACAACCTGGTGTCAGAAGACGGTGAGAGTGTATCTGGTGCCTCACAATTTTCCTTGAAGAGGCCAAGGGTTACTTCCCCTAGCCCCTCAGACACCCCTCCTAAGAAGACTCTCAAGAAGTCCTCAGAGGGCAAAACCTCAGTGTCTGACAAGGATCTTCCTGTCTCCAGGAAGCTACCGCTGACCTCGACGACGACAGCGTCGATGATCTCTTCAGCGCGAAAAACTGCTTCAACGTCGATGACGACAGTGTCGACGATGATAGCATCGTCGGCCTCCTCATCGACGACGAAGACGACGCCTTCATCGACGGCGAGTATGCCAGTGTCGTCGACGATTCCATTTTCACCGTCGACGACGAAGATCTTATCGTCGACGACGACGTCGACGACGAAGTCAAAGTCGCCGGCGATTGCACCGTCGACGACGACCATCCCGTCAACGAAAGACACGTCGACGAGAATACCATCGACCGGGGCACCGTCGACGGGGGCACCGTTGACGACGGGAAAATTACCGTCGACGAAGGTAGTGTCGACGAAGACGCCGTCGACGAAGTCGTCGACGACCCCTGGAAATGCATCGTCGTCATCAGCGCCGCATGTGGCACCGCCAACAGGGAAATGGAAAGAGTCTGCGTTACTATCCCAAGCCATGGATACCTTGCCGCCACAGGCAGTCCATATGGGCATTAAAAGCTCGAGGAAACCAATTACGCCAGACCTGACGTCACCTAGTAGGGTGCAAAAGTTGCCTCCAACCTGCCTACTTCAAGGTGAGGAGTCGGAGGAAGAGTTGTACACACAAGCCACAAGCCCATCAGACCTTGTGGTCAAGTGCCAAAGCACTGATGAGGTAATGGAAGAAGTGGAAGAAGTGGAACATACAGTCCACGCTCAAGTCCGCACACAGGTTACACCGATGGTGTGCCTACCAGCGGCCATAGTATCAGACCTGCAATTCTTAATACAGGACTATAAACAGCGGTTTCCGGAGAAACCCACTCCGCCTACACCTACAGCTGTACACGCACCCACTCCATTGACCCGACACAAGCCGCCACCTCTGGCGCTTAGTAGGGTACAAGAGCCAGTGCAAGAAATTCACTCGTCTGATGACGAAGAAAGAGACCAGGAAGAGGGCGAGGTCCGTGAAGACGAGTCTGACCCAGATGCAGACTATATGGAGAAGCGTGGCTCAGTGGTTAGAGGCGGCAGACCCGGAAGCTGAGATCAGCCGTGGACCAGGGTTCGATTCCCCACCTCGGCGGGTCTCGGGCTCAAAATTCCACGGACTCGACAATTCTCGCTCCGGTGCCTACTCGACTCACGGGGTCACACTCTGCGACTCTGGGCAATAGCTTGCTTAATCTCCACTACGGCCCCTCGCGGCGGGATGCCTGGCTTTCACCTTGTGGATACCCTGCCGGGGTATCTCACAGGGGAATACCAGGACGGGTTCCCTAGGCAAGCGCCTTGATACCTTCGGGTGATACGTGCGCTATATAAGTCGCAATACATGTACATATCGCTCCTTCTCCAGCCTCCCCAGAACCACAGTCCTCAGAATCACCACCCGCAGACATTGGTGGATTCCATAACCTTGTAGAGCGTGCAGCCAAACGATTCCATATAGCTATGGAATCTTAGGAAACCGAGTGCTTCCTGTACGACTTCAAGGAACCAACTAAAAAGACAACCAGGTCAATTCCCATCATTGACTTTATATGGAAGCAAGGGAAACTACTGATACAAACACCAGCTTCAATCCCAGTAGTAGTACCCAGGCTCGATAAAAAATACAAGGCGACTTCATCGGCGCCAGCATGCCTCACAGGTCACCCCAAGGCAGATTCTGTGGTAACCCAAGCGGCACAGAAAAACTCACGTAACCCAGCATCGCCTCTGTCAACACCACCTGACAAAGAAGGCAGAAAACTGGAAACTATTGGCAAGCGTTTCTCCACCACGTCAGCCATGACAGTGAAGGTGGCAAATTCAATAGCACTTCTGGGCCGCTACAATCGGCAACTCTGGGCAGATATTGCACCTTACCTATCTAACCACCAGAGGATTTAAAAGAGGATGCTCATTCGCTTCTCTTGGAAGGCCAGACATCTGCCTCCGAGCTCATTGACTGCGCAATGGATGTCGCCATGACCGGTTTCAGGCAACTGGCAGGTGCTGCTGTACTCAGAAGACAAGGCTGGCTCAAAGCCACCTCTTTCCGCCAGGAGGTGCAAACGAAGATTCTTGATATGCCCTACGACGGCCAGCATCTCTTCGGTGAAAAGATTGATGAGGCCTTAACTACTATCAAAAAGGACACGGACACTGCCAAAGCCTTTGGAACACTGCAATTCCGGAACCAGTCCTTTCGTGGAAACAAAAGTAGAGGACAATCTTCTTATAGAGGCACTTACCAGAACAGGTCCTCCTATTCATACAACCAGAACAGAACGCAATACCAACCGTGACAACAGCAGCAAGGGCGTCAGACTTCCTACGGCAAGTCGAACTACAGGGGAAAGAACCAGAAAAAAACCACTGGCAACCGCCAATGACTTGTGTCAATGGCCAGTCCATCCACCATTGAACTTTTTAGAAATTGGAGGGAAACTCACACACTTCCTAGAAAATTGGAAATTGATAACAACAGATCGGTGGGTGCTCCAGCTCAATCAATTTGGACAGTCTCTAGAATTTGTCACGATTCCCCCGACAGCACCACCTCGCAAACGGTCCCACAGGCACCTACGATTGCTTCTTCAGGAAATCTCTTCCATGCTACAGAAGGGAGCGATAGAGAGAGTTCCACCAACCCACAAAGGAAAAGGTTTCTACTCCCACTTCTTCCTGATCCACAAGAAAGGGAAAAAGTGGAGACCAATCCTCGACCTCAGGGCACTCAATGTGTTCCTAAAGAAACAATCGTTCCGTATGGTAACACTCCAGGAAATCCTGGGACTACTGGAGGAAGGGGACTATATGACGTCCTTAGACCTGCAGGACGCTTACTACCATATTCCTATCCTCAAAGGGCACAGGAAATACCTCAGGTTTGCTGTAGCGGGGCAGCACTACCAATTTTGTGTCCTCCCGTTTAGCCTCAAATCTGCTCCACAGATATTTGCCAAATGCCTCTCCCCTGTGGCAGCCTTCCTTCGTCAACAAGGACACCAGGTCTTCCCATACCTGGACGACTGGCTGGTAAAGGCACCATCTGCGACCGGCGCAGCCAAATCCTCCAGCGCCTGTCTGGATATTTTCCAACGTCTAGGTTTGACCCTCAACCACGAGAAGTCGGCACTGGAACCCAACAAGGTCATTACATTTCTTGGGGCGACTCTAGACACGGAACGCGTCAAGGCTTTCCCTTCTCAGGAAAGAAAATTCAAACTCATCTCCCTGGCCACGTCAGTGGCATCAAGGAAGACCTTACCGGTCCGCACCTTCAAGTCCCTCCTCGGCATGATGTCCTCATGTATCATGCTCATTCCCCACTGCCGCCTCAAGATGCGCCCACTCCAGGAGGAGTTGACGAACCAATGGACACAAAGTACAGGATCATTCGAGGACAGCCTACGAGTCACTCGAACTATGGTCAACCACTTACAGTGGTGGAGATCGCTCAAACACCTGTCACAGGGATTGCCGTTCCTGCATTCCGCAGAGCCACATGTGATAACAACGGACGCATCCCTAGAAGGCTGGGGAGCGGTCCTCCAAGAACTCCATATCAATGGCAAGTGGAAAACAAGAAACCCAGCTCCACATCAACCTATTGGAGTTAAGAGCGGTCTTCCTAGCTCTACAAGCTTTCCTACCACGCATTCGAAACTCCCCAGTGCCCGTCAGGACAGACAACACCACGACGATGCACTACCTGAACAAGCAGGGGGGACGCGATCACTCTCACTATCTCGAGAATCGCAAAGAGTCTGGAACTGGCTTCTGGAACATGGGATAACGCTGAAAGCGGAGTACGTCCCGGGCAAGGACAATGTCTTGGCGGACGCTCTGAGCAGAGAGGGGTCTCCATCCCACGAATGGGAGCTAGATATGGAAGTGCTGGAACACATCTTCGCGGAATGGGGAACTCCGCGAATAGACCTCTTTGCCACGAGAGAGAACGCCAAATGCCCACGCTTCCCAAGCAGGCATCACCACTCAGGAACCCTCGGAAATGCATTTTCCATCGCATGGCGCAACGTCTTTGCGTACACCTTTCCGCCATTTCCACTGATACCCAGGGTTCTCAGGAAGATGAAGTCGGAGCCCTGCACTCTGATTCTGATCGCTCCATTCTGGCCGAGGCAGCACTGGTTCACGGACCTTCACCACCTCGCTGCCCAGCCACCTATTCGCCTGCGTCAACATCCAGCTCTGCTCACAATGTCCCAAGGACAGGTACATCACCCGAATCTGAGCTCTCTAAAATTGTCAGCTTGGCTCCTGAATACCAGGAATTCAGCCACCTAAACATCCCGCAGGAGTGCAGAGACGTCCTTGCAAAAGCTAGAGCGGACAGCACTAATAAAACTTACTCATTAAAATTGAAGCGGTTTTGCTCTTGGTGTGTGGCCGAAGGCTTGCACCCTTTCCACATCACTCCACAGCAGCTGCTACCGTACTTACTACATCTGGCGCAATCGAGCCTTGCAAACGCATCGATCAAAGTGCATCTGGCGGCGATCTCGAGATTCACCAGGACTTCTAAGGGTCCATCCCTGTGGGCAAACAGACTTATAAAGCAGTTCCTTAAAGGTCTCTTCAGGTCCTTCCCACGACCAAGAGCGATCCCTCCGTCGCGGCACCTCAATGTGGTCCTTCACCAATTAATGAAGCACTCCTTTGAACCCATCCATAGGGCAGACATCAAATTTATCTCATGGAAAACGGCCCTTCTCCTGGCTTTGACTTCTGCCAGAAGGGTCAGTGAGTTGCAGGCTCTCTCCATTCAAGATCCTTTTATGCAGTTTAGGGAGGCAGAGTCATTTTACGAACTAATCCTCGGTTTATTCTGAAAGTCCCCTCGGACTTCCACCTCAACGAACCAGTGGTACTCAGGTCATTCTTTCCAAATCCTACCACTGTAGCCGAGAAAACTCTACATTTGTTGGATCTGAAGAGATGTCTTAAGTTCTACATTGACAAGACAAAACACTTCCGAAAATCATCTCAACTCTTTATTGCCTTTAGTAGACCACGGAAAGGCATGCCCTTATCAAAACAAAGCATTTCAAGGTGGATTTCCTCGGCGATCCCCTTTTGCCATGACTATGGTGATAAGTAAAATTGACTATTGCAATGGACTCCTGATACAAGCCAACGAGAGCGCCATAAATCGCCTCCAGGTAGTCCAAAACACAGCAGCAAGACTGGTTTTGAATGCCCCCCCTAGAACCCCCTCCAAGCCCCTGCTGCGAGAACTTCATTGGCTGCCCATACGGCAACGCATTAAATTTAAAATCTGTTGCATGGTCCACAAATGCCTGTTCGGGAAAGCCCCCTATTATCTGACTCAAAGGTTGCCCCTTTACAAACCTGACAGAGCACTACGGTCGAGCAATCAACTGCTGATAAAAACCCCTCTGGTAAAAAAAAACAGACAAGGTGGCAGAGCCTTCTCTCTGGTAGGGCCTAATCTTTGGAACAACCTTCCCCCCGACCTAAGACAAATCTCTAACCATTCCTCCTTCAGGAAAAAGTTAAAAACCTGCTTATTCCTGGAAGAATAAATATTCATATGTTAGCTGAAAACCACAACCTCTGGTAACACCTGCCATGCCACATTGCGAGCCAAGCGCGGAGATACCCCGTAAGGGGTCGATTCTTGCGCTATATAAGAATATAAAATAAAATAAAATAAACAAGGCCGGACGACCTTTGGACTCAAGAGTCAAAGCTCATTCGACAAGAGCCATATCCACGTCTGCGGCACTGTTTGCTGGAGTGCCGGTATTGGACATCTGCAGAGCGGCGACCTGGAAGTCCCCGCATACCTTCACCAGGCACTATTGCCTGGATACTAAGCTGAATTGAATTGAATTGAATTGAAAGTAAACTTATAAACGCGCAACTTTGCCCGAAGGCATCAAGGCGCCTACAAAGAAAATCAGAAAAAAGAAGAAAGAAAAGGCTAAAAACCCAAAGCTAAGGATATGCTCTGCCAAAGAGCCAAGTTTTTAGAGCCTTTCTAAAAGAAGGCATTGAAGGTAGGATCCTGATCTCCAGGGGAACTATATTCCACCATCTTGGAGCAAGATTGGAGAAAGCTCTGCCTCCCCATTTAGCTCTGCGCACCCGAGGTACAGTAAGGAACAATTTCGACGCGGAGCGAAGGTTCCTCTCAGGAGAGTACAAGGAGAGGAGATTTTTTATACCTCCAGTCTCCTTCTTGTTTAAGGCGCCATACGCCAGGCATAACACTTTGAATGAGATCCTGGCATCAATGGGGAGCCAGTGCAGAGATTTCCTGGCAGCGGTCGCAGGCGACCTCTTCGGAAGATCCAGGACAAACTTCGCCGCAGCATTTTGCACCGATTGGAGACCTCGCAACAGACCTTTATTGGCCCCTGCATATAAAGCATTGCAATAGTCGAGCCTAGATGTTATCACAGCTACGACCGTCTGTTTTCGAGCTTGCACAGATAGATAGTATTTGATTTTGCGCAAGATTGCAATGATGCCCCAGCAGGTGGAGATGGTCCGCCTTACTTGAAGAGCCATGTCAAGGGAGGGATCGATCATGACCCCCAGATTTCGTGCTGCCCGCGTTGGAGTCGGACAGGCCCCCAGAGATTCAGGCCACCATTCCGCCGACCAGATGTCTTCCTTCTCGCCGAATACGAGGATCTCTGTCTTTTCGCCATTTAGCCGCAGTGAATTATTAATCATCCAGAGGGCGACTGCCTCCATACAGAGTCTAAACTTGGAGGCAGAAGAGCTGACAGACTTGGTGAGAGACATTAAGATCTGTGTGTCATCGGCGTAAGACACTACCTCCATCCCAAAAGATCTAATAAGCCTGGCCAGGGGGGTCACATAGATATTAAACAGGGTCGGACTTAACGCCGACCCCTGTGGGACCCCCCAATTCAGTGGCAGGGATGGAGATAGGAACTCTCCCAGCTTCACTCTCTGTTCCCTCCGGTCCAGGAAAGAGGACAGCAGGCTTAACGCCTGCCCCTCCACCCCTATCTCCCTCAGACGAGATGTTAGAACGAGGGGAGACAGGGTGTCAAAAGCAGCTGTGAGATCCAGAAGGATCAGCAACGTACTTCCGCCCCTATCAACCGTGGTGCGGATGTTATCAAGCACCACGGTAAGGGCGGATTCCGTGCTATGACCCCTCCGGAAGCCATGCTGCGAGTGATCCAAAAGACCGGCGGCATCCAGAAAGGAAGAAAGGTGCTGGTGTAGATGGATTTCCAGCCATTTGGCTGGGGCTGGGAGCAGCGAAATGGGGCGGAAATTTTTCAACACTTCTGGGTCCAATGACGGCTTCTTCAAGAGCGGTTTTACAACCGCTTTCTTCCATTGGGAAGGGAAAATACCATCGCTTAAAGCCTTATTCATTATTTGAAGTAGCGGGGGCAGGAGGGTCTCCTTGCATTGTTTAAGGATGTGAAGAGGGCAGGGATCCAGGGGTGAGCCAGATTTGGTCTTAATCAAAAGGATTTCTAGTTCCTGTAAGGTAAGTGGAGGAAAACTAGACAGCGAGATCGAACTTGCATGTCCAACTGATTCAATACAAGGGGAGATCTGAGGTGCGAGAGGGGCAGGTGGAGATACAGAGATCCTTTGGAGCTCAAGAGTCGCAACAATATCGTCAATTTTATCCTGATGAAGGATGCAGCAGTGGGCCGAGCAGTGCTTCGCCATCTATTCCAGTGAGGTGAGCCTTCCGACATCCCTCCATCCTTTACTGGTATGCACATTCTTTTACTAATATTTACATGACAATGCATTTTGGTGGTTTGCAGTCGCGTGATATGTATTATCTACAGACTCATATATGATGTTCCATCAAAAATGTGCATAATATATTGCTTGCTACTCTGATTCAGGCATGTGAATCTATGAAAGACACCCAAATACTGGATAAGAAATGCGTTACTTACCTGTAACTGCAGTTATCCAGTATTAGTGTCTTTCATAGATTCACATGCACCCTCCCGCCTCCCCTGAAAGGACTCACCTATCTCTCTAACAAGTTTACACCTACCTAGCTTGGTGCGTACGAAAATCTGAGAGACCTAGGCTCCTGACAGGAAGGTTCTAGAAGGAGGTAGTAGCTGATTGGTTGGCTTCTTTACTTTGGTCTTTTTTACAAAAGGACACAGATAGGCCACTAAGGTGGGACCCTTGGGCCTACTCTATTTTGGTCCTTTTTACAAAAGGACGTGGATAGGACACTAAGGTGGGATCCTTAGGCCTATTCTTTTCTATGTATGTCTCTAGGGCATTACTTTTTTATATACCGGAGGCTCCCGTCTCGACGACGGGGAATGATTCAGGCATGTGAATCTATGAAAGACACTAATACTGGATAACTGCAGTTACAGGTAAGTAACGCATTTCTTACAGGTAAGAAACTTTTCCTTACTTCCTAGAAAAAATATCAGAAACTGATGTTAAGGTATTGATTTTCTAGTAGTTTTCAGGAGCCCAGATATCATATTGTCTTCTGTCTTGCATGCAGGAGGTATTCCAGGACCCATTGCCTTTGGTTCCTTGATTGACATCTCTTGCTTACTGTGGCAGCACCAATGTGGGGAACAAGGCTCCTGCTACATTTATGAAAACTCAACCATGAGTCAGTATACACTGATCGTGGGACTTGCTTACAAGGTAAGTTATTGTGAGTAGCACAGCCATTTTTAATGTACCATAGGTCACAAGCACCTATCTTGTCTCTTCTTTATCCCCCTCATCCTGTCCTAATTAAATAATTTCCTCTATTAATTAATGGTTCTGCCATGCTAATCCTCTTCAGTTATCTTTTTTGCTCCTTAGTTTCTGAGGAGCAGTCTCTGTGTTAGACTGAATTGTGTTTGCCATGTTTTCTCATAGGGGATATCCATTAAAGTCACAAGCACTGAATAGTCCCGCCCACATTTGCAGGGACCCCGGAGCACTTCAATATATCTTCTTAAGTGTAAACTTTTGCCTTTTTTGAGGAAAGCCTGCAAAGACACTTAAGACAGAAACAGATTATGCAGCCTATATACCTATGCTACAACGGCCAAATTCTTCATCATGAAGACAAAAAAGGGCCAATAGAAAGTCAATAAAGACAATTTGAGATGATTTGCCAACAGCATAAATTTCCCTCACAAACCCTTTTTTTTATATGATAGAGATGAAGGAGATCAGGACAGAGTAGCCTCATAGGCTGCCATTATCTGGCTAGAAAAGAAACTGTACCTTTAGGAACTCAGAGACCACCAGTATCCCATCATGCTCAGCAGATGCCAGTTGCTTCAGATCCTTTTTCCGGCTCCTGCTGACAGGATCCTGGAGCACTGAGTTCAGCATTTTTAGACTTTTTCCTCTTCAAAAAACATTGTATTTGAGGCATGTGAGCTGTAAATCACATGCTTTTCATACTCCTGCCATCTAGTGTTGGGTCTAGATGTTTGCAAGTTGTTTTTCTTCAAAGAAGTATCTTTCCAGTCATGACGTAAGGTGTCCCCTCCTTTTGTTGATAGTGCAAATGGGCATTGACTCCTTTGGTAGATTGCTTTTTTCCACCATCGGGTTCGGAAATGTATTTTGCGCTCTGGTGAGAAACCGTTCTTCGGGAAACCGCAATCGGGTGCGCAATCCACTCTAGCCCTGTCGGTATTGTTTCAAACGCGTATCCCACTTCTCTGCGTATTGTATCCATCGAGGAAAACCTCTATTTCAATCTGAAAATTTCGGGAAGGCCGACCGGCCTAACCGCATCGGTCCACCCCGCAGTCGATGGAACAAACCCCTTCAAATTCTGTCCTTGGTGGCACCCCAAGTATCCGCGCACCGACTCACACGAAGTGTGCAACTTGTGCTTGTCCCTGGAACACAACGAACAGGACTGCGGCACGTGCAGATCGTTTCGATCGAAGAAAACACTCCGCGATCATTGAGCTCAACGTCGTGAAATGCAGAGTCAAAATGTCAAATACATGCCGGAAATCTTCGGTGAAGGATCCGAGCACGAATTCGACGCAAAAGGGCCCAAGGAAGAACAAGAAGAACTTGCATCTATTCCGGATACAGACTCCGAGATGGAAGAAGACTTGTCACAAGGTCAACGTCCTGTGAGCATCAAACACCCCTTGCACCACAATCCAAATCAGCCCAAACAAAAGGCTTCGGTTCCACCCCTGCCTTCGGCCGTGGTCGGCACAAGAAGATGTTTCTGACACCCCTCCTTCCGGCTCGGCACCGAAACATGTCGCTAAGCCTTCTGGCTCGGGTTCGAGTCAGCCAAATTCTGGCACCGAGCCGAAACCTTCAGGCTCAAAGCCAAAAACCGATACAGAGCTGGAATCCTTGACATCGAAATCAAAGTCTGATTCGGAACCAAAAACCTTCGGCGCTAAAAAGTAATTCCACCCCGGCACTGAAGTCCTCGGTGCTGAAACTGAAAAATGCTCTTCCGAAGCTGCAGGATCCGATTTTTGAAGCCCCAACACCCAAATCAGACCCAAAACAAAAGGAACTTTATATAAATCCAGATACAGGACATGTCCTTACTAAACCGCCTCAGAAACACAGACCTGAGTCAGAGGACACACTTTATTATATACCTTTGAAGCAGAAGAATGTAGGTACTAACCCCTCTCCTCCACCGCATTTCCCTGCACCACCCTCCCCACCATTGGAGCATTTCTTCATTACACTAACTAACTCTCCATCACTACCACCTGATGATGATGATAATGGAGATGGGGGGACAATATTCTACCAATAGATCCCTGAAAGGATTACAACTCTGATTCACCCACAGATAACGACCCAGATGTTTACTCTGCAAAGACTTCCCCTTCTGACGACAGTGTATGATATCTAGAATTACTTGCTAGAGCTGCAGAATATCATGGAGTACAGTTACAGAAGGAATCTCTAGAGGTAGATTTCTTATTTGAAATGCTCAGTAGCACACAAAGGGCTAGCCAGACTCTACCTATGCTCAAAGGTATGCTGAGACATGCCGATGATATTTTATAAGGACGCTGTGCGCGCTCGTATTCTCACCCCCAGAATAGACAAAAAATATAAGCTTGCTCCCTCTGATGTATCTTTTATTAAAGGGCAGTTACCACTAGACTCTTTGGTTGGCTCTAATGCCCGTAAACGGGCCAATTCAGTAACTACAGGGAATGCTCCCCCTCCAGACAAAGAATCAAAACTATTAGACGCCTTGGTAAAAGAGTAGCCGCCCAAGCAGCAAATGATTGGCGCATTGCCAACACTCAGGCCCTACTAGCCAGGTATGATAGGGCACACTGGGACGAAATGGAGCAATTGCTCCAATATCTCCCAGATGAGCACAAAGCGAAAGCTCAAGATTTAGTGCAGGAAGGAAAACTCATCTCCAATTCGTCAATCAGATACGCCATAGATGCTGCAGACACCGCAGCTAGAGAGATCAACACTAGTGTGTTATTAAGGAGGCATGCAGGTCGTCAGTTCAATTAAAGGAAGATGTGCTCATTTCTATCCTCTGAATGAATGTGCCATTTACCAACCAAATGTCAGATAATTACATATTTGTTGAGTGGATAGCACTGAGGATATCTTCCATTTCTAGTTTATATGGTGTAATTTTCTATAAATGTACTCGAAGAGCCCCTTGAGAGTTCTTCAACCTTCATAAAGATTCTCTAGTCTCCCTTCTTTTACCAACCTAAAATCTCTTCTGTTGTTTTGAGTTCTTTGTTTTAATATTTTGGGTGAGCCATTATGTATCAATTAAAATATTCATTGACATTTTTTCTCGTTGCTTTCTGCAGGTAATGGGATCGTTGTTCTTTCTCCTAGCCTGTATTCTTTACAAGCCACCACCAGAAACCCCTCGGAGCAGCTCGGGTACATCAGATGAATCGCCCTCACCGGTCAAGAGTGATACAGATTGCACCATTTGACATCCCCACGCCCGTGCTTTGTGGGTCACATTACTGTAAACTGGTGCAGTTGTTCACCACATCCGTGCTTGAGAAGTTGAGATCTCTTTAACGTGGTACCCACATTCCCAAGAGTCAAGGTGGGCTCTTCCTTACATGGATCACTTCACAACCATTGCTGCTGCTTTTCTACAGTAAAACAAGGGCTTTCCATAACACCTGATTTCAGTATGTGGCAAATCAGGAAAACAAGCTTCGTTTTTCAATACAGGACACACCTGGAACAACCAGGAATAGCACAAAAATGTGTTCATTTTTTACACACCTTCAGCTTGTATTGTTTTTGATCTCTTTTTTTTTACTTAGAAACTGCTTGCACGAGTAAACACGAAGGATGTTCAGAACTGGGCGCTTCGGTATTAAGAAGCAAAAGGGAAGTAGATGTCGGTTGCGCTGTCACAGTAGACCTGATTCCCCCCTATACAATCAACAATGAGTTCGTAGACCTAAAGAGTTTATTTATAGGACAGGTGCCAGCCTTGCCCAAACACAAGGAGGTGTGTACAATCTTGGATGACATCCACAGCAGCAGGCACTTCAAACCGGTGGGTCAGAAGGGGCCTTCACCTTCCCACCTATGCATACTTACTGCTCCCTACCAGGGAGTCCAAGATGCAGTGTGCACAAGGCCTTCTGGGCACGAATTTTAAAATGTGTTTTTCATACACTTTGGAGACCACTTTCCGTAGACATTGCTTGTTTGAGTGACTCATATATTCAAGCTTCAGGATGTCCTATGGAGTCAGCAGACAGCATGTTTGCCTTTTGTGACTTTTTATTATTTATTTGATTTTAAACTTCATTGTCCTTAAGAGAGATTAGCACATTCAGACAGAAGCCTTCTGCCTCCCAGGCCAGGTTTAATGGACTCCTTAATTTTAAATAATTTACAGAGCATCATGTACTAATTCAGTCAGTACTGCATGTATACATTACCTAGTAATATGGGTAAGCGTGGATGAGGAAAGTGTTATTTACTGGTAGATGAAAGTGGTTCTTATTGGCCCAGTGCCTGACAAGGAATTGTCTCCATGTTCCGTTCACTTTCAATACAAGAAGCTATATATTTTCGACCCAGGGCTATCTGGTTCCAGAACTCACATCAAACTGTAAATACACTCACTCAAATTCACTGTAAGGACACCTTGCGGCATCCACTTAAACCCGGCTCTCACATCGATGACACTGATCTATGCAAGTTTTATTTATATCAGAAATAATCATTTCTTTGGTTAGCTAGAAAAACATATTATGTGAGTTATTTATACTAATTGCTACACCTGGAAGCGATACAGGTTTACCCCGAAGCACACTTTTGTATAAAGTTACAGAAAATGTGGCACAGAAGGGCAGCGGGTAGGCTTCGATAAACGCTAGATGTGTTTAGTAATAGTTTATACAGGAAGCCACTATATTTTTTCATATATTCCTTTTTCAGTTTTATTTATTCTTTGAGGCAACCTTTTGTGATTACTTTTACGTAAATGTGGTTTTGTACATGCATAGAACAGCCATTTAATGTACTGTTGTCAACAGTTTAAGGGCAGCGACTGGGAAAATGCTGTGAGCGGGGTGCCAGGCCAGTCTGCTGCCCATCGACTTCCTCCTCACGAACACACACGTTTTACCCAAGCGCAGTCCGTGCTGCTGCTTTTTGCTCATCCTCTGCTTTGTGCTCAGATATTCGGTTCCACTTCCAAGAGTCAAATAGGTTACCCCAAATATGGAGTCAGTAAGGTTCTCCTCTATGAGTTTACACACCCAGTGCTTCTCTCTTTTTTCTGCTCTGCTGTGTCTTTGGCAACAGTTTAAATGTGAAAATAAACTGTCCTAGAGTCTCACTGTACCGGGTATATGCAAGTCTCACTGGGCCTGTCAGACACCCGTCTTTGGTGCAGGCCCGGGGATTTCCACCAAGGTGTGAGTGAGTGCACTGTACGGAGCGAGCGCTGGCGCAAATTCCACATATTTATTCCAGGCCCTTTCTGAGATCACCGATCTCAGCTGCTCTCACTTTCCTTTCTCGCGGATTCTCTCGCTTTCTATCTCCAACCCTGTTTCTTCCTCACTCTCACATGCTCTCTTTCTTCCTCTCTCTCTCGCCCACAGCAGTGCCACCTACTATTTACACAGCTCCGAGTAAACGCTAGCAACAAGCACTGCGGTGAATAAATCCGACAGGGTCTACACTAGGGACGATAACAAAAACAAGTAGGCGGCAGTGATGTAGCAGTAATGAGCCCTCTAGGAAAATTTACGTAAACAGACAGGTGCTTACGGTGCAAACAGCCAGAAATCAATCTGGCGGAAGTAAAAAAGCACTAAAGAGGATGTGTTAAAAAAAAAATATATATATATATATATATATATATATATATATATATATATATATATATATATATATATATATATATTTTATTTATTTTTTATTTTTTTTTCTGACGAAGCCCTAGTGGTGAAACGCGTTTGTCGAGGGGGCAGGGGGTCTGCCGAATAAAATTCCTTTCTGGACAAAAGACTTTGGAGTGCCGTTTACTTTCGTTGTAAATTAGCGAATCGTGACGAACATATATATATATATATATATATATATATATATATATATATATATATATATATATTCACGCTCTTGGGGAGTGTCCAAACAGGTAAGAAGCACTCGAGCACCACAAATGCTTTCCCCAACAAGCTTTATTCAGGTTCAAACACTTGCTTTTGCCAGTAGTGGGCTGTTTCATCCGGACGCGTTTCGGGCATCTCCCTTCCTCGGCGGCATACAGTCCATGAGACACCATGTTGTCCCGCCTCCATTTTGAGCCATTATCGCATGCCAGGGATTGGCTGATCTGCATGATCCTATGCGTTGCTTTATGGGAGGCGTAGTCCATTATAATATGGTGCTCGTATATTCACAGTTTAAAAAGCTCAAATGAGCCCCAGCAAAAGCAGCGTGTTAACATCCTTATTTGCGATGTTCCACAGTTGAAGCCGCTGTATGTGGCTCCATAGCCTCCTTCTCTTGAGTGGTGCTTCTCAGCGGCAGGACCGCCGCTCATATATTCACGCTCTTGGGGAGTGTCCAAACAGGTAAGAAGCACTCGAGCACCACAAATGCTTTCCCCAACAAGCTTTATTCAGGTTCAAACACTTGCTTTTGCCAGTAGTGGGCTGTTTCATCCGGACACGTTTCGGGCATCTCCCTTCCTCGGCGGCATACAGTCCATGAGACACCATGTTGTCCCGCCTGCATTTTGAGCCATTATCGCATGCCAGGGATTGACTGATCTGCATGATCCTATGCGTTGCTTTATGGGAGGCGTAGTCCATTATAATATGGTGCTCCCCAAAGAGCGTGAATATATGAGCGGCGGTCCTGCCGCTGAGAAGCACCACTCAAGAGAAGGAGGCTATGGAGCCACATACAGCGGCTTCAACTGTGGAACATCGCAAATAAGGATGTTAACACGCTGCTTTTGCTGGGGCTCATTTGAGCTTTTTAAACTGTGAATATACGAGCACCATATTATAATGGACTACGCCTCCCATAAAGCAACGCATAGGATCATGCAGATCAGCCAATCCCTGGCATGCGATAATGGCTCAAAATGGAGGCGGGACAACATGGTGTCTCATGGACTGTATGCCGCCGAGGAAGGGAGATGCCCGAAACGCGTCCGGATGAAACAGCCCACTACTGGCAAAAGCAAGTGTTTGAACCTGAATAAAGCTTGTTGGGGAAAGCATTTGTGGTGCTCGAGTGCTTCTTACCTGTTTGGACACTCCCCAAAGAGCGTGAATATATGAGCGGCAGTCCTGCCGCTGAGAAGCACCACTCAAGAGAAGGAGGCTATGGAGCCACATACAGCGGCTTCAACTGTGGAACATCGCAAATAAGGATGTTAACACGCTGCTTTTGCTGGGGCTCATTTGAGCTTTTTAAACTGTGAATATACAAGCACCATATTATAATGGACTACGCCTCCCATAAAGCAACGCATAGGATCATGCAGATCAGCCAATCCCTGGCATGCGATAATGGCTCAAAATGGAGACGGGACAACATGGTGTCTCATGGACTGTATGCCGCCGAGGAAGGGAGATGCCCGAAACGCGTTCGGATGAAACAGCCCACTACTGGCAAAAGCAAGTGTTTGAACCTGAATAAAGCTTGTTGGGGAAAGCATTTGTGGTGCTCGAGTGCTTCTTACCTGTTTGGACACTCCCCAAAGAGCGTGAATATATGAGCGGCGGTCCTGCCGCTGAGAAGCACCACTCAAGAGAAGGAGGCTATGGAGCCACATACAGCGGCTTCAACTGTGGAACATCGCAAATAAGGATGTTAACACGCTGCTTTTGCTGGGGCTCATTTGAGCTTTTTAAACTGTGAATATACGAGCACCATATTATAATGGACTACGCCTCCCATAAAGCAACGCATAGGATCATGCAGATCAGCCAATCCCTGGCATGCGATAATGGCTCAAAATGGAGGCGGGACAACATGGTGTCTCATGGACTGTATGCCGCCGAGGAAGGGAGATGCCCGAAACGCGTCAGGATGAAACAGCCCACTACTGGCAAAAGCAAGTGTTTGAACCTGAATAAAGCTTGTTGGGGAAAGCATTTGTGGTGCTCGAGTGCTTCTTACCTGTTTGGACACTCCCCAAAGAGCGTGAATATATGAGCGGCGGTCCTGCCGCTGAGAAGTACCACTCAAGAGAAGGAGGCTATGGAGCCACATACAGCGGCTTCAACTGTGGAACATCGCAAATAAGGATGTTAACACGCTGCTTTTGCTGGGGCTCATTTGAGCTTTTTAAACTGTGAATATACGAGCACCATATTATAATGGACTACGCCTCCCATAAAGCAACGCATAGGATCATGCAGATCAGCCAATCCCTGGCATGCGATAATGGCTCAAAATGGAGGCAGGACAACATGGTGTCTCATGGACTGTATGCCGCCGAGGAAGGGAGATGCCCGAAACGCGTCCGGATGAAACAGCCCACTACTGGCAAAAGCAAGTGTTTGAACCTGAATAAAGCTTGTTGGGGAAAGCATTTGTGGTGCTCGAGTGCTTCTTACCTGTTTGGACACTCCCCAAAGAGCGTGAATATATGAGCGGCGGTCCTGCCGCTGAGAAGCACCACTCAAGAGAAGGAGGCTATGGAGCCACATACAGCGGCTTCAACTGTGGAACTTCGCAAATAAGGATGTTAACACGCTGCTTTTGCTGGGGCTCATTTGAGCTTTTTAAACTGTGAATATACGAGCACCATATTATAATGGACTATGCCTCCCATAAAGCAACGCATAGGATCATGCAGATCAGCCAATCCCTGGCATGCGATAATGGCTCAAAATGGAGGCGGGACAACATGGTGTCTCATGGACTGTATGCCGCCGAGGAAGGGAGATGCCCGAAACGCGTCCGGATGAAACAGCCCACTACTGGCAAAAGCAAGTGTTTGAACCTGAATAAAGATTGTTGGGGAAAGCATTTGTGGTGCTCGAGTGCTTCTTACCTGTTTGGACACTCCCCAAAGAGCGTGAATATATGAGCGGCGGTCCTGCCGCTGAGAAGCACCACTCAAGAGAAGGAGGCTATGGAGCCACATACAGCGGCTTCAACTGTGGAACATCGCAAATAAGGATGTTAACACGCTGCTTTTGCTGGGGCTCATTTGAGCTTTTTAAACTGTGAATATACGAGCACCATATTATAATGGACTACGCCTCCCATAAAGCAACGCATAGGATCATGCAGATCAGCCAATCCCTGGCATACGATAATGGCTCAAAATGGAGGCGGGACAACATGGTGTCTCATGGACTGTATGCCGCCGAGGAAGGGAGATGCCCGAAACGCGTCCGGATGAAACAGCCCACTACTGGCAAAAGCAAGTGTTTGAACCTGTATAAAGCTTGTTGGGGAAAGCATTTGTGGTGCTCGAGTGCTTCTTACCTGTTTGGACACTCCCCAAAGAGCGTGAATATATATATATATATATATATATATATATATATATATATATATATATATATATATATATATATATATATATTAGCTTAAAAAGAGTTTGCTGTGCTTTTAGATGACCATAAGCACAGGCTCAAGACATTCATAGTGTTCACAAAATGCCATTACCGTTTGCTCCATTTTCCTTATGAAGGATTCTGGGCATCGTTTCTGCAGGTGACTGAAATGCTGAGACGTTTGTAGATTTTACAAGCTGTTTCATGGTGTCTGCAGACAAAGTAGAGATGTTATACAATGTTATGTAAATTCAGTAGAATATTCTGTGATACAAGTTATCTATCAACAGATCCTTTGTGGCATAGCAGGGCTAAATTCTCACAGAGCTTCTTAAGTGAATCCAGCTGATAGCACAGGAAAGAAAGACAGTGAGTAATGGGGGTTGTGTCTAGCACTCACTGCAACCCCAAAGTCAGCAGGCGCTTGAAAGAAATCCAGGTATGCTTAGGGCTTAGGGGAGAGGCACTTGATTGAGGGCACAGGGGCCTGAGCCCTCCAGAGTATTGACAATTTCTCACATAGAGGCAAAGGCCAGAGGTTGGCATGGTCAGCTAGAGTCAATGTCCATTTCACAATACTATAGGCAACGAGATAAAAATGGTAAATACATATCTGTAAAGATTAGTGCATTTGCTTGATTGAGTACTATTCTTGAACAATCAGACCTCTCCTTCACAAAACACACTGGCTTGGCTATGACTTTTGTTGTTTTAAAAGACAGAACTAGAGCTATGCTAGATATTTGTAACAAATCAAGTTCGAGGCTTCATGTGCCCCAAGCGCTGTGTCACACTTCCAACCAGCATACATTGAACTTCTGCCATAAGGGAAGGGAGAGTTCATCCCATTGCTTTGTAGAAACGGTGTGAATGGCAACATTTAGGAACAGCAAAGAAAAATATGATAATTGGGAGTCTCAAATGTAGGTTCTGCCTGTCCTAGGGCTAACATGTTGTATAATAGATCACTCATAGACCAATAAGCTGCCACTGTGTGATCTTTCGTTTCAACCTACTTTGAACTGTTTTAGTCTTAGGGAGGTCTGGTATAAAGAGATCATGACTCATACACACCTTCAAAAAGAGTGGAGCGAAAAAGTTGTCACAGAGCAGCACTGTCCGGTAATGGGATAAGTATATCCCAATGGTTGACACTATAGATCACTGTCATCTCATTCAAAGTGAAACCCCTCTCTTCAAGGCGTGGATAATGACACTAGAATCGTGGGTGTTTTTGTACTGGGTTCAAATATTTCCTTTAGGAGTTAGGGGCTCCCAGCTGTGCACTATGCCTCATAGTCTACCTGTCCTTACACCAGAGCAGCTAACACACTTCTCCTGTGCCTTTTTACGCTCCTTCTCACGAGCTCCTGTATCAGTATGCAATGGGGATTCAAACCTTTGTTGCAAAACATGGTCTTGGCTGTCACTGGTGGCTGCCTCTTACTGATTCTCAGATTCCATAGGTTGACACCAACATACACAATGTTTGTTTTATGTTCAAGTGGAAAATGCAGTGGTGTACTGCAAATTATACCAACAATGCACTTGTTTTTGTACTAAATAATGCACTATACCAAAAAGATATCACTTTAATTTAGAAATCAGAAAAGGACCAGATTGGTACAGTTGAACCTCCAGCTTGACTTTACTGACACTATTATTAGAGCTTAGCTCAGCAGGCAATAGTGCCCAGCGCAAGCTTAAACTTGCAAAATGAAGGTGTTCTCTTCAAGGGCCCGATTCACAAAGCCGGTACCGAACCCAAGTGACCAAATACAATATTTAGGAGTTCCAGGACAACAGTGTTATCTACAAAGCATACATTTACATTCGTAAGTGGATGTATTTGCATGGAAAACCACACAGTTTATGTGTGAAACTTCCTGGAGTGGTTTGTGAGGCGTTCATTTATATTTTGAAGTTAGTGTCACACTGAAAGATATACTTAATAATAGCAGGAATAGTGGGAATGTGGCAGGAACACTCCCAGAATGTTTTCACTGTGAAGAAAAAAAATGTTAGGTTCAAAAGCACAAATGCATCACATTAACCATTGAGAAATGTAAATCTTTTACATTTCCGAATGCGTAAATATTCATGCATTGTCATTCCACTAAGTCTCAGCTTCACAAGAGTACTGCTCTAATGAGGTATACATTCAAGAAAGTCAGACATTTTCTCCAGATGGCCACTGTCTGGGTGAAGTGTGTCACAAGCAAGTTAAAGCGCTGCATAATTTATTCTTATGAACTGCTCAAGTGCATTGCATGCCAGTGGGTCTGGCCCCTGTGAATAAATTGCTACTTATTTTACAGCAGATGTGCTCCGAGTCTAAAGTAGGTTGTAGTATATTGGACGGAAAAACAATTAGTGAAGCGTGAGCCCGCCCATTGACTTCCAAAGGGTGTTTCGCAGCTTACTTTATTTACCCTTTACAAGAGAGTATTCAAATTAGCACATTCACTAGAGCTTCTTTGAAACTATGCACAGGCTTTTTCAGGAGAAAATATAATATTTACACATTATTTTGTAATGTTTTCCATTCATTTTGAGAAGTTTATTGACTAATGAAGTACACAGCTATAAAAAAAAAAGCTAAAAGTCAGTGGCATTGCTTCTGTCCAAAGACGAGCAGTGTTTCCATATTTTAATAAGTGTATGCACAGATAATTAATGTTTACAGTACTTATAACGCATACCAACCCCATTTTCTCCTTCCTCTGTTACAACAAGGCTATATGCTAGATATAATTCGAATAGGTTTTAATAGAATGAACCTATAAGATTTCACTGTCCTCTGTGAATATAGGAGCAGGCATCTTCATAAACATTCTGACTATCCTACCTATTCAGTGACATGAAATGTATCTCCTTGACCTAAGTGGCTCCACTAGAATAGCATTCTGAAGCACTTCATCGGGAGCTTAAAGGCATGAATAAAATGCTAAAATGCAAAAAAGGAACCTTCTATAAGCACCTTATTTACTCATAAGTTGTAGAGTACTTGCAGCTTCCTTGTGCACACAGGCTCATTTAAGCCAAATTACCTACCCACCTGATTTGCACATTCTGCTCACTCAGAAAACAAGCAACATAAATACATAAGATGTTTTGAGCTTATCAATACCTCGTGGAAAAAAGATGTAGTGTGGAGCAAATGAGAGCTGATTACACTTTTCTTTGTTAAATATTTGATTTTCCATTGTTCAATCTTTTCGCCATGTCTTGGCAGTGTTATGATTTGGGATATGTCAACAGCATCTGGATGTTATGGGTCAGCACATGGACCATGCAGATGTTCAAGCCCAAACATCAACCTGCTGTGGTGTTAACATAAAATTTCATTTATTATGAAGACTTTAGCTGATCCATGGTTCAGCCAATAGTTACATTGTTGCATCTCACAAACTCTGGTTAAAATATAACATCTCTCAATAAACTACACAATGCCCGAGGCCTCATACATCAATATGACTGTTGCTCATTACAACATATATAACCATAATGCTTTTCAAAAATAGAAAAGAAAATAACAAAAAACAAAATTTGAAAAGCATTATGGTTATATATGTTGTAATGAGCAACAGTCATATTGATGTATGAGTGCTTGGGCACTGTCTAATTTATCATTTGGATCCCTTGGGATCACATTTAGGGGGCACGGGGGATTTACCCCTCCCTGGAGCACCATAGTAACTGCGTACCTTCTGCTATCACACCGCAAAGAGTGAGCTCCAAATCCACACAGGACATTATCACCCAACTTAAAGATTGCATTTCTCAATAAACATTTGACGTTATCCGTGCGGTTTCAGGCCTTCTGCTTGCGACCCTCAGCAGGTCTTGTCAAACCAATAATTTAATAGACCAGTTTTAACACCATTAAAGAAAGCATTGTCTTAAAAATGGTTGTACAATTTTGTATTAATTTATTCTGTTGTTCTTAATTAAAAAGAGACTTCATTGGCAAGTTTTCTTGTCTATCGTCGAAGTCCAAGCATTTTTATCTCAAACTTATTAATGTGTGGAAATTAGTCCTTGGTCAACAAATCCTATGTTCTGACAGAAACTCAAAATATGGCATAAATCGCTTTTAGACATTGCTTGAGAATCCTAACCAATACTGGGCCTTCAAAAAGTGAATTCATATTTGTATGTTTCAACACATGCTTCTTAATTACCAATGACTCATATTCGCATAAGAGGATCATAACCTTTGCTAGTAGACTTTCAAATCTTCAATGTGGAAATTAACTTTTTCCAAATTCCCCTTTTTGTTTGGGAGTGTACGTATCGCAAGCAAACATGAATGAGGACTGCTTTGGGCTTCTGTGAAGCCAAGTAGAAAGTCGCTGAAAAGCACATGCAAAAATGTTAACAAGGATAATACCGACAAAAGTCCAGTTCACTTGTCTCTAGGTCAGCATGCTGAAATGCCAGTGGAGTATTAGGATTCATTCCTTCATTATTTTTTTTAACTCTCTTTTAAGCCACATAATATTAAACCAAACTGATATACTTGTGGTGCAGTCAGGCAGGGAATATGCCTGTGTGAAATTGGCTGTGCCATACTGGTTGTCTACCCATGGTTAAAATAAATATGAATGAAATTGTGGTATTAAGTGTTGACTTCCTAAAAAGCACTTGCTGTATAGATTCCATTATGATTATTTTCAAGTTTTATAATGTGACTTTGTAAGCATCGGTTGCTAGAGATTTAGAGTGATGGCATTGGTTGTAAACATAGTCTGGTTTCTGCACTGGGTGGGAGACGGGAGCCTCATGGAAGTTAAGATGAACCAGCTGTTTTGTGCCTTTTCATTAAATCAAGGTATGTTTGCAGCAGTAGGTATTAATGACAGTCTGAAAAAGAGACATGAAATACCAGTGTGTAATACTGAATGTGATCTTGTAGTGTATTGTTTTGTACTGTTGTAATCAAATAAAATATTGTCATACAAGAAGTGTTTGCAGTAATTCATCTTTGTGAGCACCATTTTATGACTGCAGACACTGTATTAACAGAGTGTTGTTTACGGTGTTGACTGTAAGTTGGTGCTGTTTCATTGAGGCAAGTTCTGTTTTGAGAACAGTCTTAGTCAGCAATATGGCTTGTCTGCACTGTGTTAGAAACATGAAAATTGTTCAGTTTAATTTGCTCTGTTAGATGTTTGAGTGTGGTGTATGTTGGTGGCAGTGCTTTTGAGAGTCCCTTGAGCGGCGGCTCGATGCTGCTTCCAAGCTGAATTAGGGGAATGGCATGTGTTCAACCTAATGTGTGCTTTTGGATGTGAGTGCATGGTGTTTCTCAGTGGTTACTACAGTTGGGAGTTAGCTGACCTATATGACAGGTTATCTCTAATGTCTTCTGATGGAAGTTGGTCTGTCCTCTGTATACAATGAAAAAGAGTGCAAATAATGGACTCCATAAACCTAACAAGAAGTAGTAATTTAGAAATGATAAAGCATTGACTAAAGTAAGTCATTCTAAAGTATACTCCTTCCCGCAGATTCTTAATGTGAATCTTTCTGTGCATGCTAGACTAGTGCAGAACATGTCTGCAGTGTTACCAATCTCAGGCATCCCAGGCACTGTACGACTTGGAGTGCAAATCAGCAAGACTTTGCCTTTCGTGGTCATTGGCCCAACATGAGGTGCCGCAAGGACCGTTGATCTCAGACCCTCTTTTCTGTGCCCTACATGTGGGTAATTCTCTTGGTTTCTTGGTCAGTACATCTCTTTTTGAACTATGTCCCGTCCTAAAGTTATGAGCTTTGGGAAAATGATATGGCACAGGTTCCTATGAGCTAGTCATTATAATAGGGGAACATTTTCTTTTTAACACTTTAAATACAAATAGCTCCATCTTGCATTGAACAAATAATTCTCAGTACAAATCCATAATAATGTTGTTTATTTTTCTTTGATTTAATTCAAGAATCATATTCAACTCTTAAGAACACAGGTTATTCTTAATAATTATTTCCACCAGAACATATATGTTATTAGTTAAATTCATCAATTTCCATATTTCTCCATAACACATTCTTTTCCAATCTCTGAAGAACAAGTACATATCACAAGTTTCAAAACAGTTAAAAAGACTACCCTTCCAACTGGATAGTGAGGCGTTCGTAGTTGTATTATAAGACCAGATCACTATTAGCTTTGAACAACAAATCTTAGCTTGAGCCTGAGCTAACACGTGTTTCGCGGGGGAAACAGTGTTTACAACGCTGCTGTTACCATGCAGGTAGATAACAACGCGGTTGATACAACAACTGCATTGCTACCACGCGTGGCTTTACATCGCAAGTCGTTTCTACGACTTGCGCTAGGTGGCGTGCAACACCAGAGAATGTGTTGGATTATAAGTCCAACATTCTCTACTGTTGCGCTATCTGGAGTAGGAATAGTAATTTATACTATTCCTAAATCCAGTGCGCCATCTAGCGCAAGTCGTAGAAACGACTTGCGATGTAAAGCCATGCGTTGTAACCTACTGCGTGGTATTTGCTCGTGGTGTAACGTCATACATTCATTTCACTGAGACCTGCCTATTCTTCAGGGCTCATAAGAGTACAGGGCCAGATGTAGGTAAAAGCAGTTTTGCGAGTCCTTAATAGAGATTTTTAGGGAATCGCTATTAAGGACTCGCAAAATGCCATGTAACTAGGAATCGCAATATTTTTTGCGATTCCTTAATATTCCTTCATTGCAAATTGCGATTCGCAATCAAGGAATACCTTCCCATTCATTCCTATGGGCCTAGAGGCCCATAAGAATGAATGGGAATTGCACACGCAATTTGCGAGTACCCAATAGGTACTCGCAAATTGTATGCACAATTTCAAAGGGGTTCCAGAGGGACACTCTGTTGCACCCCTGAAATGTGCATGTGTGCACATGTGATGCACATACATGCCCTAAGGGCATGAATGTGTGCCACATGGCACTATTAAAAAATGCTTTTTTTAATGGAATTCGCAAATTACCACCAACTTGAAGTTGATGGTAATTTGTGATTCCTTAAGGCCAAATCGCCCTTTCTTTTGTGCTTCTTACATTGCATTTAAGGAATCGCAATTTGCCTTCCTTAAAGGCAAACGCAAAATAGGGAATCGCACATTTTGCGATTCCTTACTTTGCGAGGGGGGTTTTGTGTGCTACATTGCACACTGCTAATTTGCGATCGCAAACGCTGAAATTCTGTGAATTTTAGCGTTTACTATCGCAAATTGGCTTCCTACATCTGGCCCACAGTCTCTCTTAAATGGCTTTTCTGAGAAACTAAGGATGAACATGGGGTTTCCGCTGTATGCAACATTAGGAATAAGTGATTTATTAATAACTATTTGGATCAGTCAGCAATTTAAGATAGATGAATAAAAGATTCTGATGGATACATCTGCCTGTGGATTCCTCACCTTTTGAATTACCTAATGTGCAGCATTCCACAGAAACTTTTCTCCTCAGCTCTCCCATGTCAACGAGGACATCCCAATGTGACGGCTCTGCATTTGACTCTTCGTGACTTCTACTGAGCCATAAGAAGACCTCGTCAGCGTGCTAATGTCCATTTCTTTCTTTCCATACTGTTGACGCGTTATGGTTTTTTTCATGCCGTTGACGCGTTATGGTTTTTTCACAGGTTATCCATTTCTGGGAGTTTCTTTGTTGCTCATGTATTGACTTTGTAGCCGTCGAAGATGACCACTCTAAAAAAAACGGGGTTCAAGCCATGCAGAGAAGGTGGGGGCCAGTTGTCCTTCACTGACCACCATGAAGATTGTTTATGGTGTCTTTCGTCATCCCACGATGTCGGGACATGCACTTCGTGCAAGCGCATTAATCCAAAAGCGCCGAAGGAAGCCAAATTATTCATGGCTAAGTCCAAAAAGCAGAAGAGAGGTTGCAGGAAGTCAAGGACCCGCTCGAAGTCGCCGACTCCACACACTTCAAGGTCTTCGAAGAAACTCAAGTAGAAGCGGCGCCATGGTTCTCGGCATCGCTCATTGAAGGATGCTACTCGGAAGTCGGTGTCCCCAGAGTCCCAGACGTCATTGTTGAGATGGGATCTCTCCGACTTCTTTATCTGGGGTGACTCTGGCCTCTTCTCAGTGAGCAGTGACTCCACCAGCTTCGAAAGGTGCAATGCCTCCACCGTTGCTGAAGTCAACCACTCCACCTCTGGCTCTGGGGTCTTCGGAACTATAGCCAGATTTAGTGCCTCCCCGAATGGCTCCAGTGCCTGTGGTACCAGACCCGACATATCTTGCTTTCCTGGCTCCAGGATCGTGTGTGGCCTGTCCGCCAGAGCAGTAAACCCTACTGGTGCGCCTGTTGGCCCCATGTGTCCATTGGCATATTTCCACCTCACTTTCCCCAGGCACTGCTCATGCCTTTCATGCCTATGACTCCAGGGAGTTGGCCTCTTCCGACGGCGATATTTTCGACACCGTTACAGTCTTGTAAGGGACAAGCTTCTTTGGATGGTTTATCCCCAGCACCGTCTGGTTCTGAACTGGCCCCGATTCGACCGACTTCGACTCCTGTTCCTGTGGAGCTCCCTTCGATACTGATCCCGAAGTCACTGGCACCGGTTCTGGTGCCACCAATGCCAATTCCTTGGATAAGGTCTCAGAGAGAGGCTCAAAGACTGTTGGAGGAAGAAGTGTACCAGGAGGGACATGGAGGGGCTGAAGAAAGAGAGATTGTAGATAGTGACCCGGATTTTAGGGTTTACAGGAGGCTAGTGGCCTGGACACTGCTCCTGGGTGGGAGCTTTCATCACCTAAGGGTTTGCCAGTGTAGGAGGTGACCACATATCATGCTGTCATCAGAAAGGCTGAGAAACTCTTGGAGTTGCCTCTTACTACAGTGGAGTTGAGGATTAATATTCTGATGGAGGTGCTCCATTCTCCTTCCTCTATTTCAGAGCCTTTGCTTCCCTTCAATGAGGTGTTAATAGAGCCCATTCTCGATGTCTGGCACAAACCAATGTCTCCTCCAGAGGTTTCCAGGACCGTGGCAAGTAGGTAAAAGGTGGCTGCTGGGATCCTGCTTTTCTATCCTCCCATCCTTCGCCCGAAAGCTTGGAGGTCCCGGCTTCGTGCTCTTCAAGGCTTTCTGCAGTTTCCTTCCCATCTATGCCTGTGGATAGGGAGTCAAAGTGCATGGAGCAATCGGCAAAGAAGTTGTTCTCATCAGAGAGTATGGCCCTTAAGTCCCTAAATACCACATGCCTTTTAGGTTGTTCCATCCACGCCATCATGGATTCCACGAGGGAGGTTTTACCAAAAATTGTGGCTACTAGGAGGCACGTATGGTTGCGTAGTTCGTGATCCTGTCCTGATGTCCAGGCTACATTACTGGATTTGTCCTTTGATGAATCTCACTCGTTTGGGGTTAAAGCGAATTTGGCCCTGCAGCGCGTTAAGGACAGTCTTTGGGACTTCAATCTCAGCCCAGTAGCTCTGGGCACTTCCACAAGTTTTGTGGCTTTGGAAGAAACTTGTTCTTTTGTGCCAGGTAATAGCAGCAGCGGGCAAATTGTTTGTATAGATCCTACAGGGGAAAAGGAAGAGGTCGTCTGCAGGGTGCTGCATGACAGCAAGTCTCCTCCTCCTCCTACTCCTCCTCTTCTGCCCCTCCAGCTGGTGTGGCGGGGAAGCAGCTCTAGCTCCACCATCCTAGAGCACCCTTGTCCCATGGGAGGACTGATGTCCCATTTTCGACAGCATTGGAGGTATGTTACTACAGATCTCTGGGTGTTAAACATCATAGAGAATGGGTATGCCCTACCATTCTGGGATTTCCCATTCCTTTCACTCCCCGTCAAGGCTTTTGCTCAGAAGAGCATCTTCTGCTTCTCCAGCAGGAGGTTCCGTCATTGCTGCAAAAGGGTGCAATTGAGGTGGTTCCAGAGCAGGAAAGGGGTCAGGGGTGCTACACTCAGTACTTCCTGATCCCCAAAAAGGACAGTAATTTACAACTGATTCTCGCCCTCAGGGTTTTGAATTTTTACCTCAAACAGGAGAAATTCAAGATGTTGACCCTGCCTCAGGTTCTTCTTGCGCTGGAGAAGGAGGACTGGATAGTGTCAAATGATTTACATGATGCATATTTTCACATTCCCATCCTGAAGTCTCATTGTAAGTATCTTCGTTTTACGGTGGGGCCTCAACATTACCAGTTTGCGTGCCTTCTGTTCCGGCTTACAACTGCAAGTCTCCACAAAGGTAAGGCCGGTGGTGGCAGCTCATCTCAGAAGGTCGGGGATTCCTGTTTTTCCCTATCTGGATGGCTGGCTGCTCAAAGCAAAGTTGCCACAGATGGTGCTGCATCGTTTGCAGGTAACAACATGTTAGACCTGGCATCTTTGGCGTGGTTTCCCCCTATCTTTTTGCCTCTACCTCCTGTATTTTTGATGCTGTGCTGGATTTCGTTTTTGCTGGTTTAGATGCTTTGGACACTCTGCCACTGCTGATCAGTGCCAGAGTGTAAGTGCTCCCTATGCAAATTGTTATTCTGATTGGATATACATGTTTGGCATATTTGTATCACCATGAAGTCCCTAGTAAAATGCACTGGGTGTGCCAAGGCTGGTGATGACAAATGCTACTAGTGGGCCTGCAGCACTGATTGTGCCACCCACATGAGTAGCCCTAAAATGGTGTCTCAGGCCTGCCACTGCAATGCCTGTGTGCAGTTTAGAACTGCCATGTCCTCCTGGTCAGTGTCCCCACTGACCAGGCCTAACCCTCCCTTTTCCGTGCACATCAGTCACCCCTATGGAAGGCCCAAGGTACCCCCCTGGGCAGGGTGCAGTGTATATGAAAGGTAGAGCATGTACTGGTGCAGGTAACATGTTCTGGTAGTGAATTACAGCCATTTTCGTTTTTCACTATTGTAAGGCTATCTTGCTCCATAGATTAACATGGGGGATGCTGGCTACAGTGGTTACAGCATTTCTTCCCATAGGAACAAGATAGGACATAAGTATCTAGTATCCCTGAACTCAGAATTTAATAACACATCTTTTAGGAAAGATTGTTTTTAAATCCTGTGTTTGAGAAGAGCACTTTTAGAAAGTTGCTGTTCTCTTGTCTGACCCTTCTGTGTGCCTGGGCCTGTTTGTGTATTGACTGTCTGGTTTGAGAGTGACAGGGGCTGGGGAATTCCCCAGGAGGATGGATGAGTCAGCACTAGGCTGAATGACTGCATTTGCAACTGGAGTGGTGGGAGGAGTTAGCACCTGGGCTGAATAGGGCTGTGCCTGCCTTCCACAATGCTGGCTCCACCCCTCTGCTGGGCGGCTGAGGACCCTGCCCCTCACTCTGAAAGGAGAGAAGCAGCCAGCAAAACAAAGTACTCAGGAAACTCCTAGAACTGGTTCAGACTGGGCTCAGGGCCCACATGCACAGAGAGAACAAAGACTTTAGGGGTATAAGTACAGGACCCCTGACAACAGAAAATTAGATCATTCTGGAATCAAGAAGGAACCTCTGCCAAGGAGAAAGCTGAAACTGAAGAAGGAAGATTGTCCTGCTGTTGCTCTGCTGGACTGACCTGCTGTTGCTTTGCTGCAAAGGAGAGGGGAAGGACTTTGCTGTGTGCTGTGTCCCCTGTCTTGAAGGAATCTCCAAGGGCCTGAGAAGAGCTGGCTCCCTGTTTTGAAGTCCCAGGAACAAAAGGACTTCACCCCCAGCTTCCCTGAACTCTGCTGAGAGAGTTCTGTCCCTCGTAGAGTGCTTGATCCAGTTGTGGGGCCTCTGGAGGTTGTACCTGTGCTGGGAAGCTTGAAACTAAGCTTGAGAGACTTTTGAAACTGAAAAGTGTTGCATCGCTCGCTTGCGGAGCGCATCCCCGACAGTGCGAGAAGATTCCCGCCGCTACGAAGGCCGAGATCGTCGCAGCGCCTGACGCCGCTGCCAGAGCCGTCGCATCCTTCGTTTGCGGGACGCACCAGACCGGTGCGGGAGAATCGACCATCGCTGCGAGTGTCGTCGCAGAGCCCGTCGTCGCTGGGTGAGATCGCCGCACCGCTTTCTTGCGGACCGCATCACGTCGCTGCGAGCATCGTCGCAGAACCATCGCATCGAGGAGCTGCGAGAGAGAGGATCGCCGCTGGACCGCGCATCGTCGCCCCGGAGATCGTCGCAGCCCCTTCGAGATCGTCGCATCGTGCCTTTGCGAGAACAGACTTCCTACGGAACCTATGCACCGGAATCCATACAAGTGGCCTTCCTCCCCATACAGACCGGCTTAGTCGCAACACGCCCGCTGCTGCAGCGGGGCTGTCGCAAACGCCTCCCCAATGTCTCAGGAGCAACGCATCGCTTGTTTTCCACCGCACCAGCTTCTGCTTTTGGAACTTCGTTGCAACTAAAAGATACTGTGAGTAAACGTGACGCAACTGTGAACTTTTCACGCATCTGTAGAGAATTCTATCGCAACATAGAAAATTCTGTCGCAACCTAAAGAATTTTAACGCAACCTTAAGAACTCTCTTTGAAACCATATTCTTGAACTGTGTATGTTGGATTTTTGTCGTTTTGGTCTTGTGTAGTGTAGATTAAATACCTTTATTTTTCTAAAACTGTTGTGGAGTCAGTTTGTGGTGTTTTCACTGTGTTACTGTGAGTGTTGGTACAAATACTTTACGCATTGCCTCTGGTTAGCCTAGACTGCTCGTGCCAAGCTACCTAGAGGGTGAGCAGGGGTTATCTTAGAGGGTTTTCTCCTTGCCCTGACTAGAAGCAAGGGTCCCTATTTGGACAGTGGTACCTACCTCTGCCAACTAGAGACCCCCAGTTCTAACACAACACAACTGTTGTTTGAGTTTGGGTGTTCGATAAATGCACTCAAATCTCACCTGGTGTCCTCTCAGCGCAACCTGTTTTTGGGGACAGTACTGTACACTACTGTAAGCCGTGCCTTCCCGCCTCAACAGAGGATTTAAGATATCCAGGTTATGATTCCAGTTTTTCAGAATGGAGCGGCTGTTCCAGTCCTGAAGGTCTTGCGCCTGCTCGGTCTGTTTGCTTCCTCCATACTGTTGGTCGACCATGCACGCTCGCATATGAGGGCCCTCCAGTGGTGCCTTCGCAAGCAGTGGTTTCAACACAACGGAGATCTCGAAGAGGTGGTCATAATCTCCAGAGACACTGCAGCTGATCTGCTATGGTGGAGTGGTCCAGGCAGCCTGTCTCAAAGGAAGCCCTTTCAACCTCCTCCGGTGTCCACAGTGATAACGTATGCCTCCACTCTAGGGTGGTGAACCCATCTGGAGGTCAAAGGTCTTTGTACTCGAGAGGAAAGATTGTTTCACATCAATCTTCTGGAATTGCGGGCAATACGTTTGTCTCTGAAGTCCGTACATTCTTCCCTTTGCGGGCATTCGGTTCAGGTCCTAACGGACAACACTACTGCAATGTGGTAAATCAACAAACAGGGAGGAGCAGGGTTGTATCTTCTCTGCAGAGAGGTTCTGCGACTCTGGACCTGGGCTCAGGACCATCAGATTTGCGTAATCACAAATCATCTGACCAGAGAACTGAATGTGTGTGCGGACTGTCTCAGTTGGCAGTATTCGACCAATCAAGAGTGGCATCTCCATCTCGAGGTGATCCTTCACATTTTTGGGATGTGGGAGTTTTCTTAGTTGGACCTGTTTGCCACTCTCGAGAATATGCACTGCCCAGCATTCTGCAGTCTCCAGTATCTGACGCGGGGAGCTTTGGGGGACGCGTTTTAGTTCGATCGGGGTTCACAGCTTCTTTACATGTTTCTTCCCACACCCTTGATTCCTCTGGTTCTGAGGAAGATTCGTCAAGACCGGGCCCAAGTCATATTGCTCGCCCCGGATTGGCCACGAAGGGTATGGTACATAGACCTCCTTTGTCTTTCATTGCACCCTCCACTCCATCTCCCTCTCAGGGAAGACGTCCTTTCGCAATTACAGGGGCAGGTTCTACACCCCCACCTCCAGAGCCTGCACCTTCATGTCTGGAGATTGAAAGGGCAACCTGCGTTCCTTCTCTCTCCCACCGGGTGTGGTGGAAGTTATATTATCAGCCAGAAGACACTCCACCAAATCCGTCTATTTTGGTAGGTGGGCCAAGTTTATTAAATGGTGTGGAGAGAGATCGATTGATCCTTTGCAGGCCCATTTATCTGATTATCTGAGTTTCTCTATTTCCCTAGCGCAACAGGAATGTGCAGTAGCTACTGTTAATGGCTCCTTGTCTGCTTTTCTCTGTTTACCAGATCAACCCACGTTCACGTTGTTTAAATCTCCCACAGTTAGGAGATTCATCAAGGGTCTCACAAATAGGCTTCCTCCCACTCCTTTTATCATGCCTCAGTGGGATTTTAATTTAGTTCTCACATTCTCGATGGGTTCACCCTTTGTACCATTACATAGTTGTCCGTTAAGGTTTCTAGCGTTTAAAACTATATTTTTGGTTGCAATCACTTCCTCTAAGAGGGTGAGTGAATTGCAGGCTCTAAGCCTCCTTTTACATCATTCCATGCAGGAAAGATGGTTCTTAGGACCAGAGCTACTTTCCTGCCTAAGGTGGTCACTCCTGTCCACTTGGGGCAGTCCATCACCTCACCCACTTTCTACACTCAGCCTCACCCTTCAGAGACTTCATCGCCTGGACCCAAGAGGTCAGTCACCTTCTGCGTGGACAGAATCAAGGACTTCAGGTTGGATGATCATCTCTTCATTGGTTATGTGGGCAAGATGAAGGGCAAGGCTGTCCACAAAAGAACGCTGTCCAGGTGGATCATCCTGTGTATCAAGGTCTGCTAAGCCTTTGCAAGGAGCCTCCTGAAGGTATTCGTGCTCATTCTACCAGAGCTAAGTCTTCTGCTTTGGCTAGTAGTATCCCTGGGGTAGACATCTGGAAGACAGCAACTTGGGCCTCCCTCCCCACTTTTTTGAAGCACTATTGATTGGATTAGAATGTGAGGAGGGAAGGCCATTATGCTTGTTCTGTGCTGGATTTTTTGGTATAGACAGGCAGGCACCCTCCCCTGGGAGCAAGACAGTTTGAGGATTCAATACAAAAGATGAGGAATCTACAGGTAGATGTATCCATCAGAAGAACAAGTTACTTACCTTCGGTAATGCATTTTCTGGTGGATGCAGTATCTGCCTGTGGATTTCTCATTGACCCACCCGCTTCCCTGTTGCCTGTCTGCTGATACCAAAAAATAATCAATGCATATTTTATGTTATTTATTGTTGGAATCATGTGGTACTTAGCACAAGGAGATGTCTATGATGAAGAAGTCCAGTTTTGGTTGTGTTTGTATACAGTGTATACCTGTATAAATGTCGGTTCACCCGTTTGCCTCAAAGGCAGGGAACAAATGGGTGGAACTGACGTCAGCATGCTGATAAAGTCTTCTTAGACTCCGATGACGACACGCAGAGTCTTGTTCGGAACCTTTCCATTGTGACGCCCTTATCGATGTGGGAGAATTGAGAAGAAAAGTTTCCGCTGAATGCTGCGCTTTGGGTAATTCAAAAGGTTAAGAATCCACAGGCAGATACTGTATCATCAGAAAAAGTGTTACCGAAAGTAAATAACTTGTTTCTTTGGATTAATTGACGGGTGTAGGAAATATCATTGTCAGTGAGACAGACATTCAACTGTATTCTTTAGAAAATTTTCAACAAAACAGGGCCATTGCTCATGCTCTAGCAGTGACCCCTCAAGCCCCCAATACATTTCTCCAATCGAGAAAATGTGAATGTTCCTGACATCAATTTAAAAAAGGCCTAATCAACACTCTCCTCCTCCACCCACTCATTTTTTCCCGTTTATCATGCAGACGTTCTGAAAGATGAAGCTAGCAGGTTCCATTTCCCTTCTCTCTTCCACTCCCACAAATGTTGGTGCAAAACATACACAGTTCCACAAGATATGATGGTACTTTTGCATCCAAAATGAAAACAAAAGGATCGCTACAGACCATTGGTTCATTCGCACTACAGAAAGCATTGATTCTTTCTTTTGTGATGAATTCTGACCCATCTTTTCCCCTCAATGATGCCAATTTTACAGAAATGGGCTATTGAAAAAGTACTGGTAAAAGAAAGATACTTTCTCAGCCCTAAAAAAGACAGTTTCAGATTCATTCTAGAATTGTGTTTCTCAACCAATCTTCTGTAGATTCCCTGAGCCCTTCAGGAACAGGACTAGTTAGTGTTTCTGGAACTGTAAGATGAAGTTGAGAAGAGTTTCAGTTGTAGCTATTTGTCTGTCTGATTCGTGGTCTTTTTGCTTTCATTTTTTATGCCGTGCCTAACATCAATGCGAGCTGTTTGGTTATGAAAGACCTATTGTGAACTTACAGTGGACTTACAGCCCCCAAACTGCTTACTATTGGCATACTTTATTGACATTCTCATTTGATTGCTGATTATTAGATGACTTTATCTCTCCCCTGGAGTTTAGCTCGTTTACTATCCATTTGAGTGGCTGACTTGTATCCCTCCAATGCGCACATTTAGGAAATTACTTTTTTCTTTTTATTCAACATGCTATGAGAGTGCATGTGTTTTCTAGCTCTCTTCCTCATGAGCTGCTTCCCAATGGAACACCTGCCCACGCTGTGTAGCTCCCCAGCCCCAGCTTACACAGTAACGATTATGTTTGCTGGGTATGGTTTATTGTTTTTGTTTTAGCTCCTCCATTACACATAATGCATAAAAGCACACGTTTTGTCAAAGCTAAGACTTTTACTGCGCTGGTGGAAGAGCCATCTGATACACTAACTCGGCTGATGTCAGAGGCAGAAGGCATACATAGCATGGCACTTTTCCTGGAGGCCCATAAATCTGAAGAGGCCCAAATGGCTGAATCCTGGTGAAAGTAAATTAGGCCTTGGGAAGTATTTATATTCTGACACTTCCTTATTAGGTCGAGACTGGCGTAGGCTGCGCACATGAGCAGTCTCCCCAACGAGACTTAAAGTCTCAGAGTAAACCCCGCCCCTCTTCTCCTAAACGGCGGCAAGCCGGGGAGGCTTGAGTGGCAGCCGGCAGGCAGCGGCCCCCGAGTCCCATAGAGCTGCTGCCGCCCGAGGCGTGAGGGGCCACCCGCCCGACCGGCCCCATGCGCTAGCACTCAGGTGCAGGCTGCATGCGGTAAGTTCGGCTCACCATCTCTTTTTTATGACACAAACATGTCAACATGTTTTAATTTATTTATTTTATTTTTATTTTAAGGTTTTATAGAGCGCGAACATGACCCGTGAGGGTATCAGAGCGCTTTACAGATACAGTAGAATAATACAGGGACATATCACACGATAAACGATGAAAACTAGGTACAAAGGAGGGCTTACAGAGAGTCAAGGGATGAAGGTGGGACAGGGTAGCAGAGGGTACTGTACCTGGGGGATGTGAGAAGCTATACAACAAGGATAAGTAAAGTACAATGAATATAATACAAATAATACAAAAAGTCAAATACAGTGGTGTGCAATGGCGCAGGATAGGGCAACATTCTCTCAGGTGGCTGACGGAATGAGTTTAGCCAAGGAATTTACCCATGAGAAAGGACTTGGCCTCGTTTTTGAAGCGAGCAAAGGAAGGGATTTTTCTAATGTCAGGAGGGAGGGAGTTCCATATTCTTGGTGCAGCTCCAGTGAAAGCCCTATTGTAGGTTGTTCTTTTCCTAAAGCGTGCAGGCCGGAGTAGGAGGGCCTTGGTCGATCTTGAGTGTCTGTTTCCACCAGATAGCACAAGCTTCTGAGCAAGATATGCAGGGGATTTAGAGTGAAGGGCCTTGTGCGTGATGCATGCCAGCTTGAAGTGGATCCTCGCCTCGAAGGGGAGCCAGTTTAACGCTTTCAAGTGAGGAGTGATGTGATCGAATTTTTTTGAGCCTGTAAGTAGTCTGGCGGCTGCGTTGAGGCAGGCTTTTAAGGGAGCCAGCGAGATCTTAGGTAAGCCAGAGAGGGTGGAGCAACCGTATTCCAGTCGAGAGATGACTAATGATTGAACAGCAAGTTTGAGGTCCGGAGCGTCTAGAAAGGGTTTCAATTTCCATAGGTAGTTCAGGTGGAATCTGGCCGATTTCGCCATTGTGTTGATGTGGTCTCGCATGTTTAGGTTATAATCCAAGGTGATTCCCAGAGATTTGGCAGATTTCACAATGGTCGGGGAACAATTTAAGGCTGTGATGGCTTTAATCCATGTCTGGATGTCAGGGTTGTTCTTGGGAGGGGAGATTAGAAGGAACTCAGTTTTCTTGGCATTGAGTTTTAGTTGATTGGAGGAGAGCCATCTGACAGTCAGCTTCAGGGTTTCATTCAGGGTGAGGATCTCTGCCAGAGATGACATGTTTTATGTCTGTGCGCTCCTGTGCTGCTCGTGACCTCTCTGTCTGTAGACACCAGTGATCGCGATCCGCCGATACACCGACCTAGGGAGGTAACGTTTTAGTCAAGAAGTGCAAGTCACATAAGCCCGTTGTTTTTATGGTTTTCAAATTGCCATGGAGAACATTCACTCCGAAATGTACAGTCTCCTCATCGATACCTACATTAAGGATTCCAAAGAAAGGGAGTTTCTCTTCAACGCCATTGAAACACTACCATGTGTTAAAAAGAAGACCGACTGGGCTATGCGTTGGATTGGAGACAGACCCTCCAACTCCACCCCTTCACCTCAACTCCACCCTCCCCCTCCAACTCCACCCTCCAACTCCACCCCCCCCTCCAACTCCACCCTCCAACTCCACCCCCCAACTCCACCCTCCAACTCAAACTCCACCCTCCAACTCAAACTCCACCCTCCAACTCCACCCTCCAACTCAACCATCCAACTCCACCCTCCAACTCCACCCTCCAACTCTAACCACCAACTCCAACTCCACCCTCCAACTCCACCCTCCGACTCCACCCTCCAACTCCAACTCCACCCTCCAACTCCACCCTCCAACTCCACCTCCACCCTCCATCCAACCTCCATCCAACCTCCAACTCCAACTCCAACCTCCAACTCCACCCTCCATCCAACCTCCAACTCCAACCTCCAACTCCACCCTTCATCCAACCTCCAACTCAAACTCCAACTCCAACCTCCAACTTCAACCTCCAACTCCACACTCCAACTCCACCCTCCAACTCCACCCCCACCCTCCAACTCCACCCTCCAACTCCTACCCCACTCTCCAAATCCTACCCCACCCTCCAACTCCACCCCCACCCTGCAACTCCATCCTCCAACTCCACCCCCACCCCCACCCTCCAACTCCACCCCCACCCTCCAACTCCATCTGCCAACTCCAACTCCACCCTCCAACTCCAACCTCCAACACCACCCTCCAACTCCACCCTTCCACTCCAACTCCACCCTCCAACTCCTCCCTTCAACTCCACCCTCCAACTCACCCTCCAACTCCATCCTCCAACTCCACCCTCCAACTCCAACTCCAACTCCACCCTCCAACTCCACCCTCCAATTCCAACCCCCAACTCCAACTCCACCCTCCAACTCCATCCTCAAACTCTACCCTCCATCCAACCTCCAACTCAAACTCCAATTCCACCCTCCAACTCCACCCTCCAACTCTACCCTCCACCCTTCAACTCCACCCTCCAACTCCACCCTCCAACTTAAACTCCAACCTCCAACTCCAACCTCCAACTCCACCCTCCAACTCCACTCTACTACTCACTATTACTCACTCTACTATTCACTCTCTACTACTCTCTACTCACACTCTACTAATCACTCTACTATCCACTACTCACTATCTACAACTCTACTAACTTTATACTACTCGCTCTACTACTCTACTCACCACTACTCTCTACTTCTCTACTACTCATTCCTAGCTTTTTGGCCAATTCCCGATGGAGCTACTTGATAGCTATAGAGGAGATGGGCTGTGGACTACCACTTCGGCCGTGACCTACCCAGCCGGACATAGGGCAGACCTTACTTCCTCTCTCCGTCGTACTGTCCCTCCTTCCCCTTTACTCCACCCACTTTCTCCTTTACGCTCCATTTATCCCTCCTGTTTGCTCTCTAATTGTTTTCTCATTGAGACCTAGCCGCTTGACTGATGCCCGGTGGAGCTACCTGATAGCTATAGAGGAGATGGGCTGTGGACTTCCCACTCGGCCGTCACCAACCCAGCGGACCTTGGGCAGACTCTCCTTCATCTCTCCATCCATCTTATCCCCATCCTTTCTCCCTCCTACACCATTACCCCACCCCCTTTCCCTTCTAAGCTCCATTTATTCCATCTTCCGATGCTCTTGAAATGTTTTCTTGTAACTGATGTAACTTTGTGGATACTTATGTAAAGTGCTCCGATACCTCTGGGTCTAGCCTGCGCTATATAAAACTCAAATTAATAAATAAAGGATGGTGGTTGAACTATAGGTGTTCCCAATCCTGTGGATAAGCATATATAGAAGACTAAACATGCTTCTATAGCTCTGTTGTGCTGAACACTATTTCTCAACCTACTCTCTCCAATTAACCATGTAACAAAATAAGCTCTTACAAAGGCACCTCCACACATCTCTTGTTGACAGTGTGCATCAGTGCAGTAGAGGGACAGACATCTCACCCTGGACAATTAAGTCTTCATGTTCCTCCTTTAGCCAGTGGCTGAAGCGGTGTGACACAGATTAGTCACAGACGGCTTGTCTTATAGAAACATTGTGAGGCAGGCTGAGGTACATCATTCGCAGTGCAGACAATGCCTATCATGTGCCTGGGGCAGCCTAACACGCTCTAACTGTGCCAGTAAGTACCAAATCATGAATACGAAAAGTAGAACTTTCAGAGGTAGCAGTTGCCAAGGAAAAACAATGATATTCCAAAAAGGCCTGGAGGCCTCTTGCTCAGGAGCAATTCAAGGAAAACAGTTTTTGGCATATTCCTCTGCTTCCTTTTTGGGAAGATTGTTTTTTTTAGAATCAAAGCAAAAGTTAAAGAAAGTGCATGGTTAAACAAGCATTTGCAATGCAATCCGTCTCGCCTTTGGGACCATATATGTATTTAGCTATGTAGCACATTAGCCTAGGTGCTAAAACCTACTATTCTTTAACATGAATGAAAGTAAGCACCAAACTGCGTGACACACCAGGTATGGGAACACATGGAGAGAAATATTGCCTTTCAGCGGGAAATTGTATAGTCCAAAGCTCTATTTTTAATATAAAATCAGGGCCTTCGGTGGTCATATCACTGAAAATACAGGATTTGAAAAAAATATTGTCTACAGGTGCTTGTAGAAGACAATTTCTATGGACTGGAATCTAGAGAAGCTAAAGTGATTCTGGTGTTTTACTGACCTCTGCTGATCGTTTTCTATCAAGGAAGTTAAATAGAGGCAGTTGCCAGGAAAATAAAAAAAAGAAAGTCCCTCAGCAGAAAACAACCCTGGTATTTTACTCACCCCTACTGGTCGTTTTCTATCAACACAGTAAAACAGGCAGTTGAACTGAAAAAAGTCCCTAAGTGGAAGCAGACAAGTCCTAGGGCTGATCTCCAGAGCCTACTATTTATTTATTTATTTATTATTTATTTTTGTGTTTTATATAGCGCGAACATGACCTGTGAGGGTATCAGAGCACTTTACACGGTATACAATGTTGAACAAACAGAATGATTAAGGTGCAGGGACAAACAGGATCAACATGTATGGTTACAATCATCGACAGAGTCAGAAGCAAAAAAAAAGGTTCCAAATGTTCTCGTCGTGGGCAGTTTGTGATATGGGAAGGCGGTAGTCATAGAGTAGTCACGCTCAATGAGGTGGTTGCGGGCAGGCCTTAGGCGAGGAATTTACCCATGAGGAATGTTTTGGTTTAATTTTTGAAGCGTGCTAGATGAGGGATTTTCCTGATGGAAGGTGGGAGAGAAGTCCAAATTCTTGGTGCTACTATGGTGAATGCCCTGTTGTAGGTTCTTTTTTTTGTAAAGGAGGCAGGTTGGAGCAGGAGGTTTCTGGCGGACCTGGTGTTCCTGCTTCCTCCGGATATCACTAATTTCTGTGCCAGATAAGCAGGGGAGTTTGGGTATAGAGCCTTGTGTATAGTGCAAGCCAATTTCTTTCTCCAGGGGGAGCCAGTTCAGCGCTTTCATGTGTGGAGAGATGTGGTCAAACTTCCTGGGACCTGTGAGTAGTCTGGCAGCCGCGTTGAGGCAGGCTTTTAGAGGCGCTAAGGAGGTCTTAGGTAATCCTGTGAGGGTGGAACAGCCGTATTCCAGTCTGGAGATGACAAGTGCATGAACTGCCATTTTTAAGTCCGGTGCATCGATGAAAGGTTTCAGCTTCCAGAGGTATCTCAAGTGGAATCTGGCTGCTTTGGCCATCGAGTTAATGTGGTCTCTCATATTTAATTTTTTTTTTTTTTATTTAGATTTGTATAGCGCCTTATCACCCGGAGGTCTCTAAGCACTTCTCCAAAGGTACATACTGAATACTCACAGGGCCAGAGCACATTAGGACGAGCCCCAAGCCTCCCGGTAGAGCACGTTTTAAGCATCTTCCTGAAGGGTAAGAGGCTCGGTTCCTTGCGCAGGTGTATTGGCAAGTTGTTCCAAGCCATTGGGATCGCATTGGTGAAAGCACGCCCTCCCATAGTTGATAGTCTGAAACGGGGCGGACCAGAAGAGTGGCATATGTCGAGCGGAGTGCCATACTGGGGACATATGGAACCAAGTGCGCCTTGATATATCTTGGCGCATTTCCATATAGAGCTATGTGTGTAATGCAAAGGCCCTTAAACATTATTCTTTGCCTGATTAGCAGCCAGTGGAGCTCGCGCAACAAAGGTGTAGCATGTGTCCGCCTCGGTTTTTTAAAAACCAATCTGGCTGCATTATTCATGATTGTTTGTAGCCTAGTCAGCTGTTGTTGGGGAAGGCCAGCATACAGCGAGTTACCATAGTCTAAGGGCGACAAAATAATGGCTGATACTGCGCGTCTGAGGGTTGCTGGGGTCAGAAGTTGAGAGATTCTCCGAAGTTGCCTCAAAAGGCCTACACAAGTTCCGACGACTGAAGAGACTTGCTTTATCATAGTCAATTTGCCATCTATGTAGATACCCAAAGTTTTGACTGCCACTGCTGGTTCTGACAAGGGTCCTAATTCCTTAGGCCAGAATAGATCATTCCAGGGGCTGCCAGAGATGGTAATCGGCAGCACCTCTGTTTTGTCTGGATTTATCTTTAAGGAATTAGCTGACATCCAGTTAACCATGTATTTCAAGATGTTTTGCAGTCTCGCATGTGCCAAAGGTGAGTCATCGATTTGGATGACAATCTGAGTGTCATCTGCGTAATTATAAATTTGGCATTCCATCTGATTTAATGCCGAAATCAGCGTTTGCAGATACACTTTAAAAAGGAGAGGTGAAAGTGCCGAGCCTTGGGGAGCTCCTCAAGATATACTGGCTGACGATGGCACAATGTCTGCCAGTTGTACTCTCTGGGAGCGATTTTGAAGAAAAGAGGTTAACCAGGCGTGCGCAGTTCCCTGGATGCCGAAGTCCCCCAACCGCTACAACAGTTGTCCATGGTTAACCGTGTCAAATGCCGCGGAGAGGTCTAACAGCACCAGGGCGCTCGGGATCTTTTTATCTGCTCTACATCTCAAGTCAGCAAGTACGGACAGCATCACCAGCTCCGCACTATGATGAGCCCGAAAACCCGCCTGATTCTGTTCTAACAGCCCGTTATTTTCAAGGTGGCAGGAAAGATGTGTGAGAACATGTTGTTCCAAAATGTTTGCTAAGAAAGGCAGCTGGGAGATGGGTCTAAAATTTTTCAAGTTCTTAGCATCTGCACCCGGCTTCTTCAATAGTGGAATCAAGCGTGCCTCCTTAAAATTGGTGGGGACCTGTCCTGTTTCCAAGGAGCTATTAAGGAGGAAAAGGACATCGTCCTCTATTCCTGGTAATGCTAGCTTGAATATCCTGGAGGGGCACGGATCCGCCAATGACCCTGACTTTACTTTATTGAGGTTACTGTCGAGCATTATGCCAAGGGATTTGGCAGAGTCCACAATGGTCGGTGGGCAGTTCAGGGCTGTGATGATCCACATTTGAATCTCGAATGCTCGACCTAAAAATGGGCTGGATAATATCGGGGGAAGAACAGAACTGCCCAGTCGCATCACATAATTACCAAAATGCAATATAGTGATAAATGTACATCCTTTGCAGCGAGCTGCAATCTTGGATCTGCTTCTCTTTAAGAAACAGATAGATCCCGGGCAAATCATACTCTCCCTGTGCTTAAATCCCCTGAACTGACCATAAAGGTAAGCACTTTGAAACATGCTTAATCGACGAAATAAACACTAAGGACATATTCTCAGTATAGGATCCCCAGCATGGTTTTCATTCACTTATTCAGGGGTGTTTAATGGCCGGTGGCTGTTTTTGTATCTAAGTGCTTCTGAAGCTGCGTTGTGCAGCACCTTCCTGTGCTGCACTTCCTCTCTCTAGGCCACCTACGGGCACTGTTACAGCTCATAAAGGACTGAAAGAGTGAGAGTTACTTGTATTTTATGAGGATTAAAATCTTTCACAAACCAAAATGCGGGACAGTGGCCGTCTAGCACTAGGCAGGAGCCCTGATTGCAGATTAAACCTGCAAAATATGAAATGTTGGCCAGAGGCGACTGACGTTCATGGGCAAAAAGAGCATTACCCTAGCTGCCACCCTTGGGGAAGAGGCAAGAACAGGGAAAATAAATAGAGGGCAGCAGAAAATAAATTAATACTCTGAGACAGTGTGCTGAATCTCCTGGGTGAACGTTGCAGATGTCTTACTGCGCATGCGCCGGCTGGGCGCAGTTTTCCTCGACCTGCAGGCACAAGCTACAGCAGTGACATCACGTGAGAGGGAGTGCTGAATTAGAAGGCCATGGATCCTGTTGCTTTTGGTGCACATGAACAGAGATCCTGGGAGGAGCTACAACACTCCATGCACTTTAATCAGTGATTGGGGGTGGGGCAGGCTGATAAAGACAAGGAGGGAGTAAGTGCCAACAATTTGTTTTTTATCACAAAGGGGCAGGAGTGCAGGAGGCTGCTCTCCTGGCAGTAACATGTTTAATACTGCATTTGTTTTCACTTTGAAAAAAACATTATGGAGCTGAGCACACAGAGTGCTCCTTATTTTAATGGTAGAGGCTCAAGAGAAGGAAAGAACCAGCTGCAGACAACAATTGCACTAGTGGACTAAAAGGTAAGCGTGCAGATACACCTCTGCGTCACCACCACCCCCATACCACACCCCTTCCTGCTTTGGAAGCTACAGAGGGAGTGGGGTTCTTGATGGGCCTCTTCCGTTTGCAGCTTTGCAGACAAAGGCTTATAATGAAATTGGGAGGGTGAGTGAGTGAAAGGAAGGATGAGTGGATGGATGGATGAATGAATGGGTGAAAGGAAGGATGTAAGAATGGAAGAGTGAAAGGAAGAGAGGGAGTATGAGTAAAAGGGAGGGTGGATGGATGGGTGAAAGGGTGAATGGATGGAAGAGTGAATAGATGGCTCAAAGGATGATGAGAGAAAGGATGGATGGAAGAATGAGTGAAAGGATGGATGGATGCCCGCAAATGTAAAAGGATGGATGAATGGATGGAGTGAAAATATGAATGGATGAGTGAAAGGATGTATGTAAAGATGGATGAGTATAACAATGGATGGATGAGTGAAAGGCAGGGTAGAGGGATGTCTGGATGAAAGGATGGATGGATGAAACTGTAAATTGATGGATGGATGAGTAAGTGAAAAGATGGGTGACTGAGTGAAAGGCAAAATGGAGGGATGTATGAGTGGATGAATGGATGGAACAATAGAAGGATAGATGGGATGAAGGGAGATTGGGTGGGTGTAAGAATGGATGCCTGAGTGAAAGAGTGGATAGATGGATGAGCCAAAGCGAGGGTGATGGATAGATGAAGTGAAAGGATGGATAGATGGAGTGAAAGGCTTGATGGATAAATGAAAGATTGGATGGATGATTGAAAGGATGGATGATTTTTTATTTTTATTTCAAAAGGTTTTCTATAGCTCTAGCATGATCAATGGGGGTATCGGAGCGCTTTACAGTTTATAAATCAATAAAGGATACGAGGGGTAAAAACAGAACAACAAAACAAAATACAATCTTAACAGTCTCTTAGAACTGTAAGCCCTAGGGCGCATTGGAAGCTAGGGTTCAAATGCAAATGTTTCTTCATCCGTATCGTTTTTGCTTTATTGCAAAAGGCAGTAGAGGGATTCAGCCTATGTTGGGATCATGGTCAAAGGAGGTGTCATAGCACTTTATTGTATATCAGTTGCGAACTGAATAAGCAGAGGTAACAGAGGACCAGCCGGTCCGCAAAATAGTTTTCAGAGTCTCAAACCAACTAGTATGTCCTCTAGAGCCTTGGAAGCGCCATATCCATGGCATATGTTTTTTCATCAGTATCACTTTAACTTTCTTTTTGAAAAAGGCAATAGGGGGATTCAACCTGACTTCAGGGGGTAGGGAGTTCCATATCCTCGGGGCGATACCCGAGAAGGCTTGACTGTAAGGGTTTTTTTAATTGAATTTTTGTGGTTTAAGCAGTAATTTGCTGGCACTTCTAGAGGATCTAGATCCACTCGAGAGCTCCAGTTGTTGAGAAAGGTATAACAAGGTGTGGAAATGAATGGCTTTATGTGCCATACATGCAATTTTTAGTTGTATCCTAGCATCACATGGGAGCCAATTTACGGATATCAGCTCTGGCTTAATATGATAGTTTCTTTTTGAGCCTGTTATGATCCTTGCAGCAGAACCGAGGGCAGCCCTGGGAGGAGCCGTCTTCGATCTAGGAAGGCCGCAAAGAGTTGCGTTTCCATAATTCAGCTTAGAGATCACTAGGGCTTCCACCGCAACCTTAAAGTCATATGAAGGGAGGAAAGGTTTTATTTTCCTTAAGATGCTGAGTTGGAAGTTCGCTCCATTGGTGAGTGTACTAATGTGCTTCTGCATGTTCAGACTCTTGTCTAGTATTACACCCAAATGAGCTTGTGGAATCAAATGTGTGGCGCGCAATTAGGAGATGTTAGTTGATTCATCCATTCTTCGATGACTGGAGACTGCTTGGGTGGTGGGATTAAGAGGAATTCCATTTTAAGAGCATTTAATTTCAGGTAGTTATGTGTCAACCAGCTTTGTGCTTTCAGTTGACTGAGTTGAGGGAGCTGATGTCCTCAAGGGAGCCGACCTTCAGGTAAAGTTGGGTATCATCTGCGTACATGTGATAGTGAATGCTGGAAGATTTCTGTTAAAGGCCCCATGAACTGGTGGAAGAGAGTGGGTGAAAGCGCAGATCCCTGAGGAACCCCCAGAGTGACCGGATGAGACAGGGACTGGTTTGACTTGAAGCTTTGGGTTCTATTGTGAAGAAATGAGAAGAACCAGTTTAGTATGTGGCTGAAGGGGTGGATAAGTGAAAGGATGGATGATTGAGTGGATGGATTTTTTGATAGATAGTTGTCCCTGAACCAGTGGCGGATCTTCATTATGGGCTCCACAGCTACACTACACCCTCCTTGTTTTGTGGCCCATTTTTATTGTATCAAGAGTGAATAATTATTCACTCTTGGTAGAATAAAAAGAAACGCAGACTCGCTTCTGGTCCAGCAACAAACTAAGGCAGCTAATGACATTGTTTGATTGCTGACACAGGTGAATGATGGTGCCATTCCAGCATTGTGAGCATGTCTGTATGATTATATGAGTCAGTTAAACTGAGAGCGAGTCAGTGAAGGAGTAAGTGAGAGTGAGTGAGAATGAGTGGCAGTAATGACAAGTATGTGTGAGAATGAATGTGAATGAGCGAGGAAGAAATGTCAGTGAGTGTAACTGAGTGAGGCACAGTAAGACTGAGTAATTCAGAATGAGTGAGAATGAGGGGGACTGCGTGAGACGGAGTGGATCAGAGTAGAAGGAGTGAGACTGAATGAATTAGTGAGATTGAGTGAGTCAAAGGGAGACAGTAAACTTACAGGGTTATTTACAAGAGGGCTGCGTGGACGGAGTGTCACTTTTTTAGACGATCCATTGGCGTAGGCCTCTCAATCATATCTATGAGGCGACGCAAGGCCACCCTGCATGGCTTTGCATGGGCTCATAGATATAGAATAAGAAAAGGCAGCTCAAAGTGCTGCATGCCTTACTCTGTGTCAAGTATGCATTCAATGGGCGTTGCGGTGTCAACTTTTTGCCAAATCTTTGTAAAGGAGGCACTTAGTGCTAGAAAGTGTGAGAGAACCCTTCAAGAAGATGCTCATTGGAATTTGAACCAAGAATTACGCCACACCACTTTAAAGGTCACCAGCTGCCACTAATGTTGGTCACCCTAGCACACACATGATTGGCTCCGATGGCTTAGCTGACTTTGAGACAGAAATCCCTGACACTCTCTTCCTCAAGAATTTTCCTTCCCTCTCATGTACTCTCAAACAATGTATATCAGAAACACCCTCTCTGTTTCAGTCATACACTCATTTGCAGACACACTCTTCCTCAAGCCTTCTATCCCTCACACACTCAGAAACACTCATTCCTTTCCGCATGCAGCACAGCTCAGGAGGCTTAGTTAGTAATTAGGCAAGGGAATGCCTTTGAGAGAAGGATCACAGGCAGACTGGAGTCCCATATCTGAAATATACATTTTCCGGAGCAGGGCTATTTAAAAGTGTAAGGGGAGGCTGATGCATGGAGGATACTGTACATACTGCAGCTATAAATAGTGTTTTGTAGACGCAAAAAGAATGTTTTCAAAGCTTCCCTTTCCCCACAAACCCACCCCCTTCCATAGCCCTCTGTTCGCCAAACAGTTTAACAGTTCAATGTGAATAAGTGTCAGAGGAGGTCTCTGCCTCCCGCCTTGAGAGCTCTCAGCTGTTTTGAATGTGTTCTTTGAAGCAGATCAGCCCGGGATGCAAGAATTGAATGTAATCCTTGCCAATGAATAGACCATGCATCTAAGGGACCCAAGGACAAGCTAGTGGAACAGAAACATGTGCCTTGTCAGCATGCGCGCAACAACTACGAGCTCTATAAATGGGAACAATATCGCCAAAATGATTACATTATCATTAATAAACATAACAAACCCTACTTTTTACGTTACACAAATAATTACAATAAACATTAAACAATATGTCTGAATACAAAAAATTATATTATATGACCAAAGTAATTCTAATTGATCACAATAAAATATATAACTAAATACTTAATAATATAAGCAAAAAATGTTAAACTAAAAACATTTAGAAAGCAACTTATATAAATATATGTGTATGTGTATTTATAGGAAAATGAACATAAGTAATGTGTTTGTGTCAAATTTGGGCAGTAACTGGAGGGGAGAAAGAAGCACTTGCTACTTGCACACATTGAGGGGCCGATTCCGATATCAGACGGACTCAGGTCTGTCCGACATCGGTAAGGAGCCGTAACCGACCGACCTGCTGTGGTCGGTTACGGCCCTGCTAGTATGAAGTGACCGTACCCTGTTTGGTCGCATTCGTATGGTTCACAATGCAAGCATGCATTCCGACCAGAAAGCATGCTTGCAATGTGAAATGCAGGGGTGCAGTTCATCCCTGCACCCTGTGGCCGGCACCCCAAGGTGCCTGCCACCGGGTGCAGGGATCAATGGAGGGGCACCATAGGTGCCCCCAGGGGGCCATTCAGCAGCCTCACACCCATGGGGGCCCTACTGGGCCCCCCAGAGACAGTTTCCGACTGCCTTTTTGTGCCGGACACACCGGCACAAAAAGGCAGTGAAAAACTGTCATCATACTCCCTCGGTCGTAAAGAGGCGACCAGGGGAGTACTGGAGGATTTCCGGATGGCAGATGGGCTCTCCGAGCCCGTCGTAGGCCATCCGAAAATCCGAGTCGAACTCCTGTCCGACCGAGCCCATCGGAATGGCTCAGTCAGAAAGGAATCCATCCAACACGTACCAATTCGGTCAGAAGGGCAGAACATGGCTCGGAGCCTTTCCGACCCAAATCAGAATCAGCCCCAAAGTGTAACTCCTCCGAATGAGCACGGACAAATTTTAAATGTTTCTAATCTTCTGTTGGTTGAGTGATTCAAGTAGTATTTGGGCATACTGTATTCACAACAACTATGATTCTAACAGGCGTGGAGCATGATCAAAATTCTGTGATCTCTGGATTTTCCTTGTGTACTGCTGAGAATGTTATATTAATTGAGGTTTCACTGCGAAGACCCAACACTGGTCGTAGGTATTTAAACTGAGGTCTTCCAGGTGTAAACATCGATGTGTGCAGTAAATAGAAGTATTGCATTTATATAATGCAGTAGTAGTGGGAAATTAAGTACCACAGGGTTGGTATGATAGTTTTGTAATAAGTTGATACTGATCAATTTAGAAGACAGCTGCAGTTGCAGCATTTTTTCATGTCTATACATCACGTGCTGTGCTTGACATTATATAAAGTGATCTCAGTATGGCACCCGTTTTGTGTGAAAAGGCTGGTGCCTCGGCTGGAACACATCACATTGGCTTAACTACGGAAATAAACAAAGTGGTTTAAACAGCTGGTATCCTGTGCTGTGTCAGAGCCTGTTTCCATTCATGAACAGGTTGTGGTTGGGTGTATATATATATATATAGATATAGATATATCTATATATATATATATTACCTTCTGGCGGTCGCCAGTAGGTAGTTATAGTTAGGACCTATTATCCATAGGAAAACCGCAACATTCTATTGCCAATAACTTTGGCGTTGATTGATGAATCTTCTTGAAATCTTCCAAACCTTTGGCCAGCTCAGTTCCGCTCCTTCCCTGAAAGTCTGGGGGTGATTGGTGAAGCGGGAGCCGAGAAAAAAGGGGGGTCCCAAAACGTGTTTTCCCATGCAATTTTCCATAGGACCTTTAGACATGGCTACAGCCCAAACGGCTGAACGGAATTACAACAAATTTGGCAGAGAGGTAGTCCTCAGTTCTGACCTGTGCCTTTCACCTATCTGGTGTTAATTTGTTAAAGTTAATGGTTAAAGTAATTTATATATCAATGGGTGCGGTGGATCCGCGGAGTATGCGAGGATTGGCATCGTAGGATAAGCGAACCGTCCCGATCACACGCTGAATTCTAATTGGCTGTCAAGTGGTTGTAAACATACAAAGCCAGGAACTGGTGGCAGCCATTTTGTGCCTCGGTAGAAGCGAGGGTGAAGAAGTCTGTGAAATATGTTGGCAAAATGTGAACAGGGGCAGGGTAGACACACTCTGACCCCCTAGGTCTGCTCAGGGGGTGACATAGGGTCCCGTAGGGCAAAAAAGTAAGATGGTAAGTCGCGGGATGAGCATTTCGCCGCCGAAAAAAAAGAAGCATGTATTTTTTAGATATAGATCAAGTTTATGTGTTTAGATCTTGGGTGGCTCTAAAAAGAGCCCTTGTGTTTAATGAGAGATTTTAGTACCTACAAGTAAGTTCTGATGCAGAGTCTAAAGTTCATGAGGAAGATTCTTTTCCCTTCATCTGTAAAATTTACACCATCTCTCCTATAGATGCCATGCATATTGAAACGCAGATTGTTGTGGTATATGGACCCCATTCTATAGTCTCGGAGAAAAGCAGAATCAGATTTATTCACATGTTTCCTAGCTTTCTCAATTTGTGGACAAAATTGATTGGGCCAGTTCCATTTCTGCCTTTGGCATATGTTAGAATAGACAAAGGCAGTTTGGGGGAAACGTGAGATAAATTCTCCAAAGATGTCCTTCATAAGCATATCCAGACCTACCCCTGTCAAAGTGCCTAGGTCATTGCCACCACAGTGCACAATTATGAGGTCAGGGTGTTGGAGATGTAAAAGGGATTTCACCAATGGCATCAATTGGTGCCACTTTAACCCTTTCTGTCCAATCCATTTAATGTCTACGTTTGGAAAATCTAGGTCTTTGTGAATTCCTTTCTGTTCTGCATACCTTTGGCTCTAGAAAATATAGCTGTGTCCGACAAGCCACATTCTAAGCATGTTGAAGGGAGGTCTGGATGCACTCAGATAGCCTCTGTAAATGAAGTGTCAGTTGAAAAGTAATATTTTTCCAAAATGGTGGATAAGATGCAGTGTTGAAAAAAGAAAAGAAATGATTGGTTGTTTGAGAATATTCTACTCTGAAAACTAGGGTGCATGTTTCTGTTTTTTTTTTAAAAGCATGATTCTTATTGGTTAAGAAAAAGTGATAGAAAGGAACATTACATAAGATAAGCTGGTATATTGAGAAGTCAAGCACACTTGCTGTTTTGATTAGTAACATTGTGTGATGAACTTTTGACCTGTGTGCTCAGTTAAGTGTTCCTTGAACTGTTTCTATGGTAACTGGCAGAAGGCAGAATGGGGTTAGGGTTAAAATGTCTGTCGTTTGGAAAGGATTGAAATGTCTAACCAATAGAAATGTGTGCTTGGTTTTGTATTAATGTGGTAAGGAATGTGATTTGATGTTCAGTTGTATATGTGTTGAAAATGAGAGGGAAACTCTGCCATTTTATAGTTCTGGTGAGAGGTGTTGAAAACAGAGATTCTGAATAAGAAAATCTCCTGTGTGACTAACATACTTCTTATTCTACAAAACAATTGGAAAGGTTCGTTATTAATTAGTGAGGGAATGTATGTGGTGCATTTTGGTTTTAATCAGAGTAATGTGTTGTCCTGTTAAAGTGAAAGGAATACTTTTTTTCTAGAATTTTATTGTGAGTGTGTGTGCATTTAGAAAGCATTCTGAAAAAAGCATTTGTTTATTTTATGTGTTTGCCCACAGATAACTATGCTGTTCTTATGTTTTGGTAGAATTAGAAGCCAGTTATTTTTTTATTTATTTGCAAAAATGAGTGAAGTTTGTACATTGAAATGTAGTACTCATTCTAGAGTACGAAATGTGTTTTGGTAAAATATAAGGGATAGTGTTGTTTGTCTAGAATCACACAGTGTGTCTTCTGTGCATTTGGAATCACTCTGAGAGAAGCCTTTTGGTACTTCGGGGAATATTATCAAGCACGACGTTAAAAATGATCGCTGTTTTAGTGGTAGAAAACTAATGGACTTTATAATATGGGGCCATATTATCAAGAAAGGGAGATACATTATCGCCGCTTTTATCGGCAGGAAACTGCCGCTAAAGCGGCGATAATAGGCTTGATATTATGCCCTTGTGAATTCCCATAGAAGCCCAGGTTAACACCATATACCTACTGAATCAACTATTCACACATCTTTGGGCAGTCACACACCCACTACGGAGCCACACATACATTCACTCGTTGTTTTCCACAATTGTTCCCAACTGGAAAAGGAGGACGATATGATGAACGTCCTGTGCAGATTCCTGCATCTGAATATCGGACAACAAGAATATATGCAGAAGATCCAAGATTTCGACAATGTATTCCTTATATATTTCATCTTTTGTTTCAAAGTGACTTTTCTGGACTTTCATATGCAGTCAACCATATTCTAAAATCGGTAATACATCTGCAACATGTGTCTGCAAAAGACTTTATGGATAAAGTGCACCAGAGAGATGATCATATAGAATCTCAGCTCATTAATTTAATCGCATGTCAGCGTGGGACTAATGAATATTGGTACTGTCGTCATGGAGAACTGAAATGTATGCTACGGAACTTAGGAACTAGAATTTCTTCGAGAGGCAAATTTGAATATAAAAAACATTGAATACAAGACACCTGGAGAATTGTGCTCTTTGGATCCTGTTAATGTATGCAGGTATTTCTTTTTTTATGTTTGAAAAGCTTTATTAAAGAGAAAATTACAAGCAACAAAGACATCAGCAGAGAACAATTTTAAACATGGCATACAATAGTGAACGCTAATGTCAATGAATAGGAATCAAAAAAGCATTTTATGGGGATTTTTGAAAAAGGAGAAGGTAAGGGGAAAGAAGGGGAGGGAGGAAAGACAATAGTATTACAGAGTATAAATAATGCTAAGAATAGTTACGGCAATTGAGCAAATTATACAATTCAAAGACAAAATTAAGTAGCATAGAAAGAAACAAATCATGTAAAAAACTGTAAAAGTTAAATTGATAAGAAGGAGAGAGTAATATTCTTTCAAGGAGGTTTAAAATTCTCTGAGTTGACAGGAATAGGCTGTTTCAAAGTCAATCGGTCCAGGTATAAGGTGAGAGGTAACCAATGAAGATCAGTGTTGCGTATTGGTTTGCATGAAGAGGCAAAGGCGACATCAAGTCTGTGAAAATGACATAAAGTGTTCCACCAGCCCTGTATGGAAATTTTGGTGAGGGATTTCCATTTGGAAGAAATGTGTTGGAATGCAAGAGCAAGCATGAGATCAAAGAGACTATGAGAATGTGGACGGAGTTCCAAAGAATCTGAAAGACTACCCAGAAAGAGAATAGTGGTGGTGTATGGAATAGAAAGCAAGAAGATGCGAGAAAGGTATGGCCAAACCTTGCCCCAAAAGATGGAGACAACAGGACAGAAAAAGAGCAAATGTAGAAGGTCAGCGTTGAAGGCACCACAAGTCCAGCATTTAGAGTCAGAAGAAGGTATGAAACGAGACAGAGCAAGAGGAGAATAATATAGTCTATGATATAGGTAGAATAAAGATCGAGTACGAGAAGCAGATCGGGAAATTTTTAGAGACCTGGACCAGAGTTTATCCCAAAGAGCAACGGGTCAGGTACAATCTAAATCGGCTTCCCAAGCAAGCTCCACTTTGGTCTTAGCACGATCTGGGTTAGGAGAGGAGAAGAATTTATAAATAAGGGACGCTTTAGGGATAGTGGCAAGGATAGCAAGAAGAGGGGATTGAGGTGATAATGATGTAGAAGAAGGAAGAGAATAGTAACGATAGAGAATTATTGCCATAAGAGTAGTGAATTTGTTCAAGAAGATCGTGGTCAGTTGAATAAAAGTTGAAATTGAGGAAAAGAGCAAGGGAGCAATCCATCAAATAGATGATTAACCCATATGTTGCCTTTTAATCTCCAAGAAGTCAAAGATATGGGTCTATCATTTAAAAGAATAAGAGAGTTATACCAGATAGGGGTATTTAAAAATTATTCACATGTTATGTCATGTGGGAGAGCCAAAGGCTTTAAGAGGGAGGAAGTATGTTTGAATAGAGGAGATAAGGTAAAAGGGGATTTAGTAGAAAAACGTATCACTTCGCTGAGAGAAAAAGGTTGTGAGAGGGTTTGTTCAATGAAAAGCCAGAGGGGGTGAAAGGAGAATGTTCCTAAGAAAGCCATCGCGAAGCTTGACGAAGAGAAAAGGACTAATGGTAAAGGCGGAAGTCTGGAAATGTAACTCCAGCATTGAGTTTAGGTTTGCGAAGAGCAGCAAGAGAAATTCTAGATTTTTTATTTTTCCAAAGAAACTTCGATAGGGAAGAATCAATATGTTTAAAATATAGGGCAGGAATGTGAACAGGTAACATGGAAAAGGTGTAAATTAAAATAGGGGCTATCATCGTTTTAATTGAGTCCAATCGGCCCCACCAGGAGAGAAAAAGAGGATTCCAAGAGGAAAAAAGTTGATCGATACAAGATAAAACTGCAGACATATTTAATTTAATTGTGGAGGATATGGAATTGGTAAACCAAATGCCCAGGTATTTAATTTTTGAACTATTCCAGGTGAAGCCAGTTGAGGAGAAACAATGAGGGAGACAAGTTTTAGTTAAGGGAAGAATTTCAGTTTTATCAGAATTAATCTTATAGCCTGAGACTATAGAGAAAGATTCAAATTCAGAAAGTAAAGGGGGAATGGACACTTCTGGATTAGAAATGAACAAAAGAATATCATCTGCATATGCAGAGAGTTTCAGTTGATTGGCACCGTAGGGAAAGCCTGAAATAGACGTATTATTACGAATGGAAGTAAGAAATGGCTCAAGAGCTAGGACAAAAAGGAGTGGGGATAGCGGACAACCTTGACGAACTCCATGCTGAAGAGTGAAAGAGGAAGAATGCTGACCATTTACAAGCACAGAGGCTTTGGGTGCAGAATACAGGAGAGATACAAGGGATATGAATTTGGAACCAAATCCATGCCATCGTAAGGAAGCAAACAGAAAGGGCCAGTCAACCCTATCAAAAGATTTCTCTGCATCAACAGAGATAGCGGCTTATGGTGCAGAGATGAGTGGGGCCTTATTCAGAACATTAAAAAAGAGACAAGAGTTATCAGAAGTGAGTCTACCTGTTACAAAACCACATTGTTCCTTGCGAATAAGATGTGGCATCAGAGGGTCTAAGCGCAACGCAATTAATTTGGCAAATAGTTTATAATCTACATTGGCTAACGAGATCGGGTGATAATTTTTACAAAATTTGGGGTCACGGCCATCTTTTGGAATAAGACAAATGGTGGCATCTTGAAAAGTACCTTCAGCCTTACCAGATGAGTAAAAGGAACGAAAGAGCGTTAGAAGTTTGAGCAATAAAAGATCAGAAAAATGTAGATAAAATTCAACAGGGAAACCATCATGGACAGGCGTTTTACCTTTACTAAGAGATGTTAAAGCCACGGAGAGTTCATGTAATGAGATATCAAGGTCAAGGGCTGAAAAGTTAAGGTGAGAGTTGGAAGGTGTAGGAAGATTCTCAAAATAATTCTGAATAAGAGCAGGAGTGGGAGGCGATTCTGGGGTATAAAGCTGCTGATAAAACATTTGGAATTGGTCCAGTATTTCCTTATCTTTATGTAGGAGAGAAGTATCAGGAGAGTAAACGGATGCTATAAGAGTACGCTCTTTACGAGACTTCAGATAATTAGCAAGGAGCTTCCCGGATTTGTTACGACCACCATAATAACGAGCACTACTGCGGAGGAGTATTGAAGATGCATTATCAGTAGTAAATGTATTAAATTCTAATTTTGCTCGCAAAAGATCTGGTGAAATATGATTGTCTGGTGAAGTATAGAATTTATGTTCCAGAGATTTAATATGTGTTAGAGAAGATTTATGTTTCTGAAGATAATATTTATTTTTCCTAGATACAAAGTCAATAATAAATCCCCTTGCAGAAGCTTTAAAGGAATCCATGAGGATATAAGGAGGGGTACTAGGATGAGAATTAAATAGAAAAAAGTATTTAGTAAAGGAACGGAATGCAGAGGAGAAGTTAGGATCAGTGAGAAGCGTGCTATTAAAACGCCAGCGAGATGGCTTGGGACGCAGTGGAAGTAAATCAAGATCCGTTACAATTGGAGCATGGTCCGAAATAACAATTGGTTCAATAGAAGAAGACAGTAAATTTTGAGATAGAGTTTGAGAAAGGAAAATGTAATCCAGTCGAGAGAAAGATGTTTGAGGAGCAGAGAAAAAAGAATAATCCAAAATATCAGGATGGGAAAGTCTCCAAGAGTCAGTGAGACGTGATTGCAAGATAGTATCAAGAAATTGTTTGTGTGTTTTATGAGGAATGAAACGTACTGAGGATTTGCGATCAAGAAATGTATCCATAACCTGGTTACAATCTCCACCTAAAATGAATAAATCATCCTTATGTTGAGTACATTTGTTTGTAATTAGGGGCCAAAAAGAACAGTCAGGCTGAGTTGGACCATAAACATTAAAAACAGTTAAAGGAATGGAGTTGATGAGCAGCTTAGTCAAAATCCATCTACCATTGTCGTCATTTTCTTGTGCTAAAACTTTACATTTCAGTTTTTTATGACATAAAATGGCAACTCCGTTCTTTTTGTTAATAGAAGGGGAAAATAAGACTGTTCCAACCCAATGCCTTTTTAATTTAAGGGACTCAGTTTCAGTAAGATGAGTTTCTTGTAAGAGGACTAAATCAGGATTGTACGATGCTAAATTGGAAAGGACTCTCTGCCGTTTAATGGGACCATTAAAACCTTTTACATTCCAGGAGATAACTCTGAATGTGAATAAAATACAAAATTAATAAAGGCAAAAATTGCAATAAAGTATATACATAACAAATAGCCGAAATGTAAATGAAAGAATGAAGGGAAATGAATAGAAAGAAACATATCAAGAATAGGATTAGAGCGAAGAAGAGAAGAGAAAGAGAGATCTGTACAAGTACAAGAAGTAATGATAAGAAAGTAACACTGAAAGAAAAATACATAGCACCAGAGATTAAAGGAGGTAGACCAGTGAAGAGGAAGAAGGGGAAGGAGAGAAAATGAAAGGGGAAGAAGGAGAAAAAAGAAGAAGAGACAGTACATATCCAGACGGATGACTGGAAGTAACGTACCCAAGGGGAACATACAAGAGAAAGGTGGGACAATGGCGACACTCAACAAGACGAACTGCCCGACGGACGGGACTCCAAACTGCACCAGGACAAAAATCGAAGGAAAGGAGCCACATGGGATAGGGGAAAGAGCGTCGCGAACCTGTGAAGGATATAAGAAGGTAAGTAACAATAGGAAAATAACGATAGAAACATACATTATAAATACTTAAGAAACAAACATGGTAACAAGTAGACGAAATAACAGTGGGAAGGACTCCCACAGAAGACACAAACTGACCTAAAATTAGACCTAGATATATAACAACAATAGGAATGCTATAACAGGAAAAGACAAACAGATGCAAGTAAGAACTCAATCAGCCACTGAACGAAATGAAGGCATCCAGGGCACCGCAAACTTTTGTAATAATATAAATGCAAACACCTATAAGTAACAATAAATATTGAAGACTTACAGGAGCACACATAGGTGCTGTGAAGGGATAAACACCAATGCAAATATTAAGTCATTCAGCCACTAGAAGAAGTAGAAGTGTCCATGACACTATTGGATTGAATGTGAATAAAATTCTTAAGTTCACCAGGATCTTGAAAAAAGTCCATGTTCGATTTTGATAAGTGACCTTGAATGTACATGGATGAAACAGTCCATATCTCGCTCCAAGAGAACGTAAAGGCGCTCGGAGGTTAAGAAACTCTTTTCTTCTTGATGCAGTGGCATTGGAAACATCTTGAGAGAGGAATACTTTCTAGCCTAACCACAAAACTTGACATTTGGATCTCGCTGCGGAAAGGACTGAGAGAAGATCTGTAAATTTCAGGAATAAAATAATGACTCCTCGTGGTTTAGTTGAAGCAGATGAACGTGGGCGTAGCCGATGTGCTCGCTGGATGGAAAGAGAAGTAGTGGGAAGCATGTCCAGCAGTTTCGGAAGAAAAGAGTTGAAGAAAGAAACAGTATCATCACCTTCCAGGGATTCAGGCAAACCGTAAATACGAAGGTTATTCCTCCTGTTTCTATTTTCCAAATCTTCAGTGTGTTGCTGGAGGGCCAGGACCGACTTTTCCAAGGAAGAGATGCTTTGGGAATTAGATTGTATCTCTGAAACATGTTGTTCCACAGATGTAATTCCAACAAATAATGTTTTTTCCAAGTATCAGTTTCGTCAATGCCAGTAGTAGCAGTTGAGCGCAGATTCACTGAGCGTTGGAAGCGAGAGGAGGGCGAGAGGACGCGTTGGAAGGCAGAGCGCGGGCGTTTACCATTTTCGGCCCCCTGCCTCTCCGCTTGAATATCTGCCTGCTGTACCTTGCCTGTACCCTGCCCCCCCGTGCAGTGAGGTGCGGAGCACGGGGGACGTGAGTGCAGGAGGCCGCCGGAGCTCGCAGTGTCCTTAGTAGCTGCGCCGGGCAAAAAACGGGAGCGGCCCGGTAGCGGCGGGAGCCGCTACGAGGCTCTTCGCAGGCAAACAACGCATGCTGACTCATACCTGCGAGAGTGCAAAAGTTGATTGTTGTCAGGTGTGGAGGCTGCGGACTTGTCGAATGGCTGGGAACCTGTTTTAAGACCCGAGAGCCTTGAGAGCCATTTCGCCTGTTTCACCTGCCTGTGCCCGCAGCAACCCCTAGCCCCCCCGCCCCGCCGTGAGCTACCGTGTGGAGCGAGGAGCGGGGCTGGGCTGGGCTGAGTTAAGGCGAGAGCGGTCGGGTAGCTTGTAGCTCCCCCCCCCCCCCCCTGCTGCTGTTGCTGTGAGGCTCTGTCCCTGCTCCTGCACATCCAGTCTAGGTCTTGCCGGTTGCTGAGGAGCAGATCATCAGCAAGCAGGAATACGGCGAGGACACTGGGAAAAAGCTGCTCAGACGCTGCTGCCGAGTGAGACAGTGAATCCTCTACTGGGCCTCCACTTGGCCTCCCCCACCATCAGAAGTCGATAAAGGTGAGGCGGCCCTGTGAAGCTTGCAGAGTACTGCGGGGGGTGGAAGGAGAGGGCGTAGGCAAAGGCGTCTGCTCGCAGAAGGGTGTAAGGGCTGATCAGGGTTGTTCAGTGAGAAGGGAACCGGCGAGGCTCAGAAAATACTAATCGCAGCCAATTGATCTGCACCACAGCATCACAGCTTCACAGTGCCCAGGGCCCATAGAGGTGCTCCAATCAGAAACTAAGATTCAAAGGTCAACATTTGTTTGGACCATAACTTAATTGAAGGTTAATACAAAACTTGGCTGCGGGGGTGGCGTATCCAACGGACTTTCAACGGACTCGGGCATAGACGGCCATATGAGGTCGGGAAGAACGAGAGAGGCTATGCCACTCAAACCAAAAGGAAAAAAGGGAAAGAAACAATACCCCAGCTCCGAGGTCAATGCTGATCAAAAGCTTATTACAATTGAGCAGGACCAAAAAGAGAGCACAGTGAGGACGCTTACAGGGACCGCGGCACCCACTTACCAACCTAGGATATATACAAAGTTAAATTTTTTAAAAGATGCAGGGGCAGTCCTCTTCTCGAGTAATGCCTCTCTTAAAGGCTTGCATTCACCACTGCTACCTTTACCCTTGCAAACAGAAGAGACTGTATCATCCTTGCCTTCCCCAGCCAAAAATGGATTAGCGCCGCAACAAGGTCAGAAATTGACGCTTAAACACCAAGTGCAAATACATTCGGCTAGGAAGAAGGAGGAGGGAGGCAATTCACCGCCAGTGGGCTTTGCAGGAATGCATGGGAAAATAGGTCTGCCTTCAATAAAACTCAGACAACACGACAGTACTCAGAAGAGTCTGATTGAAGAACATGACCCCCCAAAAAAAGAGGCAAATGATAAAATTGAAGAGCAGGTCACTAATGGAAATAAAAACAATACTGTAACCAAATCAGACTGGGAATCAGGAGAAGGGGCTCAAAATATTGATACTAATACCAGCATTTCTACCGACATGGCAACAAAAAGCCACAGCACCCCCACGAAAGATAAAGATCGAATAAACCTCCTGACGCCAAAGTTTTCGGACTACGGCACGGTGATCGACCAATATGGAGACTCGGCTGTAGGGGTGCCGGATCTAAGCCAGAAAGAGGAGGGAAGGGTGTCCATGTCCTGTCTAAACACACAAGAATGGGAGGATACGCTCTCTACTCATACAGCAAATCAAGTACAAAGAGCGAACCTCCATCAAGAACTTCGGAAAGAAAGTCCAAGTGATTCTTCTTTGGCAGAACAACACAACAAAAGCGGTAAAGAGAATGAGCAAAGAAAGGAACAAAACTCTGGTACTTGGATCTCACTCCTAAACACAATACAGCTAGCAGTCGAAGCACTGCAATATCAGTCGTAAAAAATGGAGATCCAACTGTCCTTATTGAACACACTGGCAGTTTTTACTGCAGGCATTGATGAAAAACTGGGAAATTTAAACGGCCTGATAACAAGAGCGCAAGCAAATACATATCTCAGCTGCAAATGTGAGCCGGTTGTCGATAAACTATCTACCTTGCCCATAATGCTAAGAGAGCTGATAACTGAAATACAAAATACAACAAAAAATGATCCAAAAAGAAACCCAACCAAAGATCAGGACGTGTTAAAAAGCCCGGCGGGAACAACTAAAAACAAAACATCTGCCAATATATATATATATAATTCAGAGGCTGACACCGAGAAGGCAAGTGACCCTAAAAACCACTCTGTTTAAGGCAGCGTTGAACTTAGTTTAGTCTGCTCCTTTCTCCTAAGATGTTGGTTAGCTGTTATGTTTTTATGGTCAAAGCGCCTTGAGACCTGTCGGTGAGTTGGCGCTATACAAGCACATACTAACAATAACAATAACAATAACAAGTGGACATGAGGGTGGAATGGATCAAAATCTCAATGCCAAACAACGCCGTCGGCAGAAAAGGAAAGGGCGCAATCAAAAGCCCCAAACAAACGCAATGAAATACTTCCCTATTTTTGATGGTTTGCAGAATAGACAGGATAACAACCTCAAAGACGCAAACATAAACATAAATACAATTAAGCAGGCTCAACCATCACCAGCCAATTCTAACCAGATCACGGCACATGAAATAGTCACTAATCAGCCTCATGGAATTAAGGCACATCTCGACACAGGAGCAGGTTCCACCCAATCGACTCTACAATGGGAGAATATAGAGGAAATAGAAATAAAAAAGCAATGGGAGAATATAGACCAAATAGAAGTAAAAAAACAAGAGTCTACCTTTAGCATGCCATCTAGACCATCTGCAAGAATTGCCAATAGTCAGACAATAAACAGATCAGATTTGAGGAGTGAAACTATAACACCTCAAAAGGCTTGTGGAGCAGGACACGACTCAAGGGCCTCAAATCTGACAGAGAGAAAACAAATATTTACCAACACGAGCCCCATTATCGAGCCAAGGAAAAAAAAGCAAGGAATGACAGAGTTGTTGGACAAGGCCTCACCGGCCAGGGAGATTAAAAAGCTCTGTATACCAACTAAGCTGAGCCCTAGACACAAATCATTGGAAAAAAGGGCCCAGACGGGGGGAAAAGAGTCAAAACAAATAAGCAATACATCTACAATACTAAAACCGACTAAAATGGACCACATGGCAGAAGGAACATGTAATCAACTGGAGATTCAACCAGCAAAAGCAAACATATTTACATCCTCACTAAGAACAATTGAGACTACAAATGTACTGTCATCACAAGTACCAAGTACCAGGCAACGAGAAATAGAGGCCTTGGTCTTTCATCCGCTATTTACCTCAAAGGGTCACCAAGATACTCTTAATCGAGGAAACATTCTAAGACTAATGCAGTCCATCCCAAACTTGGCTAGTATAACATCAAAGGACCTACTGTCTGTAGAATTTATACCTACACTTTAACTAACCGAGAGGCTACAAAGACAATATGGTCCACAACCAGAATTGCAGATACGATTCTAGCTGAACAAGGGGTCTTCCTAAACTGGGGTATTGACATTACCCCTTCACAGAAACCACCCTATCCGTTCCCGCTACTGAGTACTACAAGCCTGGCATCAGCAAAATATAAAGCATATGCTAAGAGTGTGCTTAGAGGAGCACAGGGAAGAACGGGTCAAGAGAACACAATCAGCCAGAGGGATCTATCAGATCTACGGCTGGAAGTAGTTTCTTATCCAAATTAAGGCACAAGCAGGGAAATAATATCCCGTACAATAACTATGCATTCACAGGACGATTGACGCAACATACGACATAAAGTCCATAGTAGGTCGATGGAACTGCCCCTTAGCTTATGTTCTTGGAATATCAATGGGCTAGCAACAAAAATAGAGGATCCTGACTTTTTGAACTATGTTACTACTTTCGACATAATTCTGCTGCAAGAAACATGGCTCACAGAGCCACAGCACATCAAGGGCTATATATGTTTCGCCACCCCAGCTGCAAAGATCAGCAGATACGGCCACTGCTCGGGTGGGCTGGTTACTTACATCTCTGCAACAAGCATACCCTCAGCAACCCTCATGGATTCTATGCCAAGCACGACATTAGCAATTAGAATCAGGATCAAGCTGGACAAAGAGGAAAAGGAGGTCTGCATAATAAATTCATATGTCCATCCTAAACGAAAAGCAAAAGGACTCTACTAAAATCACCAACCTCTTATCTGAGTATGCAGCAGAGATGGCAAATCCAATATTCATTCTGTCTGGGGACCTAAATCAACATCTCCTTGGCTCGGCAGAAGGGGAGGAGTCAGCAGCTTTAACCAGAATTTTTGATATTCCCAAACAATCGGAGCCACAGCATGCAAAGAAGAAAGTCCGTCGTCTTCCTCGAGGATCTAGAACATCACAATCTCCGAGCCTTGAACGGAAGATTCCCAGAAGACTGCCCCCCAGTTGAATCCTTCTACTCCATCTCTGCATGCTCCATTCTGGACTATACTTTTGTCAGTCTCGAGCTGTTCCCTTATATTCTCGGGTTTAGGATGGGGGATAAGGGGGATAGCGATCACCGCCCCCAGGAAATCCAGATAACAGCTATTGTTCCTACTTCAATAAGGTCAGACATACCCTTGGGACCCATGCACACCCAAGATCAAAAAAGAATTAAATGCACATTGCATAATGCCAATCTGCTGTCGGAAGCTGCAATAAATCTCCACAACTTGCAAACTTTGAGTTCAGATGACTTAATAGCACACTGGGAGGTCTTCACAGCAACACTGCCACAAAAGCTTGTAGGCACTACTCCCACTAAAGTCAACACCCAAGGGAAAGGGGGAAGAAACAAAATACAGAAAAAGTACAGAGAAGAGCTCAAGTCACTAAAAAGATCTGTAAACTCAAGCCTGCGTAGGTTGAGAACTTCGCCAGGAAATGTTAATGCACAAGCTTCCCTGCATCAACAGAGGGCAGCCCTAAAAAGATTAAAATGGAACATCAAGAGAGACTACGAGAATGATAGCTGGGTAAAACTCTTATATGACATAAACAGCAATGATAGCGCACGCTTTTGGAAAACTGTGAATGGGATATTGCGTCCAAAATCCGAGGATATTGGGTCAAATATCTCAGAAGGAGTCTGGATAGAATATATCACCAGCCACTTTAACAACTGTATGGAAAATGCAGGAGAACGAACGGCCAATCGAGGGCTCTCAAAGAAATCAGTTGCAGTTTGTATACCTCTAGCTAGTACACCTGAGCTAAAGGTGCAGCAATGCCCAGCCACAGGAAGCAGATCGCTGGGAATAATAAACAATTTGCAACCACTCCTAATACAAAAACAGATTGCTAAAGGGAGGAAAGAAGGTGCCCCAGGCCCAAATGGCATACCACCAGCCCTGTTCAAAGCTAAGAGCAAAGAATGGGCAGATATTTTACAACCACTGTTTTTGGAAATTAGATTGCAAAACAGAATACCAGAAGCCTGGAAGGGCTCAACAATAGTTCCAATACATAAAAAAGGAGACAAGGCCGAGCCTAACAACTACCGCCTAGTTGCGCTAATTGACAACGAAGCGAAGTACTTTGCGGGAACTATTCTAGAGGAGCTTACACTTTGGGCAGAGACGATTCATATGATACCACTGAATCAGACTGGTTTCCGTAAAGCAACCAGCACAGCTACAAATATCCTCGCAATTTCTCTAGCAATTGACGCAGCAAAAACTTCCAACTTACCATTACATCTATGTTATATTGATTTTAGTGCTGCTTTTGACAACATCGAGAGAGGCAGACTTTGGGAGAAATTGACACGATGGGGCATTCTGCAGTCTACTCTAAACATCTTAATGCTCCTACATACGGACACCTGGGTGCAGGTAAAACTAGGTGGAGGGACTCATCTCTCCTCGAAAGTACCAACTACGAGGGGATTGAAGCAAGGTTGTGTGCTTGCTCCAACCTTGTTCAATCTATTCATGGCTGACCTTCCTAATCGGCTGGATGCTTGTAACTCCCACGCCCCCAGGTTGGGAGGGAAAACTATAACCAACCTCATGTACGCTGACGACGTAGTTTTGCTAAGTCATACTCACGTTGGCCTGCAACATCTACTAACCGAAATGCAAAACTACGCAAAAGAAAACAACTTAAAAATAAACTTGTCCAAAACAAAGACAATGTCAATTAACAGCAACAAAAGCTCACAGAAACACTGGTTCCTTGGTGGCATCAAAATCGAACATGTAAGCGAGTACAAGTACTTAGGGGTTGTATTCGATAGAGAAGGCTCATTCTGGCGCCAAAAAGAGGAAATAAAAAAGGAAAGGTCTGCTAACTGCCTTAACGATGAAAAATCTGGCAAACAAACTAATGGGACCGACATTGACCCCACTATTGAAGGCAGTTCAGGCTAAACTTCTTCCCTCGCTAACTTATGGTAGTGAGGCAATGAGGGGTAGAGATGCTAAAGAGCTGGATAGGACGTTGGTCAAAGCCTATCGAACTATGTTTTGTCTTCCGTCTTATACGTCAGCAGCACAAATAAGGCTGGAGTTTGGCCTCCAACAACAAGCCTTGGCTAGATACGGGGCTTACATCATATGCTGGCATAAGATAAGCAAGGCCAATCCAGACACATTGAACTATCTGCTTTGGCAAGACTTACAACATAGGGAGTTTTCCCAAGCAAGAAACTACCTTAAATCAGCCTTAGATTCCACCAAATTGTCTGGACTATGGGAGGCGCAACTCGGCCAACATAATTTCAAAAAATTGGGGTGGAAAAGCATAAAACTATCCTCCTTACTTAACGACAAGGCAGCCTTCTCGAAAAGATCCCACGCCTGGATGACCCTCAGCTCGTACAAATCGCTCACCCCACAACCATATTTCAATCAGCCTTACTCGAGGGTGACAAAAATGAATTTCCTAAAGTACAGACTGGGGATGCTTCCATGTACTCAACATTTACCACCATGGTTGAGGACCAAAGGCCAAGCTGCCTGCAGACTGTGTAACAACAAGAATGGTGACATTCTGCACGTAATTTGCCTATGTGAAGAACTGCGTCAAGTACGGTCTCAATTTCTAAAAGATTCATTCAACCAGAAAGGGATCTGCACCAGAAGGCAAGCAGTGCTGGCCTGCTTTAACCCAGCGAACATCCAATTAAATTGCAGACTGGTAAAATATCTAAGGATGGCCGAACAAAAAAACGGGGCTAAAGTCTCTTCTCTGACTGCGTGTGAAACAGCTACCGGAAGTGGACAAGGAGCTATGGCGGGAACTTAACCGAAACAAGCAGAGACAATCTCGCCATGATATCCAAGCACGCGTGACCCATTGACTACTACAAACACCGTAATTTGACCATGTATTATCACAATGCAGTATTTTATTCTAATTCTTAAAATGTTTTTAACCATGGATTATGAATTTTATAGTGTAACCTTTTGCAATGGTTTTAATTAACTATGCCAATAAACTTACTTACAATGCACAGATGTAATTCTAGAGTCCATAGTTGAAAATTTTTCCTTCAGGAGAAGCATCTCATTGTTGGTTTCCTCAACAAACGGCCGCAAAGCACGAATCTCTTCCAAGATTAATTCCATAGAAATAGGAGAAGACGGCTTGTCTGGTGATGGAGGACGTTGCATCAATCTTTTGGTCGAAGACAGAGGAGGAGAAGATTTGGATGGCATGGACTGCGCTGAAGAAGAACAGTTGGGTGTAGCACCAGCCATTTGCATCACAGTAGTAGAAATATGGGAAGTTGAAGAAGAGGATGGAACTTGAGTACACGTAAATAGTGAAACGCTGGGCAGCAGGGGAAGGCAAGCCGCTCAATCAATGCCACTCATCTTCCGACAGACGCACACCTCGTTTGCCTTCATAGGAACGCCGCGGGGTGCCTCAAAGGTGGTGGAGAAAGGTCTGGTGCGGCGGAGTATCGCCCTTAAGCCGCCCTCTTGCGCGGCATCGAAACCACGCTAGGTATTTCAATTATAGATTTGAGGCTATGATGTCTTTTATCCGTAATAAAAAAAATCCTCCTCTTGGAGAAGTTGTGGATTTCTTTTGGAGACAGGAGTATCAAGCAAGAGGTGCTCCTCATATACATATGCTGTTATGGTTTAAGGACGCTCCAAAATTTGGAACAGATGCAGATGATACTCCTTTGAGTTTTATTGAACAATATGCAACAGGTGCTGTACCCAAAAGCACAGAGGAAAACAACTTAAGAGCACAAGTGTTACGATTCCAAAGCCACCGATGTGGAAAATACTGTAGACGAAAGTACAAATCTAAGGAAAAGTTCTACCCCAAATGTAGTTTTGAATTTCCATGTGCTGTAATATAGAGAGGAAGAGTGAATAGTTTTATGTCATCTTTGCGACATACTATCACAAGAAAGTCTACAAAAAAGACCTACAACTTAAGAAGAAATGAAGAGTCAAAATACATAAATGACTACAACCCAGTTATTTTGTCCATGTGGAATGCTAACATGGATATGCAATATGTTGCGGACAACTCCATTGCTGTTGCTTGATATGTAACGTCCTATATTACAAAATCAGAAAAGACGGAATTGAAAGAAATGTGGGAAGAGATTTATCACAAGAAGACTCTAAGTAAGAAATTATACAGTTTCAGTTTGAAGATGTTATCGCATCGAGAAATTGGAGCATATTAATGCTCAGATCGGTTATCATCTGCAAGTCTATACAAATCTACAAGAATCCTTTATGTGAGTCTAGGTCTTGCAGCAATGCAAACTCGAGTACTGAAATCTGTACAATAGATTGAATATTTAGCAGCAAAATAACCAGAAAGTGCAGTTATTTTAAAAACGAATATGTTGGATACATATTACCCAAACAGAAGTCATCATCTTAATAACATGTGTCTCTATGAAGTGCTGCAAAACTACACTTTTAAACGGAATACTACAGAGAACATTAATGATGGAAAATATGGAGTCATTGGTTCCGACGGATGTTTGGTGAAACAAATGAAAGGAAATTTGATTAATCACAGAAAGCTGAGTTGTGACACTGCTGATAAAAGGAAATTTTACTATTTAGCTCTTTTATAACTATTCAAACCATGGCGTTCAGAACTGGAATTACTTGGAGATTTCCAGAGCTATGAATATTCCTTTAATGCTTGTAAAGATAGCATACGATGCAGTGCTTTTAAAAATTATGTGAAAATGTTGAGGAATGAAATTGATCAAGAAGCTACAATTGCAGTTGAGATTGCTAGATACAATTCTCAAGACAGTCAAAGTTCTGCTGTGCTGAGTCAAGATCCACTAGGACAACCAATTATTGAAAACGAAGCAGCAATATGAATGAGGTGGAAACAGCAATGCATCAAGCTCAAGAAGATGTAACTAACTTAGAAAATTTGGAAGAACAACTAAATGTTGAGCAAAAACAAATATATGAGCAAGTGAGACAACACCACCCCCTCACACAATCCCTGTGGAGGTTATAGCTTTTGAGCAAGCTGTTTACAATGATGTTGAAGCAATGAACGTCACCTCTCAATTTCAAAACATGAGTAGAGCAGAAAATGATGCCCTGTCTGAACTCAGATCATGTTACACCATTATAATAAAACCAGCCGACAAGGGCGGTGGCCTAGTGGTGATGGACAAAACATACCATGATGAGTGTCTAATACTCTTGAATGACACCAGGAACTACAAAAGCTTACAGTCTGACCCTACAATGGAGCTTCAAGCAGAAATCAAACAATTAATTGAAACAGCCGAAATGGCTGGAAAAATTTCAAAACAAGAGGCTGACTACCTTTGCAACTCTGAAGGAAAAATGCCATATTTCTACATCCTACCCAAGATGCACAAAGGCAAGACTCCCTCGCCAGGCAGACCATTGTGTCGGGGATTGGTTCTCTTCTGGAACCTTTATCCAGATTTTGTGACTTTTTCCTAAAAACTATTGTTCAATCAACATCCACTTATTTACAGGATACCAAGACTCTACTGAGACTCTTGCAGGATATCACTGTAGATGAAAACACAATTCTGCTAAGCTTTGACATAGAAAGCTTATATACGAGCATACCTCAGAATGACACAATTTGAACAATAGCACTTGGACTTTCAACACCCCCAAGGCATTTATATTGGAATGCGCGAAACTGGCATGAAAACTGAATTACTTTGAGTTTGAAGGCTCCCTCTACCTGCAAGCAGGTGGAACATCCATGGGGAGTATTTTTGCCCCCAGTGTGGCTGGACTTTATGTTTTTGATTTTGAGCAAAATGTATTCTCTGTGACCAAAACCCTTTTTTGAACCACCTGAGTTTCTGGAAACGATACATAGACGACATCCTGGCGATCTGGCAAGGACCCCTTGAGACTTTACATGAATTCCTCACATGGATCAATACGTGTGATCAAAACCTCAGATTTACCAACTGCTTTTTCAAAGATAAGATGGTTTTCCTAGATATCATCATCACTAAGGAAAATGATCACCTGATAACAAAAACGCACTATAAACCTACTGCGAAAAACAATTTATTGAGATTTGAGAGCTTTCACCCGCACCCTCTGAGGGAAAACCTCCCTTATGGACAATATTTGAGACTACGTCGAAACTGCAGCAAGCTCACCCTACAAAGCCGCCTGTTCGAGAAGGAACAGCGCTGGATCTATAGGCTATCCACGCATGTACTAGGTCTTAATGACAACAGACCTTGGGCCTCTGTACTATGAGCACCACAACTTTGGGCCTATCCACTCTGTCTGAATACTGTACTCCGATCTTAAACACTCACTACGACCTTGTGTCTAGTCACGTAGTCTAAATTCGGACTATATACTATCCTATTCTGTCTGCCCCCTACTACTCTGTCCAAGTAGATTTAGCCACTGAACTAGTGGTTTATCACTCCTCCTTGTGTCATCTGCTAAGTCGTGCCGGCGGCTCAGTGCCCCTCCGCAAGTTTTCTCATCCTGTAATTACTTCCCTTCCTTGGCTGGTGCCTGTCATGCCTCCCGCTGATGGACATTCTACTTTTCTAAGGCACCTACCAAATTGCCAGTGCGCCTACCGCACCCTGTCTCCTAGTTTATCACTGTGTTGTGTAATCCACACACACCAACCTCTTTTGTGTTTTATTCAAACACTCTTTGTTGCCTATCATGCTCATCACTGAAATCCATCATGCATCTTTAGGCACCTTTCCATTTGTCTGTGCGCCTATCGCACCCTGTTTCCAAGCCTGTGACTGTGTTGTGTAATCCACACACACGTAGCCTTATCTCTATGTCTATTCCCTTTTTTGTGTTTTATTCAGAACGCTTATTGTTATACCCAATACCCTGCCACCAATATGCACTGTAAACCTTTATCCATGGACCCACGTCGGCGGTTACTTGTTCCGCACTCATACGTGTACACCCATATTTCTACTTTGTTATTCATCAACAGACATGGGGATAATACTCCGCCGCTCCCCTTTGGCTTTACTGAGCGCAATTAGTCCGTACGAGCTTGCCGTTCTGACAACTCGCACGGGCGCCTAGCAATGGCAATACCATGTGTACCACTCAGCCCCGCCCATACCCGGAAGCCATGGCTCGTTAAACATAGCGGCTGGACGCTCGCCACTTCAGCGGGGACATTTGAGAGGCGCATAGGTAATCTGCCTTGTCTGACTCAGCGAAACTGTAAGTACTGTGCTCTTTGTCCCAACAACTCCTATGCACTCGTTTACATATCGATGTGCCGACATAGTTTTTTCTGTTTCTGGGTCTCGCAACCTTGCCAGCACTTGGACTGATTCACCGTATTTTCCTTACCACAGAATACGTTTCACAGCTGAGGAAGCCTTCCCTCTGACCCCCGAAGTCCCAGAGACGCACAATATGAGTAAGAATAGCCCCTTGGGGCAATCCGTGTGGCTGTTTGTGTGTTTGTCTTTTGTTTGTCCTTGTGTTTCAACTACAAATGCATGCATTTTACGTTCAGCTCACAATCACTTTTTTTGTGAGACTTGATAGTCACCCAACCATAATTATTGGAGTGCGAGTGACTCTATAAATCCTTCATTTTCGCCACCATTCACACACTTATTGATCTGTGTGTCAGAGTGAGCGAAAGATAGATATATCTATAGCACGATTTATCAGCTGATATACAATAAGCCAACAAGAACAAGCTGAATACGAGTTTGTACTCACCTTAGACACATCATCATGTCTGTTGTATGTTCAGAATGGGATCAGCATGAAGCATGCAGACACGTGAGAGTCGACACTACGTTACAGGCACGTAAAAATGTTTGATTGTAACTGCCTTTCCTTTGTTCCTCCCACAGGTCTCTTTTTTCTCCTCGCCTATTTAAGGTTTGAGTGTTTTCCTATTGCCGAGTTTTGCAATTTGGCGCAAGGAATCTAGGATTGGATGCACGTTAGTGTGTGTAGACCGTCCATTTTCCTTTTTTTGGTCCTGATGAAAACCTGGGATTTACCTCGTAAAGGTTGAAACATGTAGACCATTCACATAGATACTTACGGTCATAATCACCCATTGGTATCTTCACACTTTTTCTTTATATTGTCCAGTTGCTTGCGAATAAAGTTTTTTCAACAAAGTTATACCAGGACAATTTTTAACATCACCTCCCTTTTTTTGCACTAATCACTCAAAAAGCCCAGCTCCACTGTAGTTCAGGTGTCGCAGCACACCCTGGTGGCACTCGGTCATTAGGGTGGACCCCAATGATGAAGCATGTCACCAACCAGGTTGGTGAGTGAGGTTTTTTTTAACAAAAGGTTAATACTCCTTTTGTTCTACACTTATCTCATTCAGAATCTTTTTTAGATTCCTATGGTGATACTCCCTTCTTGTTACATTTATGCTTTACTCCAGGGGACTAGGAGTATATTCCTTTCACATATGTGAAAAAATCCCTCACTCTCTCCCTTGTTTATACACAGACAACAGATTGACCATGGATTACTTCATGAAAAGAAAGAGTGCTCATGTACATCATTTCAACCCATCCGAATGCATGTCAGTGGACAAGCTGGAACAGGAAAAAGTTTTTTAATTAAAGTAATTACAAGTTATCTAGAGAAAATAACTGAGTCGCATTTGTCTTGTGTTGTCACTGCTCCAACTGGGTTGGCAGCACACAACATTAAAGGAATTACTTTACATTGTTTACTAATGCTACCAGTAGAGCATGACAACAAATTGGAATTCCACAAGCTATCTGGAGAAGCTTGCTGTGAAGTTTCAAGAGTCTTGAAGAAAATTAAACTTGTCATTATTGATGAGGTAAGCATGGTATCAAACTTAATGCTTGCCTTTGTGCATTTAAGAATGCAACAAATTCTTAAAACAGAGTATGACATGTTATTTGGAGGAAAACATGTCATAGTTTTTGGAGATCTACTGCAACTGACTCCTGTAAAAGGACAATCAGTTTTTAAAACACTTGCGCATGAAGACACCAGAAAGTCTCTGGGTAGTGTTGGAAACGTGAACATTTGGTCATATTTTGAATACAAAGAACTCATTACAAATATGCGACAGGCAAATGATGTTTGTTGGACTTGGCCCTTCTGGTCGGTTCACCCCTAATCATTTTGCTTTTAGTATGTTATCTGTGTTAGTGATTTTTGGGTCTCTGCGCACTTTTGCCCTGTGTCCCAGAGTAAAGTACGTTCGTGTAGTGAGGCTGGCCTGCCCTCCCATAGGAATGCATGGGGAATGTGTGTGTCCAGGTTAGTTCCTGATGTGTGGGGAGTCCAGGCTCGAGTTTGGTATGTGCGAACTCGTGAGACTGAATGCTGCGCAATGGTATGTGTGGCTTGTATGTGTCTAGTGGGGAAGTGCCACTTAGAGACATTGGTGTGTGTGTGCAGTGAGGGTGCTGGAGTGTGATTGGCTGGAGCTGGCTGGCAAGCCTGGCTCCAGGAAGTCTGGATGAGTCTGCCCAGTGGTGAGTGGAGAGATTAGTAGGAGTGATGTGGGGGAGGGCTGCACCTGGTTCCTGAATGGGGCTGGGCTTTCCCCACACAATGCTGGCTCCGCCCCCTGTTGTGCGTCTAACGACCCTAGCCTCCCTAGTGAATGAAAGGGGTGGTTGAGCACATCAAGGGTGCTCCAAAACCAGCTGCGACTGGTTTCTCCCCCACCCTGCACCTACAGACAATGGGTTTCACAGTATAAGAAGGGGCGGTGTCCCCATGAATGTTGTTCTCTTCCAGGATCCTACCAGAGGGGGCTGCTGCTGTTGCTGGGGCCAGGAGGACCGCCACTTGGAGTGCCTCCCTGCCTGGAGGCCCAGTGAGCTGGCTCTGGGCCCATCCTTGCCCCCCTGCCTGCCTCCGGAACCTTGCTGGAGCTTTGCTTTTGGCCTCTAGTGCTGTGAGCGCTTTATTCTGGGCCCTGCCACCTGGGAGCACTTTATTCTGTGGCTAGCGCTTAAGAGCGCTTTATTTCACTTATAGCGCTGGGAGCGCTGTAATTGTTCCCTCAGTGCGTGGTAGCGCCGTTATGCCATTTCGCGGCTGCCTACGCCGCATATTCACTTTTTGTTATTGATTTAATCGAGGGAGCCCACCCCTCTTCAGCCTCGCATCACCGCCGCAGCCCCAGGGCAGAGGAGACGCTGAAGGAGCAGCTGCTGACGTCACCCGGGAGTCGTGCTGCCATTGGTTGAGGCTGCGGGAGGCTCGCCTGGCGACCTGCGCGGTGATTGGCTGAGGGGAGGCCGAAGAAGCAGGAAGTAGCCGGCCGTGTCCACGAGGCTCCCCGAGTGAAGGGAGAGCCCCGCAACCTGTGAGGAGAGCCACCCCAGCCACAGAGAAGCCGGTGAGTGGGGCCCTGGTGAGCGAGTGAAGGGAGGAGGGCGTCGGGGCACATTGCCGGTGCCCACCCCCCCCCTCCAGTGTGCGGGCCTGGCCTGAGAGAGGCCCCGTTGTGTTTAGAGCCCTGAGAGGGCTCCGGGGGCATCACTTGCTTTTGAGTCCCCCGAGCGGGACTCCAACGTCGCAGGGGCACAGTAGGGGTTGAGCCCCGAGAGGTTCACGGCACCACATTTGTCTTGAGAGCCCCGAGAGGCTCAGCGCGCCCCGTTGTATTTACGAGCCGCAGAGGCTCTTGCTGGCAGCATTTCCTCAGAGTCCGCAAGGGACACCAGCAAAGCGGGCAACAGTTATTTTGAGAGCACGAGGCTCAAGGGGCACCTTCGTATTCCAGAGCCCTGAGAGGCTCCACGTCCGCAGTTGTTTTACGAGCCCAGAGAGGCTTGAATGCCAGTTCTTTGTTCAAGAGCCCAGAGAGGCTCACAGCCCATATTGGTTTAGAGCCCTGAGAGAGGCTCTTGGGGGACACAGGCAGTTGGTTAGAGCCCCGAGGCTCCCACGCTGTGTTTGGCCCCATTGTGTTCTTAAACCCACGAGGCTCCAACGATGGCCCACCATTGCTTACAGCTACCCAGCACTTCGTGGGCAGTTGCCACGTTTAGGCTTGTGTTCTTGGCTGCCTGCGCAGCCTACCCTGACATTTGGACTAAGGGCATCTCAGCCCTTGCGAGGCCAGTTGGCCTGGGGGACAGTTCTAGTGTTGTGCCATGTGCACCTTGCCCAATTTATGATTTATCTGCTAATGTGGTCTTTGCGCATTTGTTATTACATACACCTCTGAATGTTTGATGCATCATGTGTTTTGCTTCCTTCCCTTTGCTATGAATTATTTGCTTAGGTGATTGCTTTTCCTTTTATAGGTCCTGCTGTTAAGGTCCTAGTTCCCTGCGTGATTTTCCTACAGTGGTTAGGGTTGCGTAGGAGGTATTTACCCTTTCACCAGGGATTACTGGTTGTGTGCTACATGTACTATTTTGGTGCTACAGTCATTATATGCTTTATGTGCTGAGTATTATTCCTACAAAGTATTATTTCTAAAAGTGCATACCCCTGACAGTGGTCCAGGTGGCCCTGTCCTGTACATAATCCCTTGTAAATTCTGCCCGTGCCTGTTGGCACATTGTAAAGTGTGTGGTGTTATCTTCTGTGTTTTTGCTATAATACAAAGGCTATTTTTTTATATAACCTTGTGTGGAGTTTCCTTTGTGGTGGGCCTTGGGTGTTGTTGCTGGGTGCGCGCGCAAACGCTTTACACATCGCCTCCGAGATTAGCCTTGCTGTTCGCGTCACGTTACCTAGAGGGTGAGTAGGGGTTATCTTGGTGTGTAACTCCCTTGCCCTGACTTGGGAATGGTGATCTCTGACTGACTTTGGCACGAGCCTTGGCCAGCCAGAGGTCCCGTTTCTAACATTGGTGGCAAGCGATGCGGATTGGACTTGCGTTTGCGCTGTACCACAGTGGCGACAGGCCGCACTACAAAACTCTACATTTTTAGATAACCATATTTTGGGGATTATTGTTTTTTAAGTGAAGTTCCAGTATTTCTTCTCCTGAAAGGTGTCATTTTTATAATTGTGTCCAGTACATTTGTTCCCCGCCCTGCTCCCAGATTGGTACCTGTGTCGCTTATGGTCAGGTTGAGAAATCAGGGGTGGTAGAGACTGCCTTACCGAGGGGGGGGGGGTGTGAATGAGTGGTGTGTTACACTGGACAGAGGAGTGCAAGTTCTCTGAGATAGGGAGCTTGCTGAATTTTTTTAATTGTATACTCCTGTTAAGCTCAGACCCCTAGGTTCCTTGTGTCAAACTCTTCTTGAGAACGTCCGCCAAAATGGAGCATGCTTTTGATCTGTTTGGTCTTTTTAGATACAGTAGGTTAGAGCTGGTCAGATTCTGTGAAGAGGGAGGCATGGAGGTGAGTGAGTCAGATACTCAGTCCCCGCTTAGGGACAGCCTGATCCTATGGCAAAAGGGTCAATGGGATCTTGAGCACAGTGAGAAAGATAGGGCCCGGGCCGCACGCCATGAGGGTGGTGAGTCTGTGGGGAGCACTGAAGAATCTGAAGTGGATGAAGATGACAGTGAATGGGCACCAGCAAATAGTGAGGACCCCATAGATAGGGAGTCCCTTGCTGGGTGCAGTGTCAGTACCAGCGTCCCATCCCTTGTCCTGTCCCCAGAGGAGTGGTTGGATAGGAGGTAAGAGCGGGAGCACCAACTAGCGATGGAACAGCTCAGGTTAGAGCACGCCAAGCTAGAGGCTGAAAGGGCCTTGTTCAGGAAGAAGATAATCCTAGAGGGTAGGTTATCCCCTGAGTGCAGTTATAATTTTCTGGATTCCCCAGGGAGGGTTGAGTCCAGTGGTGGCAGCTATTTAGATTTCAGTGTAGAAAGTCCCACTCCCAGTTCCCCAAGTATGGTACCTGTTTTCCCAGAAGAGGAGTTCAGGTTGAAGTTCAGGAACCTTAGGAGACTGCCTCACCAGGATTGGGAGGATTATTCCGATGATTGTGAAGATGCACTGATTGATTGGTTAAGGGTTCACGGGGAACCTGAGTTTTATAGACTGTCCAACCTAGTTGTCAGGGAGCAGCTGCTCAATTGGTTTGCGACAGAGTTGCGCCAACACCTGTTAGGGTGTGGATTGTCGACAGCACGTCAGCTTGCAAAGGAAGCAGACCGCTGGGAAAGTGCGAGAGGTTCTCTGGAGTTATTAGTGAGTGATTCCAGCAATAGTGGGTCAGGTGTCCTCCAGCCCAGCGTGGTGGAGGAGGGTCAGAGTAGCCCCGCTAGGTCCCAGTACAGTGAGGAGGGTGTAGGGGCTTACTACCTGTCTCAGTGGAGCGAAAGTGAGTGTGTGGCCGAGAGTCCCCAAGCGCCCGAAGCCCTGATGCAGAGCCTGGATGGTTTCTTTAGGGGACACCAGGATGGGAACCTAGGCTTTCCTGTTAGTCCACTTGAGGGAGATCTCCTAGTGTGTAGAGGACCTGGAGCATCTGTAAGCGGAGCTTCGATGGTTCTAGAGTCTGGCAGTACCGCTCCGGTAGGGAGGGTACAGGAGTCCAGCGAAAGGAGTGATTGGGGAATAGTGTGTGAGTCCCCAGAAGTCCTGGAGTGCCAGGCAATGATTCCACCAAAGGTTATAGACCAGAGGTTGGGAGGCCAGGTTCAGGTTCAGCCTGACCTGAAGGGTGGGACTACTGTAATCAGTGTCCTGACCAGTTCTTCTTCCGGAGGTACCGCCCCGGTTGGTAGGGAGCAGGACTCTGGAAGGGGGTGCAGAGGGTGGGAGAGCCCACCTCTGACCCCGGTGCAACCTGAGGGGTTAAACCCTGAGTTGGAATGGCATTCTGGGTGTACCCCTCGCAGGAGGAGGATGAACCCTAGAAGAAGAGGTAGGGGGAGGAGAGCCTTCCCTGAGACTACTGGTCCGTCTGAGGTTGTAGACCTTAGGCTGGAGAACCAGTGGCAGTCTAGCCCTGTATTGCAGACAGGAAGTGTGGAGAACGCTACTATGTGCCCGGGGTTACTACCCCCCACCCTGTGAGTAGGCATGGACCAGTGGCACCTGGGTGTCCTAGGGCCTGGTCCTCGCCGCGGACAGCTTGGGAGTACCAGTGGGGTAGCCCAGGTGGTCCAGTTGGTGGTTTTGGAAAGAATCCTATGAGTTCCCCATGGCGTAAAACAGGAAGGTGTCCCTGCAGTTGCGGGCCCGCGTCCGTGTTTTATCGCCCCAAGCAGGGAAGCCCATCACGGTGGTGATTGGTCTGCCCTGCTTTTTGGCTGGAAGGGGGTTGTGTTGGACTTGGACCTTCTGGCAGGTTCACCCCTAATCTTTTTGCTTTTAGTATGTGATCTTTGTTAGTGATTTTTGGGTCTCTGCGCACTTTTGCCCTGTGTCCCAGCGTAAAGTGTGTGCGTGTAATGAGGCTGACCTGCCCTCCCATAGGAATGCATTGGGAATGTGTGTGTCCATGTTAGTTCCTGATGTGTGGGGAGTGCAGGCTCGAGTTTGGTATGTGCGAACTCGTGAGAGTGAATGCTGCGCAATGGTATGTGCGGCTTGTATGTGTCTAGTGGGGAAGTGCCACTTCGAGACATTGGTGTGTGTGTGCAGTGAGGATGCTGGAGTGTTATTGGCTGGAGCTGGCTGGCAAGCCTGGCTCCAGGAAGTCTGGCTGGGTCTGCCCGGTGGTGAGTGGAGAGATTAGCAGGAGTGATGTGAGGGAGGGCTGCACCTGGTTCCTGAATGGGGCTGGGCTTTCCCCACACAATGCTGGCTCCACCCCCTGTGGTGCGTCTAACGACCCTAGCCTCCCTAGTGAATGAAAGGGGTGGTTAAGCACATCAAGGGTGCTCCAAAACCAGCTGTGACTGGTTTCACCCCCAGCCTGCACCTACAGACAAAGGGTTTCACAGTATAAGAAGGGGCTGTGTCCCCATGAATGTTGTTCTCTTCCAGGATCCTACCAGAGGGGGCTGCTGCTGTTGCTAGGGCCAGGAGGACCGCCACTTGGAGTGCCTCCCTGCCTGGAGGCCCAGTGAGCTGGCTCTGGGCCCAGCCTTGCCCCCTGTCTGCCTCCGGAACCTTGCTGGAGCTTTGCTTTTGGCCTCTAGTGCTGTGAGCGCTTTATTCTGGCCCCTGGTGCCTGGGAGCGCTTTATTCTGCGGCTAGCGCTTAAGAGCGCTTTATTTCACTTATAGCGCTGGGAGCGCTGTAATTGTCCCCTCAGCACGTGGTAGCGCTGTTATGCCATTTTCTGGCTGCCCACGCCGCATATTCACTTTTTTTATTGATTTAATCGAGGGAGCCCGCCCCTCTTCAGCCTCGCATCACCGCCGCAGCCCCAGGGCAGAGGAGACGCCGAAGGAGCAGCTGCTGACGTCACCCGGGAGCCGTGCTGCCATTGGTTGAGGCTGCGGGAGGCTCGCCGGGCGACCTGCGCGGTGATTGGCTGAGGGGAGGCCGAAGAAGCAGGAAGCAGCCGGCCGTGTCCACGAGGCACCCCGAGTGAAGGGAGAGCCCCGCAGCCCGTGAGGAGAGCCACCCCCGCCACAGAGAAGGCGGTGAGTGGGGCCCTGGTGAGCGAGTGAAGGGAGGAGGGCGTCAGGGCACATTGCCGGTGCCCGCCCCTCCCCTCCAGTGTGCGGGCCTGGCCTGAGAGAGGCCCCGTTGTGTTTAGAGCCCTGAGAGGGCTCCAGGAGCATCACTTGCTTTTGAGCCCCCGAGCGGGACTCCAACATTGCAGGGGCACAGTTGTGGTTGAGCCCCGAGAGGTTCACGGCGCCACATTTGTCTTGAGAGCCCCGAGAGGCTCAGCGCGCCCCATTGTATTTACGAGCCGCAGAGGCTCTTGCTGGCAGCATTTCCTCAGAGTCCGCAAGGGACTCCAGCAAAGCGGGCAACAGTTGTTTTGAGAGCCCACGAGGCTCAGGGGGCACCTTCGTATTCCAGAGCCCTGAGAGGCTCCACGTCCGCAGTTTTTTTACGAGCCCAGAGAGGCTTGAATGCCAGTTCTTTGTTCAAGAGCCCAGAGAGGCTCACAGCCCATATTGATTTAGAGCCCTAAGAGAGGCTCTTGGGGGACACAGGCAGTTGGTTAGAGCCCCGAGGCTCCCACGCTGTGTTTGGCCCCATTGTGTCCTTAAGCCCACGAGGCTCCAACGTTGGCCCATCATTGCTTACAGCTACCCAGCACTTCGTGGGCAGTTGCCACGTTTAGGCTTGTGTTCTTGGCTGTCTGCGCAGCCTACCCTGACATTTGGACTAAGGGCATCTTAGCCCTTGCAAGGCCAGTTGGCCTGGGGGACAGTTCTAGTGTTATGCCATGTGCACCTTGCGCAATTTATGATTTATCTGCTAATGTGGTCTTTGCGCATTTGTTATTACATACACCTCTGAATGTTTGATGCATCATGTGTTTTGATTCCTTCCCTTTGCTCTGAGTTATTTGCTTAGGTGATTGCTTTTCCTTTTATAGGTCCTGCTGTTAAGGTCCTAGTTCCCTGCGTGATTTTCCTACAGTGGTTAGGGTTGCGTAGGAGGTATTTACCCTTTTACCAGGGATTACTGGTTGTGTGCTACATGTACTATTTTGGTGCTACAGTCATTATATGCTTTATGTGCTGAGTATTATTCCTACAAAGTATTATTTCTAAAAGTGCATACCCCTGACAGTGGTCCAGGTGGCCCTGTCCTGTACATAATCCCTTGTAAATTCTGCCCGTGCCTGTTGGCACATTGTAAAGTGTGTGGTGTTATCTTCTGTGTTTTTGCTATAATACAAAGGCTATTTTTTTATATAACCTTGTGTGGAGTTTCCTTTGTGGTGGGCCTTGGGTGTTGTTGCTGGGTGCGCGCGCAAACGCTTTACACATCGCCTCCGAGATTAGCCTTGCTGTTCGCATCACATTACCTAGAGGGTGAGCAGGGGTTATCTTGGTGTGTAACTCCCTTGCCCTGACTTGGGAATGGTGATCTCTGACTGACTTTGGCACGAGCCTTGGCCAGCCAGAGGTCCCATTTCTAACAATGTTGATTATGGAACTATTCTCCAAGATATAAAGAATTGGACTACTGACAGGACATGGCAAACACGCTTTAAAAACTCGATTACTTTCCAATTTGTTTCCAAATTAAAATATAGTTTCTGAGAAAATATACATGGAAATTGCAGATAAGAAATCTGTAATCTGCTTAATGCCAACACTGCGTGAGTGTTCTATATTCAGTGAACAACTTTTAAAACTGGAAAATGAAGAAATAATAAAAATGGAAGCCATCGATAAAATAGAACATGAAGGAATCACAATTATTTTGACCGAAAAATTGAAGACAAAATTTGATTCTTTAGAAAAATCAATATCTAAAACTGCTGGTTTCTAAAAGAATCTATATGCATGTAGGAAGTGTTGGATAATTTTAAGGTGTAATTTAGATGTAGAAAAAGGTTTAGATAATGGAGCAATGGGCAAAGTTGTGGATTTTGTTAATTATCAAAATAAAGATGGTATTGAATTTTTAATGATTAAATTTGATCAGATTGAAGAAGTGAAACAAATTATTTGTTGTTCTGTTCGTTTTTTGCTTGTGAAACATTTATATGTCCGTAGAAAACAGTTTCCAGTTTCTCTGGCATATGCAGTAACTATTCATAAATCTCAAGGTTTAAGTGTTGACAGTGCTTTGGTGAACATTGGAAATTCTGTGTTTAAAGAAGGTATGGCATATGTTGCTTTGTTGTGAGTCAGAACATTATCTGGTTTGTTTTTGATTGATTTTGATGATACTAAGATTACTGCAGATGCTAACTGTGTCAAAGAGTATAATAGGTTAAGAAGAACATATGCTCCTAATTTAGGACAATATCCTGTATTTGAAAAGTGTGTGGTTGGTCGAAAAAGAAGGTATGAGAATATCTGTACAGAAGGTGTAGAGAAGGGTAAAAAACAAGACAATGTTGTGATTGCCAGCAAAAAGAAAAAGGACACTGTTGAAGACATTGTTGGTTTTCAGTTTGAAAGTAGTTCTGATGTCAACTGCTATGCTAATGTAGTGGTTAATGTTGTTTTCTTTCTTGAAGGTTTGCAACAGCAAATTATGGAGAATCGTGATACAAGATGTTGTTCCTTGTTACATTCTCTTTATGAAAAATTGAGAACAGATAAAAGCAAAATACAAAGCGTTTCTGATGTTCAGAATCTTTTGGATGTCTGTTCTGGTTCTACACAATTTACACAAAATATCCAACAAGATGCTCAGGAGTTTCTAATGTATATGCTTACAGAATTGGAAAATGAATGTGTAGACATAGAGAATATTTTTGGCCTTTGTTATAAATGGGAACATCAATGTGAAAATTGTATATATACATGTACCATTAATGTAGACACTGAAAGAATTTTATATTTGACATTACCGGACTGTAAATCAGTGTCTTTCAGTAAATTAGTTAAAGCTGCAAACCAAAACATGGAGTGTAGGCAATGCAAATCAGAAATGTTATCAACATTATTTATCCACAGATATGGAAAATATATCATTTTAATGATGCAACGTTGTACAGCTGACGGAAGAAAATTGGACACTTTAATAAAAGATTTTGTAGCTACACAACTATTAATATCTGGAAGGACTTTTGTAGCAGTAGCAATAATTTTCCACAATGTTCCTTCAATAACATCTGGACATTACACTGCATATCTCAAAAGTGAGAAAGGCTGAAGTCTTTGTAATGATGCTGAGTTGGTTTTCAAACAACGTTTGCCTTTCGAATTACTAAATTCTTACGTAATATTTTTAAAGCCAAAGTTTTAGGAAGATTATTCAGTCTCTGAGGAATTTATTGTTATCATTTCATACGATTATCATTGGACAATTTACATAAAAATTACTGAAAAATACAATTTGGCCTCAAGAAAATGTATTTCTTTGAATTATGGACTTTTTGTTGCACATTGTCTTGGTGTATTATTTTAGCTGGAATTATTTATAGTGTTTATAAATTTAAATTATAACATTTTCTTAGCAGTAATCATTTGTTATACGAGTGATTTGTATTATCTAGTATTTTACTATATATGGATTACTGTTTTTTTTTAATAATCTAATTGATTGGGGGTTTTTTGCCCGCTGTTATGTGATGAGTACAATTGAAATCACTGTTTCTAGTTAAATTAAATATATTCTGAGAACAGCAAAAAAGGCACAGAAATTACTTTGTAAAATGTTCAAATTATGCTGTGCTGTTAAAAATGTATTAATACATGTTATAACAGTTTTTTCTTTTTTTTTACAGATCTTAACTTTAGGATATCAAATTTACCACCATTTAGATTGTAAAAAAACAAGTGAATAAAATGTGTACTGTTTTTATGAGTATTGTTGTTGAGGTAACTTTTGGGTAAGTCTTAAAATGCACAATGGATTGTGTTTCCACATAGTTGAAGAAAAGGAACATGGATGGACTAGTTTTCTGTCAGAAAAATGTATTGCAAAAAGGTATAAAATAGGAGACAGGTTTACAACACCTGTGTGCAAGATATATGGTATAGTACAGAATAGACTAATATGGTTGTTTTGCAGGTTTTGATAATTTCAGAATTAAAAAGAAATGAAACTTTTTAACTTAAACCACATAAGTCAGTGTTTTAGCATACGTCATATTAGATCGCAGCCCTTCCCTTCTGTAATATATAATAATGTCATATCAGTTTCCTAAAACGTAAGTAGTTGTAAGTGTTTGTTATCCTTTGTTATCAGTATACAAATGTACTCCTTTGATAACAATTGGCCTAGCCATTAACTCTCTTTCTTATTTAAATGGTGAAGAAAAGGCATTCTGTATACCTTTTCGTTCCATGTAAATATAATCTCATCATATACAGTACTTTGCGTTGAAAAGGTGTTCTATACGTTTTGCTGTGTGTGTTTGCACAGAACACTCATAGAACAAGACACATCTCCAGATTTATCAGAAATCATAAATCTGGACATGTTTGTGAATGCTACACCATCCTCCTATTCGTGTAGCAAAGCACAACGTGGAAAATTGATTTCACTTCTCCTCATTTTTTCACTTTCAATGTATGCTGCAATGCACAGCATATATTGAAGAAGAAAAATGCCTTTAATGATTGTTTTTGTGCAAGAAGGTGTCCCTTCTTGCACAAAAACAATCTCTACACGACACAGACATCCTTGCACCATGGTGCAAGGGTGCCTGTGTCACCACATGGCTGCAGTTTCTACGGCTGTGCAGAGCAAAGCACAGAGCTGCAACATATTTAGGTACATATGTTACATCCCTGTGCTTTGGAAGTACTATAGCACGCTGTAGTTAAACAGTTTACAGTGTCATGCTGCCGCACTTCCGTATAATTGTGCACTTATGCATTCACCACACATCAGAAATGTATTTTTACAGTCAATTATGCACTCCACATACATTCATCTTAACTTTCACACACTAGCATACTAGTTTAGATCTTTCTTTAACCAGAGTAGTTCGTTTTTGTTGGTTTTTTGTGGGTTTTTTGAACGTTTTTGTATTTTTTTGTTTTATTAAAACAGAAAATGAGAACTGGGAAACGAGAATTAAAAACTGGGAGGAGAGGAGAAAAGAAATCTAACAATGGTGGTGGTCAACAGCTCGACACACCAGATCCACCGATTGCTCTGCATTTGCTATGAGCCGTCCGCATTTTGCACAGGTCATTCTGAGTTTCCCTAATTGGGGACGAATATCAGGGTATGTAGTAGAGGTTGATGGTTTTGCTCCACTCGTACTTGGGCCTGCTGATGAAGCAGAAGGAGCCTTTTTCAATCGTCTTAACTCCTCCCTGGCAAAGTTGATCGGATGCTTAATCTGCACGTGCTTCCGCATACTTGCAGTACCGCAGGAGTACTTTTTTGTGGGGTCTCCCCTTGAAAGCACTGCATTGCAAATACGGCAGGTGACTTTCGTTGCATTCACCTTTTTAAAGCCTTCCGGTACAGTGAAAAATTTCCAGACAATGCTGGTATATCTTTCTTTACGTGTACGTTCAGGAACAAATTCCTGCTCTGATGAATTCTCTGAATCAGAGGAAGGTGGTGGATTTGCAGCCATGATGTACTCAGGTAAATCTCTTCTCCAATAATGATGGAGCAGCAGATCTTTTCAGGAGGTCTTTCCCTAAGAAAAGTTCTAATAAGAGTGATTAAAATGGGTGAGGTCCTTCAATAGTTTCAATAGGAAGTATAATGGGCCAATCAAATGTCTATTTTTGAAATTACATGGTGTGCACGTAGGTTGTGCGTAGGATGTGTACACTCAGCACGCAGCCTGACGGCATCGTGTTCGCGTCTAGCGCAACTTCATGAAATTGTATTAAAAAGGGATGTACTTTTTAAGAAAGTTAAAGAATATTATTTTATTAATATTCTCAGATAATATCTTGTCTTCATATTTATATTAAATATATTTAAATAAGTTTTCCAACATTGAAGAATTGGCGGAAGTCACACACCCACCACGTCCGATATGCATATGACGTCACACGCTACAGTGTGTTATACGTACATCTCGCGTATGCACCAAGCGTCACACACAAGTCGCATAGCAACCGCTTTGGGAAAGTCATACTCGTTGCACACCCTACGCAGATCCAAGACAGCGACCCTAAAATGGCGGACACGTTTCGTACAGTAAACGAACAGGGTGTTTGTAGGGTGCGCAACTCCTTAATAAAATAATAAAAATATTTTAAGTATATTATGAACAATATTCAATAATGAAAAAAAAATATTTTTATGTTAAAAAATTTTTATAAACAAATGTGTCATGTAAATAATAAAATAACATAAAAATAAAACGATAAAAAATGTAGTTAGAAAATATAAAAAACAATAAATATATTTAAAAATTATCATTTAAAAAATGTTTGAAATTGACTAAAAAAACATAGGTTTGCATATGTTATAGTTATGATTTAGCATTTAAAAAACCTTAGAAATAAATTCACTGAAAAAAACCATAGGTTTCAGACACGTTGTAGTTAGGAATTATCATTTAAAAAACCTTTGAAATTCACTGAAAAAACCATAGGTTTCAGACAAGTTATAGTTAGGAATTCGCATTTAAAAAACCTTAGAAATTCACTGCAAAAACCATAGGTTTCAGGGGTGTTATAGTTACTTGGACATTTCACTCGTATAGTGACATCACTGATGACATCAGGGATGACATCTCAAATGACATCACTGATGACATCACTGATGACAACATCCATGTGACAATCAGATACACCTCATCATACACTAGTATAACCTTTCATCACTTACCATATTTTAATTCATTAACACACCAATACAAGTATTAAAAATCCACTCACTGATTCCTAGATCTACACCCACATCTAATCAATTACCTATAGATTGACTCATACATGCTGTCAATGATCAATAGAATACTATCAAATATACTTATACACCTATATTAACATTACACACCAGCACACATCCTATTCACTTATGCAGTCATCCTACTCACTTTTGCAAACAATGGATCATACTTACATTTAGTCAGCTACACGCTTATACAAACACCACTTCATTTATTCATATAGATAGTAACTCATACATAGGGGCCGATTATGATGGCGGACGGACCTGAGTCTGTCCGCCACCATAGAGTAGGAGGGAACCTCCGCATTGCCTGCGGAGTTCCCTCCTGTGCAATTAGGATGTGACCGCCACCCTGGCGGTCACATCCTCAATCTTTAACATTGCGGTGGGTGCAGCTTCAAGCTGCACTCGCCGCAATGTTAAAAATGCATGCACGGCATTTGCGTGCACAAAGCAGCAGGCACCGCGCGGTGCCTGCCGCTTTGTCCATGCAAATGCAGGGGGGTACCATAGGTACCCCCCATGTACACCCCCCACCCCGGCTTCACCCAGGGGGCCCGCAACGGGCCCCCGAAGTGAAGCTCCGTATGCTTTTCCACGGCGGAAAAGCCGCCGTGGAAAAGCATACTTTGTACTCCATCCTAATATGGATGGCGGTGTCTGATAGACACCGCCAGCCATGTTAATGCTTTTCCGCCGTGGTCGGAAAACGACTGTGGCGGAAAAGCGGAGGACAGATTGTAAGACCCACCGGCATCCTAATTTGGCGGTGGGTCTTTCAGGCCTCCGCAGTGGATTTCCCGCATCCTCCGGGCCGGCGGTGGCTACCGCCGGCCTGGTGGATGCGGGAAATCCGCCATCGTAATAGGCCCCTTAGTGTGTTATAAAATCACTTTTACAAGTATACAGTTATCCATACAGTCACTCATGAAATCACTGAGTCTTATGTATACTTATTTATATATAACAAATGTCACATACACTGCCTTTTATTATTCTAGTTTGTTGAGCATGTATCATTGAGAGTTAAATTTGCTCATCAGCACACCCATAGAGATATTCACTCACCCAAACAACTATTATAACATGTAGTCTTAATGTGATATACCTACTGAATTAACTATTCACACATCTTTGGGCAGTCACACACCCCCACCGAACCACACACACATTCACTCTCCCATACAAATACTCAGTTAACTAAACAATAACTAATATAGACTTTCACGTAGCTAGTAACCAACTGGTGCAGCAGTTTACACAACAACTGACAAAGTAATACAGATACTCACACTTTTTAGTCACTATCCAATATATTTAGTGAGACACTATAAGTTAGTCAAGTAAACAGTCAATCACACTGCTACTAAATCCTCCATCCAGATATTTATATATCCACTCATTCTTCAATGCAGATTGCTATATATATATAATACATATTTAAATAACAAACCAAATCACATTCACTGGATGATGTCATCAGTGATGTCATCGGTGATGTCATTTGAGATGTCATCAGTGATGTCATCAGTGATGTCACTGACCGTGTCATGAATGATGTAATATGTGACATCATCAGCAGTGGATTAGGGGCGTGAGAGTTATAGTTAGTACAACTAACTATAACAGGGGAATTTCAATGATTTTATACGAGTGAAATGTCCAGGTAACTATAACACCCCTGAAACCTATGGTTTTGTCAGTGAATTTCTAAGGTTTTTTTAAATGCAAATTCCTAACTATAACTTGTCTGAAACCTATGTTTTTTTCAGTGAATATATATCTATATATATATATATAGATATATATTCAAAACTATTGTACTACATATTAAACATTATACATAAGATCTAAAATAGCTTTTACCATAGAAGGACAGACCTGATGAAACAAATCAAAATAAAACTAAACTAATAAAATCAAACTATAAACAAACTTCAAACTGTTGTCTGGTAATAAAATGTACGTACAGAGAAAACGAAGTTATAACATGCACAATAGTAAAGTCATATGGTGTAGCAGTTGAAGCAAACAGTTACAATAATCTTCTTTTTGTGCCTGAGGAGTCAGAAACCTAGCAAAATGTATATATAACCCTTGCCAACCTTGCAAGGGCACAGGAAGGATGAAGGTTTAGAACCTACTGTGATCTTATGTAGGCAGCAGCGAACATCTGGTGTGATATGTAGGACACAGTGAAGGAGTAGCAAAGTAATCGGCCTACATTCGCCTGGGGGGGCATCTGAGTGAAGGATAGGAGCGCATATGCGAAGGGGAGTACCGGTTAACAAGTGGGGTCAGTGGGTGTTCAGGTTGGGATTTCATTAGATTTGGCTCCAACTGCAGACAAGTATCCCTCCCAGTCAAGGGGCAGTGCAGGACACTTAATGTGGGGGCAGGTTTGTGTAGTGTATCTAATTTGGGCAACATGTCTACTTTCAAGTGTTTAAGCCTGAGTGTTATTTGGGGAGGAGGGGTTTGGGCAGTGAATCATTTCCAGAATAGGGCTATGTGGCACTTAGCAAGCCCAAGGACTAACAGCCTGATTCATATACATGCCGTTTTGCGTGTCCCTAATAGCGAATCATAGCGATTCGCTATTGAGGACACGCAAAACGGCATTCATGTAGGAATTGCTACTTAAATAGCGATTCCTACATGTTCTTTATTTGCGAGTAGCAATTTGCTACTCGCAAATACTCCCCATTCATTCCTATGGGCCAAGAGGCCCATAGGAATGAATGGGGAGTATCCCTCATTTGCGAGTAGCAATTTGCTACTCGCAAATGAGATAGCGATTTTAAGGGTGCCAGGGGTGTCCAAAGGACGCCCTGTAGCACCCCTAAAATGCACATTTGAACAGGTGTTGCGCGCACACATGTCCAAAGGACATGTGTGTGTGCAACATGCAACTTAGAAAAATGCTTTTAAAAGCATTTTTCTGAGTTTTTGCTATTTACCGACAGGTCTGACCTCTCGGTAAATAGCGGCCCCAAAAGTCCAAAATCGCTATTTTGTTTTGTGTCATGAATAGCATTTGAGGAATCTCTATTAGAGATTCCTTAAATGCCATTCCACGCAAATATGCAAATTCTTACATAGCGATTTTTGCATTTGGTATCATGAATACCAAATGCAAAAATTGCACTCGCAAAGGGCCAGATTCTGAGAATCTGGCCCTTTGCGAGTGCAATTTACCTACATGAATCAGGCTGTAAGTCAATTAACCTATTTGAGTTCTTGTTATTCTTGGTGCGCTTTGTCAGCCCCAATAAACAGTGCGCTGCCACCCTGGTTAATTGCCTGCCCGTTGTCTTTTGCTATGTGAGTTAGTATTGCGTCCCAATAAACACTGATGAGTGGACAAGACCACACCACTTAATAAATATCTGCTGCTACTGTGGAACTGCGTGGACAGGTGTCAACAGCCCCCGGGACCATGCAACTTACCTGTATAGGAGTCAAATAGGTATGGTGCAGATAGGTACATTGTGTATACTTTAGCCTGGAGTTTATGGAGATACACTTGATAATGCCTAAGCGCTGCTCCCATTGTCTGTCGGTAAAGTCCTGGCATAGCATTGTTTCTCAGTATGTCCTCAATAATTTAAATGGTTGGTGCCTAGTTTGCCTTATGGCGTTGTATAGGCTGGTCACTGTCTGAGGAGGACCTGTTGTAGAGAGGACGTCGTAGGTGCATCATGAGTCCTTTGCCAAGTCTGATTCAGTAGACTAGTGAGGGCTGAGTGAAAGGGGGAAGGTCTCTGGGGGCAAGTTAGTGGCTTTCACCTGGTATTCAAAAGGTCGGAGTAGACCCTTTGTGAATAAGTCCCCCTATGCAGAGAGGCCCGCCACTGTCCAAGGATGCACATCATGGGTGGAACATAAGCTTGCACAACTTGGTAGTGCCCAAAGCAGGAGTTCTTTGTGCTTATGGGATTGAACTAGCACGCAGGGTTGTACAGGTTTTCCAGCAGGTCTTTGCTGGCCTCATGAGCATATTCCCTTCCCCTTAGGGACCACCACATTAGAACCCAGCAACCATGTCAGTATGTCAGTCGGGTAGGAACCCTCTGACCACCTCGCCTATTCCAAGGAATCATCTCCGCCCAACCAACGCATCGGCCACTGAAGGTTGGCAGCGGCGTAATAATATTTGTAATCCAGGGATCCAAGGCCCTCCTCAGAGAGAGGAACGTCCAGTTTGGAAATCAATGTTCTGTGTCTACCAGTGCCCCATACAAGTGATATCAATAAGGAGCGCAGGTCTCTGAAGAAGCCTTTGCCCAACAAAACTGGGATTGCTGAGAAAAAACATATCACATTTTGAATAATTACCATCTTGGAGATCGCTATTCGCCCCATAGGTGGGAGTGGTAAACCTGTCCAAAATGGAAGATTTTAGGAAGTAGTCAGACCGCCTTAAATAAGTGATAGAAGTTTATTTACAGGAACAACACCCGAAGCACACTGGTCCTGCGCCTCTTCCATGGATTCCACACTCCAAAATCCAGTGAAGATGCCAAGCAGGAGCCATGGAAACAAAGAATGCAAAGGCAGGTGCACAAAAGTACAATACAATACATCTCCCCCCCCATAAAAAAACAACCCAAAAAAACACAAAAACCAAAAAGCTAAAAAAAAACATAACCTGAACAATCGAAAGAACAAATCTAAAGTATCCTATGCACATAAGTAATCCTTGTGCTAGCTTGGCTTGGACGTGACTTGATCTGATGCTTAGTGACCACAACATTATTGGGAACAGTAGTACCAGACGTGTTATTGGGAACAGTAGTGTCAGATGTGATGAGATTGGACACCCTTCTGACCCCTAGATTATTGGGAACAGAAATGCCGGAATCATTTTTGTTACTCAACCAGACATCACATTCCAAACTGTTGCACTTGGTAATCTTCTGCATGTTCCACCTTCTCCCATCATCCAACCAGACGCAGTTGCCAACAACCTTCAAAACTTCCTTGGGCTTGGACCACTTAGATAAGCTCATTCTTTGATTTCCTACAAGAAAAGTTCTTACTCAGTCACCAACTTTGAAATCACGAACGCAACTCCTAATTTTGTCGTTGTGTCTAATGGGTGTACCTTTGTTGATAATCGTGACCTCTGAGTGCCAACACATCCCTATGCACATGCTCGAGACCGACCTTGCACATCCATGCTGGTGTCACTTTGTTACATGCCATAGGCCCCTAAAGTAGACTGAAAGAGGGTTTCATGGGTAGCAGTGTGAGGCGTGGTGCGATAACTCCAAATCATTTCTCTCACAGCTCTCTTACCATCCACACCATCAGCATCAGCCAACTGCACTCATTCCTTTAACACATGGTTAAATCTCTCAACCATGCCGTTTTCCGTGGGATTGTAAACGGCAGTGGTACAATGCTTCACACCACACCTTTTCAAAAACTCAACAAATTTGTTAGACAAGAGCTGTAGACCTTGGTCAGTGGTAACACTCTCAGGATAACCCTCTCTACTAAAAACTTCTTCACAAAAATCAATGACATTGGTCTCCCTCACGAACGCTACCACAGGCCACTTTGTAAAATAGTCCCTCAGGACACAAGCATACTTGTTCTCAATGCCATTAGCACTAAACGGTCCACAAATGTCCATGACAAGCATTTGCCAAGGCTTCTCAGGCATAGCAATAGAGGTGATGTTGGTGTCTTCAGATCGGTGGGACTTATCACTACACATGCATGCAACACAATTTCTCACAGATATCTCAATATCATTGCCCATGCTAGGCCACCAGAAATCACACCTGGCTCTCCTCTTCATGCCCGACATACCATTGTGTTCGTGCAGAGGTTCCAACAACCTGGAGCGTAGCACAATAGGAACAACCAACTTGTATGCCCCCCTAACCACACCACACTCAAAAGACAGTTCCGACCACACAATCTTGTACTCTGACAGCTCTTTCCTAATCAACATACGGTGAGCAGAACAGTCAGATAAACAAGAAATTAAAAGTTGCAACGTTGCGTCCTGCAAGACAGCTTGTTTCCACTCCTCTTCCCTCACAGTGCCCTTGCACGACTCACTCACAGCAGCCACCAGCCACCAGCCATTCTTCTTCTTCCTCATCACAATTCTCACACTCATCCACATCCCCTGATAAAGGTAATCAGGACAAACAGTCAGCATTGATGTTTTTGAGGCCAGGCACATATTTCAAGTGAAAGTCATATTCCTGCAATCTGTATAACCATTTGGCTATTCTGGGTATTGTTTTCCTAGCACTGTTTGTAGTAAAAATATCTATCAAAGGTCTGTGATCGGCCCTTACCTGAAAATTCGTACCCCATCTGTAAGTCTCCAACAAGCGAGGGCCTCTTTTGCAATGACAGAATATGAAGCTTCCACCCCTCTGAGAGTTCGAGAAGTGAAAGCTAACACCCATTCCCTGTCGTCCTTGCTTTGCATGTGGACTGCCCCCAAATCATAAGCACTGGCGTCCACAACTACAATAGACTTGTTGTGAGGTTCATAAGATTTAATAGCCACTGCCTTGGTTATGTCAGCCTTTACAATCTTAACTCCACACAAAGGAAGCGCCTTTCTTCATCAAAAGCCTCAAACTATGTACCTTGGACCCAAATGTTGTACAAATTTTGCATAGTACTCCGCCAACCCCAGGAAGGAACATAATTGTTCCTTGTCAACAGGTGCTGAAGCGTTTCCAATGGCCTCAAGTAAAAAAAAATTAGGTTTGACACCATCTGCAGAAAGTGTGTGTCCCAAATAATCAATTTGTTTTCCACAAAATTTGAATTTTTCAGCAGATACCGTTAAACCACCAAGTTGTAATTTCATCAAAACTTAGTCTAAAAAAACATCATGATTAAGTCTGTTATTCCACCAAACTAAAATATCATCTTGGAAAACCATCATTAACACCCTTCAAAACACTGCTCATAAGTCCCTGAAAAACTGCAGAGGCAGAAGCTAACCCAAAGGGCATTCATAGGAATTGGAACGCCCCCTCAGGTGTTATAAATTACGTAAGATGACGAGAATCAGGGGGCAATTTCATCTGATTAAACGCATTGGACAGGTCAATTGACAAGAAGTACTTTGTATCCTTGACGCTAGCTATCATTTCATTAATGTGTGGTAAAGGGTGGTGATCAACCCTGATGTTCTAGTTCAAATCTCTCAAGTCCACACGCATGTGCAACTTGCCATTCAATTTGCGTGCCAAAACAACCAGACTTAACCATTCTGATGTCTCAATGGGTTTGGCTTCACACAATCTGTCCAATTCCTGCTTGAGTTGGGGACGCAAGGTAAATGGTACATTCCTCACCTTATGAACAACAGGAATGGAACTTGCCTTTAACACAATCCGGTGCTCAAATTTGTTCAAACATCCAAGTTTCGAACTAAACAAATCCGGATATTTCATGTGACAGTTGGAGATAACACTGTCCTGAGTTAGGAGAACCTGGTACTGATGGTTGGGATCAAGTATAATGCCTACATTTTACTGCTCCTTCCAACCCAGCAAAGCTCTGCCTTTTCTACAACATACACTTTAGCTTGTGTACTCCTGTCTTTGTATAAAATGAGGCCCACAAAGTACCCCAACAAGGGAATTTTGGCACCACATTATCCCTCTAGTTCAATGTCCTGTGGCATAAGATTGCACTTGTGGTATAGTCAACTGCTTCAACCACTATTGGGAGATATACCTCTTTGTATAGATACCATCACACACTCTGATAGTGTCATGCTTCACCATCGGGTTACCCTGGCTCCTAAAGGCCAGGGTGGGCTCAATCGTTTTTCAGGGAGCTCTTATGCGAAACGGCCAGGGGGGTTAAAGATTAAAAAACTACTATGCATCCTGGGCACACCCTATTCCTTTCTATTTTAATAACTATCATCTCTCCATATTAAAGGGATACCTGGAGTGTATGGTAGTTTTTTAATCACACCTACAACGGAACGGAATTACACCAAATTTGGAAGAAAGGTAGATCTTTGTGTGATTTGGTGTAAATCCATTCAGTAGTTTCAAAAATATATTTTTTAAATGAATTTGTATATCTAGGGATGCGGATCCTCCTCGGATCCTCAGAGGTTTTGGGGACCCACGCGCCAACAGCAATGCTAATCAAGCAGGGAAAATACATTTAAAAAGTGATAGAAGGGGTCAGGGTAGAGGTACCCTGACCCCATGGGACTAATGGAGCGGTCTTTAAGGGACCCCTCTTGGGCAAGAATTTGTCCAAAAACCTTTTTTTACATGCTCGGATCCAAGGATTCAGACCCTAATTAAAAAACATACACTCACTCATAAACCCACACACCTACTCACACACTCACTCACACACTCACCTACGCACACAACCATTCACACACCCATTCAGCCACTCACACACCCACTCACAGACCAACACAGCTTTCCTGCAGCCACTCACTCACACCGACTCACAAACCCACACAACTACTCATACACATACAGCCACTCATACACCCACTCACAGACCCACAAAACCATTAACACAACCACAAAGCCACTCACACCTACTAACACAGCCACTCCCACGCCCACTTACAGATAAACACATGCACTCATTCACACACTGACTTACACACCTACATAAACCACTCACACACAAACCCAAGGCCTAAAAAAGTCCAAAAATGTTTACTAGATCTGCAGGGTCTAGTGACTTAAATAATCTACTCGACCTAATTATAATGCTCTTGACCTATAAATGGTTTCAAATTATGTGATTCGGGGCAAGTATTTAATTCACTGAGACGCCATTTTCTTCTTTATCACATACTAGCAGCCTGTCCCGACGTTGTCCAGGTATGAATTGCTGCCGGCCAGTAGTATATTGTTTTGTAGGATTTCGTTTTGATAGCATTTCTTATCTGTGACAGACCTGTGAAACGCTCCGATTCACAGTGCACTGCTGATGCACTTAAGAGTGCGCGTTCAGTAGTCTGTGAACTCGAGTTTCCCTACTTTATTTTTCTTTGCAATATTATATAGCGCGAACTCGACAACATGGCATGAGCACAATTTACATTACATAAGAACACATTCATTTGTGGTAGGCACGGGGAGACAAAGCGATTTGCCTAGAATCACAGGATGTTGAGCTGATACCGAGATTCGAACATAACTCCCCAGCTCTAAAGTTCGCAATTCTAGAACTTGTGGCGGGAGGTGTGTCTAAAAGTGTATGTCGGTGCTGGCCATCAATGAGAGAGACCTGTGCATTTTTCAAATCGCTGGTGAAAAAATATGAGTATGTTGCTGGAGATGTGGGCCGCCGTGCCACCAATGTACTTACCGGGGAGGGTAAACACCCATTATTCCGCAACTTTCTTTCCGCATACCATCACTCCGCATACTTTCATTACGAAAGTACCATGACTCCGCAATGCCATTATAACGCATGGCATTACATTTTATATGCTTTTACCACGGATACATTTAAACGAAATTCGTTGTAAATGCATGAATGGTAAAAGCATGGTTTTTTTTAATGTTTGGATAAGTTAAGTATGGGTATGGGGTATATCTTTTGGGGTACTGAGGTATATGTTTTGGGGTGTTTGGGTATTTTAAGGGTACAGATATAGTTTGGGTTATGGGGTACAGGGGTAGTTTTAGGGTTTAGAGATAGGTATGGGCTTTGGGGTATAGGTGTATTTTTAGGGTTCAGGGCTAGGTTTGGGTTTTGGGATATAGGGGTATTTTTAGGGTTCAGGGGTAGGTTTGGGTTTTGGGGTACCGGGGTATTTTAAGGGTTCAGGGCTAGGTTTGGGTTTTGGGGTACAGGGGTATTCTTAGGGTTTAGGGCTAGGTTTGGGGGTACAGGGGTATTTTAGGGTTCAGGGGTAGGTTTGGGTTTTGGGGTACAGGGTTATTTTTATGGTTCAGGGCTAGGTTTGGGTTTTGGGGTACAGGGGTATGTTTAGGGTTCAGGGGTATGTTTGGGTTTTGGGGTACAGGGGTATTTTAAGGGTTCAGGGCTAGGTTTGGGTTTTGGGGTACAGGGGTATTTTGGGGTTCAGGGGTAGGTTTGGGTTTTGGGGTACAGGGCTATTTATAGGGTTCAGGGCTAGGTTTGGGTTTTGGGGTACAAGGGTATTTTGGGGTTCAGGGGTAGGTTTGGGTTTTGGGGTACAGGGCTATTTATAGGGTTCAGGGCTAGGTTTGGGTTTTGGGGTACAGGGGTATTTTTAGGGTTTAGGGATAGGTTTGGGTTTTGGGGTACAGGGTATAATAATAGGGTTAAGATGGGTTAGTGTTTAAAGGTGTTGGGGTATTTTAAGGAGTAAGGGTGGGTTATGATTATGGGGTGCAGGGGTATTTAAAGGGAGCAGGGTGGACACCCGGAGCTGGAATGTACAGAATCTGGGAAGAAAAAACAATGAAATATTGGGCATAACGCTCGCTTTTTTTTCCGTAATCCCGCGCCCCGCACACGCCCACGGCCCAGCACACGCCCACAGCACACGATATGAGACATGGCATGAAGGGCGGAACGTACCACACGCCCCGCGTTTGTCACGCCCCCAGCACACCGCAGACACGCCCACAAGGGACTACTTTGCTGGCACGGTTCTTTTACCTTTTAAATGTATATGGTGGGCGTCTGCATAGCCTATGTCCTTCTGCTGCAACTGCCCTTTCCAACGCTGTATTGGGCGTTGTGATTGGTGCTGTGGTTCCTGAGATTACCCGCCTCAAAGGTTTGGGCTCTCTCTTTATTATATTAGTATAGACTAGCAGCCCGTCCCGACGTTGTCTGGGTATGAATTGCTGCCGGCCAGTAGTATATTGTTTTGTAGGATTTCGTTTTGATAGCATTTCTTATCTGTGACAGGCCTGTGAAACGCTCCGATTCACAGTGCACTGCTGATGCACGTTCAGTAGTGTGTGAACTCGAGTTTCCCTACTTTATTTTTCCTTGCAATATTATATAGCGCGAACTCGACGACATGGCATGAGCACAATTTACATTACAGAAGAACACATTCATTTGTGGTAGGCACGGGGAGACAAAGTGATTTGCCTGGAATCACAGGATGTTGAGCTGATGCCGAGATTCGAACGTAGCTCCCCAGCTCTAAAGTTCGCAATTCCAGAACTTGTGGCGGGAGGTGTGTCTAAAAGTGTATGTTGGTGCTGGCCATCAATGAGAGAGACCTGTGCATTTTTCAAATCGGTGGTGAAAAAATATGAGTATGTTGCTGGAGATGTGGGCCGCCGTGCCACCAATGTACTTACCGGGGGAGGGTAAACACCCATTATTCCGCAACTTTCTTTCCGCATACCATCACTCCTCATACTTTCATTACGAAAGTACCATGACTCCGCAATGCCATTATAACGCATGGCATTACATTTTATATGCTTTTACCACGGATACATTTAAACGAAATTCGTTGTAAATGCATGAATGGTAAAAGCATGTTTTTTTTAATGTTTGGATAAGTTAAGTATGGGTATATCTTTTGGGGTACTGAGGTATATGTTTTGGGGTGTTTGGGTATTTTAAGGGTACAGATATAGTTTGGGTTATGGGGTACAGGGGTAGTTTTAGGGTTTAGAGATAGGTATGGGTTTTGGGGTAAAGGTGTATTTTTAGGGTTCAGGGCTAGGTTTGGGTTTTGGGGTATAGGGGTATTTTTAGGGTTCAGGGGTAGGTTTGGGTTTTGGAGTACCGGGGTATTTTAAGGGTTCAGGGCTAGGTTTGGGTTTTGGGGTACAGTGGTATTCTTAGGGTTTAGGGCTAGGTTTGGGTTTTGGGGTACAGGGGTATGTTTAAGGTTCAGGGGTATGTTTGGGTTTTGGGGTACATGGGTATTTTAAGGGTTCAGGGCTAGGTTTGGGTTTTGGGGTACAGGGGTATTTTGGGGTTCAGGGGTAGGTTTGGGTTTTGGGGTACAGGGCTATTTATAGGGTTCAGGGCTAGGTTTGGGTTTTGGGGTACAGGGGTATTTTGGGGTTCAGGGGTAGGTTTGGGTTTTGGGGTACAGGGCTATTTATAGGGTTCAGGGCTAGGTTTGGGTTTTGGGGTACAGGGGTATTTTTAGGGTTTAGGGATAGGTTTGGGTTTTGGGGTACAGGGTATAATAATAGGGTTAAGATGGGTTAGTGTTTAAGGGTGTTGGGGTATTTTAAGGAGTAAGGGTGGGTTATGATTATGGGGTGCAGGGGTATTTAAAGGGAGCAGGGTGGACACCCGGAGCTAGAATGTACAGAATCTGGGAAGAAAAAACAATGAAATATTGGGCATAACGCTCGGTTTTTTTCCGTAATCCCGCGCCCCGCACACGCCCACGCCCTAGCACATGCCCACAGCACACGATATGAGACATGGCATGAAGGGCGGAACGTACCACACGCCCCCGCGTTTGTCACGCCCCCAGCACACGCCCCCAGCACACCGCAGACACGCCCAGAAGGGACTACTTTGCTGGCACGGTTCTTTTACCTTTTAAATGTATATGGTGGGCGTCTGCATAGCCTATGTCCTTCTGCTGCAACTGCCCTTTCCAACGCTGTATTGGGTGTTGTGATTGGTGCTGTGGTTCCTGAGATTACCCGCCTCAAAGGTTTGGGCTCTCTCTTTATTATATTAGTATAGACTAGCAGCCCGTCCCGACGTTGTCTGGGTATGAATTGCTGCCGGCCAGTAGTATATTGTTTTGTAGGATTTCGTTTTGATAGCATTTCTTATCTGTGACAGGCCTGTGAAACGCTCCGATTCACAGTGCACTGCTGATGCACATTCAGTAGTGTGTGAACTCGAGTTTCCCTACTTTATTTTTCCTTGCAATATTATATAGCGCGAACTCGACGACATGGCATGAGCACAATTTACATTACAGAAGAACACATTCATTTGTGGTAGGCACGGGGAGACAAAGCGATTTGCCTGGAATCACAGGATGTTGAGCTGATGCCGAGATTCGAACGTAGCTCCCCAGCTCTAAAGTTCGCAATTCCAGAACTTGTGGCGGGAGGTGTGTCTAAAAGTGTATGTCGGTGCTGGCCATCAACGAGAGAGACCTGTGCATTTTTCAACTCGGTGGTGAAAAAATATGAGTATGTTGCTGGAGATGTGGGCCGCCGTGCCACCAATGTACTTACCGGGGGAGGGTAAACACCCATTATTCCGCAACTTTCTTTCCGCATACCATCACTCCTCATACTTTCATTACGAAAGTACCATGACTCCGCAATGCCATTATAACGCATGGCATTACATTTTATATGCTTTTACCACGCATACATTTACAACGAAATTCGTTGTAAATGCATGAATGGTAAAAGCATGTTTTTTTTTAATGTTTGGATAAGATAAGTATGGGTGTAGGGGTATATGTTTTGGGGTACTGAGGTATATGTTTTGGGGTGTTTGGGTATTTTAAGGGTTCAGATATAGTTTTGGGGTATGGGGTACAAGGGTCGTTTTAGGGTTTAGGGATAGGTATGGGTTTTGGGGTGCAGGGGTATTTTTAGGGTTCAGGGCTAGGTTTGGGTTTTGGGATACAGGGGTATTTTAGGGTTCAGGGGTAGGTTTGGGTTTTGGGGTACAGGGTTATTTTTATGGTTTAGGGCTAGGTTTGGGTTTTGAGGTACAGGGGTATTTTTAGGGTTCAGGGGTAGGTTTGGGTTTTGGGGTACAGGGGTATTTTAAGGGTTCAGGGCTAGGTTTGGGTTTTGGGGTATAGGGGTATTTTGGGGTTCAGGGATAGGTTTGGGTTTTGGCGTACAGGGGTATTTTTAGGGTTCAGGGGTAGGTTTGGGTTTTGAAGTACAGGGGTATTTATAGGGTTCAGGGCTAGGTTTGGGTTTTGGAGTACAGGGGTATTGTTAGTGTTTAGGGATAGGTTTGGGTTTTGGGGTACAGGGTATATTTATAGGGTTAAGATGGGTTAGTGTTTAAGGGTGTTGGGGTATTTTAAGGAGTAAGGGTGGGTTATGATTATGAGGTGCAGGGGTATTTAAAGGGAGCAGGGTGGACACTCGGAGCTGGAATGTACAGAACCTGGGAAGAAAAAACAATGAAATATTGGGCACAACGCTCGCTTTTTTTTTCCGTAATCCCGCGCCCCGCACACGCCCACGCCACCAGCACACACCCAGAGCACACGATATGAGACATGGCATAAAGGGCGGAATGTACCACACGCCCCCAGCGTTTGTCACGCCCCCAGCACACGCCCACAGCACAACGCAGACACGCCCACAAGGGACTACTTTGCTGGCACGTTTCTTTTACCTTTTAAATGTATATGGTGGGCGTCTGCATAGCCTATGTCCTTCTGCTGCAACTGCCCTTTCCAACGATGTATTGGGTGTTGTGATTGGTGCTGTGGTTCCTGAGATTACCCGCCTCAAAGGTTTGGGCTCTCTCTTTAATATATTAGTATAGATGAGAGCACCTTTAAATACATGAGTTCAGCCCGTCTGCTGTACAGAAATCTACTTCGTTTGATTTAATAAACTAAACATTAACCACATATAGAATACAAATCTAGCCACATAAAGGATACACATGACCACTGACTTGCCTCTTAGTTCATTAACTGCATTGTCATCAGGGCGGGGGCACGGATGTTTCACAAATCCTATGTAAAAGCTATCACTTTGAATAAATACGTAACTGAAGTATAAAGTAGCAGCACACTGTAATTTGCATTCATTAGATTTTACAATGAAACTTGAAATTTGTCACAGTCATGTGGTTTTAAAACTATATAGTCTACAATGTTTGGAAATTTAGGGGGTGATTACAATGGTGGGCGGATCGCCACCACCGGGCCCGGCAATGGTGATCCATCCGCCATCCCAACTGCGTTTACCCCTGCCACATTATCATGGCAGGGGGCACCGCGGCGGACGGAGAGTCCGTCCCCCGCTTTTCCGCCGTTCGGCAATCGTCCGGATTGCCGGGCGGGCGGAGCTGTGGCATTATATGGTGGCCTGCCTAGAAGGCACCGCCATCCATATTATGATGCAGGATTCAAAAGGCCTGAAAGGCTGGCAGGGGAATGCTTTGGGGGCCCGTTGTGGACCCCGGGTGGGTGGGGGCTACCAATGGTACCTCCCTTCATTGCCATGCACAAGGTGGTAGGCACCCACAGTGCCTGCCAAGTTGTGCAAGGCAATGCACAACATGCCTCTTTGGCATTGCGGTGAGTGCTGCGTACAGCAGCACCCGCCGCATTGTCAAAGATGTGGAATGCGACATCACGATGGCGGTCGCATCCTAATTGGCGGTGCGGGACCACCACACCAGCACCGCTAGAGTGGCGGGCGGATCCTAATGGGCCCCAAAGTGTCTACAAATATTTATCTTTTGCACATCACCAAGTAAAGTATTCTGACTTACTTTGCTCCTATTTAAATCTTTGTTTGCATCACACTTCTGAATTATAAAAAAAGTTATTTCATAATTCCAGTTATATTTTGAAATACTTGTACTATTCATTTACAAGCAGTTTAAATGGTGTTGGAGAAAAAAACTGACATTTTACATCTGTTTGTTTCACATTTCTTGTCATCTCACTTGACAAAACCATTAACTGTGATAAATAAGTGAAAGAAAAGTTAAAACCATTTTCCAAGAATAGAAAGGCAACAATTAGTAAAAAGTCAAACTGACATTTGACCTCTGTCCTTGAGCAGTCAGCAAATGTGTCAACATAAAAACGTTATTTAAAAGCATCTTAATTGCTCATTCACTTTCTGAATGAACAGAACACCTGTTTCTTCCAGCTTAAGTTTACTTGTCAGCAAGGTCCAGTAAGTGCTAAAAATAGCTCGAACTGAGATTGCAAGTGGGCATGTGGATTTTTCGAGGCCTGCACTCACACACCATCACTCACCCAGGTTACAGTGACCTAATAGTTATGAAATAGCATTAAAAACATAGAAATTCACAGAAAAAACAAAGGTTACACACACAAAACCATACAAAATCAGCAGTTATAGTGTAGTTATTTCAAGTAACTATAACTTGTGCCCTAAGGTATCGATAACTTACACCCTCACCATGCACTGCTAATTACTCCACATATTACATCACTCATGACATCTATGACATCATTGATAATATCATTGTAACATTTGTAGTGAAATTATTGATGACAAAACTTTGTATGGCTGGGGCGTGATCAGGCACTCTTTTCTAGCTTCAACTTCTCTAAAATGTTGTAGCCAGTATTTTGATCAAAGTAGGCACCTGCATTTCACTGGCCATTACAGCATGTCCTTGCCATGACATTGTTGTGTAAAGATGTCTGCACTATTCACAATGTGTGTTATGGCATAGGTCCCTATACATTTAGCAGTCAAGATGTTTTGTACAACGAGAGGATAGCAGAATGTGTTGAGTGATGGCTATACCGGTGATGTCTATTGACGTGAGAATGCTCTTGGCCAATGGGGACTTAGGTATGGCAAACGGCGGCCCATGCCGCAGGCTCCCTTGACAGATGCAGGCTGTATTCAGCCGGTCCAAGTCAGCGGTGGCTGCAATGTTTAATTTTTGCAGGCTCAGCCCGCAATGCCATTGGAAACCTGGGGCTGGTGGGTAGTCACCTCGCGTCCAGCAAGGGCGGGCAGGAGGACTTAAATAGTAGGGCAACTTTACCTATTGTCACCTTGGCCTCTGGACACCCCGGACGCATGCAGATGTTTCCGCCTTGCCAGCAGCAGCGAGGTCACCCTGCTTTTTTGCACGAACTCCGCATCTCCTGGCCTCCTCTATCAGTCTGTCTACTACAAGTGTCCTTGGTCTTACCTTGTGCTGCCCCGATGGGTTTTCGAGGGTTTGGGAGGTCCAGGTATGGCCCAGCCCATGGGGACAGGTGGATTTGCCTTGTAAGGACAACAAATGGAACCACCAAAAAGGGGCCTTTTCCCTTGGTCCAGGACAATAGAATACATATGATGTCACAGGAAATTGGATCTGAGGGGTAGTCATGCATGACTGCAGCCAATGTAATGTAGGCTCGAATGCGTTGGTTCCTTGCAATGCAGTTGCAGTGTAAATAATGTAAATATTTTCCCTTCATTGCTGTTTAATGCTATGTTGATATGTTCTATGTCATGTCTATGATGAATAATAAATACGTCCTGAGAATATGATTTCTGTAACGCGCGTAGTGTATTTAGTATTCTTTTCAGAGACAGAATGTGCAGTGCTTAGGTCAATTTTGATGGGGGGGGTTGAAAAATGACTGGTTTGAATGCGGTCCTTCACCTGTGGCAAATGGGGCCCCACACCGTTGGCTGGCAGACCCCTGAGACAGGTCTGGGCAGATTCAGCTGGTCCAAATCAGCGGCCAGCGATGGCCACAACATTGATTTTTCACAGGCTCAGCCTGCACTGCCATTGGCTACCTTGAGCTAGCGGAGGTCACCTTGGCGTCCGGCAGGGGTGGGCGGGGGAAACTCTACCTTCTGTCGCCTCACTCCCTGGGTGCCCCTGATGGACACCAACGCAACCACCTTGCCAGCAGCAGCCAAGTCGCTCTGATTTTTTCCCACCCACCATTCTCTAGTTCACAGCAAGGGGGGGGCAAGGGCGAAGAAGGAGTCGTGTTTGTCTGCAAAACAGGTGGACAACCTTGGCATCAGTTATCAGTGCAGGTGAATCCAGGAGGGAATTGGCCTTAACCCTTTCGGTGCTCATGACGGAATGGACAGACAGGCTGCTCGCTGCGCCTGTGCGTTTGCTCAATGGCTCCTGAGGCTCCTGTGCCATGCCTACATCGAACCTCTCCCAGGTTACCATGGGATTCTCCTCTCAACCTCGTGGTGCGAAGAGCAAATCTGTTCCTTCAAACTGCTGGATTGGATGGTGGTCCTTTTTGCTGATGATTTGGATCATCTTTTGGAACTGCCATCGAAGCTGCCTGTGCCTTCTTGGATTTGTAACTACTTAACAGCAATAGGAACTGTTGGTCACTGCTTCAATATAACCTTTGCCTTTTTCATACCTACTGACAGGAATTGTCATTCCGCTCTCTGACTTGAGCCCTGTCTGCATTGACTTTGACTCTGCTGACCTCTGCGGTCTGTTTCGCTTGGTACCACAGACCTGAGCAAGAGGAGGCTGTCATCTGAGCGTCATGGGCAATGTTGAGGGGCATGGGCCCGGCTTCTATCATGCAGCTGTAGCGCACTAAATGTACATGACATACTAGCTTTGCAAGTACCTTGGTATATGTCTGACACATGAGAAGTGTCAGCAGAGCTTGTTCTCTGCACGGTCCATGAGTACTGCCTGAACATTCTGTCCGTGCTCGGGGCACATTGTCTGTTGTCATTCTGTCCTGGTCAAGCCCTAGCACCCGACTCAACAAAGTGTCACAGCTGCTAGAGGACACAGGTGCCTTTAAGATGTCATGGGGAGGTGGGCTAGTTGCCCCACACTTGAAGAGTGATCCATTCAGTGATGAGAGCGACACACATGTGATATACATTTCACCATGGATTGGCTGAGGGATGGGGTCTGCTGACTTAACCCATTGGCCTGGGACATCTCATACAACTCCTCTCAGCAGGGGTGGGGGGATATTCTCGTGGGTCTTCGTCCAGAGGGATTATTGATATGACATATTGCTTCTTTGATGTGTATGTTGTCACTATGTTAGCTGTTTTTTACTTATGCATTCTCAACTTGTTGTGGCACGTATGTTGCATGTTTTGACACTGTAGGAAGAAATGTATATTTTAAAGCGTTTATTGTCTTCAACTGATCTACTTGTGGACACGCGCATGAATACCTCTGAGTGAGTAGGAGAGCTAATGAGGCACTATAGCAATTGGGTCATGTGTTTCTGGGTGCTTCTGGGTACTCACACTCTCTCTACTCAGGTAATGGAGTTAGACTAAACCTAGAGGGATTATTGGCTTCACACCTACTCACATTCACTCTGTCCGTTATCGGACAGTCACAGTACTCTCGCCTCACGCGTGCGATGTTGGGGTGGAGTCTCACCTCCTGTGGTGTCAATCCCATTGCCTGCGGTCATCTTGGGTCCGATGCTGGGCCGGTCAGTGCAGCGGGATGCAGCCGGGTCAGTATGCGGTCGGATGCAGGACCAACTGGAGGGCGCGTGTCCAAGCGTGCCACAGCTCTACTGCTGTAGTCGCTCAGCAGCAGGTGTGGGGGGTGCCCTCTGTGCGAATTACACTTCCCCCACACTGGACTGGGACGTCGCCTCCTCACACGTGGGACAAGACCCATTCATCGCCATTGCGGAGTCTTGGGTCCTAGCAGGGGCGTAACACAAGCCCCCGCAGCCCACGCGGTGCGGGGGGGGCCAAAGCTCCAGGGGGCCCCCTCGGCACTGCACTATGTCCGGAGAGCTCCTAATTGAGCCCAGAGGGGGGCCCTCTACATACCTTGCAGGTAGGCCCCCTCAATTTTCGTTACGCCAGTGGGTCCTAGGCCCACATGCCTAGCAATGAGGTTACACAGACACTGTAGTAGGGTACTAGAACTGGCCCAGGGCACATGCCCATGGCCCCTTTTATTAACAGGGTCACCTGACTGGTGACGCCTGTGATGGGCGGGTGTTAGTGTGTGTTTGACAGGGTGAAACACTAGAACAGAGATGTGCTAACTGATGTGCCAGGGACACATGCGTGTATTTGGTATGAGACAGCGTTGGAAAACATTGCAATGGCGAAATAACGGGAATCTGTATTTAATTTAATGTTTCCAGATGTTTTCTGTGGGGTTCCAGCTGCATGAGCTCACTGTGTGCACTGGCTGTGTCCCCACCTTTATTTCTCTGAATACTATTGTAAGTTAACTGACCTCAAACACTGTTCTGGGGGCTCTGCATGCTCTGCCTCATTCTTGGGGTCAGGGAGAAATTGTCTGGATAACAAGATGTTATTTGTGACTTGTTCGTGGATAAGATAGGCGTGGATAACCGACTCAAAGGCTGCTTTCGGTTTCAGGATGACCGCTCTTGGCCTGTGCAGACCCCCCTCTCCCCCACCCCGTCCGGGATCAGCGAGGGCCGCTCCCGTCCGCCAGTGCTTTCGGTTTCTGAATGACAAGCTCTGCCCGGGGTGGGCTTCTCCTCCTGGCCGGGTGCCCGTCACGTCAGCCGGTTGCTCCTTTGTAGCCGCTCACAGATTTGGTTGGGTCCTCTGTGAAGGGCGGACTATTTGCGTCAAGTTTTACGGAGGTATAAAAAGGCTCTTCCAGGCCTCAGCCCCCATCCTGTGACCTGCTCTCACTGGATTCACGGAAAGGCGGCATCGACGCAGTGAACCGCTCGTACATTCTGCTAGGACTGCAGGCGGCAGAGCTCTGAAAGGGCACACCCTATATGAGAGGTATTTTATAAAATCATCAGAATGATGCAACTGCGACCATTTTATAACTGTAAAGTGGGGGTATTTAGAATAACAAACAGAGGGAATGTGTAAGCACCCTATATTGAAGCAGAACTAATTTTAGGCGGAAGACGTGAAATAAAGCCATTTGTATCGGCTTCAAACCCGGGAATCTCCCGCTTGACCCGCATGTGAACGATGTCAGCAGAATGACAGGTGGATGACGAGAAGGTTGCCTCGCGCTGCCCAGTGTGCGCCGTCAGGCGAGGACAAGCCGCGTGCGTGTGAGGCACACAGATGTGGGCGGGAGGCGAGCGCGTGGGCTTTCATTAGCCGTATGGGAAGGAAGCTTCCGATCCCTGAGCGCGCAGCCTGTCAGCCACGGCGGGGTTATCCTCGGTCAGACACCTGCCGCCGCTCCGGGCTCGGCTTCTTCATCTCTTATGCGCCAGGAAATGAGCCTTCGCTACTTCAGCTTTGCATCAGATGTGCACTTGGGAGGATGTGTGCCATGCAGGCAGGCTCGGGTTTTGATAGCATTTAACCGGTCCACGCATCATTGTCCTGAAAACAGTACTCACTGAGTTCAAGTTATAAGACATCGCAAATGTTTATAGCATCAATTTATTTCACCACATCATACTTTTGATGTAGTTTATTATTCATTAGGCTTACTCATCCTGCCTTTGTAACCAAGATGAGTAAAATATGTGTACTTTTTTTTGTGGTACTTAGCTAATTTATTTGACTTCGTTCAGTGACTGATGTGGCTGGTAACATGTTGAGGAATAGAGCGCAAAGACGGGACAGTTCGGTGTGTGCTCTTCATTGTTTGATATATAATGAAAGTGCCTACCATCGCAGAGAACCTGTTCTCTACTGACAAGTGCATGTACTCTCCTGTTAAAAGTATTGCACTCCTGCTAAGTAGTGCAGATACAAACCGCATTGTCGAGCATGGGTTGTTTAAGCAGCAGCGGGTTATACTCACAGAGTTGTTTCTTACAGTATGGGTGAGTTATGTATTCTGACGAACTCTTGTGAATGTCTAGTGTGTTGTATCACTGTGGTTGTTCACAGTGCAGCCCTCCTACTATCCCATGTCAGCTGTGACATGTTATTGGCATAAGGAGGGTGTGGTTTGTTCATTCCAAATGACTTGGGTGGTGTGGGTCAGAATTTTTCTAGTTTAATGTGAATGTTGTGTTCTTGATCTAGGTTCTCATGGAAAGGTGTTACCCAGGGTTCTTTCTTCCTCTCTCCTTGCAATTGGAGCAGATGATAGATCTGTTTTGCAGTGGTTCTTAACCTGTGGTCTGCAGACCCGTGGGAGTCCGCGGAATCAACTCTAGGGGTCCGCAACTGCTTAGCAAAAATGTAAAATATTAAAAGATTAAAAAAGTTTATATAAATGAAGAAGCAAAATGTACAATTGAAAATTTTAAAATGTTCCGTAAAGGTGACAGAATTTGAATCTGTAGACAAAAAATTAATTTAGTATTTGCAAATATAGTAGGGGCAATGAGTGGCTTCAATTAAATTTAGAAACACTCCCAACTTCCTATTGTAATGCAAATTTAGATTTTATATCTGTTTGTGAATTAAATAAACATTTTCAGAATGTCTGTATTTGTTTAATGATTGCATGTTTCTGTGTTTGTTGTCAATTGTTTTCCGGTTCAAATCATCGAAAATACTTAGGTCCATGGTCCCCTGCCTCCAGTATTAACTCAGTGTGGGTGTTTGGATTCTAAAAATTATACAGTGGGGTCCCTGGGTTTCAGTAATGATTAATTGGGCGTCCTCAGAAGTTAAAAGGTTAAGAGCCACTGCTATATTGTACTCTTTCTGTTTGTGGGTGCAACACTCTCCCTCCACCCAGATATTATGTTCAAGACTGTGGGTCGTGAGCTGATTTTTGGTGGGTAGGGAAAGTCAGAGCAATAGTAAAGATGCCTTTAAATTCTGTGTTTATCTTATCACGTTTGCAGTGCTTCAACAACAGAGGTCAAATGTCAGGCTGCTACTAGATTTACAAGGTCCACGGATCCCAGTTCCAGATAGTATTGCCCAAAGTATGAATGAATAGTTTTGGAGGAGATTCACTTGAGACACCGGACCTCTATGGCCTCAAAAATTGTTCATGTAAAGCGTTTTTTGAGTTAGTACTTCTCCTTATTTTTAAATATTGTGGTAGTCAAAGAGAAACCTCGAGTCCTTTTTTGAGAAGACTTGTTTTGTTTATTTTTCATAAGTATTCTTTAAATGATCCACCATAGTGGTTACATCCTTATTTCTGTATGATATTGTTTCGAAATCACATTGATAAGAACTAACAGCCGACACTTGTTTCGCCCACAAGGTTGAGTAGACCAGGGCTTTTTCAAGGCTTATGTTTTAAAATAGTAGCGCATCACAGGTATTTTTCTCAAGATTTGAGTTTGGTCTGTCTTCGCATGTGCAAATTATATGAATATTTGTGATTTACGTCAAATGGTCATGGTCCAGGGTCAATCTCGCGTCAGTGCTTCCCACTGATCAAATGCCAGACTGCGCCTTCTGATAAATTGCTGCTTATTCTTATAATACGGGATTGGTGTTTACTTTTCTTTCTCTTACGGTAAAGTGAGAGGAGTTTTTAAAGGTAATTGCGTGATAGTCTCAGGATGTAGTTTGTTTGCAACACACAACATGTAAATGCCAGTAAATGAACAAATGAACATGCATTCAACAGTTAGGAAAGCAAGAAGGAAGTGCATGTCTTTTTGTAATGCTGAAATATGCTGGAAACAGGAATTTTAATAGGATCAAAACAAATAAAGCCACTTTAATCGGTGATGGGTAAATGATAAATATTCCCAGAAACCCCATTTCCACACATTATCATTTGAACACTGTATGCTATATAGTTTAATCATTGGTCCATGTTATTTCATTTGGGTCTACTTCCCATTTGCCAACTCTGGCTATACTCACCCTGCATTACGCAGAATTTGTCATACATTTATCTTCACCTGGAGCTGCCCCGTTTGTAATTTTCAATATAACTTTATTGAGCCGCTCCTACTGACACTCACGCGGGATGCACACTAATGATGATGTAATTTGCCTCAGCTTCCGCTGTCTCTGATATGTCCCTTATATTTTCTTTGTTGGGTGTACCTTTCATGATTCATTTACAGCTATTTACTGTTGGAATGCATTTTGGACATGAACAATAAATTGAGGCACATGTTATTTCAGACGTATTTATATTTATGAATACTCGTGTACAGACTGATTATTTGTCTCAACATTTGTCATATTTATGATTAAGCAAGAACATCTTGATGAATGTTGTCATGATGTTAACACGCTATAACCCTCTTTTTGCATTTTGAAACGATGAGTCTTATTTCTATGCTTATGCTACCATGCCGTATTTACGTGGTGATTGGTGGGTGATACTTTCACGTGATCAAGCCATTCTCTATGGAGAAACGCGTTGTGAATTAAACAGCACAGACACTTATCTAGTTGCTGTTTTTCTCTTTCCTGAGAACGCGCTGATTCAAGAAATTGTGGGACATTAGTTTGCCGGTTGCCGGTTGACTCCGCCGGCGTGCGCGCCACTCTTCGATGGTCCAATGGGGTCCAGAAAGAGTGCTGCTATTTTTGGATATATATATATATATATATTTATATATATATATATATATATATATATATCAGCAACCAAAGAGATCCCATAGCCATGGGAGCGCGCTCCACAGTGTGTGCTCTGCCAAGGGGTCGGACCCTGACCCGGATAATTGTTTTAAACAAAGGAGGCGGCACAGTCAGAGATCGATTTAAGCCTTATTTATTTCAAGACTTCACCCCACCCCCATAATTAAAAAAGAAAAGAAAGACTTTGCATCTTTTTTGCACTTAGATAATGATTATAGTTCAAAATCGAGGGTTTAGTACCCATTGTCTTTAATTAGATGTTCCATTTTGAAGTTGTTCTGGGTATAGTACCCATCTTGGTTCTGAGGAATGGAATAGAACCTCAGAACCAAGATGGGTACTATACCCAGATGCAAAGTCTTTCTTTTCTTTTTTAATTATTTGCACTAAAACTACATCACCCATAATGCCTCATAATTGGCTACAAATGGGTTAGTATAAATATAAACACTATAGAGGGACTAGCCAACCGTGAACAAGGCCGTGTGTGGCCGAAACGCGTTGGTGGGGTGAAGTCTTGAAATAAATAAGGCTTAAATCGATCTCTGACTGTGCCGCCTCCTTTGTTTAAAACAATATATATATATATATATATATATATCACCTTTCCACCGTCCTTGTAATGCCGGGACTCTTCCGCGTCGGTGCACGCCAGGGCACAAGGTTGCCCTGTAACACATCATTTTCCCCTCGTACCAACGGGTACGCGGTGCACTCTTTGCAATAATTTTCGGCAGTCAAACATAGCTTGGAAGACTTTATTTCAACATCCAGCCAACTCAAAAAACCCAACGCGTTTCACCGAAACACTCGCCTTGGTCACGGGTAATTCTTTGTTGTGAAACCGACATTAAATAAAGATAGTTGATGTGCTCAAAAAATGGTGCATATTAATCAAAATAGGACTACAGAGGTGTCGGCCATCTTTACATGGTGAATTACGGACATTCTTGTATTATAACTTATTATGTTTCCAAACTATTTACAGACAATCTCACATATAACATTTCCATGTTTTCAATCATGTGCAATACTTCCGTAATGCGTATTAAATTTAATTACATTAAGTACGTCAATAATTAAATCATTATTGGAATTTGTGATGAATTTTGCAAAATTATCGATACTAATTCAATTACTCCTTTGTAAAAGTAATAATTTTCAAACGTATCATAAACGTGATGTGCACGTATTACTATTTCAATAATGCTATTATTCGCAATTAAGAAAACCTTCAGTAGTCCTGTTAGACAAATTCATAAAATTCACAATGTAAATAAATAACCCCAGTGGGTCTAAAGGCAAACCAAATCATGCCAATCCTGGCTTTCGATTCCGGTTCAAATTCCGCCTGAGCATTCACGCGTGAGGACTCAATATGTACTTATCAATTCATCAATTAGTACTTGTAAATATCTATTCCCAAGTGGGCAACATTAAAAATAAATGCATTCCTCAATGCGTCAAAGCTATGTGAACATATTCAATTCTTGATCTTGTAATTCTGTCAATCCCAAGTGGGTATTCAAGGACTCTTTGATTCCAATAATAATGGTACATTATCATCTTGCTGAAGATTCACCTACAAAAAATCAGACGTACAATGTGGCTTATCCCATATTGTCCAATATGATTCTAACCTCAAATAGTAGTGAATTAAAAAACATTGTAAAATTATTAGAAGGCGAAAGGAGTACATACAAGATCACAAATTTCTATGATAATCAAAAATATTATAAATATATACAATAACCAAAATTAACAACAATAGCAGATTGTACAAAAAATTCAAAATATTAAAAATATCCAGACTACGCTAACTGCATCGGAACACACTCATTCTCCCAGGAACCAATTCATTTCTTCTTCAGAGTTATGGCCCCCTGGAATTTTGGTATCGAGCTCTAGAATGAACTTAGACTCCATTTGGCGCAACTTGCGAATTCTGTCCCCTCCCCTGCTGGATTGAGGAACCCTGTCAATCACAAAAAAGCATAGTAAGTTGTGATTACTATTGTGTAGTTCCTCAAAATGGCGAACTATTGGGGACATTTTGTCTTTGTTAGCAATCGCCCGCATGTGCTCCAAAATTCTTTTCTTCGCAGGAAACATTGTGCTTCCTACCTATTTTTTCGCACAGGGGCATGTTAAAACATAGAAACAATAGTCGGACAAACATGTTAAGTGTTTTTCAATCCTTCTTTCAGAGCTAATCAAAGGATAAATATACCGTCTTAACATTAGAACTGAATTTGCACGCTTTGCATGTCATGCAAACATAGAAACCATGGATATCTCTAGAAGTAGATTTCTGTTGAGTGATTTCATTTTTACAGAGTCTATTCTTCAAGGAGTTGCCCTTTTTCTGTATGTTATACTTGGGGAGTCTCTAATCACCTCTACTACTGCAGGTTCTGTATGTAAAATCTTCAAATGCTTTTTCAGACACCTGCGTATATCAACAGATTTAGAATTGAAAGTAGAGATGTATCTAATGATGTTATCCTCATCCTCACCCTCTTTTTCTTTAGGAATCAAAAGGTCATTCTGAGTGTGATTGGATGCTTTAGAGCAGGCATCACTGATGGACTTAAGGCCATATCCCCTTTCACTGAAACGCTGTTTCATCACCTGGCACTCCTTCTCATGTTCCAATTCACTACTACAATTTCTTCGAGCTCGAAGAAATTCCCCGTAGGGGATACTTCGAATCAGAGAATTTGGGTGGCTACTCTCTGCGTGTAGCAGAGTATTGCCGGCTGTCTTCTTTCTGTATAGACTAGATGTTAATCTGTTTTCAATTATCTTTATCTCAAGGTCCAAGAATTCAGCTTGGTTGCTCCCAGTTATGCCAACCTCTTTATGGGGTGGTGGGAGCGGCAGGTGCCCAATCGCTATGTCCAATACCACAGCCATGTTGTTACATGGCTGCGGTACATAGATGATTTATTCATCATTTGGAATGGGAGTCATGACCAAGCAACCGCATTTATGGATAGTTTGAATGATAACAATGTAAACTTGCAATTTGAAGGCACGATCAGTAAAGACAAAGCTGAATTCTTGGACCTTGAGATAAAGAAAATTGAAAACAGTTGTTATGTTATGTTATGTTATGTTATATTTATTTTTGTATAGCGCGCGGCGACTCAAAAAGAGTATCCCGGCGCTTTAGCAGCGAGACCTAAGACGAGATAACATAACACAGCAGTAAAACAAATAAGGGGAACTCAGTAAAAAAAGGGAACAGAGCCTATAAAGTAAACAACCAGGTCTTTAGACCCTTCCTAAAAGCAAGTAGACTGGTGGCGCCCCGAAGTGTCAGCGGCAGAGAGTTCCACAGCTGTGGTACCAGCAGTCCAAAGGAGCGACCTCCAATGCGAGCTCTTTTCACACGTGGCACCACCGCCAAGAACTGTGACTCCGATCTGAGAGCGCGGGCCGGATGATAAAAGGCCAGTCTCCTTTGGAGGTACTTCGCGCCCCCGGCATGGAGGGCTTTATAAGCCAGAGTCAGCGCTTTAAAGATGATCCGCTTGCGGATAGGCAGCCAATGTAAGGCCTGCAAGAGACCCGCAACACTGGCTCGCCTATTTAAGCCATAGATGGCTCTCGCCGCAGCGTTCTGCGCGACCTGGAGCCGCTGCAGCAAATACTCTGGCAGGCCCAGGTAGAGGACATTAGCATAATCCAGCCTGGACCCGATCAAAGCCTGCACGGTCAGTTTCCGATGTTCTTCCGATAAAAGGGGTAGAAACTTCCTCAGCACCTTGAGGAGGCCAAAGCAGGTACCCGTCACCCCCAAGATCTGGGCTCTCATCGTCAGGCCCTTGTCCATCTTGACCCCCAAGTTCTTAGCAACTAAAGATGGACGGGATGGTGGAAACATGTTGGTGGGCCACCAAGTTTGCCAGTCAGGATCCGACGCACACCCGAAGAAGAGAACTTCAGACTTCTCAGAATTGCACTTGAGGCCACTCAGATGAAACCATCTAAAGACAGCCTCAAAGCAATCCCGGATGCTCTCTCCATTAAAATCTCCTCCACTCTTACAAGAGAAGAGGAGCTGAGTGTCGTCAGCATAGGACACGATCCGGGCCCCGAAAGACTCCGCCAATGCCGCCAGAGGGGTCATAAAGATGTTAAAGAGGGTCGGGCTCAAAATAGAGCCCTGCGGGACCCCGACACCCAATGGCGGCATCACAGCAGAGTCCAGGGAGGCCCAGACCGTTTGTCGGCGGTCAGCTAGAAATTATGAGAACCAGCTGAGCACCGTCCCCCTTAGGCCAATCTCATAGAGTCTAGAGAGGAGGCTGTAGTATGTATCGTATTTATTATACTTGTTCGCTTTAAGGAATGTTAAATGTGTATTCTTATTGAGTGTTCTCAGAATGCCTTGTTTGCTATGTCACGACCATAACGAGCCTGTTACTCATCTTTGCTGGTCGTGGGTTTACTTACTCTTGGAATAAAACCTACTTTGATAATCAACACCTCGGATATCATCTCTTATTCTTCTAACATGTCACGACCATAACGAGCCTGTTACTCATCTTTGCTGGTCGTGGGTTTACTTACTCTTGGAATAAAACCTACTTTGATAATCAACACCTCGGATATCATCTCTTATTCTTCTAACAAGCATACTACAGAGGCCCTCATGGGGAACGGTGTCAAAGGCCGCCGACAAGTCCAGCATGACCAGCATGGCCTTGCCCCCAGAGTCCAGTACCCCTTTAATGTCTTCCGACACCTCCAGGAGCGCTGTCTCTGTGCTGAGGTTTGGACGAAAGCCCGATTGAGTGGCATGCAGAATCTCGTGCAATTCCAGAAAATTGGAGAGCACCGTTTGTATGTGCTTCTCCAGGATTTTCATAAGGGCTGGCAAGAGAGAGATCGGTCTGTAATTGACCAATGCCTCAGGATCGAGACCAGGCTTCTTCAGCAGGGGGATGACCATTGCCTGCTTCCATGCTTGCGGAACCAAGGGGCACGGATGATCCAGCGCAGCCTGAGCGAGCATCGCCGGGGTCACAGAATGATAAGCCCGGAGGGCGCGACACTGTTGCTGAGATACGGAGTTGGCAGGTCTCATTATGCCTTTAACCAAAAATTTTGCTAGCCTGTGGTCTGACCAGAGCACCGGAATAATCTCCTTAACCTCCAAAGGGGATGTCGAAAAGACCTGGTCCAGGGTATGTCCCTTATCATGAGTGGGTCCCAAAAGATACGGGATCAAACCCAAGGGGGCAGTGGCCTCCAAAAATTTGGTGGTGTCCGGGTCTAATAGGTCATCCATTCGGAAGTTGAAATCTCCAGCGACAATACACTGTTCCGTTTTCAGAGCCAGCCCTGATAGAACAGACTCGAACTCTTCAAAGAAGGTACCAGGTGGGCCGGGTGGTCTGTAAACCAATAGCCCTTTGAAGGATTGGTGGGGTGCCAAGGTGATGGAGAAAGCAAGGGACTCAGAGCCGCGGATGTCATCTACCGGCAGAATGGTACAGGCCACACTTTCCTTCACCACCAGAGCCACTCCCCCACCCCTACCCTTGAGTCTGTCCTGCCTAAAGACATTATAGTCAGACGGAAAGGCGGCAGCCACATCAGGGTTAGAGAATTCCCCCAGCCATGTCTCAGTTAACATGAGACAAAGAGGCTTTTCCGTGTCTAGGAGATCATAAATATCCTGCGCATGTCTAGCCACAGATCTAGTGTTGAGCAGCATGCAGAGGTGCCCAGAATGGTCGATCTTTTTGATGGGGGGCAGAAACACGGCACAACTAGGGCGCCATCCGCACCCAGGGCAACAGCACTTGCCCCTGTAACGACCAGGGAAAACAGTGCAACACTCACCCGAAGGAGGTTGGAAAGGGCGTCGGAACCCATCACAAGCAAAACAACTACTTATACCCACTTTAAAATGTTTAATGGCATGAACTAAAAAAGCTACCAGCGACACCCCTCCTGCCTCTAGAAAATACCAAGATATTTAAATACCCGAACACTTAAAAATGTCACATAATGAGGAAACCTTCCTGTTATATGACAATCTAAACAACTAAAACAAAGCCACTGTCAAATCTGGGTGATGGGTGGGACCTTCAAAATGTGTCCCAAATCATTCACCCAGATATACATCATACATAGTGAATATCAAAAACCAAATATCCCTTTTATATATGCCCTATTACCAAATAAACAAAGTAGCACTTACTACAAACTCTTAAACAAAATTAAACATAAAACAAATAACTGCTACTCAAAAAGAATAATCATAGACTATAATCCAAACCATTAAAAAAGTTTATCCACACATGGCCGCTACTAGCTTTTCAATCAGAGCATACAAAGATACCTCCAACAGTCTGCACTAGAGGGCTAATTAAGAGAACTGCGGTCCTGGGACCGCCATACTCTCAGTGGCAGTCTGACCGCTGCCACCCTGGCAGTCCGACTGCCTGATTTGGATGGAGGCGGTGGGACAGCCACAAGACCGACGCCTCCGCTGGGATCTTTGATCCCGCCATGGCGGTGTGGGCAAAGCTGCGGCCTATAACGGCAGTGCTGATGCCGGCACCGCCATCCAAATTATGATCTTCTGTCCTGCAGAACTTTTCAGGGCAGGGATCCTGCCATGAAAAGGTCATCAGGACAGAAAAGAAGGGTATCAAACTATGCTCCCCGGGCATTATAGCCCATTTAAAAATGTGCCTTGGGGCATACATTGTGCCCCCCACAATTCCTGCACTGTCATGGGTGCGCTGTGTCGCATGCATGACATAGTGCATGCCACACAGTCCACCCGACTTGCAGAAGGCGCTGAACTGCAGCGGCATGCCTTGCAGGTCCTGTATATGAGCCGCAGCATACTGCTGCAGTGACACCACTGTATCACCAACCTTGGATAACACTTGTAATTCGGCGGGCAGATCCTGACGGCTAGGCAGTCTGCTGCAGTGGTCCCCCAGGAACACTGCAAAAGCCATAATCGGGCCCTAAGAATGGAATATGCCTAAAACAGTCAGTCTACTTTTGAAATACAAAATCATACACTAGCCTATGTCCCTGTCCAAGAGGTAGCTAACCATAACCACTACAATGCATTAGAAAGCCCTTTCCACACCAAAACGAACAGAAAATAAGCCCCCTAATGGATTATTTCAAAGGTGCTTGGTTTGGCAGACTACATCGCCCTGGACACAGATGCCAACCCAAATTCCAAATACTGTGTTGGAATGTTTATAACAGCACCATGGCACAGGAAACCAAAATAAACAGCACAGTGGAAAAATGGCACAATGCCTTACAAGCCACAGGAGGAAGAACCCAACCTACTCTCTATAAATGTATAGAAGCATCACAAAAAGAGCAAAGCTACCAGCAACTACGAACAGAGTAATCTATAACCCAGATTGCACCTAAATTTAGCAAATAAACCAAAATAATGTACGACATGCTCTACATAAACAAAGAAGGAGTAGATTACTTATCAATAATAGCTAAAAACATTCTATAAAATAAATACTAACTAACAAAACTCCCAGATATGTATAACCAATATTACAAATAATTTTTTATATAAATAATAAACATAATGGGGTTGATTCCGATTCGGGAAAAAAAACGTCCGTACGATTTGTATCCGGAGCCCTCTCCGTACGAATCGTACCCGTCCGTCCGAGTTGCGTAGTACGATCCGTATTCCGTGAATCCGTCCGAATCGTCGCGATCCGTACGTATTGCAAGGCTGAAACCGTGAACCGTACGACTCGTACACATGCCGTACGACTCGTACACATGCCGTACGACCCGACGAGTACGATCCGGACCGGGGTATGAGGATGCGATTCGTACGGTCCACGTCAGGTAAGGGCGAGTCGTACGGAAAAGCACACAAACACATACACACCGTATGGTCCGTACACCCCATGATCGCAGGGGTAGGGTGCGTACCCCTGCGATAATGGGGTGTACGAGCCGTACCCCATGTACGATGGGTGTACGAGCCGTACCCCATGTACGATGGGTGTACGACTCGTCCACCCCATGATCACAGGGGTACGCACCATACCCGGGGGGCCGTTCCATACCTGTTTCGGCGCGAACTCTGCTTTTACAGCTGTTTTCAGCTCCCGGAGAAAAAGGGTCGTACGGTGTGTACCCGACACGTATCGTACTTGCTGGGTCGCAGAAACCAGCCTCGAACCGTACAGATGTCGCGTACAGCGGGTTCCGAGTGAGAATCGTACGGAGATTAGAGTCGTACGGTCTCTGTACGACTCGTATGGAGTACGGCTCCTGGTACGAATCGTACTTCGTCGTACGTACGGGGGACGTTGCAGGGTACAATTCGTACGGGAAAAACGCTCCGAATGGCTATTCGGAGCGGTTTTTCCCGAATCTGAATTGGCCCCAATATCATTCAAAACATTAAATAATACTCAAATCTTAAAGCACTGATATAATAAAATAATATATGAATTATTTATATAAAAAATCTTAACCTTACAAACCAAAAAGCTCAAAGAACAAACTTGGTCCTTTTATGTAAAATGATTACAACACATAAAATACATAAGTCCAAATAATAATCACATAACACATAAATAATACAATATAGCACATCTCACCCAAAAAAATTTTTTTTATATGACTTAGGACCTTATTATGACTTTGCCGGTCCTACAGCAGACAGTGCAACTCGTTTTCTCCTGTAAGACTCCCAAAGCTGTGGTGTGACCGCCCACCAGATTAGTAGGTAATTCTGTTCTGGCAGGCGGTCCTGCGGTGGTCTGATGGCCGACTGCACCTTCGTGCATATATGCCACACCGTGCAGGAAGGAGAGGTGCAAATCAAGGGGGTAGGAGGGGCAAACTACATTTGCCCCTCCCGGCCCCCACATGCACCCCTTGATCCAAATCCGGCAGAGGACCTGTTGCCATTCCGCCACCCTTTTCATAGTGGGTTTACTACCATGAAAAGGGAGATGAAATGGCAACTTGGAATATGCTTGCCGGTGTCAGCTGCGGCACTGCTAGCATGTTTCTGCCAGGGACTATAACCCGTTGGGTGCTCATGACGGCACCACGCCGTCATGAGTCACAGGTGACGTGTGCTCATGACGGCGTGGTGCTATCATGCCTTTGGCGTTTCGCCCACGCGGCACTAATTCCATGCCTGTGCGGGCGAATTAATGAGCGGGCGGGGTCATGATGGCACCACCCCGTCATGAGCACACGCCGCTCATGACTCATGACAGCGTGGTGTCGTCATGAGCACCGAAGCGCCGCGCCCGCCCCCTAGTCCCCCGCGCTGCAGAGGAAGGGTTAATGTATATACCCAAAAAACAAATGATACAAACGTACTACAAAATTGAAAGTGGCATTAAAAGAAAATAGCCACTAAATAACATTTTAAAAACACTATCTCCCCATAGAAATGAAAGGGAAAATAAGTTAGAAATGTTGAATAAATATATTTAAAAAAATGTAAAGGCTATTAACCATTTAAAGCAAGTCTCAAAATGTTGTAAAAAATGTAAAATACATTTTAAAGTATAAATTAAATGATTATATAATAAATATACAAATATTTAATATATACTGTAATAACGTATGTTATAATTGTGTTAAGAATATGAAACAATTCATTAAATGTTTAAAACATGTTAATAGAAAAATGTATAGCATACATTACTATTTAAATATGTCTTACATTATTTAAAAATAAAATAATTACAAATTGTTTTATCAACTACAAATATATATGTTTACATATTTAAAAAGATATAAATAGGCTTTGAAAACCGAAACGAAAAATTTTAAATGTGCCACTAATCTTTATTCTATGAAGATATGTAAATAATGTTATTATTGACAAATATACAACTACTTTTTAAATTATCTTTCTAAACACCAACAATACTAATTAATTGACATAAACTACTCCTACTACATAGAAATCCAAGTTAACAAAAGAATTTCATACCAAAATGGTAAAATTAAATATTCACACTTCAACGTACACCTTTTTAAGGAAAGTGTTGCAAACAAAGGGGTAACTTTTACAATTCCACAACAATCTAAACCAATTTGGGGAAGGTTTTGGACACTAAAGAGGTGACATTTTCTGTGTTGGATACTAAAGGGAATATATTTACTATTCCCATTGCAAACGAAACTAATTTCGGGAAGGTGTTGAATACTAAAGGGGTGACCATTACTATTCCCGCTCCAGTCTAAGCCAATATGGAGACTATATTGTATACTAAAAGAGTGATATTTACTAATCCCATTCTAATCTAAACCAATTTGGGGAAGGTGCGGGACACTAAAGGTGTCACATTTACTATTCCACTCCATCCAAAGCAATTTGGGGAAGGAAATGGCTTTTACTATTCCCATTCCAATCTAAACCAATTTGGTGAAGGTGTGGGACATTAAAGAGGTGACATTTACCATTCCCACTCCAAATTCCCATTCCAATGTAAATCAATTTGGGGAAGGAATTGACACCAAAAGGGTAACATTAAGGGGCCGATTACGATTTTTTTCGGAAAGGCTCCACATGGGATTCGCTATAGCAGAATCCTATTCGTTACCCATCTTTCCGAACGAATCATACACATTTTCCAATGACCAATTACGATGCCCGGAAACTGTTTGGGCAGTCCGAATCTGTTCTGAAAGGCATTCGGACAGCCCAAGTCTTTCGGAGCCGAATCGTACAGCTCTATAGACACAGTTTCCAAACGAGCGATTATGATGACTGATTCGGACCGCCATTCCGATTTCGGTCTGCCAGACACGAAACGACTGTCGGAATCTGTATTTGCAGGACCGTTGCGTACCCCACTTCACCCGAAAGTGCCCAATTGGGGCCCATGGGGGTACCCAAGGGACCCCTCCTCCCTACCATGCACTATGTGGCAGGCACCATGTGGTGCCCGCCACAGGGTTCAAGGTTTTCCCCAACCACCCTTTTTTTCAATGGGAGCCTGGGTTCTAGTTTGGAACACAGGCTCCCATTGAAGTCAGTGCAAGTTCGACCGAATGATGTTGGGAAGCATCGTAATCGGTTGTTCGGACTCGCAGAACCCGATTTGTACGGAAACGATTTCGAGACTGATTAGTTTGGAACAGTTTCCGAATGATATTGTAATCGGCACCTTAGTTTTCCCACTCTAATTTAAACCAATTTGTGGAAGGTGTTGGATACTAGAGGGTGACATTTACTATTTCCACTACAATCTAAAGTATTTTAGGCAAGGTGATGAAAATAAAAAATTGTATGCACATAATAAATAATCCATGCTCACACAGAGTTTTGATGTATAAAAAAATACAAATTACTTAGAAGACATAATAACGCAACAAAAAATTTATATAATTAAAATTTAACATCAACGTTTAAAAGAATATGTTAATCACTATTGATAAGTAATATATTTTTATTAATATTTAATCATATTCGTACACTTTGACACATAACATAAAAAATCATAATTAAAAATAAAAAATCTTAAAATTGAAAGAAACTAAATTTCAAATGTTATATAGAGAGTAATTTGTATTACCATCCAATTATTACATTTGAAAATATAAATTCCCAATAATAAAAGTAATAACAAGCATTGAAAATGCAATAGGTCTCGCAATAGAAGAGTTTGACATTTTTCGTTTTGCAAATGGATGAGTGGCGTTGCGTGGATGAGTGGCGTTGCGTGGATGAGTGGCGTTGCGTGGGTGAGTGGCGTTGCATGTGTGAGTGGCGTTGCGTGTGTGTGTGGCGTTGCGTGTGTGTGTGGCGTTGCGTGTGTGTGTGGCGTTGCGTGTGTGTGGCGTTGCGTGTGTGTGGCGTTGCGTGTGTGTGTGGCGTTGCGTGTGTGTGTGGCGTTGCGTGGGTGAGTGGCGTTGCGTGGGTGAGTGGCGTTGCGTGGGTGAGTGGCGTTGCCTGTGTGGCGTTGCATGTGTGAGTGGCGTTGCGTGTGTGTGTGGCGTTGCGTGGGTGAGTGGCGTTGCGTGGGTGAGTGGCGTTGCGTGGGTGAGTGGCGTTGCGTGGGTGAGTGGCGTTGCGTGGGTGAGTGGCGTTGCGTGGGTGAGTGGCGTTGCGTGGGTGAGTGGCGTTGCGTGGGTGAATGGCGTTGCGTGGGTGAGTGGCGTTGCGTGGGTGAGTGGCGTTGCGTGGGTGAGTGGCGTTGCGTGGGTGAGTGGCGTTGCGTGGGTGAGTGGCGTTGCGTGTGTGAGTGGCGTTGCGTGTGTGAGTGGCGTTGCGTGTGTGAGTGGCGTTGCGTGTGTGAGTGGCGTTGCGTGTGTGAGTGGCGTTGCGTGTGTGTGTGGCGTTGCGTGTGTGTGTGGCGTTGCGTGTGTGTGTGGCGTTGCGTGTGTGTGTGGCGTTGCGTGTGTGTGTGGCGTTGCGTGTGTGTGTGGCGTTGCGTGTGTGAGTGGCGTTGCGTGTGTGAGTGGCGTTGCGTGTGTGAGTGGCGTTGCGTGTGTGAGTGGCGTTGCGTGGCTGAGTGGCGTTGCGTGGCTGAGTGGCGTTGCGTGGCTGAGTGGCGTTGAGTGGCTGAGTGGCGTTGCGTGGCTGAGTGGCGTTGCGTGGCTGAGTGGCGTTGCGTGGCTGAGTGGCGTTGCGTGGCTGAGTGGCGTTGCGTGGCTGAGTGGCGTTGCGTGGCTGAGTGGCGTTGCGTGGGTGAGTGGCGTTGCGTGGGTGAGTGGCGTTGCGTGGGTGAGTGGCGTTGCGTGGGTGAGTGGCGTTGCGTGGTTGAGTGGCGTTGCATGTGTGAGTGGCGTTGCGTGTGTGAGTGGCGTTGCGTGTGTGAGTGGCGTTGCATGTGTGTGTGGCGTTGCATGTGTGTGTGGCGTTGCGTGTGTGTGGCGTTGCGTGTGTGTGGCGTTGCGTGTGTGGCGTTGCGTGTGTGGCGTTGCGTGTGTGGCGTTGCGTGTGTGTGTGGCGTTGCGTGTGTGAGTGGCGTTGCGTGTGTGAGTGGCGTTGCGTGTGTGAGTGGCGTTGCGTGTGTGAGTGGCGTTGCGTGTGTGAGTGGCGTTGCGTGGCTGAGTGGCGTTGCGTGGCTGAGTGGCGTTGCGTGGGTGAGTGGCGTTGCGTGGGTGAGTGGCGTTGCGTGTGTGAGTGGCGTTGCGTGTGTGAGTGGCGTTGCATGTGTGAGTGGCGTTGCATGTGTGAGTGGCGTTGCATGTGTGAGTGGCGTTGCATGTGTGAGTGGCGTTGCATGTGTGTGTGGCGTTGCGTGTGTGTGTGGCGTTGCGTGTGTGTGTGGCGTTGCGTGTGTGTGTGGCGTTGCGTGTGTGTGTGGCGTTGCGTGTGTGAGTGGCGTTGCGTGGGTGAGTGGCGTTGCGTGGGTGAGTGGCGTTGCGTGGGTGAGTGGCGTTGCGTGGGTGAGTGGCGTTGCGTGGGTGAGTGGCGTTGCGTGGGTGAGTGAATGGTTAGCTGTTGCTTATGCGACGTATAGCACTTAATACTAAAGTAGGCAGACCTTCTTAGCCTTTGTGAGAATAATAGCAAAATAAAAATAAAAACCAGATCAAGTCAAGGACGCAAACGGCACCATGCTATTGTTTATTTACTCAGATGATTTGCATAAAAATGTAACTTGTGAGCACGTTTCTCTAACTCTCCAATAATCCCATTACAACACTTTGTACAAATGAGATTGGGACTCATCCTTCCGAAGTCGAGAAAAATGTGCAACGCTGTGTTGTAGTTAATTTTTTTAATTAACAAAATGCAAATAATGTGGAGAGATTTCAAGTGATTCAGGAATGGGCGCCCTTGTAAAGAGAAAGTACGGCCGGCCTGGGCAGTGATAGGGGAGGAGGGAGGAGAAATGCGAGTCACGGCAGCAGCAGCCTTTGATGTGCCTGCCGGCCGGCCGTGAATAATTAGGGGGTGAGAAATGCGCTCGGAGGGCTGCCTTTGATGTGGTAATGCGAGGCAGGCAGGCAGGCGGCTGGTGGCATTGTGCACGCGCTTTTTAGGGCTTGCGCAAGCGCAATGACCTAAAAAGCACATGCACTTGAAGGAATCGCCAGTGGAATCGCCAGTGGTGGATAAACACTGGATAAGCCCCTATAGAGCTTCGCCAGCTATGCGCTGAAGCGCATCAGCAGGCGAGCCCTAAAAAGGTGATTGTTAAAATCGTGTTTAATAAACTTTAAATAAATAAACCTATAACTTAAATATACAACAAAATCGTCATTATACATAATAAATAAAACATAATTATTGTATTTTCATAATGTAATGATACAACAGTACTTTTATTTTTACATGTATTCAAAAACATTTTGAAAACATTCTTTCAGACAATTTATTAACAGGGCCATTATCGTTTTTAATATTTAAAAATCACATAACAAAAAAGTTATTAAATGCATTTGTTTTTTAAACAAAATTTACAAAAATTGTACTTGATTAAATTTCATTAAAAAAAATTCACCTGAATTTCCATAATTCTATTAATTTTAATTTGTACAATAAAAGACAATGTTGTTTACATTTATTATAATTTATCAATACATTGAATATCAATACAAAATATTATTTAGAACAATTAATAATGTAGCAAAGTTAATTCATACCTTTTCAATATTAATTTGCATACCATTAAAATAATTACAAGTACATTTAAATAAAAATATTCCCTTTTTTAAATCTCCCCACCCGTATCCCATTATTCCGATACTAACAATATATATATATAATATATATATATATATATATATATATATATATATATATATATATATATTCTTTTTATATATATTTATATATGCTAAAAAGAAGCAGAGAACTCTGGGTAGTTCTCAAGTTTAGGTGGAAAGCAGGTTCTGTATGGAGCACTCTCAACCCCAGCGACACTCTAGATCTGGTCACCTCAAATGTCTGCTTTTCTATCAAGTCTTTAAGCGTAGGATTAGCACAGTGCTATCCACACAGAGATAGAAATGGATAAAGTCTTTTGTCATTTCTACAGCAAAGTTTTTAAGCATAGGACTAGCACAGTGGTGTCCTTGCCGAGATGCAAAATGACAAAAGCCATTTATCACTCCAGGCACAATATTACAGCTTTGAATTGGTAAAATACCAACCAAGCCACCCTGGAATGAATAAAAGCAACCCCTGACACAGTGGTTCGTTCTAATTAGAGCTCTTCAGAGAGGTATAGCTTTGTCCAGACACAAGGGAGCACCCAGTATAAGTCAAAAAAGGAGACATTTGAGGTGAGCAGATCTAGAGTGTTGCTGGTGTTGAGAGTGCTCCATACAGGAGCTGCTTTCCACCACAGAGCAGGCAAGGTGGCAGTGAAGGGTGCAGCATGGTGGGAAAGGAAAGGGGGAGATCTACCATCTCTTTAAAAAAAAGTCCCTACATGCTGCCATAACATGGTGGCAACAGTATTAAGAATGTGGTAGGAACAGATTATGCAGAGGGTGCAGGATTGTAGGGCATGTAAAAAGAGTCTGGGAAAAGGGCACAGAAAATCAAGAAGATGCAACAATCTTCAGCACTTGCGGTATGCAGGGGATGGGACAGCCTGTTTAGAGGCTAATGCAGACAAGGGGTTTAATGGGGATTCGAGCAGCAGTTGGACAAATAAAGACAGCACACATGCTGCGACTTGGAAGTGGAAGTAAGGTGAATTGACATCTTGGCTGCATTGGCTTCAAGCATGCCTGTAACTAAGCCGCAGAGGAGAACATAAATTGGGGTGGGGGGACAAATTATGCAGGGTATGTTGGCTGTCACTGACATTCATGTTAAATTATGCGAGTAGAGCTTCCCAAGGCTTTTAGTGTACAAATGTTTACATAACCCTTGCTTATCAGAAGGGGAAACAGTGTTTACAACGCCGTAAACACAAAACAGTAACTGGACAACACTGTTGTTACAAGGACCGCGTTGTTTCCACCCATGCCATTACATCGCAAGTCATATCAACGACTTGCTTTAGAGGGCTTGCAACACCATGGAATGTATTGGATTTTAAATGCAAAAACAACGGTTGCTGGACAGAATGCAGAATGTTGTCATACGTTCACCCCAGTACAGAGATCTGGGCCTAAATCCATCGATTTTTTGCTCACCATGCCATTCCAGTTTTAACCCAGCCATAGCTTGGCAGTTTTCTTTGTTCGCCCTAAGCTGGCAGGGTATGCCCAGACGTGGATCCCTTGCTCACTTTGCCACTGGATTCAAGATAGCCTGGTTGATGAGGGCTGTGAGCCCGAAACTGGTCTCAGGATGCTTGTTTTCGGTCCAGGGAAGACATAGCTTGACAGTTCGGGCTGGACTGTTCCCATGAGGCACAGGGTGAGACCAATTTGCATATGGCCATGTCTGAACTGGGGTGCCGGAGTGAGCTAAAGAATGATGATGGATTAAAACCAGATCAGTTGACTGGGGGTGAGTGCTTGCAATGTTCAACACTCCATCCATCATCCCCTTTGGTTTTGCTTGGATTTTAAATCCAACAACTTCCCTGCTGTTGCACAAACTGGAGTAGGAATAGTAATTAATACTATTCCTAAGTCCAGTGCGCTACCTACAGCAAGTCGTTGATTTGACTTGCGATGTATTGGCACGCATGGTAATAACCCGATCGTTGTAACCACTGCGTTGTAAAGGCATGCGTTGTAAACACATGTGCTGCAGCGTCACATTTTCATTAGAAGGCCATCAAAGTCTTTAAAGACATCCCTAAGACTCTTTTGGTTTGGTTCTTAAATATTTTGGCACATGCTCATTATTATAAGCTGCAGCGTGCCCTCATGAAGTGTTCGATTTTCTCCTTCCATGTTGCAGCTGGTTTAGGCATTAAGTTTAATGATTATGAAGGTGCACGGGTCTTTGTAGAGCTGGAGCCGTTTTCAATACTGTGTGCTTGGTTTTTCAATTTTTACGTTTTCTCCTGCAAAAAGAGCTTGTTATCCTAGTCAGCATTTACAAATATTATTGAGACAACTGGTCTATCAGAATGATCCATAGCAGTGTGCCGAAGTCCAGTTTTCCCAGATTTTTACAATCCATTTTCTACCTTTGACCTCATCCCAGCTCATCACCCTACTGTCCAGGAAGGAGCCGAAAGACAAACCCTCACCGTAATGGCAGGAGAAACTTTGTTTTCCACTTTTAATGGATCCCCGCTGCTGCTCCATTTTATTTTGGAGTCTCCATTCACTTCCCCAACAGGGCTTGTCAGAAGAGCCAGATCAGCAGCCTGTCTCCATGGATGTACGTCAGTACAATGCGATCTTTTAGATCGCTGTACTTTACAACACTGCCATTACAACGCAAGTCGTTACAACGACTAGCGTTGGTGTGCGCGGATTGAGGATTATTATAATTTTATATACCAACACCAGCCCACGTAACAGTAGGAAAGGTGTTGGAATATAAAATTACAATATTCCTTATCCAACAGCGCCATCCAGCGCGAGTCGTAGTAACGACTTGCGCTGTAATGGCATCGTTGTAAAGGTAGTACGGTGTAAACACCGCGTTGTAAACGATGTTTCCCTGTCTCCATGAATGTGAAGGGTCTGGCAGCCACTTCCTACCCAGGAATCTCCATCATGCTACTCATCCATGCATTCGATGCTGATCTCTTCCATCTCAGACAGCCCACCACCTATAGTTTTATTATTTTCTCCATTGATTATTTGGCTTTTTCTTTTTTTTGATTCGCCACCACAAGCCACTCCAACTTTGGCTGGTATAACTCCACATGGGAAATGTCACTTTAACAAACGTTCCCAGGCCATGACCTGACTCCGATGAATAAGACCAATGCAGCATTACACTGTGAAATCTACATCAGAGAGCACACACCAATCAGCCAAGCTAGTTTGTAACATATTTCAATAAACACTGCTCATATTCGGCAGAGGAAATCAATTACGGCATTTAACCAAACATTAAATAGATCGTATAAATGTGAGTCTAGTAAATCAATGAATCTCTCTCTGCAGCAATTTCCAAATGTGTGCAATGTGTGCCTGATACTGTAAAACCACAGTACATTGTGCTGTGCCAATTAGGTGTGGCGCCGCAGCCAGGGCGACTGACGCTGGAATCTGGGGACCACGGTTCGATCCCCGGCTTCGGCGGCAGGTTAGCCCAGCACCATGTGACTCTGGGCAATAGCTCGCTTAATCTTCCCGACGGCCCCCCAGCGCTTAGAGACCCTTACGGGTGATTGTGCGCTTTACAAATGAGGACTTTACATATTCATGCTCCAGCTCCTATTCAGAGCGTTTTTTAAATGTAGTCTCAAATGGACACAACATGTTTTGGAGGCATAGAAACTACCACGAGCAATCCTTTATGTTGTACACACATGCTTTTTGTGTGTTTTTATATGTTTGCTTGTGAAAATTGTGAAAATTATTTATTTTAGAAATATTCTAATTAAGTGTTGGCTGCATGAGCATAAAATGCTAAATATGTGTAATAATATTGCTTTGCAGCAGCATGGTGGGCACCTCTTTAGCACAGACAGCCATGCGTTTTGCATGCGGCCAGTGCTTAATTTGTGGGGGAAAAAAGGAAAACTGGGTTTACTGTGTTTCTTAGAAGGGGGCCTCCCACTGGCACTCCAGGGGCAGCCCACTGGTGCCGCCAGCTGTACAGTGGCACCACCCACTGTATTTGGTATTAACACCAGACCCGCCTGCAAGTAAGCATTGTTGGTGAACTTTTATAGTGGTAGTGCATGACTACCTGCCTCAAATAGGATCATGTGAGCAAGTGAAAATACTCTAGAGGGAGGTTCTCTTTCTTAAAAACAAAAATGAATGACAAATTGAATGCACAATTTGTATATGCATACACTAAAAATCCAGAAGATCTGTAGAATCACTCATGAAAATGTTCCAATACTTTTATGGTGTGCCTGCCAAGCCTAACTCCACAGAAGTTATTGGTGTTCAGCAAAATGTCCTTACCTAATGCTTGATCTCACACAGGCTGAAACAATTATTACGGGACTGATTCACAGAACTAACTTAGCACAAAATCCTAAACTTACTACCATTTTGGTATTCACAGAAGGCACTTACTCATTTTGGTATTCACAGAAGGCACTTACTCATTTCGGTATTCACAGAAGTTAGGAGTCCTAACTTTAGGACGCCTACATTCCTTCTGTGAATACCGAAAGTCTTGAAGTTAGGAATTTTCTCAGTTTAGGAGTAGTAAAGTTAGGACTCCTAAATGCCTTCTGTGAATACCGAAAGCCTTAAAGTTAGGATTTTTCTCAGTTAGGAGTCCTAACTTTACTACTCCTAAACTGAGAATAATCCTAACTTTAAGACTTTCGGTATTCACAGAAGGCATTTAGGAGTCCTAAAGTTAGGACTCCTAACTTCTGTGAATACAGAAATGAGTAAGTGTCTTCTGTGAATACCAAAATGGTAGTAAGTTTAGGATTTTGTCTTAAGGTAGTTCTGTGAATCGGGCCCTATGACATTTCACACAGCCTATAAATTATCAAACTATATAATACCTTGTTTCTTCACTTCATTTCTGTCCCCTTGGTAAGGCAGAGTGGTCAGAAGTTATACAAATCTCACAATCACATGCCATGTGCACCAATGATACATGCTAAGGTCCATGACAACAGTAATGGGTGATGTACACTCCTGCCCACTGGGTACTATCTTACCAAGCTCATGGTTCTGGAACACTGTGAGGGCTCTCATGGGAAGATGTTGCCTCCATTTTGGACACAGGAGAGATATAGGGTGCATTGCTTAGTCATTCTAGACATTTAGACCACACAACAACAGCTTGAGTGCCCCGATCTGCAAGCTCCATTATGTATTTTAGTTTCTGTGTCTCAATGTGCAATTGACTAGGATTAAAAAGGTAATTTATGTAATGTTTAATGGATAGTGAATTCATTAGCTGCATTAGATTTAGGCTATGATGTAGAGTTCATGTGGTTACTAATACATAGTTTGAGTTTGTGGTCACATATTTGAATTCCAAAGAGATGGGATTTTCCTTGGTGCATAACCCGATGACCACTCACATGTTAGTAAAAATACAGGGGCATATTATCAACAAAAAGCGATATTTATCGCTAAGTAGGGTTAGCGGCAATTTTTTTATCGCCGCGCATCATGGGATTTTATCGCTGAGATAACGTGCTATTAGCAACGTTTATCTCAAAAGCGATAAAATTCCCGGCTATTGCGGCAAAATCCGTGAATATCGCTGAGAATACAGCAATATTCATGCATTATCGCTAACAGGGTCTTAGCCATTATATCCACCTCCCATTGGATATAATGGCTAAGAACTGGTCTGAGCAGGTGTTAGTTTTTGGAGATATTCGCGCTTAGCGTGAATATTTCCATCGCTACGCCTGTGTTGGTAATAGGCGATAGTGATGTTAGCGACTGCTTTCAGTCGCTAACAGGTTGGGTACACCCACTTTGCATGTCATTAGCGATAAATATCGCTGACATGCAAAGCGGGCCCCAAACCGCTTGCTTCCTTACAAGCTGTCTCTAACTGCTGTTAGCGAAAGCTTGCTAATAGGGCGATATTAGCGGAGAAAATTGCCTATCGCCCCCCCTTGATAATATGCCCCACAGAGCTTTGCTAAGTCACATATATACGTTTGTTAAAAACAAAATATTCAGAAGGAATTACACAGGTTGTCCTCTGGGTTACTGGAAGTCCTAGAGACTACCATTCAAAAGTTCTAGTGTAGGTGCAGCAACTCTCAGTTCTCTGCTTGTGCTGAAACAGACCGTTTGGTCTTTGTCTGTAGCTTACAGGTTTGATATAAGGATTAGCCTGGCTTTTCCTACTACTTGTGTTAATACAACAGCAGAACATTGGCATTTATTCTAGAGAAATAGCAATTGCTGTAATTTCAGTAATGTTGGATGGTCGAGGTGGGTTCTTTCAGGCCTAAACTTTTCAGCTTCTTGAAAAACACTTTTCAGCCTATGATTTATAATTTTCTATGTTTATGTTTTTTACAGAATTAATTAAATACATCGTCTCTGAAGATTTGGATTCAGGTCTGCTCCACAAATCTTAAAAGACTGGTGAATGAACACTCAGTGACCATCACAGCTTCTCCAGTAACAAAATCCAGCAGTTTTCAGCCTAGAACTTTCTGTTGATGACAATGCCACACAATTTGACAATAGAAAATTCTCATCAATCCAAAAAGGAAATTCTGTGTGTCAATGGCCCCTCTCATGGCAATGGGTTTGATTCGGACTCGCCGAGCTTAAACGAAGCGTACAACACGTCATTGTACAATGAGAACTTACATTCCAGCTCTTGCAGCCCTTCAGACTCCAATAGTAAACCCCTCTGTTATGGAACACCCAAAAAGAAGGCAGTGTACCACAGTGATGAACCATGTGGAATTGAATCTGTCCCATCTGAGAAGGAGTACTTGTGTGGATGGGGTGCCTTTACACCTAGTTTCTTACAGTATTTTAATACACCAAAAGGAGTGCTGTTTTTCCTCTGTGTTGCTTCCTTTCTGCAGGGTATGATCGTCAACGGCTTTATCAACACCGTCATCACCTCCATAGAACGGCGATTTGAACTTCGCAGCTATCATAGTGGGCTGATCGCTAGTTCCTACGACATTGCTGGATGTGTTTGCTTGACTTTCGTCAGCTACTTTGGGGGCAACGGACACAAACCGCAGTGGTTAGGTTGGGGGGCTCTGATCATGGGAATTGGCTCTGTAGTGTTTGCACTACCCCATTTTATGACTAGCCAATACGAAGTCCACTTTGCCGAACAGACAGGCATGTGCCATTCCAACCAGACTTTGCACTGTACGGAGAGTGCATCCAGTCTATCCAACTACAGGTTTCTCTTCATGTTTGGACAGTTCCTTCATGGTGTTGGGTCTACACCACTCTACACACTTGGAGTGACATATTTAGATGAAAATGTGAAGTCCAACCATTCTCCTGTTTACATTGGTAAGACACATGGCCTTTGGAGGAGGGAAACAGTTTGGATTTGGTAACTGTGATGTTCATTAAATAGAAAGCCAGTGAGTGCACACCAGCTGATCAATGCGGCAGGATATTATTACTCTGTAGTTTTTGTGGGATTATAGACTGCAGTGGCTTCTCCGTTATGGCGAAGGAGCATCGCCTCACGGCCTCAACCAGTAGATAAAAACATGTGAAATAAAATTATAATAAAGCAGTTTTATTATCATTTGATTTTCCATGACTGAGCCGGAACTGAGTCTTGAGGGCGGGGCCATGCTCTGGCAGGAGGAGTGATGGGAACAGGGCACTGCAAGTGCGCATGACGGTTTGCCTGGCTGCCTTAGAACGGCCAAACCGTCATGTACACTTAGATATCTCCAGGCTAGAGCATGGAGAACAGCAGGCACAGGCTCCCAGTCCCTCTGGGAGCGTAAAGTCAGCCCGCTCTGTTCAATCCCAGTGCTACTCTCATGTTAGATAATAGTATTACCAGCATGAGAGCAGCATCTGGATTGGCGCAGTGAAGTCGTGGAGCCTGTGATCAGAAGCAGAAGAGCACAGAGGCAGCAGATAAGTTTTCATTTTAATGTATTTTGTATTGCTGCCTCACCACTTTTCCCTGCTGGCAGCCACCACTGATTATAGATGTGGTCAAAATAACATGGATATGTTGCATGTTTGAACATTTTGATTTTAAATGGCCACCTTCATATAATATACAATTTGAGACATAGTTGTTTATTTTTGTACTGGTACTGGTTTTGGCTATGTGAGGTAGTTCATTCAGAAAATCGGTGTGATTCCTAAGTACGATTCAAATACTTAACACCCACCTTTAGATTGTAAAGAAAGTTTCAGTAGCCATAGAAGAGCAAATGACATTTGTGGAATATTGGACTTCATCTAAAGTCGTCAGTCAACTAAAAGCAGACAGATCTGGTTTCCAGTGGTTGTGAACATAATGAAAACCTTTTTATGTTTTTCTTCTAAAGGTGGAAATGCAAACATTAGTAGTTTTACAGTGAAGTACACAAGTAGGTACATTACAAGAGGACGGATGTGCAGTTCAGTTACGGTTCACTATTTTCTAAGTCTGGGCAGAGTTCGCAAAAGTGCAAAAAAACCTCCACCACTCTAAGCGGAGTTCCGCAAGCGGCGGAGTGTGTTAGAAAGATGCTGTTCGCAGTAATTTTAAGCCCCGGATGTTTGTCCTCTCTGTGAAATTATCATGAACGGCACCATGCGCAATGCAAGCGGGCACTGCTTCCTTTCTGCCGGTCGAGTATATTTTCGGCTCGAGCGGCAGCTTTCTCAACGCAAACAGATGGTTTCTCAACGCGAGCAGTCGCGAGCATATGTGACCACTCACATTGAGAAATCCGACCACCCGCATTGAGAAATCATCTTGCCAGGAGGTTGATTTCCCTCTCTCCCGCTCGCAACTTGACGTAGACAAGCGCGAATGGGGAAAAATCTTGCCGGGAGGATGTTGATGAGTCCGAGCAAGGAAAAAACCTAGCGGAGCAGAGTTTTTTCGGAACTTCGCGAGCTTTGTGTAACGCGGAGCATGGAAAACTCCGCAAACTCCACAAGTGGAGCACAGTTCCCCACCCAGGCTTACTATTTTCTTCACCATGGCACATGTCAGGTGTCAATAAACTATCATCTTTGCCGAATTCATAAATCATTTTTTATAATGTTTAACACTTGTTAGTTTTTATAGAGCTTAGGGGTTAAAATGCTTCAAGGGCTGTGCCATAAAAAACTCTGAGGCAGGAACTCGGTAGGTTGGTGATCTCTAAACAATTACTATACTTAAATATAAACATGTACAAACATTAGATCAGTTAGTAGAATCAAATTAGTCCTGCAGCTGCATCTCGGAGAATATATGTGTGCGCAGGGCTGTAGGTATGTGACTTGTCTATCTCTGCAACTTATCTATGCATATAAAAACTCTATAAAAGATCTGGGGCCAGATGTAGGTAATTCCATTTTACCGACTCTAAAATACCGAATCATACCGATTCGGTATTTTAAATTCGGAAAATGGTATGTAGGTTAAAAATTACCAAATGGTTAAGCCTCCAGGACCATAGGAATGAATGTCAATTACCAAATCGGTAAATACCGATTCGGTAAAAGGGGGAAAACATTGAAGGGTGGCAGGGTGTTACTTTGACACCCGGTTGCACCCCTCATTTGTGTACGGGTGCACATGTTGCAGACAGGCATGTATGTCTGCAACATGGCACTGTTGGAAAAGCAAAAAACATGCTTTTTCAAAGGTTTTCATTATTTACCACCAACTTGTAGTTGGTGGTAAATAACGAATCCTAAAATGGGAAAATCACTAATTTGAGTGCTCCCTACATATCAGGATTCGGTAATTTACTGAATCGGTATTTAAGAATTCGGTAATTTACCGATTCCTTAAATTACCGATTCGGTAAATTACTGAATCCTTAAAGTAGGCCCCTACATTCCAAATGCCAAATACCGGTTGGTAACTGCTGAAATTCGGTAATTTCGGCCGTTACCGACCGGTATTGGGCGACCTGCATCTGGCCCTATATCCCTTCTAAATAAATGATTCCTGATTTTCTTATATCCACCAGAGGCAGAAAGCAGTGTCGTTCAGGGGAGGCACTCTTCGAAGCCTTAACTCTAACTGCAGTCGGTCACAAGTACATTCGATTTCTCAAAAAGTCTTAATACATATCGACTCCGTCGCTTTTTAGGCATTTTCTGTTGCGTGCTTTTGTGCAATCTTTCCAATCGACTCCCACAGTCAGAAGGAAAGTTTGAACACCAGAGCTATAAAAATACTGCTGTAGTTACACACATTAGGAGCAGTGACATTCAGGCCTCTTTATCATTTGTCCAAGTATCCCAGCTCAAAGAAAGACGGATTTTGCAAATAAATAGCATTCTGTTGCCCTGAGAAAAACTCAAGTACAGACATCAAATGCGGAGCGGAGGAAGTGGGTCGTTATCCACAGAAGCGACTAGTTGTTCGTTTCTCGATAATTATACAAGTCAAATGTCACTGAGGGGGCTACACTTGTCGCTCCTGACATCCTCCCATGTTGTACTGATATATCTCACATGTTTTGAGAGTCTGTGTTGATTGCTATCTCAAGGCAGCAAACTCCCTGTGGGCTCTCACTAAAATTCTGCTGAGGATCAGACTTGAGAGAGGAGACATGCTGGCTATAACCCTTCCAAAGATTGCCTCATATGTTATTCACATGCCATGCACACAGAACCAAATAAGGGTAAGAGCTACGGCTCCTAGCTTGGAAAGAAGAATATAAATATAAGCATTGATCTAGTTAAGTCCATAATTCCATTTAATATTAGATGAAAAAATGAGGGTGTCATACTTCCAGTGGTACTTCTTCTTTTCAGAACTTTCTGATACATCTAGTACATATTTCAGAGAGACTAAACGTAAATTAGCATTACCTATTAATTAATATCATTGGCACAGACCTTTAACATGCCATCGGTTTTTTAAAAAAAAGGTGGATCTTGATTTAATGAATGATATATAGATTCCGAAATGTGCCTTTGCTTATAAAACTAGATGGTGCCACAGTACTAGAAACTAAGGCCATATTATCAAGAAAGGGCGATACATGATCGCCGCTTTTATCAGCAGGAACCTGCTGCTAAAGCGGCGATAATGGGCTTGATAATATGCCCTTGTGAATTCCCATAGAAGCCCAGGTTAACACAAGAACCTGGGATTCTATGGGAATTCACAAGGGCATATTATCAAGCCCATTATCCCCGCTTTAGTGGCAGTTTCCTACCGATAAAAGTGGCAATAATGCATCGCCCTTTCTTGATAATATGGCCCCAAATTCACTAGTTACGTAGTTACCATTACCCAGGCAGTTTATCAAATTGATTAGAAAAAGTGTCCATGGAGGCTGTTACTGCTTATCCTTGAGGATAACGATGACAAGAGGCCAGTGAGCCATGCTCGTGTCTCTCATTTTGTCCATCAGAGCTTGAAGCAGATTTTACCAATTTGGATACCAACTTCCAACCCTCAGGATTTGCATATTTCACATAAGCATCACCTAGATGATATCACTGACAGATACACTTTTTTAATCCTCTCGTTGCTACTCAGTAGTTAATTGCAGCAGAAAAGTAGGTCAACCCTGTGTCACTTGGGATTTCCATGTTCCTAGATGTAGAAAAGGCTTCCTAACACGTTAAGGGAGTCCGCGCTACTGCAAGAAATCTGTGGAGCGGTTGTGTTCCTCATACTATCTGGTAACCTGGCTTTAGGAAAACTTCAAAAATTAGTAGAAAGACGAGCCATGCATGTCTGCACTGATGCATTGGCAAACAGTGAACACAAAAGCAATATTTTTTTCACAAATGCTCATTTTCTTCTGAAACATACTTGTTTACGAGGGTAAAAGGTAGCTATTGGAATGGAGCTTGTAACAGTGAAAAGTGATCATGCGGTACCGGACCACATTTCATACAGCGAGCAATGACTTCCAGAAATTAGCAAGAGACAATGCAGATCATATCACTGAGAGTGAGTCCAGGCAGGCACAGCCCTCGCCAGTGAGTGACAGATACAGAAAGACAGCTCACACCAGTGAGAGATGAGTTGACTTGGGCAACTCATGACCATGATAGATGAGTACAGAAAGACTGCCTTTATCGGTCACTGCTGAATGCATGGTGGCAAATCAAACGAGTGGAAGATGATTGCCCGAAGGCATGTCATCACAGTGAGGATTAGTGCTGGACGACAGCTCAAATCAGAGAGAGGTTAGTACAGGACGTCAAGTAATGTTAGGGAGAGAGGAAGGCAGCTTTTGCAAGTGGCACGGATGGATGCATACAACCCATTCAGTAAGCGATGAATACCAGAAGATAGTACAATCTAGTAAGAGGAAAATATTAGACACAGATCATGCCAGTGAGTGGTAACTGCAGAAGACTACTTAGACCAGGTTCAGATGAGTATAGGAAGACCACTCATGCCATTGAAAGATGAGTACACAATGCCAGCATACCCAAGTGAAAGGTGGATCCAGGAATGCAACTCACGCCACTGAGAGATGGATTCTGCAATGAAGCGTCTATCACTGAGAGATGTTTACAGGGAGTAAGCTATCAACCAAAAGGTAATTCAAGTCTGTGAAAGATTGATACAGGTACGCAGCACACACTAGTGAAGGAGGAGTGGAGCAAGCAGTGAGAGATGAGTAAAACAACTTAGCCAAACGAAGATGGGTGCAGAAGGAAAGTTCACATCAATGAGGCAAGAGGACAGAATGGCAGCGGAGGCCATTAAGAGGTGAACATGGAACGTCAGAGCATGCAAATGAAAGTTGTAGAGATATCCAGCCTTTACAGTAAGCAGTGAATACCGAAAAGTCACAGAAACTAGAATGACAAGTGGATGTTCTAGACACAGATCCCACCAACATGCAACACCATAAGGAATCAAGTGCATACTGGATGACAGATGAGCACATGAAGACAGCTCATGATACTGAAAGATGAACATAGAAAGGAGGTGCATTAATTGAAATACATGGAGAACACTCTTACCAGGTGAGAGATGAATAAGGAAAGGCAGTTCATGCCAGTAAAAGATGGGTAAAGAAAGGCAGCTCACACATATGCAATGAGAGAAGAGCAGTTAAAGGTAGCTCTTACCAGTGGAGGGTTAATACAGCCAGACATCTCATGCCAGTGAAAGATGAGTACAAGAAGGTGTCTCTAAATAAAAGAGGTGGGTAGAGGGAGCAGGTCACATGAGTGAAACAGGATTGCATTTGTCCCGCGCATCCGAAGAACAACCACCGGTGGGAGATCCTTCTCCCACCTCGCCGCCAAGACATGGAACACCCTCCCACTGAGCCTACGACAGACCCAAGACCTGCTGACCTTCAGGAGGATGCTCAAGACTTGGCTGTTCGATCAGTAGCCCCCCACCCCCCAGCGCCTTGAGACCCTCGCGGGTATGTAGTGCGCTTTACAAATGATTGATTGATTGATTGATTGCATGAAAACAACTCATGCCAGTGAGAGAGGGCTAGGTGGAGGTGGTACATTCCACAGAGGATTGAGTGCGGGAACCAACTCATTACAACAAAAGCAGCCAATATCACTAACATACTAGTTCAGGAAGGCACCTGTTACCAGTGACGAATGAGTAAAAAACAAAAGGGCTGCTTACGCTAGTGAATGTTGACTAAGGGATGGGCAGCTCAAACCAGTTGAGAATGTTCACAGGAATAAATAGAGTACAGCATGAGACAGAGTGAAGAGTATAGATCTTCCCTAAGATCACCAGAGCCTGAGGGACTTAAAGTCTGCAATATCGCATCTAGAGCCCAAGAAAAAGATTACAATAACTTCAACTAGTACTAAACTAGCAGGGTCGTGGACCAGGGTCAGCGGACTCGATAATTCTCGCTTCGGTGCCTACTCTAACCAGGGATCACACTCGGCATCTCTGGGCATTAGCTTGCCTCATCTCCACAACGGCCCCCCACATACACCGGTGATGCCTGGTTTCACCTTGGAGATACCCAGTAGGGATCATCTCACAGGGAAAGCCAGGACGGTTTCCCCAGTGGTCTACAGCGCTGGGACGCCCCATTGCTGGGGTAGCCATGCACTTTACAAGACAACCTAACATAACATAACTGTTTCGCCCATCATGGTACTATAGTGCTGAGGTTAAGGTTTTTATTTGGATGCATGGAGGAATATGAAACGGTCAGTACATTCCAAATATCGAGATAGATAAATGATGAAGTTTATGCACTGATAACATATTAATATAAATAACCTGTCTCCCCTTTCAAGGAGATGCGTGGCTACAGGGTGAAAGAAAGGAAGAGGGGAAAGCTTTTGGGGAAAATCACTTGTTTTTCAAAAGCAGGAAGCACTTCCACAAAGACCAAATCACTTGTGCCCTGAACATAAAGTCTTGTTTTTTTCTGAAAACGTTACTGTCTTTGCTGAGTCAGATAGCATGCATGTTAAAGAAAAGCTTAAAAAATACTCCACTCTGGAATCTCTTGAAACAGTGCAAACAAATAATAATCAGTGAAAACGTTGAAAACAATTTTGGGGTTTCTCCGCAGGGCCCTAATTTCAGAATAACAATTGGAAATCTGGGTGTTGATGGCTGGTATGCTGGTGAAGCCTTGCAGCCATTAGATCAGAATGGGAGACAGTGTTTGCAACGCTGGTAATACCACACGGGTTGATAACAACACGAACGTTACATCGTCCACGTTGTTACCACGCGTGGCATTACATCGCAAGTTGTTGAAACGACTTGCGATGTAATGCCATGCGTGGTAACAACGCGGACGATGTAACGACTGCATTGTTACCTACTGCGTGGTAACACCATGCGTTGTAACATCACATATTCGATAGGAATTCTCCTTACATTTAAGCTGAGGCTAAGTCAGCAGTAATGCCAAGGGCGTGTCATAGTTCAGCTGAAGCCTGATGGGCCCTCCCTCCTATGCTTGAACAGCTTCTTTCAGGAGTAAATACTGCTTTAAGAAAAGGATTGCTGCACCCTTGGAAACTAATACAAAGATCCTGTGCCTTTGTGAGCCACCACTAATTTCTACAACCAGTATGCTAACCATGGTATCACCGTGTAGATCCTGTGGAGTTGGAGAGGATATCTCGCCTACGAGTCAATGCGTCTGTGGCTCGTGTCCAGTGGAGTTGGAAAGAAGTAAGTCTCAAGCTGATGTGAATACAAAATCCTAGGACATCCACAGAGTAAGTGACCATACACGCTGGAACCAATAGAGAGAAGAAAATGTCAGGAATTGATATGTGTATTTAAAAAATATATATTTAATTAAACATAAAATAAAAATCATATAGAGACTAAATCGATAAGTCAAACTATATGATACAATAAGACATTTAACATATTAAAATCTTCAACACAATACATCAGAAACATTCATTGAAAAGCAAATACATCATAATAAAAACGTAAATCCTGACTACTTGAACAGATATATACAAAAGGGGGTGTATGCTAAAACAACAAATGCATCTATTACAGGTTAATTCAATAAACTCAATTCAAAAGACTCGACGCGCGTTTCGGCAGTAGAAGAACTGCCTTCTTCAGGAGTCGTTGATTTAAACTCTGCAAAAAATATTTTAAGGGACAATGTTATACATCAACATACATATATCTTTTTACAATTTTATTCCATTTATCTATTTATATATCTAATAGTTCATCACAGAGTGGAAACTTTTTAACAATTCTATATCTCACATAGAGGCCCAGACATTTTAATTGGTCACTTAACGTCAAATAATAGACTGATATATGTACAACAATAGTGCAACCTCAGCTTGACAAACAGAAACATGTTATAGGTACATTTGATATTCACATGCACCATTCTTGGATGATTTCATATTTAGAGACTCAAATATTCCGCTGTTTATACATAATGCATTAGGGTCTCACTCCTAGATATATACATATTGAAACACTTACATGGCACTAGGAACGCTGATAATTTCCTCGGCACATTAGAGAGAATTGCCAAAATTCATGAATAACAGGGACACTTGTTAGAGTTGATACCTGATTTTAAACACAAATTGTGGTGAAACAAACTGTAAGATTTGAAAATGACAGAAATCACCTTGGACATAATGGGTCAGTTCAAACACAACGGTTTAGCGGTGTAATCTTTATGGGATGTTATTGGAATTAAAGGAATATAGCTAGTTGATCGCTATGTTTATGTTTACCAAAAAGAAGGGGGAGGTTTTTTGGCATTTATAGTCGATAGATAAATGAATCTCCGTCAGAACGGAAAGTTACTTATTATTGCCATTGCCAGGATAAATAGGCTCACTTTTGCCTGAAAATTCACTTCTTGAAAACGTTCAATAAACAGTGGGTGGCACTCACTATAGATAAATATATATAGAAGATATATATATATAGTGCCATGATCGAAAGTTTCTATCCTCTGTTATGCAAAGCTATTTTTTATATAGCAGAACTAATCATGTTTTGAAGTGCTCAAAAAGTTGTGTGCTAGAGCAGGAAAAAAAAGGAGGAAGAAATACCTCTATATTTATATTTGTTTGGATTCCAATCGTGGTTTCCGCAGCGAATTTAAAAAAATGCTCAAGGCATCAGGAAAGCTGAAACATATAAATTGAGCAGTGGCAGGCATTAGATGTTACCTAGGGCCTTAAATCCTATATATAAAAACTTATACTGGAGACCACCCTTTGATTCAAGGCGCCGGGTGTTAAAGAGATAGATAAACAATTACCTCTAAAACAATGTAAATTTGCCGGCAGCAAGATGGTGCTGTTCCGCTTAGAGAACCAAGTTGGAGTTCCGCTTTTTCGGAGGTTTCTGCAGATAAACATCAGATAGACTTAAAATAAATAAGGAGCCACATATAACAAATTGTGTGGTTCTGAATATTTTTAAGCAGACATTATTGTCACCTTGGTCAGAGAGAAGTGTTGCAAGCTGCAAGATGGTGCAGTTCCAGGCGGTCGAATAGCGGGACTGCTTCGCCGGAATCAAGAGATGTGTGTTCCACTTCTAACTAGTTGTTTAAGAAAAATGTTTTATTTTACGTAAGTGGCCACATCTAAGAATATAAGCGGTTTCCGATATTGAAGCGAACACTAAATCTCACCTCGTTGGAATATAAATGTCGCGGGCTGCAGAATGGTGCAGTTCCAGGCGGCAGGAAAGCGGGACTGCTTCCCCAGAATCAATTGATGTGTGTTCCGCTTCTGGTTAGTCTTTAAAGAAAAATATTTTACGTCATCAAGAGATGTGTGTTCTACTCCTGGTTAATCTTTTAAAGGAAATGTTATACGTGAAGGGCCATATCTAAGAAAATATGCGGTTTCCGATATTTGAAGCCGACATAAATCTCACCTCGTTAGAATCTGAAAGTCACGAGCTGCAGAATGGTGCAGTTCCAGGCGGCAGGATAGCGGAACTGCTATGCCGGATTCAATTGGTTTATTCCGCTTCTGGCTAAGCTTAAAGGAAAATATTTTACGTAAGGGGCCTTATCTAAAAAATATTAAGTGGTTCCTAATATTGTAACATTGACAGAAATCTCACCTTGTTAAAATCTGAATAAACGGGCTGCAGGATGGTGCAGTTCCAGGCGGCAGGATAGCGGGACAGCTTCGCCGGGATCAATTAGGTGTACGCTCTGTTAATGGGAGCTCTTTTAAATGGAAATTAAGGCGCGAAAAAGGCGCAATCAGGTCGAGATTTAGTAAACAGAGTGAAAGGACCATCTGAGGTCTTCCTTCAAGATCTCAACTGAGAATTTACCTCTCAAAGATGGCGCCAAAACGATCGAAGGATGTTTACCTAGGCCATCTAGTTCTAGAGGCACGAACTTAATAAGTTATGATGAAACAAGGAGAAGAGGGGATACCTCAATAGAGTTCCAAGTGTAGTGACGGCAGACATTAATTACATCACATACACAAAAAATATATAAATGATCTGGCATGATGTTTAATGCTAAAAGCGGCATTTGTTTTCAAGCAGGGTTACTTAATATTGTGACTCGACCCTCACAAGTTTCTGTAGGATATATTTTATAAGGGCCACACAGATGTATTGAGGACTATTATTTTATTTGGAAGGCAGAAAAAACTTCAGTTCTCTTATTATTAGTCTCATGGGCAGACATTAATTATATCACATACACAAAAAATATATAAATGATCTGGCATGATGTTTAATGCTAAAAGCGGCATTTGTTTTCAAGCAGGGTTACTTAATATTGTGACTCGACCCTCACAAGTTTCTGTAGGATATATTTTATAAGGGCCACACAGATGTATTGAGGACTATTATTTTATTTGGAAGGCAGAAAAAACTTCAGTTCTCTTATTATTAGTCTCATGGGCTAGGTACTAGTACGTAAGTCTCAAGCTGTCCAGGAAATAATCTTCTTGATGGAGTGAGCCTCAAACTTTACTCATTTCAAGACCCATGCTCAGTTTTATCAGCCCACCCTGTGACTATTTTATTTTAGGTGCTATGGACTCTAGATATCACTTAGATCGGGAGAAGGATTCTGTCAGATGTATGTTTGTGAACAAGCAATGCCTCTGACACTAGCTGCCCCAGTAGTCATCTGTAAACTCCACAGGGAATACAGGGAAAGAACAAATTAAGAAAGGTGAGGTCAATAATAAATTCCAAGGGCATGAAAGAGATAGAAGAGACACACAAACCACATCATTGTGCCACTTCCTGTCATTCAAAATCATACTGTAATTAAGATGCATAGAAATACAGTTCCAGGTTGCAAAGAATGGTAATAGGACACCCAGGCTCTAGAAAACTGAGAGGAAAGTAAAATAGAGGCATTAATATTTTCCTTATATTATTTGAACATGTGTTTTCGATACAAAAGCAAACATTACGCTGTTACACCGCAACCGGTGACTGATTATTCACAGTTTGACTAAAAATGACTGAAGCCTACAAGCTCCTCTTTCCTCCAAGCCATTTCTATGTAGGCTTACTGAGAGATTACATCCTCAATGGCCTACTTGCTCTTTGCATCAGTCGTGATCAATCCCCGGTGCCAATCCAAGAGAATCTCATGAAGAAGTCAAACAAAGAATGTCCACATGACCAAAAGGTAAGAATCCTGTGCTTTACGATATTAGAGGCTGCCTTCTTCAGTCCACATGGAGCCTGAAGTTGTCATGTGCTCTCTCTAGTCCTAGTCCTCTAGGCATAACCATCTTCCCTTAGTCTCTGAAATTAATATTTCTAATAATGTTTGTCTGTACCTCGGTGGGCTAAGTGTCCAGCCTAGGTTTGAGAGTGGCCTTCATGTTTCAGTTCTTTCTCAGAAGGGAAGGAAATCCTGGCAGTTCATGGGGGCAACATAGAATGCCCTGTGAGTCATAGTAAAAAGGGTCGATCTTCCAAGATAGAAAGACATTCATGCTGTTAAATTATCTAATTAGTCAAAGAAGAGGAACGAGATTTGATCTAGAGCACTAAGGACATCAACGAAGCACGCGATTACCTTGTTCTTCCTTTATCGGAATCCGAATTATAAGTGGTGAAGCAGTGCAAGAATACTATCTTCTACAGCTTTCAACATGCTACCCTTGATCAGCCCTGGTACTAACGTGAAAACATTCTTTGAGACAGAAATGCTGCTGTGGTTTACCTGTGACTGGAAGGTGGCATGGAGCAACCTGCAATCATCAAAGTGTTTGATCCCCATATATCTTCTTTATTCAGTTCTAATGAGGCAAACTTTATTTAAATGATATTGGGAACTCCATGTACTCACTCTCATTGAGCAAGAAACTAAAATACCACAGAACTGGTAAAAAAGGACATGAGTGTGCGTAAGGAAAGAATTAGACTGTTCTCTATAAATCAGCCAATCGTCGACTCCACCACTACTGCATTTACTTTTATTCCTAGTCATGGTCATAGTTAGTCTTCCAGGCAGACAGAATGAAATCCAAAGGCAACTAGTAATGATTCCGATAAGCAAAGTTCTATCTATATCTCTCTCTCTCTCTCTCTCTCTCTCTATATATATATATATATATATATATATATATAGTTTTTTTCACTGAAAAAAAAACCTTATAGTTAGGAAGTACAGTAAAAAAACAAATCTTAGACATTCACTGGAAAAAACAAAGGTTACAGGGACGTTGTAGTTATATTCATATTTTACACACACAAAACCATAGAAATTCAGCAGTTATAGTTATCTCAAGTAACTACGACTCGTACCCTAAGGTAACTAACCTGCACCCCGCAATGCACAGTTTTCTCATCAATAATTTCACTGCAAATTTTGCAGTACTTTTATCGATGATGTCATAGAAGATGTCATGAGTGATGTATTATGTGGACTAATTAGTAGTGCATGGCGAGGGCGCAAGTTCTAGTTACTTTAGGACCCTCACAGACCCCTTCAGCAGTCCCATTGGAACCATGTCCTGATGATCAAACTGGCGGGCGCAACTTTCCTTTCAAGTTGCGGCCAGCCAGTCACAGCATTGCTGTTGGAGCGTGGATCCAGAAATCCATTGCTGTTGGAGCATGGATCTACAAATCTGCCAAGATCCGCAGAGGGTCTGCAGTGGATCCTTATCTCTAGATATACATAAATCTTTTTACTTTAATAACTCCAAAACTAGGTTTACACCAATTTAGAAAAATCACTCTTTCTGAACCAAGATCTAGCTTTCTGCCAAATTTGTTCTTATTACAGATGAGAAAACAGCTAATACCAGTGAGCAGTGGTTAGAGGAAGGGAGTTTAACCACTCCGAAGTGGGTAGAAGAAAAAACACACAGACCTATTAGCTTTTCATCGACGTTTAGAGGAAGGCAGCACAAGCCAGAGAAGGATTATAATAGAAGATTTGTCCCAGTCAAACAGGAAGAGAAACGCAGCTCTTAAAGTTGAATCTCATTGCAAAGAAAATGACTTCGATAGAGATAGTAAGAAAGAAAATCTGTAATATTTTTATTAAGAATAGCTATAGCGAGTCATTAAGAAGCATCTGTAGCTAACAGGTCAGTGAGCAAAGCAAAAGGGTGAAAATGGCAGACTAGAAAAGTCAAAAATAAGATGAAGAGCAGCAATATAGACGCTGCATTTTTGAGACCAGAATTAATGGCATGATTAGCAATGTGTCTATGCGCTAAGAATGTTCTAAAACATGTTGCTTTTCTTTGCTTTCAGCGATGTTCTTCACTGCAGCCATCATTGGTCCTGCAGCTGGCTACCTGCTTGGAGGGATGTTTCTGAACATGTACACTGAAATTGGAACAGTGTAAGTTACTACAAATTTATATGAACCTTGTTTTACTACACTCCTGTAATTGTAATTGTTTTTGCCCCCTGGAGATTATCAAGAGTGGGGCTGGTGGATAAAAGGCAGTAAACCACCTGATTGTAATGGGCCTCAAAGGCAGATCTATTATGCTTTTTGCATCAGGCTTAGGCCTGTCAATGCAGAAGACAGGCAGGACCATCACCACACACATATACCTTAGTAACACTTGAAATGGTGGTGTATTTCCAAGCAGCTATATTAGCAAATTAAACCTGGTATTTTTGCAGTAGGGATGCAGCAACTTCTACAGTGATATGAAAGAGAAAGTACTCCCTCTCAAGATTTTATACTTTTACTTAAGACATATCCTACCTATATTTAGTCCTCATCTAGTCCAGACAGTAGATGAATTCAACCTGATATAACAACACTTAAGATTTTTATTTTGGCATCAATTAACCAGATAAATCAAGCAACATTTAGTAGCTGTTTGTGAACAAAAATACGTTCATACAGAGATTCAGTACCGTGTGGAATAAAAGGAAGTAAACGCATCATGTAAGAGTTTTATCAGTTTCAAACATCACTTTGAGGAATTGTGTTCCCCTCCCCTTTACGGAACTGCTTATGCTCGGTAATGTCTTAATACCAAACTAAATAAATTCCAATACTGTTACCATCATTTTTCCTTATTTATCACAGCACATTGGAGTTAACCAAACATGGGTAATAGACTTATAATTCAGTCTGAATAAATCATTTTTTATTTTGTTCACTAGAAATACATTTGTTAAATCATTTGTGCAATTTTTTACACCTTTACAAACAATATGCAAAAACAACAATGTATACAATAAATATACAAATCAGAATGTACACATTCCAGAATATTCACAAACTCCCAAACAATCAATACATTTCACATTCAACACATTCACTCTCACACCACAAAAGAATACGCTATTTACATTCAAATTTCCTTAACCAAATACACAAAACCATAGAAAATACGTTTTTGATACTTGTGTGTTTTAAAAAAAAATTATAATATGTCTTTATAGATCTTATGGCGTATAGACTAGCGGTCTACGCGTTTCAAACTCCAAATAGGTTCGGAGTTCTCATCAGGACCTCGTAGCTGTGGAGAGAGCAGAAACAATTGTTTGTAGCCACCTTATTTATTTATTTATTTTATTTATTTATGGGTTTATACCGCGCTTGAATCGACTCCCGGAGGAGTATCTCTGCGCCCAATGCTAGTGATAGATGGGGGAGGGGAGCAACAATCTAATTGAAATTCTGAAGCTAGAATAGAAGAGTTTTCAGCATTTTCCTGAAAGTGAGATGGTCAGTGCACTGCCTAAGACAAAAGGGAAGCTTATCCCATAGTGCTGGGCCAACAACAGACAGGGCTTTGCCACCCTGTCTTGCCTTTTTCACAGTAGGCACTTTGAGAAGAATCTGGTTGCTGGACCTAAGGGTACGGGCGGGAATATAGGGAATGAATTTTTCGGCGAGGTATGACGGAGCCAAGCCATGTAGACCTTTATGGACCACGCAACAGATCTTAAACTTGACCCTTTGGCGAATTGGGAGCCAATGCAACTTCTCCAGGAGGGGTTTAGAAGGTGATCTGGGAGGAGCATTCAGGACCAACCTTGCAGCGGTGTTCTGTACCACTTGGAGCCTGCTAAGCACTCCATCGGTGGCCGATATCAGCAACCCATTGCAATAGTCCAGGCGACTAAGCACTAGGGCCTGCACCAGGGTTTTCCTGGTCGTATCTGGAAGAAGGGGGAACACTTTGCGGAGGAGACCGATCACATGAAAGCAGTTATTAAACCCCTATTACTCAGCTGCCCCTTGGCCCTGCTTCCACTTCTTACCTCTTATTGAAAAAGAGCCTCATTAATCAACCCGACGTGGAAAACTACGAAACAAAAATTAATGAACCAATAAAACTCCAATAGCATACTAATGGGAGTCGATGAAGCACCAAATTTAAACCTCAGCCATACTCACATAAGACCCACACCTTATGGGTGCCTCTGGGAGATGAAATGTGTGCAGGAGCCTACAAAAGAGACATTGGCGTGTAAGTGTCGGTCCTTGACTCTATTTATCAGCAGTGACTACATAATGGTACAACACACCACTCCGCGGAACTTACTTTGTCTCGAAGCCTTTGTATGTTGAAAAAGACTCACAGTGTTTCCTGTGTGTGAAGAAAAACAGCTAGCTTTAGAACCGAGCCTGAATTTGCAGACGGCATCACAGAGAAAGACGGATTCTCTGAATTGCTCCTATGGGCTCTCTTACCTTCTTCGTGAAGTCTGTCTGCACGTCTCAATCACGAATGCACCTCGCAATCGGGAAGCTCTGGCCGTATGTTTGCCGATGGGGGATTTGATGTACTTCCTGGTTCGCAAGTGTTTCTGGGTAATGTGGTCCAATAGCTCGGGGAGTCGCCGCACGGCGTGCGCTCACTACGATTTGCGGTGTCTCCCTATGTAACAATATAGCTCGATGTATTGCCAACCTTATCCTTTAATAAGCAGATGATTTTCATGCAGATCAGAAGCATTAGAAGACAACTCCCAATTGAAAGGAATTATGGGTATTGAAGTTAGAGCTCCAAAACTTTATTGTGACAAATCCAACGAACACGCAAGCATCACATATTGATATTTCACTGGGTGAATCTGAGTCCATTATCACGGTCAATTCACTGATGGGGAGCGCGCATTTGGCGGCTATTTAAAATGATTGAGCCTCGTATCTCAAATTTTGCACTGTGTCAACATATATACTTCATGATGTGTGCATCACTCCCTTGTGGGGAATTTACAACAAATGAGCATGTTTTGATGTGCTGCCAGTTCTGGGGGAAATCTCCCAGCATCTTCTATGTACTGAAAACTGATCACCAATTGGCATCGTCCACTGTCTGGTGGTTGATCTAGCTTAGATTATAAAGTTCCGTCATCTCATTAAGACCTTCCATGGCAGTATTGAATTTCACAATAAGCATTGCCTCTCTCTTGGTTAATTTAGCCTCCAGGTCACCACCTCTGAAGTCGCATTCCACCTTGGAGATGACAGTCCACCTTAGATCAATTTCTGTATGGTTCATCCTATGCCAAGGATTCACTAGCTGGTGCTGTCAAAATGTTTTTCGTAATTCGAGACTTCTGTTGCGTTATTCGGGTTCCTCACTTCCTGGCTGGTCTTACCAATATATAACAAATTGCACGCGCACTTAATCCCGTAAACCACAAATCTGGATTTACAGTTCGTGAAGGATTCATGTTTCCAGGATATATTTTTATACTTAAAGATCTCACCTTCTTCTGTGGTTGCACAACAAATGCAGGATCCACATTTTCGGAGGCCTTTTATGGGGGGAAGGCCTAGAAAGGATCTCATGGTCACTTGTTCCTTTGGTGGAAGGGCTGCCCTTACCAATTGATTAGCAATGCTTTGGTCCTTACGAAATGCAAACAGAGGTACTCTGTTCAAGGAGTCATCAAGATTCTTTACCAGGTGCCAATTGTTGCATATGATCTTTTTTAGAAAATTAGAATTTGGACAATATGTGGATACACAGACTATCCTTTTTTGCACAACATCCCTTTGAACCAATATTACACAAGGACAAATTCATTTTTGGTAGGCACAGGGAGATTAAGTGATTTGCCCAGAATCACAGGATGTTGAGCCGACGACGAGACTCAAACCTAGTTCCCCAGTTCCAAAGTCCAGTCACTCGCCAGGAGGTCCAGGCTCTTCTCCTGGGCGTTGGCTTCCAATCTGGCACCCACTCAGTTCCCGCACACCACGGGCACTCTCTTTACATCCGCAGCCATCTGGGGAGCTCCTGCAGTGCTTTCTGCTCTATGCGCTGTCTAAGGTCAGGCGGCCCGCCTCTAGAAACCACCTTGCCACTGCAGCACCAACTTCCCCTTTCACTCATTGCTGCCGCCTGAGCTGCGGCACCCCTGTGGGTGGCTCTTATGGAGTGTATAGTGTCTGAACGCTGCAGTTTAACAGGATTCTCTTGTAGGGGATTTCCGTGTATAGTCATAAGCATTTGAATAGTTCCACCCACGTGTATCTTCTTAAGTTGTCATCTTTTGCCTTTCTTCAGGAAGGCCTGTGTAGACACTTAAGCGATAGAAAGACAATAATGCAGCCTAACTAACTAGGCTACACTGGCTATTACTCCATCTTGAAGTGAAAAAAGGTTGCCAGTACTTATAAAATTTTGCAATTTATGGAGTTTAATACCTGTAGAAATCTCCCCTTCACAAAACCCCTTTTTTCATGATTGAGATGAAAAGGTTGGACAGAGAAGCCCCCCATAGGCTGCCATTATATGTCTGAAAATGGATACCGTGCCTTTAAGAGTCTCCAGAGACCACCAGTATCCCATGATGCACAGCTAGTGGCAGTTACTTTAGTTCTTTTTTCCGGCTTCTGTTAACAGGACCCTGGAGCATTGATCTCCACCTCATTTTGGGCCAGATGTAGGTAGGCGAATACCGGTCGGTAACGGCCCAAAATCGGTAAAATCGGCCGTTACCGACCGGTAATTAGAAAACGGGATGTAGGTGTCTAAAATGTACCGAATCGGAAAATATGAGTCGGTAAAATACCGATTCTGTATTTACCGATAACATATTTACCGAGTCGGTATTCCCCGACACCTTATTTACCGAGTCCTTATTTACCGAATCGGTAAATAAGAAATCGGAAAAAATGCCCATCGAGATGTAGGAACGGAAAAAAATACCGATTTCAACAAAAATCGGTATTTAAGAGTCGGTAATTACCATGGACTGAAAGCAGGTGGTAACCAGGTGCAGGCTATAAAAAGGGCCCAAAATGCAACACTGTTGGCAAAATGGCGGCACTCTATGTGATTGCGAGGAGGCGAAGGCTACAGGCTGCAGGTCAGAGGGTATGGCAAAGGGAGGAGCAGGTGTACAGGCAGAGGATCACTCTGTTCTAATTGACTGAGCCTGAGATACTCCAGAGGTACAGGCTGCACCCCAGGACCATCATGTACCTAATAAGGGACCTCCACCCATACCTGGATCATCCAACACCCAGGGCCCACGCCATCCCTCCCCATGTCCAGGTGCTGTGTAGCATACACCTGCTTGCCTCTGGGAGCTACCAGAGTGTGATAGCTGCAGTAGGAGGTGTATCCCAGAGCTGTCTGTCCCGTTTCTTCAGGAAATTCCTGGATGTCATGACTCAGAGAATGGGACATTACATACAGTTCCCTGACACACCTGCAGAACTTGCCAAAACTAAAACAGACTTCTATGTACTGGCACACTTCCCGCATGTGATAGGCTGCATCGATGGCACCCACATTCCCCTATGCCCACCTGCAGCCACCAAACACATATACCGAAACCGTAAGATGACGCACTCCATCAACGTGCAGGTGATATGCAATGCAGGGAACATCATCACAGACATAGTTGCCAAATTCCCTGGCAGCACGCATGACTCCTACATATTCCAGAACAGCGGAATATACACCAGGCTATTGAATGGAGATTTTGGAGATGGATATCTGCTAGGTAAAAAAGTTGTACACACCCTCAAGTAGACCTCATCTAAATGTGCAATGTGAATGTAACTCATGTACCTCTTGTTCTCTCCCAGGTGACAGTGCATATGCCCTGCGTTCCTTTGTGCTGACACCGTACCTGAACCCAACCACCAGACCAGAAAGGCGATACAATGTGGCACACAGGTCCACCCGCAATGTAGTGGAGAGAACTTTTGGACTCCTGAAGAGCAGGTTCCGGTGCCTCCACAAAAGTGGAGGTGCGCGACAGTACACCCCCATCCTGTGTTGCAAAATAATAGTGACCTGTGCCATCTTGCATAATCTTGCTACCAAGGAAGGCACAGAGGTTGAGATGACCCATCATGAGGACATAGATGACGACCAAGAACGTGCAGAGCCCCAGGCAACAGGACCAGCAGCACTAGATGGTAGAATGAGACGGACCGATATAACACAACGCTATTTCTAGGTAAAGTATGACACATACACAGGTTTACTACATGACATGTGTAGTTTAATCAGCACTACATCATCATTGTAACAACTGAAGAGGATCCATGAATGTATGTGAATGTCACTGGCTGCACCTTCTCAGTTCCAGTCACTGTGTGCAGTAGAGTCAATCTTCCACATAGGTCAGTGCTTGCGTCCTCGCACTACATTGCGGGATTTTGGTGCCTGACCTTCCAAATCCCTGCTGGTGCCTGACTCAGCTTGGTTGTGCCTCCCGCTCCTGCGCACCTCCTGTACAGGTGTACTAGAGCCACTCCTGCTGGTTGACCCCTCAGTCTCCTCCACACCCGTGTCACCAGCATTGACTGTGTTGGAGTTCAGCATCTGCTCCACCGCAGAGGTCACTCTACCCATGCCCCGTGTTAAGTCAGTGCAGCAGTGCACTAATGCTTCCTGCATAGAAATTGAGCGTCTGCAGAGGAGAGCTGTATTGTTAGCAAACCTGTTCATGGCCTTAGTATGTTGGCGCATGTACTGATGTTCCTTGGCACGCTGGAGATGATCCCTGTCTAACTTGTCCGACAGGACTCCCAAGTATGTCGAAATGTCTGTGATCCCTTCTGCCATTTGCTCCAGGCTAGATGCCATTTCGCTTATGCCCTTGTCCATGTTGGACATTTTGGTGTTCATACAACGGACCTGCCTATGCATGGCTTGCATTGATTTAGCCTGCTGGCGCTGTACTTTTACCATTGTGCCCTCCAGGCCACAGAAGACGCTCCCCCCTTCCTGGCCCTCCCCACCCTCACGTGCCCTCCTGCCAAGGACACTGGTGTGTGCAGCGCCTGCTGCTGAAATTGTTGGTCTTGGCCTGTCAGCCACTGTTGCACTATTTTGGGGCACATCTTCCGATTCAGAGGTCTGCAGGATCCTATGCGGGGGCTCCGCATGCCTACTTTCCCCTCCCGGCAAGGACCCTCTGGACATTGGTATGGGTGTGTTTGTGAGCTCAGGTGATCCGAACAACAGAGGGGACAGTGGGACAGGTGTTGTGGCTCGGACAGGAGTTGATGGCTCCTGGGTGTGATCGTTTCCTCCTTCAACTGCACTCTCACAACTTTTCCTCTTTGCTTTATCCCCTTTCTTAGTTGGTGCTGCACTCTCCTCCCTCGGTGGAACAGAACTGCGTGAGGACTCTCCTGTAGAAACAAATTGACATAGGGTCAATATTGTTGTTTATGTGTGTGTGTCTCTCAATAAAATAGTCTGCACACCTTGCATCTCTGTTTACATGACTACGTCTACCATGATGCATTGCTGTCAGTGAGTATGAGCTCATCTGCAGTGTGATGAGTGTACACAGTGGTTTAGGGGTTGGGGTTGGTGGGGGTGGATGTGGGAACATGCCTCTTACCTTGTTTTTTGGTTGCTTTCGCTGTGCTATCCAGGTCTCCAATCCCATGGATGCATTCTGCCTCCATGGTGCTTTCCACTAACTCCTCTATCGGTGTAAGTTTGGGTGCTTTGCTCCTGCCACCTCCAGTCAGACCAGCATCCTTTTTCTGGCCAGCAATCTTCTTCTTTGTCACAATTCGCAGGTCGTACCACCTCTTCTTGATGTCCTCTATATCCTGGTGGGTGACACCTATGGCATTGACTTTTGCCTGAATTGCAATCCAAGTGTTCCTTTTCACAGTCTCTGCAACATGCAGAGACTGCCTCCCAAAAATTTTTGGATAGTGGGCTACTATCTCTTCCACAGCCACCTGTAGTTCCTCTTGGCTGAACTTTGTCTTCCTTTTTCGCTCACAACCTTCCTTTTGGCCTTCCTGTACCTCCATTCTGTCACTCTGCTTGCCTCTGGATGCTGTGCTCCTCTCACCTCTGAAGATTTGTTTGTTCTGTTGGTTTCCATCTGCATGGGTGTGGCCACACCCAGGTGCTGGGGTGGGGTGCTTCACTCTCATTGGTTGGAATCACAGGGCCTTGGTTGTGGGGTGTGTAGGCTGTCCCTGATTGGTTGGCAGGCTCACATGGCTTTTTTCAAAATCCCGAGTCGGTAAATACCGAATCGGTAAATACCGAGTCGGTTTTTTCCACCTCGGATTTCTCCGATTCGGTGACTCCCATTCATTCCTATGGGCCATGTGGCCCATAGGGGTGCATGCGTATCACCGACTTGGTATTTACCGATTTGGATTTTTCCGATTCGGTGGTTGCCGATTTGGGTTTCCGACTCAGACCGAGTCGGTATCTTTTACCGATTTTTTACCTACATACCATTTACCGATTCAGGAATACCGATTCGGTATGAGTCGGTATTTATGAATCGGTAAATGGCATTTACCTACATCTGGGCCTTTGTGTTTTTCATCAAAAATCACTTCAGAATTTACTTTTTTACAACTTCACGTGACGTTTTTAGTTTTTCTCTACCTTCTGCTGTGTTTTTCTGACAGATTTTCCACGGTCTGTTAGTCAAAATGCCTTCCCTTTTTGACAAGTGTCCTGACTGTGGAAAAAAAAAAGTCCAAATCTGATTCACACAGAGTGTGTATTCTGTGTTTACCTGTTTCTCATGTTCCTGAGACATGTTCCATCTGTAAAACCTTCTCCAAGTGCACCCTGCGTGACAGGGAGAAGATTCGACTTCAAGGGGCAGAGGAGCGAATGAAAACAGGAAACAGCATCCACAGGTGGGGCCTCTTGGGTAAGGAGAGGGTCAGTCCTCTACCAAAACCCTGCCTTCATCCTCTGGGGGGCTCCCCAAGCGAAGAAAAGTGGAAGAACAACCCCAGTCCTGGTTGACGTAGAGGACGAGAACTTTGAGGGCAGATATGGCGACGATATGTTCACCGACGACTCAGGGCTCTGGGTCAAAGCGGCGTCGACGCTCCGCGTCGAGAAGAGCGGCGAGACCTTCTCGTTCTCCCTCAAGGCAGAGATCGCCGTCGAAGACGTTGTCTCCTCGGTCAATGTCGACACATCAGCGCTGGTCGGCGTTGACTAGCCACCAACGATCGGCGTTGACTAGCCCTCGATGATCGGCGTCGACACGACACCGCCGATCATCGCCGAAGAGGCACCGACGTTCACCGTCAAAGAGGCACTGACGATCGCCGTCAAAGAGGCACCGATGATTGCCGTCGAAGAGGCACCGATGATCGACGTCGAAGACGCACCGACGATTGCCGTCGAAGAGGCACGGACGATCGCCATCGAGGAGTCACCGACGGTCGATGTCGAAGAGTCTCTGGCGTTCTACGCCGAGACGTCACCAATCGCAGATACGATCAACCATGAGCCTATGAACGTCATGGGGAGTTCCCGGTCAAGACGACATAGAAGATCGCTGTCGACCAGGGAGAGATCTTGTAATGAATCTTTGGCTCCTTCTTCTCTTCAGGCAGCTCGAAAAAGGAGATTGATTTCTTCATCAGATTCTGAGTGCTCATGTACATATTCACCTACGAGGACTCCACCCCACTCTGATCCTCCTGGACCAGCGGATCATCCACCTCCTCCATCTCCGCCTCCTCCGCCACTGCCTCTTCCACCTCCACTGCCTCCACCTCCACCTCCAGCTCCTCCGGGGCCTGCTGCTCCTCGGCCCAGGACTCCTGCTATGCCTAGAAGACAGAGGTCTAGGTCTCGTTATGAGAGATCTCGCTCCCGGCACACCAGGGACACATCCTCCACAAGTACTGGGAGATATTTGCCCACACTTTCGGACTCTCCTCCTCAAAGGGTGTCTCCTATTGACAACATTACCACCTTCCAAGAGGTTCTACTACGAGGGGTGTCCAAACTAAATATTCCATTGTCCACCCCTGTGCCATCAACTTCAGTCATCTTCGAAACTCTCCTGTAGAGGCAAGCTTCTCGTCCCTTGCTCCCTCTCGTGCCAGGCTTATTGGAACCGGCAATGGAATTGTTCTTAACACCTTCTTCCGTTAAATCCGCTCCTCCCAGGCTTCAGAAAAAATACCGCCTGCCTCGAGCAAGATCCCACATTCCTCTGGACAGACCCCACACCAGAATCTGTCATTGCTGTGGCAGCTAAGAAGCAACATGCTACGGCGCCAACGTCAACAGTACCTCCTGATAAGGAAAGCCGTAAATAGACTCAGTAGGGAGGAAGGTATGTAACATGGCAGCCACTACAATGAAGGCGGCTAGTGCTACAGCCTTGCTGGGCAGGTACGACTGTTCTTTTTTGGGAATGCCTTCAACAGTTCGCAGACCTCCTGCCAAGGTACAAGAGGGAGGACTTTACAGAGATATTGACTGAAGGACTTATGGTGTCCAACCAAATAATAAGTGCAGCGACAAACACATCTCTCCTGTCGGCACATGGCTATTGTCACAGAGTGACGCTCCGGAGACATTCTTGGCCGCGCCTCACCTCGCTTAAACCTGAGGCTCAACAGCGGATCATGAATTTACCCTTTTCTGGCACTACTCTCTTTGACTCTCATGCAGATGAGGAGATGGCTCGCATGAAGGCAGAAATGGAGACCTTGAAGCCAGGGCCGTCAGACATATCAGCAGCAATCATATCAGCGGTCGTTCCAACCATTTCAGAAACGTCAACCTAGGGGATGGGGAGGCCAACAAACAGCACAGGGGAATAAGGTGCCTGCTGGTTCTAAGCCCTGAAGCCTTTCTTCCCCCTCTTCTGTTACCCACTCCAGTAGGGGGAAGCATTTAAAATTTCGTGGCAGAGTGGTAAAAAATAACTCAAGACAATTAGGTGCTGAATATTGTTCGCAATGTGTATTCGCTACGTTTCACCAGCCCTCCTCCATCGGTCCCTCCAACACACTCACAGTACCAACTACGTCAGTTGCAATTTGAGGCCAACATTCTCTTACAAAAAAGGGCAATAGAACCCATTCCTCTTGTACAGCGTGGAACAGGACTGTATTCCAGGTTCTTTCTGATCCAAAAGAAAGACAAGAACGAGTTCAGAATCATTCTTGATTTATGACACGCACACAAGTGGGTTCGGAGAGAGAAATTCCGAATTTATCAGGGGGATTGGTTATGCCCGATAGATCTGCAAGACGCATACTTTCACGTCCCCATAGTAAAGAAGCATTGCAAGTTCCTGAGATTCACAGTGGGAAACAACCACTATCAATACTGTGTGCTTCCATTCGGCCTGAAGTCAGCTCCCAGGGCATTCTCAAAATGCATGGCAGTAGTGCCCATCTGAGGAAACACAAGGTGTTTGTCTATCCTTACCTAGATGACTGGCTGATCAAGGTGTCCACGTGTCAGGGAGCTCGACTACATTTCACTTGGATCTCCGATCTTCTCCTTCGTTTGGGTCTCCACATCAACCACCCGAAGTCTGTCTCGGCACCTGTCCAGTGTCTTTAATATCTGGGAGCGACTATCGATACTCGCACAGCAAACATGTATGCTTCGGAGGAGAGACGCTTATCGATTCTTCGGAAGGCTCAAGCTCTCATGAACATGGCCACTCCAACAGTGTGGAAGGTCTCCTCTCTTCTGGGCTCCATGGCATCCTGTATCTTTCTCACTCCAAATGCACGACTCCACATGAGACCCTTGTAGGAATACTTGGAGGATCAATGGGATCAGAGAATTGGAGATTCGGAAGACAGGATCCAGCTGTCACAGCATGCCCTTCAGTCTCTCAGATGGTGGTGTTCTCCCCGCAATCTCCTGCGGGGGATCCCCTTCCACAAGTAGATACTGAAACAAACCATAGTAATGGATGCGTCTCTCCTCGACTGGGGTGCACATACAGACCACCTTCAGATACAGGGCAAGTGGTCCACGAAGGAATCCACATACCACATCAAGCTACTGGAGCTATGAGCAGTCCATTTGGCTCTAAAAGCCTTTTAACCATCACTCCACTCCAGCTCCCTGCTTGTCCAGATGGACAATACAACAGCAATGTTCTACCTCAACAAGCAGGGTGGCTCGAGATCACAACCATTATCTCAGGAAACCCAGATGATCTGGAGATGGCTCTTGGCCAGAAACCTGACCATCACAGCAACTCACCTCCCAGGTGTTCAAAATGTTCAGGCCGACGCTCTAAGCAGACTCCTTCAGGAAAACCATGAATGGGTCTTAAACGACCAGCAGATGGGGTACTCCAGAGGTTGATTTGTTCCACTGCAGAAAACAACAAATGCCAAAATTTCGACTCCAGGTTCTACCAACCGGGAACTCTGGGAACGCCCTGTGGATGAACTGTTCAGGCAGATTTCTCTACGCCTTTCCTCCGATACCCCTGATCCCGGCAGTCCCCATCAAGCTTTTGCAGTCACGGGGCAAGATGATCCTCATTGCTCGGGAATGGCCACGTCAGTGGTGGTTCACGGACCTTCTCCACCGGTCTCTCCTGCCGCATATCCGGCTCCCATGTCTACTGGACCTTCTCACGAAGTTCGGAGGACAGATGGTACACCCCAACCTCCCGTCAGTAAATTTGGTGGCATGGCTCCTGAGTTAGTGCAGTGTGGACATTTAAATTTGCATCAGGACTGCATGACGATACTTAAAGAAGCTAAAAGACCATCTACACGCACTTCTTATGCGTATAAATGGAAAAGATTCTGCATTTGGTGTGTTTTAAAGAATGCAGATCCTACTTCCTGCCAGGAAGAAGTGATATTCCCATATTTGCTACATTTGGCACAATTGGGCCTTCAATTTACTTCCATTGAAGTGTACCTTGCAGCTCTGACTGCTTATAGGAAATACCCTTCACAAACTTCCTTTTTCAAAATCCCCGTCATTATGGATTTTCTAGAAGGTTTGAGGAAAGTTTTTCATCCCTTCAGACCTCCTTCTCCTCCTTGGGAGCTTAGTGTGGGTCTTTCTCGACTGATGCTGGAGCTTTTTGAACCTATTCATAGTGCTTCTCTTAGCATCTGCCTTGGAAGGCAGCTTTCCTTGTATCCATTACTTCTGCCCGCAGGGTTAGCAAACTCCAAGCACTATGTTGTCAAGAACCATACACAGTTTTCCATTCCTCTAAGGTGGTGATGAGGACACATCCGAAATTCCTGCCTAAAGTTATTTTGGATTTCCACGTAAATCAAACTATTTTACTACCTACCTTTTTTCAGCGTCCCTCTTCTCCTGCTGAGAGGTCGCTTCATTCCCTAGATATCAGGAGGGTTTTGAAGGACAAAACTAAGGATATTAGCCAAACAGATCAGTTATTTGTAAACTAGGGCTCTATCCGTGCTCCTCTAGCTACCTCCAAACAATCCATCTCCCGATGGATTGTGTTATGTATTCAAATTTGTTACCAGAAAGCCAACAAGACTCCTGCTAGTAAGCCTAGGGCTCACTCTACCAGAGGAAAAGCGGCTACGGCGGCTTTACTCCGTAATATACCTATTACAGAAATCTGTAAGGCTGCCACCTAGAAGTCAGTCCATACATTCACAAAACACTACTGCCTGGACACTGAGGCCAAGGCAGATGCTCAGGTTGGACAAGCTTCCCTTCGGAATCTGTTTGCATAAAGGGAAATGTCACTTCTCTCTTTTCTTCCAATGCTTAGAGGTTTTTGGGATGGGCTTGCTAGTCTATTCAAATGCTTATGGCTATCAACAGAATTCCCCTACAAGAGAAGGAATAGTTTCTTACCTGTAACTCCAGTTCTCTTGTAGGGGTATTTCCGTGATAAGTCAGAAGCAACCCTCCATCTTCCCCGCTGCTAGAAGCAGACGTCTCCAGGATCCAGCCTAGGTGGTCACGTCTCTACACCCTAAAAATAAAACTGAAGTAACTGCCACTAGCTGTGCACCATGGGATACTGGTGGTCTCTGGAGACTCTTAAAGGCACGGTATCCATTTTCAGACATATAATGGCAGCCTATGGGGCGCTTCTCTGTCCAACCTTTTCATCTCTATCATGAAAAAAGGGGTTTTGTGAAGGAGTGTTTTCTATAGGTATTAAACTCCATACATTGCAACATTTAAAAAGTATTTGCTACCTTTTTTCACTTCAAGATGAAGTAATGGCCAGTGTAGCCTAGTTAGTTAGGCTGCTTAATTGTCTTTCTATCTCTTAAGTGTCTACACATGCCTTCCTGAAGAAAGGCGAAAGATGACAACTTAAGAAGATACATCTAACGAAGTGCTCCGGGGTCCCCGCTCGTGGGCGGGACAATTAAAATGCTTATGACTCATCACAGAAATACCCCTACAAAAGGGGTCTTGCACAGAACTCAGATAGATGTGTACTGTGCGGTAGTCATCTTGGCCCACCACTGATTTACATAATAATAGCACCAATTATTTACAGCGCTACTAAACAAGAAGACAGTGGTAAGAAGAGCTACCTAAATTTATAAAAGGAAGTACATATGTGGATATGTTTGCAACCATGTGTGCATGAATTATGTTTATAAAAGGGTGCTGTAAAGGAGTGTGACACTACAAGTGGAGGATGCTTAGTGCCCAGATTGTGCTACAAAGAGGAAGGGAAACATGCTGACATGCAAATTCTGAATCCAGTGCTCCATCTCTGCCCTATTTATATCACTGGCCCCAAGGTAATGTATAGGGGTGGTGGATAAAGCTGTATTATGGAAGGGTTGGGTTGGGAGAGGGATTTTTGAAATCTCGAGTGACACGTTCACCCTTCCCCATCGCTCATATTGGTACCTGTGGATAGCAGCCAAGTGGGGAATAATTGTGTTTTGAGGGTAGGGAGATGTGCATTTTCCAAGTATTATACTCCTTTGGCGAACTCAATCAGCTTTTTACACCCCTTTTCAATGCACCTGTCATTTGGAAGCTCGGGCCAGCATCCCAGTCTCATTGAAATACATTGAACTGCATAGATAATTTGAAAATTTACAATAGTAAAACTTAATTCTTTTTATGAAAACATAACCTGACCAGCATTTTACACTTTGTTTTTAAAAGGCCAATTTTGCTGCTATGACCCTCCAAGTTATTACTTCAGTTGATTGCGTTTCAGTATAGGGTTCAATTTCCAGTCCATTAACATCAGAGGAGGAGACTAAAAAAACGGAAAATTTGAGGGATATATGGCAAGCAGACTCAGTGGCGGCTCCTCCGCTATGGTGGAGGAGTGTCAGCCCCCCCAAAAAATCGTCCAAAAAGGAAAAAGAAAGCAACACTCGTTTTATTTCTCCTTTCCTGTCATCTATGGGGCGGGGCCTGGGGGTTGACAACACTGCACATGACGGTTTGCCAGCCATCTCCGGCCAGCCAAACCGTCATGCTCAGTGAAGCTCTGAGAGAGCAGGCACCGACTCCCAGTCTGCCCTGGAGCGCTAATCGAGAGTGCTCAGGCCAATCCTGAAGCTGCTCTCATGTGAGGGGTGTTTCAGGATTGGCCGCATGAAAAGCTGGCAGCCTGTGCCTGAAGAAGAAGGAGCAGAGGAGCAGGATGTGGCCGGCTGCAGGTAAGGTTTTTTAAAAAAGTATTCTATTTTATTTCCCCCCTGCCTTCGCGACCCCTATGCCCCCATCACCCTGCCTGCCCTGCCAGTCGAAGTAAACACCGGCCGCTACTGCAGGCAGTGACGTATGTTATAGGTCAAAGTAAGATACTGTTAGCATACTTCGGTATGAGTTGATGTTTTATTTGATGTTGGCAGGGAGCCTGGCTTATGGGAAAGGTTGTCACCTAGTCCCTGAGATATGTTTGTTTGCTATTAAAGAACTAAATATGTAATATTGTTGATTACTTCATTTCAGTTGTATTCTGTATACAAGAAGGCTATATTTCAACAAACCTTGCTCCATATCTGCTAAATCATTGACAGCTACATAAGGCCATACCTCATATTCCTGCTCTTTAGTTACGTATTTTCCATAAGGCCTTTGACATTAGATCAATTAAATATTAATTTGTCATTCTCCGAGTTCTCCACGTTATCCAAAATTTAAATTGTTTGAAGAAGTTAACTGGAACCGGAAAGAGATGGTAGAAATCAGAAGAATGATAGAAGTAAAAAAGCATGAATCTACAATATCATAAAAGTACTCACAAGAAATACAACTGAAAAAAGATTGGTTTGGCAGAACTAGTGTCTTCCTGAGGAAAAACATATTAATAGACATTTAAATTTCAGTCCACCACTAAAGCATCTGTTTGGATTAATGACACTGTTGTAACCTTTTCACACTTTTATGTAAAGGGTGTATTCTCTCATTTCTTTCAGCACTGACCTTACCCCTGAGAATCCCCTCTGGGTTGGGGCCTGGTGGGTGGGCTTCCTCGGAGCCGGTGCAGCTGCCTTTCTGATCTCTTTTCCACTCCTGGGATACCCGCAACAGCTTCCAGGTATGGACTCATACATTCCGCATTCAATTTCTGAAGGTCTACTAGACAAAAGATGTGTATTTATTGGTTGGGCTCCTGCATTTTCAGTCCAATTGTGAGCATCAATTGAGGAATCTGCTAAAGTGAACTACTTGATGGCACGTATGCTGATGAAAAAACACAGGATGAGGCCATTTAAGGCAAATTTAATACCTACTATAAATTAAATGAAAGCATCTTTAGAGTTCACCATTTTGGGATTTGTTATCCTCTGGATGATGTCATAGTGATGGCACAGAAGTGCAGCTCTTCCTTAAAGAAACAAACACTAAATTGGGTGACAAGAAAGAGACACATTTTGCTTAACTAGGCAATTACAAAACAACACCAAATAACACAATTCTGCTTCTGTAAATTAACATATGAAGGGCAAGGTTTTCTAATTGACTTTAAATGTCACCAATAATATATACCAGGGCCGAATTTACAATAACATTCTCATTACACATTGATGGCTTGTGCAGTGCTGGTGAAATGTCATTGAGAATGTATATATGTATGTATGTATGGGGTAGAGTGAGACCAGAATATCATTGTCAGAATATCAGCCTCCATAAATATTGTGTCGTAAATAATGTTTACAAAAGTATCTTTCTGTTGGAGTTAATAATACAAAATTTACACCGAGTGGGTTAATATTTTGATAAACGCTATTTAGGACAAAGCATGTATCTCAGACAATATTTCTGTATACTGTATTCTGACATATGACCATATGTTCTTTGCATAGCTCAAAGGCAGGAAAGTGCTTTAAAGAGCGAAAGACAAAGATACAATCAGAGATAGAGTCTAGGCAATGGGCGCATGAAAGGGTTCCCAGGGGGGCACAAATGCCTCTGCAAATACATGTCAATGAAGAAGGTATGAAAGTGCGGTGATGTTTATTTGCCACATTTCCAGGCTGTATTCATGTGCTTGAAACTCTTGAAGTGAGAACTGCGATAGGAGTGCGTTGGAGGCGGGAGTCAGTGAGTGTGCTGGCAGGGTCAGAGAGGTTGATTAAAAAAAAGTCTGTTTTGTGTTTTCATAGTCATGTAAGTGCATATGAAATAATGCACTAACAGCCTAATTGAAAAATGAATGCAGGTCAAACTAACAGGTGATAAATGTGCTCTTTTAAATTATGAAACCTCAGTTAGTAACTCCCATCACTGCAGATGTCTGTATGTGTTAAAGATCAGTGATAAATAATTAAACCCTAGTCGGTGTAGGGTAATAGTGACCTTTGTATCATAGTCAGGGCTTCTGGAATGATACAATTTGTGCGGTTTTGGTATGGATTTCCTGCATTTGCCACATTCTTCTTCCAGGGGATACTCATCAATAGTCATAAGCACTGAATAGTCCTGCACATTACCAGCAAGCAAGGCGACAGGGATCGCCGAAACGCGTTTGGTGGAGCACACAGCAATGCACATTTAAATTACGAATAAAGTTACCAGCGGCTACTGAGTCCGTTTCTCTCGTTTTTTGTTGGCGCGCGGATGTTGCGTAGAGAGTGGAAACTGGATATATATATATATATATATATATATATATATATATATATATATATATATATATATATATATATATATATATATATATTCACAAAGAATCCTCCTTTTACAGAGGGACAGCCGCACTCCACAACGAAGGTTGTATCCATTTAATTTAATTTAAAACACTGGCGGCAGTCCTGACATGTTTCATTCACATTGAACTTTTTCAAAGGTGCGCCGCTGACATCAATTAGGGCAATGAAACAACCAAGCTTAGTCACTCACTTTTAACATCCTCGCCCTCTAGTGGACGCCCGCAGTGGGTTCAGTGCATTGTGGTACTTGCGGTTCCATGTCCCAATAATTTTCAACCCTCCAGTGGGTGATGTAGGTAAATAAAACCCTTTCACTGTTTTTCAATGTTCGTTGTGTCTCTGGAATAGCCCATTTTCAAAGCTTCCGAAGTCCATGCCAAAGTTAGTCTTTGGCGGCACCTGTTTGCCCTGTCACTTTTACATGTTCCAAAACCAGGGTTCCACTTTGGGCAAACTCTGGCGCTCTCACTGGTGGTGCGTCGCTGAGGCTGAACCACGCCATTAAATATTCACAAAGAATCCTCCTTTTACAGAGAGACAGCCGCACTCCACAACGAAGGGTGTATCCATTTAATTTGAAACACAGCCGGCAGTCCTGACATGTTTAGTTCACATTGAACTTTTTCAAAGGTGCGCCGCTGACATCAATTAGGGCAATGAAACAACCAAGCTTAGTCACTCACTTTTAACATCCTCGCCCTCTAGTGGACGCCCGCAGTGGGTTCAGTGCATTGTGGTACTTGCGATTCCATGTCCCACTAATTTTCAACCCTCCAGTGGGTGATGTCAGTAAATAAAACCCTTTCACTGTGTTTCAATGTTTGCCGTGTCTCTGGAATAGCCCATTTTCAAAGCATCCGAAGTCCATGCCAGAGTAAGTCAATTGGGGCAATGAAACAACCAAGCTTAGTCACTCACTTTTAACATCCTCGCCCTCTAGTGGACGCCTGCAGTGGGTATATATTGTCATAAACACATATGTAGTATCTTCAAACATATATATATATATATATATACCAAGATATCCTTCTCCGTTGAAAAAGATGAGGGGACACGGCAGGGCTTCAGGGGAATCATTTATTGATTTTCTGGCATGACGCGTTTCGGCGGTAGCCTCATCAAATGCCTCCGTTGTTACACATTTAGTATTTTTCTTCTATTTATTTATATATATATATATATATTACCTACTGGCCGTCGGTAGTTATAGTTAGGAAATTCGTAACTTTTTTTACCAATAACTTTGGCGCCGGTTGACGAATCTTCGTGAATTTTTCAAAACTTATGGCCCGCTCCGGTCCGCTCCTATCTTGAAAGTTTTGGGGTGATTCGGCAAGCTGGGGTAGAGAAAAAAGGGAGGACTCTCTTTCCTAAATGGTGTAAATCCGTTCAGGAGTTTCTGAGAAAATAAAAAAATAAAAGTTTCGATATATAGAGGTGCGGTGGAACCGCCCACCCTCCCGATCACAAGGTTCATGCTAATTGGCTGTCAACACTCCAATCCAGGAAGTGTTGGTAGAACCGAGGCACAAGAAAACAGAAAATTAAGGCGCAAAACAAGAAAAGGGGGCAGCGTAGAAACATCCTGACCCCTTAGCCCTGCTCAGGGGGTCCCACAAGAACCCCCAGGTCCAAAAAAAGCATTTTTTTAAAGTAAAATCGTCAAGATTCGTGCACCCAGGACGAATTTCGGGCAGCAAAAAAAAAAAAAAGAATCGCAGGCTCCAGCTCCTCCTTATTATTTAGCCCCCGGGTGGGCCAAGACCGGGGAGCATGTAAAATTGAAATTGCGGGGCCCAGGCAGGCCCCCGCAGTCCCAGGGACCGCCACCTCCCAGGGCTTTCAGTAAATATTGGCGGGGGGTTCACGGGCCCCCTCAGCCACGGAGACCGCCACCCCGGGGCTTTCTTTTTTTATGTGTGGAGGGGCCTCCAAGGCCCCCCAAGCCCCAGGGGACCGCCACCCCCTAGGGCTTTAAAAAAAGTAATGCATATACCTGTGTGCGCGTTTTAAGTTGGGGAATTAATTTCCCGTCAATACTGGGGGTCCCTGGTGGCCAACTAGCCCACCAGGTACTGCCAGCAAGCTCCACAGGGCTGTGTTGCAGAGACGTGGTCCAGGCCACGCCCCTTGTTACACCTCTCTGCAACGTCGCTCTGTGGCGCTTACTGGAGGTACCTGGTGGGCTGTTTGCCACCAGGGACCCCCAGTATTGAAGAGGAATTAATTCCCCAACTTAAAACGTACCACAGGGCGCGTTTGCAGAGTGTCGCTTGGAGGGGGCAGGGCCTGAGGTGACATGTGTGCAAACACACCCTGTGGCGCGTTTTAGGTTGAGGAATTAATTCCCTTTCAATCCTGAGGGCCCCTGGGGACCAACTAGCCCATCAGGTACCTCCAAAAAGCGCCAGAGGCCTGTGTTGCAGAGAGGTGGTCCAGGCCAGGCCCCTTTTTACACCTCTCTGCACAGTGGGAAAGGGAGGGGGCGGGGCCTGAGGTGACATGTGTGCAAACACACCATGTGTCGCGTTTTAAGTTGGGGAAATAATTCCCCTTCAATCCTGAGGGCTCCTGGGGGCCAACTAGCCCACCAGGTACCTCTAGTAACTGCTAGAGGCCTGCGTTACAGAGAGGTGGTCCAGGCCGCGCACCTTTTTACACCTCTCTGCAATGCAGCTCTGTGGCGCTTACTGGAGGTACCTGGTGGGCTAGTTGGACCCCAGGGACCCTCAGGATTCAAGGGGACTTAATCCCCCAACTCAAAACGCGCTACAGGGCGCATTTTCACAGTGGTGATGGGAGGGGGCGGGGGTCTTTCTGCACCTCTGACTTAGAGGTAGTTTTAATCCCCCAGCCCTATTATGTGCTAGGGCCTTACAGAGGAGGTCATGCTAATCACAGGGGTACCCCAACGCATAGTGTTCCCTAGTGAATGTAGGTGTTTTCACTGTATTCTAAGTGTCTTTTAGCATAGCACTGGCTCTAGGCCTGGTTAGTCAGACCCAGTTACCACCAGTACCCATCTGAAAAAGTTGAGGGCACAAGATGATTTTGCAACAAGGCCTCTTTCTGCTCCTAGGTGTGTTTTTTCTACACGTCTTGCTTCTTCCTGCACTTTTCATCGTCTTTGTGGACTTCTGTTGCTTCTTTCTGCATTTCTTTCGCTTCTTTCTGTGCGTTTATTCTTCTTTCTTCACATGTCCTATCTCTGTAGGCATAGTTAGAAACTAGCATTTAAAAAACCTAAGAAATTCACTTAAAAAACCATAGGTTTCAGGCATGTTATAGTTAGAAATTAGCATTTAAAAAACCTTTGAAATTCACTGAAAAAACCATAGGTTTCAGGCACGTACTAACTAGAAATTAGCATTTAAAAAACCTTAGAAATTCACTGAAAAAAACATAGGTTTTTGTCAGGGGGTTATAGTTATTTGGACATTTCACTCGTACAAAACCATAGAAATTCACCCGTTTTAGTTAGTTCAGCAAACTATAACTCGCACGTCCGCAATGCACTGTTGATGACACCAATACTCACATATACTAGTTTAAAACATATGTACTTACTCATAAAGAAACTATTGAGACAGTTATTCACTCACTAACACATCCATACAGACACTCATCCACCCATACAGTCCTGCAAACATGCTGTCTTCAACACATACAAACAGTGAGCCACTCGTTCACTCGTAATACCCCCCACCGAACCATACAGACACTCAGACACTCCTACTGATACTCAAAAAAACCAACTAATAACCCATATAGACACTCATGTAGCTACTCACCAACCCATGCAGCCACATATACAGAAAGTGAGAGACTTATACAGATATTTACATATTTAAACATTAGTAACCCATGTATTCACTAAGATACATTTAATCACTCAGTTATGCAATCAATTTTACAAAAACAAATGCATCCATTTAGACACTCATATACCCATTTATTCTTCCATTGACCTTGAGATATACATATATAAAACATATTTAACATTCACTGGATGTTTAAAAAATAAAAAGATACAAGATCGTGCCTAGGCCCCGCCCCTTTATGGAAACACTCTGCAAACCTGCCCTGTGGCGCATTTTAAATTGGGGAATTAATTCCCCTTCAATACTGGGGGTCCCTGGGGGCCAACTACCCCACCAGCAACCTCCAGTATGCGTCAGGGAGCTGCGTTGCAAAGAGGTGTTCATAGGCCATGCCCCTTTGTACACAGGAGAGAGACTAGGTGGCGCTTACTGGAGGTACCTGGTGGGCTAGTTACTGTTACAGCTGTGGTACTCTGAGTATGTGTCTATGCACTTGCAGAATGAGTCAGGCATTCAGACAAGCAGTGGTACAGTCAAATGTGCACAATGTATGCGGTCCCCTAACCCCTTCCAGACTACCGAGTCTCTCCTGCAAAAGTCCAGGGAATAGTTATGCCTGTCTGGAATCACACTGTGAGACACACATTCACTGGATGTTTAAAAAAGAAAAAGAAACAAGATTGTGCCTAGGCCCGCCCCCTTATGGAAACACTCTGCAAACGCGCCCTGTGGTGCGTTTTAAATTGGGGAATTCATTCCCCTTCAATACTGGGGGTCCCTGGGGATCAACTAGCCCGCCAGGAACCCCTAGTATGCGCCAGGGAGCTGCGTTGCAGATAGGTGTTCAGAGGTCACACCCCTTTTTACATAGGAGAGAGACTAGGTGGCGCTTGCTGGAGGTACCTGGTGGGCTAGTTGGACCCCAGGGATCCTCATGATTCAAGGGAACTTAACATGGAGCCCCCCACACAGGTTATTATTATATTTTTTTGCTTGCCCACTTGCGTAATCTGAACTTACGCACACCACTTACTCACACAGAAATTCCAACACTCCTCTAGAGGTATAAATGAGCTTTAGTAATATTGTAGGCAAAGGCAATAAGTCACTGAAGCTAATACATTTTAAGGCACTGAGTGAAAGGCAATAGACAATGAATACACCACACTATATATCTATAAATATGAAACTGCGAATACAGGTATATAAACAGTTAATGTACAAAGCACCTCACCAGATGCGTCCGCACCAGAGAATTCAACATCCCTGGCCAAGCACTGAACACCAAGTCAGGAATCTGTAGAGACCGGGGGCTCAGGAAGTAATCTCCCCGGGCACCAAAGTTGTCCCGCGAGTGCGCCCACTCCAAGACTGAGTTCCTGAGCTCCACCCCACAGACACCGCTTTTTATAGTTTAAATCAACATGTTCGAGAAGCCTCTACCAGGCGCTCTCGCCCATCTATTCACAGGTGCTGGCCCCATGTCTGCATCAGACGCACCCAGACAGACCTGGCCAGATTCTTTTTGGGCTGTGCCGAGGCAAAAGACATTCCTTTCCCTATCTCCGGCCTTGGAGCTTTGCATGGCCATCCTCCCTCTGTCCTAGAGATAAGCCAAGAATGCACAAAAACACGCTGAAGGTACAACATAACCTCACGAGGCATCCTCGCGAGATGCCTCGCACCAGCTTGTACAGGTTTATGTGAAAAACATGTTTATTTTACTGCTGAAGTGTAACTACAGGGCAAGGCAGCACAAAATGGAAGTGCGATGCAACAAAATGGAAGATCAGAGAATTGCATGAAATCGAGGTGAACGTGTAATTTGAAATGCAGTACACGGTCCCCGGGGCTGGGTGGGCTGTGTGCGCCCACCAAAATATTTTTAGAAAGCCCCGGGGGGTTGCGATCCCCGGGGATGCGGGGGTCCCCCTGGGCCCCCACACCTATATTTTTCATATGCCCTGGGGCTTGGCCCACCCGGGGGCTAATTATTAACTAAGCACGGGAGCCTGCGCTTTGTTTTTTTTCATTTTTGCGGCTGGATCGACACACCCCGCACACATCTCTGCGTTTTTTAAAACAAAAATGCTTTTTTCGGCCCTGGAGGTCCTTGTGGGACCCCCTAAACCAAGGGGGTCAGGGTGTTTCAACCCTGCCCCCTTTTCTTGTTTTGTGCCTTTATTTTAATGTTTACATGGGCCTCGCTTCTACCGAGGCACAAGATGTCTGCCAACAGTTCCTTCTTTGGAGTGTTGACAGCTCGTGATCGGCAGGGTGCGCGAATCCTAATCTGCAGAGTGCGCAGATCCTGCGCGCCTCTACATATCGAAACTTTTATATTCTGATTTTCTAAGCAACTACTGAGCGGATTTACACCATTTATCAAAAAGAGTTCTTTCTGAACCAAGGGCTACCTTTTTGCCAAATTTGGTGTAATTCCGTTCAGCAGTTTGGACTGTAGCCGCGTCTAAAGTTTCCTATGGAAAATTGCATGAGGAAAACACGTTTTGGGACCCCCCTTTCTTCTTAGCCCTCCCTTGACGAATCATTCCGAAACTGTCAAGATAGGAGCTGACCGGAGCGGGCCATACGTTTTGAAAATTTCGCGAAGATTCTTCAATCGGCGCCAAAGTTATTGTTATTGTTATATGTACTTCTAAAGCGCGACACTCATCCAGCAAGGATATCACGTCGCTAAAAATTAAACAGTAAACCATCAGCAATTTTCCAGGGGCTATTTATCAATCTATTTAGGGAATAATGCAGTTTTTATTTTTTTTCTGAAAGTAAGGTAACAATCAGTACATCGTAGATCGATAGGCAAGTCATTCCAACACTTAGAGGCAAGGTGCGAAAAAGCACGTCCACCCATCCTAGATAGTTTTATTCGTGTGGTGACTGCTTTAGCTGTGGCTTGTGAGCGTAAATTCCGAGCTGGGGCATAGGGCTTAATTCTGTTCCGCAAGATGTAAGGACCAGTATTATGCAAAGTTTTATGGGCAATGCACAGCATTTTGAAAGATGCTCTTTGCCTCATAGGCAGCCAGTGTAACGCTCTCAGGCAGTTTGTGGCCGAATTGTACTTTTTCTTATCACAGACAGCTTTGGCTGCCGCGTTCTGGACCAACTGTAGTTTTGAAAATAAATAATCCGCCATACCAACAAACAGCGAATTACGGTAGTCCAGCCTACTAATCAGTAAGGATTGGACTAAGATCTGTCTACATTCCACCGGGATCCAGGGGAAGACACGTTTCAGCATTTTTAGTATGGCGAATCCTTTGCCACATATTGTGGTAACATGATGCTTCATGGATAACGTAGTGTCCATATGGATTCCAAGGTTTCTAGCGGTCAGGGTTGGGGTTGGTGGAGTGCCTAAAGTATTTGGCCACCAAGAGTTGTCCCAAAGCTTTTTGGATCCACCGAATAGAAGAATTTCTGACTTGTCAGCATTTAATTTCAGGCAATGACCATGCATCCAGTTAGATAGCTCTGACAAGCAGTTCTGTAACCTATTTTTAGCATCCTCTTCACCATTGAGGGTTACCATCAGCTGAGTATCATCAGCGTAGGAGCAGATATTAATACCCCATTTTTTGCCTATAGACGCCAATGAAGAAACATAAACATTGAACAACGTAGGGCTCAATGTTGCTCCCTGCGGCACCCCATATTTGATCTTCCGAGGAGTGGAGGTGAAGTTTCCTAAACAAATAGACTGGGATCTATTCGATAGAAAAGACTCCAGCCAGTTCAGGGCTTTACCTTGTATTCCTTTAGCAACTAGCATATTTATTAGCAATTTGTGGGAAACGGTATCAAACGCCGCTGATAAATCCAGTAATATCAGGGCGACCGTTTTGCCTTTATCAATCAGCATTCGAATATCGTCCATCGCAGCCAGTAGCGTTGTCTCAGTACTGTTGTTCGATCTAAAACCAGTCTGAGAAACGTCCAACAGGTTATTAATTTCCAGAAAGCTTGACAACTGTTTCGCTACCAATCGTTCTAGAACCTTTGATAGGTATGGAAGCTGTGAGATAGGACGGTAATTGGCTGGATCGTTTATATCCGTGCCGGCTTTTTTAAGTAAAGGGATTACAGCTGCATTTTTCCAGACTTCTGGAAATTCGGCATGTTCCAAGGAAAGATTAAGAACTTTTGTAACTGCTGGACAAATTACGGGAGTCAGTTGAGAAAAGATACAGTGTGGACAAACATCCCATGGTGATCCAGATTTAATGTCTGACATGGCCTTACTAACTTCTTCTTCAGAAAAAGGGCCGAAAGAAGAGCAACTGGCCAGCAGCGTGGGATCAGCATGGTACTCAACATGGTCCTGGCTATTATTTACAAAGGAGGCATAGATTTTATCAATTTTATCACTAAAAAAATCACTAATTTTGGAGCAGTTTTCATGTGAAGGAGTCAGATTTGAGGTGAGACTCGGAGGGTTACAAAGTTCCTTTACTATTTTAAAAAGCTCCTTTGAAGAATTTTTGTTATCTAGTATTCTTAAGGAAAAATAATCTTTCTTTGCTTTACGTATAGCTGTGTTGTATACTTTCAGCTGATGTTTATAAGTCGCTCTGTCTTCGGACGTTTTACTTAGTCTCCATTTGTGTTCTAGTGTGGTACATTTTCTTTTTTCAACTTTTAGGGCTGAGCCGTACCATTTCTCTGAAATTTTTAGTTTAGGTCGATCTATTGTACGTGATACTGAACAATGATCCAATGCTTTCTCAATGTTGCTAAGCAATTGACAAGTTACTTCCTCATTGGAAATTCCAGGACTAAAATTATGATCAAAATCTTCTTTAAATTTTTCCACAGAGAATTTTTTCCAACATTTTGTGGAATTTGTCGACTGGACGAACGGTCTTTTATTCTTTATAGGTAGGTTCAAATTAAATTCGATCCTATAATGATCCGTCCAAGTCAAAGCAGTTATATTTGTGATAGTAATATTGGATATATTAGTGAAGATAAGATCTAGCATATGCCCCGCTATGTGTGTGGGGTGTGCTATTTTCTGCGTCAGTTGCATAATTTCCATATCGGTTGCAAGGCGTTTGGTTAAGGGATTGTCATGGAGATCGAAATGAACATTAAAGTCACCAAGGACTATAATGTTTTTATGTTTGAGACAGACAGGAAGAATTTGTTCTAGGAGTTGGGTGCTAAAATCAATCGTACTACTAGGGGGGTTATAAATAATAGCACCTCCAAGGATCACCTGAGTATTAATAGAGATGGAAAAAGTCAGGACTTCATGCTTGCCTAGTTGCGTAACTGTTTCTTGACGACAGATAAAAATGTCTTTAAAAATCATAGCCACCCCCCCCCCCACCCCTCTTTATTGATCGATTCAAATTGACAATCTTATACCCACTGGGTAGTGCTGCCGTAATATCAGGGGTATTATGCTCACCAAGCCAAGTCTCTGTGATAAAAGCAAAATCAGGTTTAATCTCCTGTAGCATATCCCATATATTGGGAATAGAATGTTGCGATTTTCCTATGGTAACTAGGTCCTAACTATAACTACCTACTGGCGACCAGCGAGTAGGTAATATATATATATATATATATATATTCACTGAAAAAACCGTAGGTTATAGACCATATATAGTTAGGAATTAGCATTTAAAAAACCTTATTTTACTCACACAAAACCATTGAAATTCCATATATAGTTAGTTGCACTAACTATATATCGCGCACCCGCAATCCACTGCTGATCATGTCACATATTACATCATTCATGACATGGTCAGTGACATCACTGATGACATCACTGATGACATCTCAAATGACATCACTGATGACATCTCACTTGACATCAATGATCACATCACTGATGATATCATTCATGTGATAATACAATGCATCTCCTCACACTCTAATATAACCTCCGTTACACCCAGTGTTAAATAGAGAGTATCATTTTTGAAACCATTGACACACCAATACTAGTTACTACATACGCACTCACTGATTCCTATGTCTACACACACATTCACCCATAGATAATCTCCCTATTATGGCCAGAAGATCTATTGTACCGGAAGTAACGGGACCAGAGGGCAGGGAGATGGTGCCAAATATACAAACGAGATTTCGTGAAGTAAAACAAGTCTGCGTACATTGCAGTGGATTCATTTGCTACGGAGAAAGTAGCATCACTCTGATCAACAGAGCTATTGACAATCATGCTCATGTTTGTCCGAAACTCCCCAAACAATAAATTCTTTTTTTTTGTTTTCTTGCTCCTGTTGAGCCCTTTACAATGAATCGTTTTCGTTGCCCCCTCCGAAAAAAAAACAAAAAAAATATAAAACTGTTCAGAAAAATTCAAAAAAAGTAAAAAAATGTTCCGAAAAATAATAGAAAAAATATAAAACAACAAAAACAATTAAAAAAAAGTTCTTTTCAGAACTACCTCCCCGTTATTAAAAAATTGGTACAATATTTGCAACTGTGCCAACCTCTATTTCTCTTAGTTCGCTTCCCAGTTCGCTCCCCGGTACGCGAACCGGAAGCGAACCAAAATTTTTTTTTTTTAAAAAGAACAGTAAGTATAAGGGAAGGAAACAGACAGTTATGTTAAAGGATAGACAGCTATAGGGGAGTAAACTAGAGATACTATTACCCGTAATCCACTGCTGATGATGTCACATATTACATCATTCATGACATGCTCAGTGACATCATCAGCAGAGGATTGCGGGTAACAGTATCCCTAGTTTATTCTCTATAGCTGTGTTTCTTTTAACATAACTGTCTGTTTCCTTCCCTTATACTTACTGTTCTTTTTAAAAAATTTTTTTAGATCAGTCAGAAACAGTGAAAGTAATGAAATATAAAAGACTACGTAGAATATGAGCACTGTATGCAACAACTTTGACACTTACAGAAGACTCACCTTCTCCATGCCTCCTACACAGTTCTACATGTACATCATAAATGCAAACAGAACAGAATTAATTATACATGTTAAATGGTTTATTTTTGCTGTTCTCAGAATGTATCAAATTTCACTAAAAAAGTGACTTGAAGGTATTCATCATATAACAGCGGGGAAAAAAAAACACATTCAAAATGATTGTGTTTAAAAAACCCAAAAAACATTACAAATCAGAATTCAGAACTCCTTAAAGTTAACTTACTTTCCATGACGGCCAAGGATGTCCTATGAACAGCTTACACTCTGTTGTGCTGTTATTACTTTCAACCCGCCACTTTCTGAAAGAAAACCTCCATCGTTTTCAAAAACATGTTACATACAATAAATGACTTCTTGCTCTCTACCACAATTTTCCACAAGGCCAAATCTTGTCAGAGCCATGTATAACTCTTGGATTTCTTGTTAGCCAATCCCGTCTTTTCGCATTTCCGCAACTTTCAGAATTAAAATGTTGAAGATCATTTACACAATCCTGGACTAGTAATATCTTCCCCTTCTTGCTCAATCATGTTCTACATTTCCTATCACACTGATACTGCTTACTATGAAGCAGACTTACACTACCTTTATGACTAGTACAATTATTTAATTCTCTACATCACTTTTAATCACAAAGCAATGTAAAACAGTAGACAGCATTGCAGACTTACATTCCCTCTACTCCATGTTTTGATTGGCTGCTTCAATTAGCTTATAAAAAGAAACAGTTTTTCTGAACTCATTCAAAGTGCACGTATTTCTCCATAAAGTCCAGTGTTATGGTAAGAAGTTATGTCTCTGTACTACACTTATCCTCAAGGCCAAATCGTGTAGGAGCCATGAGAACTTCTTGAAATTCCTCAGAGCACATCCCGAGATTCTTTCCCTAAAATTTTGGTTTTAAAAACACCAGGTAAGAGTTTTTAAGGTCAAACGGCAATTTGTTTTTGAAAATTAAAACAGAATCATTGCAGAATGACCAGCCATTTCTACACTTTAAATAAGCTGTATAATGTCCTGATGTTATTGAAGGACCATCATGATATATAATTGCTACAGTTACAAAAGTCCTTCCTGATATTGACAACTGTGAAGCCACAAAATGTTTAATTAAAGTTGTCAATTTTGTTCCATCAGGCCTACATCGTTGGAACATTAAAATGACATACTGGCCATATGTTCGTATAAATAATGTGGACATCATTTCAGATTTACATTGGCTACACTCCATGTTGTGATCAGCTGCTTTTACTAGCTTATTAAAAGAGACTGATTTACTGTCTGGCAAAGTTAAATATATAAATCTTTCTGAGTCTACACTAGTAGTACTTGATACCCTACAGTTCTCGCAGTCATGCTGCCATTGATAAGAAAGCCCAAACAGGTGATCTACATCTACACCTTCATCATGCAATACATCAAGCATGTACATTAAAAACTCCTGACAATCTTGCTGACTATTTTGAGAGAATTGTGTTTGGCCTGAACATCTGTCTAACAGATTTCGAATTTCAGACACACTTTCTATGTTTGTTCTATCAGTGCTACATTTCTCTAACACAGAATTTAACAAACTGCAAAATCTTTGATCAGAATTGACCACAATCTCTTCTTTTACATTTTCTAGAGAAAACAAAACATTAACTACTACATTAGCATAGCAGTTGACACCAGAACTGTTTTCAAATTGAAAACCAACAACATCTTCAACAGAATCCTTTTTGTTTCTGCTTATAATTTCAGGTTCATCGACTTTTCGTCTTTTTGCTACAACCTCCCCAGTATTGGTCACATTTCTTCGTTTCCGGCCTACCACACGTTTCTCAAACAAAGGATACTGAGGCAAATGTGGCGCATACTCTCTTCTCAACCTATTGTATTCCTTAACACAATCTAGATCCGCACAAATGTTTGTGACATCACACTCAATCAAGTACAATCCCGATAAAGTCCTAACTCGTGACAATGCCACATATGCCATACCCTCCTTGAACACAGAACTGCCAATATTCACCAATGCACAGTCTACACTTAAACCTTGCGATTTATGAATTGTCACCGCATATGCCAAGCAAACAGGAAACTGCTTACGACGAACATATAAGTCTTTTACAAGCAAAAATCTAGCAGAACAACGAGCAATTAGCTGTACTTCCTCAATGCCATCAAATTTAATTTTTAAAAATTCAATTCCATCTCTATTTCTGTATTTCACAAAATCAACAACATTACCCATTGATCCATTTACCAGACCTCTTTCAACATGTAAATTCCTTCTTAAAATTATACGGCAGTTCAAGCACACATTCAGAGTCTTTTCAAAACCCGCAGTTTTAGATATACTCTTCTCTAATGAATCCAATTTTGTTTTCAGATTCTCAGACAAAATAATTGTTGATCCCATATGCTCTACTCTGTCAATAGCTTCCAATTTCACAATCTCTTGCTTTTCTAAATGCAACATTTTGTTGTTGAATTTGGCACATTCTGCAAGAGTTGGCATCAAACATATTCCAGATTTTTTCTCAGTAACTTTCTGAAAAATATTCTCAGGCACAACATCTTCGTCTGGATATAAATTTGTCAGTAATCGTGCATGTAAAGCTTCTTTCCCATGCTCGGTCACTTTTCCAATTCTAACATCTTGTAGAATAGTCTTGTAAACTTCATCCTTTGCCTGACGCATATTTTCATGCAGTTCAGCATAATTGAAGTTTAACCATATATTGACGTTGCCAATACTCCCTAAGCACTTCCTGGTATCTTCATGCGTGAGCATTTTGAACACAGGTTGCCCTTTCACTGGTGTCAGCTGCAGAAGATCTCCGAAAACAATGATGTGTTTGCCACCAAATAACACATCATACTCTGTTTTGAGAACTTCTTGCATTCTCAAATGCACAAAGGCAAGCATGACATTGGAAACCATGCTTACTTCGTCAATGATAAGAAGTTTCATTTTCCTCAAGACTCTTGAAACTTCAAAACAAGCATCTCCAGATAGCTTGTGATATTCTAATTTGTTGTCATGCTCCACTGGCAGCATCAGTAAACGATGTAAAGTAATCCCTTTAATGTTATGTGCTGCCAGTCCAGTTGGAGCGGTGACAACACAAGACAGCGATGACTCTGTCCTTTCCTGCAAATAACATGAAATTGCTTTAATAAGGAAACTTTTTCCAGTTCCCGCTTCTCCACTCACGTACAGTCGGACAGGCTTCAACGACGTACATGAGCACTCTTTCTTGTCATGACTTAATCCATGATCAATTTGCATGGTAAGTTCGTCATATATTTTCCTCTGCTCAACGTTGAGTTGTCTTTCCAACTCTTCTAAGTTAACCGCATCCTCCTGAGCATGTGCCATGGCTCTTTCCACTTCATTCATAGCAGTGGCAGCTTCATTTTCGATAAGAGGTCCTCCTAGTGGATCCTGACTCAATGAAGCAGAACTCTGACTGTCCTGAGAACTGTCTCTGGCAATCTCGGCTGCAATCGTTGCTTCCTGCTCAATTTCCACATTCAACATTTCTACATATTTGGGAAAAGCAGGACATTCTATGGTCTCCTTGGCAGCATTGAATGAGTCTTCGTAACAAAGGAAATCTCCAAGCAGTTCCTCTTCTGCACGCCAAGGCTTAAAAAGTTGCAAAAGTGCTAAATAGAAAAACTCCTTTTTTTCAGGAGATTCGCCACTCAATTTTCGATGGTTTATCAAGTGGCATTTTCTTTGCTTGACCAGACATCCCTCACTTCCTATTACAGCATACACTCCTTTCTCAGTATCTTCTTTGATGTTCCTCTTGAATATGTAATTTTGCAGAACCTCATACAGACAAACATTCTCGAGGTGACTGCTTCGATTTGGATAATATGTATCCAACATGTTGCTCTTCAAAATGTCGGTACTGTTTGGCTCCTTTTCCGCCAAATACTCAATTTCCCGCACAGGTTTCAGAACTCGATTACGCGTTGCAGCAAGACCAACACTCGCCCAAACGATACTCCTGGACTTGGCATAGAGACTTGCTGAAGACAACCGGTCAGAACATTCGTAAGCTCCGATTTCTCGATGCGACAACATCTTCAGACTGAAACTGTACAACTTCTTGCTGAGGCTCTTTTCATGGGAAATGTCCTCCCACATATCCTTCAATTCTGTCTTCTCTTTTTTGGTGATGTAAGATGTCACATACCGAGCCACAGCCATACAGTTATCAGCCACAAACTGTATATCCATGTTAGCATTCCACATGGACAAAATCACCGGGATGTAGTCGTTAATGTACTTAGACTCTTCGTTCCTCTTCAAATTGTATGTGTTTTTAGGTGATTTCTTCATCACATTATGTCGCAGCGAAGACATCAAACTATTCACTCTTCCTTTAGAAATCACCGGTCGTGGAAAGCCGAAACGACATTTGGTGTAGAACTTGTCTTTGTTCCGGAATTTACGACGACAGTACTTTCCACATCGATGGCTTTGGAAACGTAGAACTTTTTCTCGTAGGCTTTTTTTCTCCTTTGCGTTTGGAACAGCACACGTAGAATACTGTTCTATGAAACTCATCACTGAGTCTTCTGCATCCGTTCCAAATTTAGGTGCATCCTTGATCCACAGCAACATATGTATATGAGGAGCACCTCTTGCTTGGTACTCCTTCCTCCAGAAGAAATCCAACACCTCTCCAAGAGGTGGATTCTTCTTATTCATGATGAAAGACATCATACCTTCAAATCTATGATTGAAGTACCTACATACATTGACTGGATCCAAAGAGCACAGTTCTCCGGGTGTCTTGAATTCGATGTTTTCTACGTTAGCATTTGCCTCTCGTAGAAATTCAAGTAAGTCTTCCCAGCCATACTCAGCACAGCTCAAAGTGAGGAACCATGTGGGAGTTCCTAAGTTCCTTAGCATACATTTTAAATCACCATGACGACGGTACCAGTACTCATTAGTACCACGCTGACACGCCATGAGATTAATCAGGTGAGAATCCAAAATACTGTCTTGGACATTGACTTTATCCATAAAGTCACTTGCCGAGATGTTTTGCATGTGTATACCACTTTTCAAGATGTGGTTCACTGCATATGACAGTCCAGACAGATCGCTTTCAAACAGGAGATGAAACAAATAAGGAATGCATTGTCGAAACCTAGGATCTCCTGCATACAATCGCAAAGTCCGGTATTCAGAAGCAGGAATTTGATGAGGTCGCTCATCATATCTTCCTCCCTGACCTGTTGGAAAAAGCTGTGGGAAACACCGAGCTTCCAAACTTTCCTCCCAAACACTAATGGGACTCCCTTTCGCTTGTTTCATTTGAAACAACTCAATAGCATTCCCCATGACTTCCTTGGAATGCAAAGGATGAACACTATAATGTTCATATATTTCTTCACTAGTACAGGGTTCTACTTTCTCAATTTGACCAGCACACAAATCGTTATCCTCTTCCTCACTTACTTCCTCTTCTGCAACATATACATTTTTATAGTACTTATTATATTTTTTCAAATACAATGTTGCCCTTTTGACTTTCCTAACATCTACTAAATCTTGCCATATTTTCTTATTCTATGTCGGAACCCCATTAACTAAGATAACAAGAGGTTCCTCTTCCACTTTTTCTACTCCAATTGTGTTAATGTTTTTCTTCAAATCTAGAGGCAAATAAACAACTCTTCCCTTTAATCCTCTCTGTAAATCTGATGGAGGCAATTTCCCTGTCTTTGGCTCCATTCTTACAATAGCCTGAAAGGGATGGATACTTTGAATCAAAATAGATTCATAAGTATTTAAATCCTTCAATTCAGAAGGAATCTCAACCAATTCCAGATTATTATGAACTGCTCTAGCAGGCATCTGGTTTTGATTTAATTTGTTACAACAATAAGTACACACACGTTGATCCAATCCCAAATCAAAACAATTTTCTACCATCAAGTATGTTGTAAAATCCTTCCATTCACTATTATTTTCCCTTTCACTTTTTCCATATAAATCCACTAACTTAGTCTGATTCTTATAATAAGTGCGTCGACAACACACACAAGTGAAATTTGGCCTCTCACTTGATTTCACCTCAAACGTCGCAATTTCCCTCTGGAAATTATCTGTACTGGAAACCTGTACACTATCTTCCACATTACTCTCTTCTTCTTGGTCAATTTCAACATTCTCCTCTTTACTTCCAAAGTAACAAAACTCAATTTCTTCACATATATTCTTCACATCTATTTCAGAACCATGCAAAAGAGCAGCGCATAATTGTTTAAGCATAATTGCTGGACTCTTAGCATAATACAACATTCTAACTAATTTCCTCACTTTATTATGATGCACTGCTAGCATCCTGAAATGATGAAAAACACTCTGGCATACTCTCCTGGAAAGACAAGCCAGTGAATGACCATGCAAACCTATCACTTCTCTCACTCTGCAAGGATCTAATTCTTGCAACAACTTCATTTTCTGCTTCAAACTGTTCTTACTAAATGACCGTATAAAATCACAAAGCAAATTGATGGAATCCTGTCGTACACTGCAAATACTACTACACTTCCAGGTGTACACAGGACCCTTAGGACGTCTCCCTACAACCTCATTACCTAACACCTCTTCTATCTCTGTTGTCACAAGTTTTTCTTTTTCAACTGGACAACCATCTTTCACTTCATAAGCTCGACCACTGGTGTCAACTGCATGCACCAAATCATTATCCTGGAAATAACTCTCCTCATTAAAAAATGCCTCAGAGCTTGAACTATGCATCCATTCTCCAGAAAAAACTTCACAAAAATTACTACGATTAACTATTCTCTTCCATCTACTATTTCTTTTGAAATCATAAATTACCTTGTTTAGCTTCCGAATTCTATTGATTGTCAAAATAAATAACTTACGTTTAATTTCAAATGCCTGATCAATAACTTTCTCAACAATTTTTTTTCTCTTATAAAAAAACACTTTCTGCTGACCTTTCTTAATATTTTTTAACAAATTCCCAATTATCCTGTTGCGGAACATTCGTTTACGAATATCCCTAAACTCTTGTTTCCTTCTACTTTCATGCATAGAGTTATCTCTTACTCTAGCAGTAACATTTCTCATTGGCCTTTCCTTACCATTTGAATTCTGTCTCCTTTTCTGGACTGAAACATTTTCTGTAGTAATATTTTTTTTACTACACATATTTCTTATGACTGTTTTTCGACTCTTACCCGGTGCTTTCTTGGTGACTTGACAAATCTTTTTGTTAGAGGACTGCTGCATTCTTCCATGGTCCTGCTGTCTTTGACGTTTTGCAGCCTTTCTTACTCTTTCTTTGCTAGGCATCCTAAAATCTTGAAATAATCTGCAGTTGAATCTGTGGTAAAATATAATAAAAAATGTTATTAACCACTATTACCCAACAGTAAATTAATAACAGTCATCAAAAACTTAACACACTACTTAAGTATATAATATACTGAAGCCTATCTCCAATTTTTCACTGAACAGGACTCATCTCTTCTTAACCTTGGATAAACCTCACCTACTCTGTGTCCCCTGCACATAATTAAATGTAAAGGGGCAGATTTATATTAACTAGCACATCCCCAGGGATGCACCAGTTAACGTGCACCGCTGCTCTGCCACCCACGGTGTGCCGCATTTACAATCAGATAGGACAAAGCTACATCAAAACCCTGCGCCTGCTTGAAGCAGGCATAGATCTTGACGCAGGTAGGCTGAAAGCTAAAGCAACAACTAAGTATCGTGTGCAGAAGTTACAAAAAAGGAAAAATGGCGTTTAAACCAGTAATGAGCCCATGCTAACGTAACACAGTGTAAAAATATCCAGGATCTACATCAGTTTGGGGTTCACGAACCTGGCAGGTACAAGGCACTGAGGCTTTCCACCGTGCATGTCTCATCCCAAATCATATGTTGTTTGTGAATGAAACAATTTCCCAGACCAAATGCTTTGGATTGGCTACTTCTAAAAAATTAAACACCCCTACTATCCCGGAGTTAGAGGAATATGATGGTTGGAGTAATTTTACTTGTTGTCCATTAAAGATTTACAGGCCCTACTCCGTAATTCTTCCTTTAACATTTCCAGTATAAATCCAAAAGGTTCACTGCTTTGGCAACGTGCCTTATCCACGGTTTAATAACGCTGCCTTTTGCTTTATATAAGTTTTCAAATTGTATGAAATATATACCAATAGGTCGTTATTAACCTTTAGGTAGTGGTTTTCTTCATGAGGTCTGGTCGCTTCCATACACATACAGATTTTCAAAGATGATCAAGACCTTTATCTGAATGGAGAGGAATGCACTGAGACGCCAGATCATTCACTAATGTGTAGGCACATACAGTTACACGGTTCATGCAACAAACACCGACCAAATATGGCTTGCGTGTTGCAAGGCACGCCAGTTCCTGCTATCATCCCCACGTTCAAGTTCTTGGAAAATGGTAGTTATTTGATGCTCAATAATGAAGATTGTTCTGGGTTAATTAAAAGTATTCATTTTATCGTAACAGTAAATGAACGGGTTATTTGCAGCAGAAATGTTCTATTTCCTCCCACACATGAACATAGGGAGTTTTCAATCTGGCCACAAATACCAACCTTGGGAGCACATTTCAACAGCATGGCAAGAATAAGAGCTCTTTTGTCTCAGAGAGAGGTGGCCTTGAGTTCGGCCCGTGAAACTTTCGTGCTTCACATAGCGAACACCCGTACAGAGCTGCAGACCCTTTTAAATACAGATTCGACTTTGCATTTCAGCAAGATTACCCATTCATTTCCATGCAGCAGGAGGCCCATAGGAATGAAGGTGCAATTTGCGATTAGCAATTACCTCATCGCAAATTACAAATTTTTCCGACGGTGCAGGGGTGTCTCAAGAACACCCTGCTGCACCCCTGAAAAAAAAATTTGGGGTCATATGGCGCACATAAATTTTGAAAACATTCCTTTACCTCAAAAACGATTTTCAACTCATAATTTGAAAACACTGCACATGGGGAAATGACTTAAAATGTCCTTAAGACACATAAAAGCATTTTTTGATTGCCTTTGCAGCATGTTTCAGTCACCTTTAACATGCCTATGTACCGGAAACATTCAAAATCTAAATTTGCCATGCACAGGTGGGAGCATATTTACAAGCAATTTGCTCCACAGACAAACTTCTTACATTGAAATGGGAAAAATAACATCAGAGACTCTCAATTACCTTATAAAGAAGCAGACACCATTATGTCCTTCTCATCAATATTAAAACCATTGCTTTTTCTCAAAAACGATTTACAAGTCATAATTTGAAAACACTCCACAGCTCCTATGCACATAAAAGCCCTGTCAGTACTAATACTTCACATTTTCTCCAATTACAATTTCTCAAAGAAACAAAATCTATTTGTGAAACACTTGAGACAAAGCAACATTTGAAAAACACAACTTTCTTCATAATTTTCTCCTTAAAGCACACTATTTTCTATCTAAATTAAAGAAATTTTTTCTCACCTTAGCAAATACTTTGAGTTTCAAAACAGTCTCAGAAACACACCAATTTGTCTTCAGCAGAGCAAAAGGTATGCACTCCAGAGTCTGCAGCTATCAAAAGCACAGAAATGCTGTAATTCCTCACACAGATCTCTCATGTCACCCAATCAAAACTCTTCCCTCACTTTTTTTCAAAGCAAAACCCTTCCCCCCTCTGCCCCCTCTCTGCTTTTTCTGCATAGCAACCACCTCTTGCAAGACCTCTCACACAACAATGTTGCAATTGAACTCTGAACTCTCAGTGCACCTGCATATCCAAAGCATTCTTTCATTTAATGATTTTTTCTTCGCCACTCAAAATACATCTTTCAACGAACTCATCCATGCACACTAACTTTCTGTTTTCAGCAATCAAAATCCACCAATCACTCTTACTGCTTCATTAACACAGAAACTCCTCAGTTTTTTTCATTTTACACTCTCATTTTTTCAACTGCCATTTCATTGCCACACTTCATCTGACTGCAGGAGAACCTTCTCTCGCCATGTTTTCTGTCTGGATTGTTGGACATAGCTACATCTATTGGGCTCAAAGGTACGCTGAAAACAGGAATTTACCTAACCTCAATTTACAAGATGTGGAAATTAAGTGGTTTGGCCACAGAGGATTAAAATGTCACCAATTGATACCATTGGTGAAAACCTTTATGCATTTGCCAAAACCTGACCTGTTAATTGTGCACTGTGGAGGTAATGATTTGGGCACTTTGACTGGGGTAGGTCTGGAAATGCTTTTAAAGGACACCTTTGAGCAATTGATGGCACTTTTTCCTCAGACTGCCTTGGTATATTCAAATATATGCCAAAGACAGAAATGGAGGTGGTCGAACCAATTTTGTCCACAAATTGAGAAATCGAGGAAGCATGTAAACAAATCTGTTTCAACTTACATGAGAGACCATGGAATGGGCTCCCTGTACAACAATAACTTGCGTTACTACATGCAAGATATCTACAGAGCAGATGGAGTTCACTTCTCAGATGAGGGCAACAGAGTTTTCACTCTGAATTTAAGACTGTGCATTGGTACCTACTTATAAGTACCTAAATGTACCATAAACCCAAAAGCTCTTCTCAGAGCTACCCTACATCTGATCACTCACAATTATTATTTTACTCTAACTTTTTTCACTAATTTTCAAGAAAGTACGCTCCCCAGACCGCTTCCCGGTTCGCGAACCGGGCGCACTCCACGCAAAAAAACTAAAAAAACGGTATATATTTTTTTTGCCCTGCGAGACCCTTTCAAAGCCTCCACATCAAACCTAGGGGGTCAGGGAGGATCTACTATGCCCCCTTATGGTCATTTGCCCCTTCGCTTTGGCCTCCTCTTGTCTCTCGATCCTACCGAGAGACAAGATGGCGGCCGCTACGGACTGTTTGGAATGTTTACAGACGCCGAAAAACCAATCAGCTTCGCAAACCTCCGTAACGCGAAAAGTACGAGAAGCGGAGCGCTGTTACAGATATATATCTTTTTTTGAACGTTAATTTCTCAAAATCCACTAGAGCACATATATTGAGACCTAGCAAAGGCACATCGGGCTACCAGTCCCTACAATTTTGCCAAGTTTCGTGCAAATCCATTCAGCCGTTCGATTATTATTATTATTATTTTTTTTGCCCCGCGGGGCCCTTTTAAAACCTCCACATCAAACGTAGGGGGTCACCGACGATCTACTATTCCCCCTTATGGTCATTTGCCCCTTCGCTTTGGCCTCCTCTTGTCTCTTGATCCTACCGAGAGACAAGATGGCGGCCGCTACGGACTGTTTGGAATGTTTACAGACGCCGGAGAGCCAATCAGCTTCGCTTCGCAAAGCTCCGTAACGCGAAAAGTACGCGAAGCGGTGCGCTGTTACAGATATATATCTTTTTTTGAACGTTAATTTCTCAAAATCCACTGGAGCACATATATTGAGATCTAGCAAAGGCACATCGGGCTACCAGTCCCTACAATTTTGCCAACTTTCGTGCAAATCCATTCAGCTGTTCGATTATTATTATTTTTATTTTTTTTTGCCCCGCGGGGCCCTTTTAAAACCTCCACATCAAACCTAGGGGGTGAGCGACAATGTACTATGCCCCCTTATGGTCATTTGCCCCTTCGCTTCGGCCTCCTCTTGTCTCTCGATCCTACCGAGAGACAAGATGGCGGCCGCTACGGACTGTTTGGAATGTTGACAGACGCCGGAGAACCAATCAGCTTCGCTTCACAAAGCTCCGTTGCGCGACAAGTACGCGTCCTGAGCCGCTGCCCGGTCCGCTGTTACAGATATATATCTTTTTTTAAACGTTAATTTCTCAAAATCCACTGGAGCACATATATTGAGACCTACAAAAGGCACATCGGGCTACCAGTCCCTACAATTTTGCCAAGTTTCGTGCAAATCCATTCAGCCGTTCGGGCTAAAAGTGAGGCCAACCGCCCTATGGAAAACTCAATGTTAAAAACACGTTTTGGGACCCCCCTTTTTTCTCGGCCCCCACTGGACGAACCCCCCCCCCAAATTTTCAAGGGCTGCTCAGAAACAAAATGTGCCATTTTCCTGAAAATTTCAGCCAATTCCGTCCACAAACGCCAAAGTTATTAGACATAGAATTTTCAAAAAACCCATAGAGAAAAAATCCTAACTATATATACCTACTGGCGACCGCCAGTAGGTAATATATATATATATATATATATATATATTCACTGAAAAAACCATAGGTTTTAGACCATATATAGTTAGGAATTAGCATTTACAAAACCTTGAAAATTCACTGAAAAAACCATAGGTTATAGACCATATATAGTTAGGAATTAGCATTTACAAAACCTTGAAAATTCACTGAAAAAACCATAGGTTATAGACCATATATTGTTAGGAATTAGCATTTAAAAAACCTTATTTTACTCACACAAAACCATTGAAATTCCATATATAGTTAGTTGCACTAACTATATATCGCGCACCCGCAATCCACTGCTGATGATGTCACATATTACATCATTCATGACATGGTCAGTGACATCACTGATGACATCACTGATGACATCTCAAATGACATCACTGATGACATCACTGATGACATCTCAAATGACATCACTAATGACATCACTGATGACAACATCCAGTGACTGTATAATTCTGTAAAGTTAAAATATGTCTTACATATTGAACAATGAGTGGATGTATAAGTGTCTGGACGAAGGATTTAGTAGGTGCATGACTGAATGTATGAGTGACTGATTAAATGTGTCTCACTGAGTGCATGGGTTAGTGACTAAACTGTCTTAATTTGTGCATCATTATGTCTGTTGTTCTGTAAACTGCTGCATGTGTTGATCAGTAGCTATATGAGTAACTATATGGGTTATTGATTGATTGCCCAAGTATTTGTATGGGAGACTGAGTGTGTGTGTGGCTAGCTGGGAGGTGTGTGACTCTGTGCAGATCAATCTGTACTTGTATCAATGATTGTATAAGAAAGTAAGTATGTGTTAGTACATGTTTGAAAATGTAAGGTGCTCTATGTTTAACTGTATAGACAAGAAAATGGAAGTCTCATTGATTCTTTACAGGACTGACTAGGTGTGTAAGTAACTCCATGGATGAGTGGCAGACTGTGAGTGTCTGTATAGGTGTATGAGTGCATATGATAGTGTTGTAAAGATGAGTGATTGTATGTATGAATGATTGTATGGGTGAATGAGTGAAGGTGTGTGTAGACGTAGCAATCAGTGAGTGCGTATGTAGTAACTAGTATTGGTGTGTCAATGGTTTCAAAAATTATACTCTTTTTAACACTGGGTGAAACAGAGGTTATATTAAAATGTGAGGAGATGCATTGTATTGTCACATGAATTATATCATCAGTGATGTGGTCATTGATGTCAAATGAGATGTCATCAGTGATGTCATCAGTGATGTCATTTGAGATGTCATCAGTGATGTCATCAGTGATGTCACTGACCATGTCATGAATGATGTAATATGTGACATCATCAGCAGTGGATTGCGGGTGCGCGATATATAGTTAGTGCAACTAACTATATATGGAATTTCAATGGTTTTGTGTGAGTAAAATAAGGTTTTTTAAATGCTAATTCCTAACGATATATGGTCTATAACCTATGGTTTTTTCAGTGAATTTTCAAGGTTTTGTAAATGCTAATTCCTAACTATATATGGTCTATAACCTATGGTTTTTTCAGTGAATTTTCAAGGTTTTGTAAATGCTAATTCCTAACTATATATGGTCTATAACCTATGGTTTTTTCAGTGAATTTCAATGGTTTTTTAATAGCAAATATCATAAGCTGTCGAATGTCAAGTACGTGGTAAGTAAAAACATTTTCGTGTTTATGCACACTGATCTGCTTTGAATGCTGCCCCCCACCCCTCATTTCTATTAGGAGTACTCTCTCTTTGCAGATAGTGAAGGTTAGTTAACGCAGCCCTTTGCCCCCTTTGTAATCCGTCGTGCCTGCTTCTCTCTCCATTTGATTGATTGTTCTCTTTGGTTCATTCTCTATTTACAAACAAGCACAGAGTCGCAATACTCTGTTTAGTCTTTGCAGATAGCGAAAAACCGTGTAAAAAAACAAAAGGAATCGAGCAAAATCAGTAGGCCACTAATGGGATCTCTTTTTAACCTCGCTAAAATAGAAACATTAGGAACAACCTGTTGAAAATAGCAATGCGTATGTACATAAGCGGCGTTCATTTGTGTTCACAGTACCCCTTGTTGATTGTTTGAATCGAGCATTGAATTGTTCGAAGTTGGTTCTCTTAAGGATCTTCTCTGCCTGCAAACGAGGAAGAATAGGAATATTCTCTCTCCCTTTGCAGATAGTGAAGGGTAGGTAACGCAAGCCTTTAACACGTCGTACCTATTTCATTCCTCATTGATTGATTGATTGTCCGAACATTGACTGTTTGGGAATTAGTTCTTTTTGGAGGTATTCCCTGTTTGCAAATAAACGTAGGAAAATCTTTGCAAGTAGTGAAAGGGTACGTAATGCGGACCTTTCTCCCCCGTTGTAATCTGTCATGCCTATCTACTCCCCACTGATTGATGCACCTGTTTCACCCGGACCATTTACTAGACATACGTCATCTGGCCCGACCAGAGAGCACCCCTAGTGAAAAGGACATATGCAATAATAACGAAGTGATCACTGTATCCTGTTAACAGAAACCTTAGCATGAAACAACCTGGAAAGAAAAGAATAGGAAAACGAAAATCAGTAGGCCACTGATGAACATGAACTTTTATTAAACAACGAACAAAGAAACGATAACATAACGTAATGATAAAACCTATTAATGTCCTAGAAACAAGAAAACGTTAAAATATGCCATTGGTGAGAGACCAGAAAAACAGTAAGAGAAACCAAATCACCCCTCTCTGTCCCACCGCCTGCCACGCCAAAAAAATCGATAGACTAGGGAAAATGCAAGTCAGTAGAACATCCGCCCCCACTCTGGAAACTTCCAAGGTGGGGCAGGGTTCCGGCTACGCCCAGCCGGGAGCAGCCCATATAAGGCAGGTCCTGCTGCCACGCCTCGGCCAGGAGATCCTAACGTAGGGTGTAGCCGGAGGAGAGGCCGAGACCAGCGGGACCCGGCCAGGGGATTGCCTTTACAACGCTGAACAGTTGCAGGGGGGGGGAATGTCTCCTCGACCCTCCCCTCTCTCTCCCAGTCCGGCCGCGGTGGCCCTTGAGAGTTGCAGGTACTCCCGCCACATGCTCTTCCGGTCCGGCCACCAACGGTCGGGGGGCAGAGGCCGACGGGATCCGGCTGCAGCCGATAAACCAAGAAACCCGTTCATGGGGCCAGAGCCAGGGGCGTCCGGCCGACATCTACCGGAAGCCCGGCCCGAAGACGGACGGGACACTTCTTCTTTCTTGTATAATTGCTACAACAACCCTGGGGGGGGATGTCTTGCACATGCCTCCGACCCCCCCCCCCTCGTCCTCATCGCCTGGTCCGGCCATAACAAATATCAAGCGAGACGCCGTGGGGTGCACTGGGAGGGAGAGACGGTGCGAACAGGCCTCTCCCGCCTCCCCAGTGGAGGCTTCCCAGCTGCACCCTCAGCGCTCCAGGCGCCCGGAAAAGAGTTCTTCCACTGTGGCCATGCTGCAACGTCTCGCCCGGCAGGGTGGAGCCCGTCCGCTCATTTGACCCCGCGATCGCCAGTAGCTACCGAACTCTCAAAATGGCGGTCGACCTGGCAAGAGCGGGCCCAGCATAAAGAAATGGCCCGGTCACTGGTTGACTCCACCACCGTAGTCCTCCACGACCTTGAAGATTCTAGAGGAGCCGCGGGAGTCTCCGACCCCCGATGGGGAATGACTGCCATGATCACCCGTGGAGTGACGAAACTGTATCCGCGGGACGTCGGCGCCAGCCTCACTTTGAATTACTAGAATCCTGCAGACCTCACTTCCGGTGAAAGCACAGTGTGACCCGGTAGGAAAAATTGTTGCACCCCCTCCCCTTTTTGACTGATAGTTCAAACCACCGATCCTTTCCTTTGCCCTTTTAACGGAACTTTGGACTGCCTCCCCCTCTTTTACATTTTCTAGAGAAAACAAAACATTAACCACTACATTAGCATAGCAGTTGACACCAGAACTGTTTTCAAATTGAAAACCAACAACATCTTCAACAGAATCCTTTTTGTTTCTGCTGTGACCCTGCTACAGCACAGGCATTGTCCCCAGCAGTAATTCTGCAATGCCGGTAAGAATAGCTGTGGTGCCTACTGGACTCACTCACCCCCGCGGCGCCCCACGCCGTTATGTGCTGGGCGGCAACTTGCTAGACATCACTTTCGTGCCATCTAGATTTCAGCGCGTTCTGCTGCCTTGGAACTATTCGCACAACAGACCGCTACTGACAAGAATATTTCATTATTGGTGCTGTCAATTTCAATAAATCTATTGGATAATTCAAAAGAAATTGCCACGGTCTCTTCGTTGTTTAAATGTTTTTACTGTTTTTGTTTTGTTGTATATATTTATATGTTATTAAAGTTTTATATTCCTACTACTTTGTTGGAGTGCTATATATTTTTAATGTGACACATAATTGTAAAAACTTTGATGTACAAAGAGTCATTCCTGGAATCTTCCGCTTCAGGCTCGGTCCCCTCCCCAATCACAATACAGGATAGTTTTCAGATAGTAGGAACACGTGTGGTGTGACGGATCTCATCGGGTGTGGGCCTTGATCTACTATAACTCCTTTGAAGAGGGGTGATTCTTTACAGCTGGGGCCATAAACTACATCTGCAGGGCTAGCTGATAGCCTGGACAATCGGACACAGAGGAAGAGGAGTGTCAGAGGGTGCGGTAGTGAATAGGGCGAAAGGGAGGTGTCGGGCGGGCACAGAGTGTGATTCTCAGGGAAGAGCAGCGCAGATGGGGGGAGGTTTATTGGCCATGCATAAGACAGAGAGCGGGGGTGACCAGTGCCTGGGGAAGATGCTTGCGAGGGTGAGGAGCCATGCTACGAATCGACAGCGTGCAGAGAGTGGGTCTGGTCAAGACATCTAAAATGGCTGCCGTGCACGACAAAAGTGTGGCATTTCAAAAAAGGCAAGATGGCGCAGACAATGTTTTTCAACACTTCCTCATTTCCTTCGAATCGAACGTTAACAGACGTTGGGGCATATTACCAAAGTTAAGCGATATTTATCACTAACGATGCTTACCAACGAATTTTTTACCGCTAAGCATCGTCAGAAATTATCGAAGATAAACCTTGCTATTATCAAGGTTTATCACAAATGCGATAATAAACGGCCGCAATGCATGAATATCGCTAAAAACTCAGCGATATTCATACATTACCGAGCTAATGCTCTTAGCCATGTTATCCACCTCCCATTGGATAACATGGCTAAGAACTGCTCAGGGCAGGTGTTACTTTTTGGAGATATTCGCGCTTAGCGCGAATATCTCCAAAAGTTGGTAATAGGAGATAGATATCTTGCATGTTGTAATGCAAATTATTGTGGTATATGGAACTCATACCATAATCTCTCAGGAAAGCAGAAACTGATCCTTTTCGGACCGCCTAAAAAGACCTAGGGGGTGAGGGGTACTCTACTTTGCTCCCTTTTCACGTTCCGAACTATTTTATTTTACTCTCTTCTGTAATTACACAAAATCGCAGCAATAAGATGCATCGGAGACACACAGTGAGAGAAAGGAGGCCGGAGATGAAGAAGAGATGTCAAATACACATTGGAGATAATATAGTGGCAGAAGGGAAGTAAATATGAGTAAACTTACCATGTAACATAAAAATGTTGCACTCTATACTATAAGTCTCATTTTATACTACAATCACTTCGCTACAACCTCATAAATTAAAAATAAAAATGAATAATGTCTCAAACAATTTTTGATTTCTAAATATAAATGTATTCTTCAGAATTTTCTAAATTTGAAACAACTAGTAACATGTCCTCATCAGCAATGTCCTCATGAAAAGTCTGCAATAATGATTCTTGTAACTCTATGGTCTCCAAACACTCGATAAATTCGCCATCAAGAGATTGATCAAAAAAATCATTCAAGTCATCTCCTCCTTCTGACAATATTTCATTATTGGTGCTGTCAATTTCAATCAATGTAGTGGAATCATTCAAGTCATCTCCTCGTGACAATATTTCATTATTGGTGCTCTCAATTTCAATCAATGTAGTGGAATCATTCAAGTCATCTCCTCCTTGTGACAATATTTCATTATTGGTGCTGTCCATTTCAATCAATCTAATGGAATCATACAAGTCATCTCCTCCTTGTGACAATATTTCATTATTGCTGCTCTCAATTTCAATCAACGTAGTGGAATCATTCAAGTCATCTCCTTGTGACAATATTTCATTCTTGGTGCTGTCCATTTCAATCAATCTAATGGAATCATACAAGTCATGTCCTCCTTGTGACAATGTTTCATTATTGGTGCTCTCAATTTCAATCAATGTAGTGGACAATTCAAAAGAAATTGCCACGGTCTCTTCATTGTGAGCCATTTTATTTTGAAATTGCTTGCTGTAAATTGCAGAAAAAAATAATCACTTTCATTTATCGTTTTTAGTAATACATAATATAAAACTAACTTTATCAAGTATTTAGTATAACAGAAGGACTGCAAATAAATAACAGAAAACATTTTTCAAATTATCTTCAAGTGTACAACATAGTTCCCCTTACAAATTAACAACTCACCTTTTTAAAAGTAGGAAAAGTGTTAGTACTGTGTAAATCAAACACCAGAAATTCACCACCAAAAATTCCTCACAAATGTACCTCAGACAGTAGTATCACAAAATGGCTGTGGTTTCCTCTCATTTGACATATATACATAACCAATTAACTTTCATCACACACAAATACAAAACCAAAGTAACATTTTAATTGGTTCTAAATTTCAACACTTCCAAATGTGTTTTCCCCATGCAATTTCCCATAGGACATTTACATACGTCTACAGCCTGAATGGCTGAACGGAATTACACCAAACTTGGCAAAATGGTACATCAAACCTAAGAGGTCAGGAAGGATCTACTATGCCCCCTTATGGTCATTTCCCCCTTCGCTTTGGCCTCCTCTTGTCTCTCAATCCTACCGAGAGACAAGATGGCGGCCGCTACGGACTGTTTGGAATGTTGACAGACGCCGGACAACCAATCAGCTTCGCAAAGCTCCGTAACGCGAAAAGTACGCGAAGCGGAGCTCTGTTACAGATATATATCTTTTTTTGAACGTTAATTTCTCAAAATCCACTGGAGCACATATATTGAGACCTAGCAAAGGCACATCGGGCTACCAGTCCCTAATATTTTACCAAGTTTCGTGCAAATCCATTCAGCCGTTCGATTATTATTATTATTATTTTTTTTTGCCCCGCGGGGCCCTTTTAAAACCTCCACATCAAACCTAGGGGGTCAGCGAGGATCTACTATTCCCCCTTATGGTCATTTGCCCCTTCGCTTTCGCCTCCTCTTGTCTCTCGATCCTACCGAGAGACAAGATGGCGGCCGCTACGGACTGTTTGGAATGTTGACAGACGCCGGAGAACCAATCAGCTTCGCTTCACAAAGCTCCGTTGCGCGAAAAGTACGCGTCCTGGGCCGCTGCCCAGTCCGCTGTTACAGATATATATCTTTTTTTAAACGTTAATTTCTCAAAATCCACTGGAGCACATATATTGAGACCTACAAAAGGCACATCGGGCTACCAGTCCCTACAATTTTGCCAAGTTTCGTGCAAATCCATTCAGCCGTTCGCGCTAAAAGTGAGGCCAACCGCCCTATGGAAATTAACATGGGAAAAACGCGTTTTGGGACCCCCCTTTTTTCTCGGCCCCCCCTTGACGAACCCCCCCAAAATTTTCAGGGGCTGCTCAGAAACAAAATGTGCCATTTTCCTGAAAATTTCAGCCAATTCCGTCCACAAACGCCAAAGTTATTAGACATAGAATTTTCAAATATCCCATAGAGAAAAAATCCTAACTATATATACCTACTGGCGACCGCCAGTAGGTAATATATATATATATATATATATATATATAAGATGATCCCTGCAATCCTGGCAGCAAAAAGCGGACCACTCCGGTTTTGAGGTTGCAAATATTATGGGCTTATTTTCTTCAAGACGCATTTCGATCTCTGGTGAGAAACCCGTTCCAGCATGAGACCAAAATGGTAAAATCCTGAAATATATCTGGCCATTATCATTTGTAACATATAAGAGACTATGTATATTGTATTAAAAGGGATTAAAGAAACACAATTGAAAAAAGTGAAAAATAACTCAGCACGGCAGGAATAGACCCGAAGAATGTGTATTTTGGGAAAAGAGAGCTTCTTAACAGGTGGAAGCAGTATCGGGTATCGGTATCCGTTTAGAGATTGCATTTAAATGAATTTACAATGTGCATCTATGCGATATCATTGTATAAAGGAAAAAGGTGCAATAATGAAATTACCAGCATGTAACAATAAGTTTTAATTGTGGTAAAAGTGCAAAGACATTGCCGTACAATATGATTGAAGAATGGGCTGAATTTATGTGTTTAAATGCACATTACAAAATGGCGATTACGTTGGTATAGCTGTATGAGTCCCTTTTCATTGTAACACCTAAGAGTAATGAAGACAAAATGGCAGCCTCCCGGCTTGTCGGTAAACACAGAGGAAGGCATCGCCGAAACGAGTCTGTTTGGTTTGGAATAAACGAAGACCCGAATGAAACGTCTCCAGGAGTGCTGGTTTCTTTCCTGATTGAAAGGATTTGAGTGTGGGAATATTGTGGTTGCACCGCCACTTCCAGGCACCCGCTCGCAAGTGATTTTGCACGAGGTGCAAAAGGAGCTGTTATATATATATACATATAAATATATATATAGATATATATACATACATACATATATATACATATATATATATATATATATATATATATATATATATATATATATATATATATACGCTCCCTGTTCCCACTGAAGGTCCAGGCACTCACGGGTGGGTGCGGTATGCGGTAGTGGTACCCGCAATAACACGGCGCTCAGCTCCAGAGAAATCCCCTCCAAAGAACCGCACTCGTGGAACCAAAGGATTTTCAATGCTCACACCAGCAACATTTATTCACAGAGCTAACAGACGCGTTTCAGCATCAAGCCTTCGTCAGTGTTAGTAGCGCACCGCACGTTATGCTGGGTATTAATGCAGTCACATTATTGCTAAACATAGTTGAAGGACTGGTTGTAACGCTCGTGGGCGCCATCTTTAAATGTCCAAACATATTTATGAATACATTTCATCATTTTACCGCGCTCACTCCGCGTAGACAAAATAAATTTGCAATATCTAGGATCATGATACTGAATGAGGAATATGATTAGATCAAGAAATGATTTACCGGGTCTGATAAGTTTTGTAAAGATAGACCAATTTGTTACAATATGCATTCTTTTTCTCTTTTTCTTTTACTTTATCCTATTCTTTTCTTCTCTCTTCTTTTCTTTGTTTTCCTTTCATTTATGCTACCCCTCTGGGCTCTTCCAATCTAATGTAATTAATTGATATAGCTGCATAACTGTATATCATTGAAAGTATATGAGAGCAAGGGATGGAAGGGTAGGAACTGGGTTTGCAGGTAGGGTTTGGGAACGGATGAAGGTTGATGAGATGAAAATACAGGAAATGATTGTTCTGGCTGTGGAATATGTAAATAATGATGTAAATAATAATATGAGAAAATGCCTTTGAACGTAACTTGACAAAAGAAATGCCAATATGTGGCTTGATGGACTGGTGAGAATGGGGGTTGCGAGGCTTCGCACTCCCTTGTCCTCCCCGCGATGTTGTGAAGCGGGGAGATATGCCGATACACGGCGATATTTATTTTGTCTACGCGGAGTGAGCGCGGTAAAATGATGAAATGTATTCATAAATATGTTTGGACATTTAAAGATGGCGCCCACGAGCGTAACAACCAGTCCTTCAACTATGTTTAGCAATAATGTGACTGCATTAATACCCAGCATAACGTGCGGTGCGCTACTAACACTGACGAAGGCTTGATGCTGAAACGCGTCTGTTAGCTCTGTGAATAAATGTTGCTGGTGTGAGCATTGAAAATCCTTTGGTTCCACGAGTGCGGTTCTTTGGAGGGGATTTCTCTGGAGCTGAGCGCCGCATATATACATGTATATATATATATATATATATATATATATATATATATATATATATATATATATATATCTTGTGCTGACAGCTGATTGACTGCCAACACTTCAAATCAGGAAGTGTTGGCAGCCATCTTGTGACTCGTTTGAACCGAGTCACAAGAAAAACCATTTAAAAAAAGAAATGGGTGCAGGGTAGAAACTCCCTGATCTCCTAGGCCTCTTGGACCCCCGCAAGGCCAAAAAGCATTTTTCAAAAAAGAAATTCACCGGAGAGTCGGGCTGAGTCCGCGACTCCCACCAAAATCTTTTTTTTTAGTCTTTTAAATGAAGCGTGGGCTACTGCAAGTCTTAATGAGGAGGCACCCGGGTGGGCCAAATTCGGGGACATGGTCAAATTATATTTTATTAAAGGATGGGGCACACGGGCCCCCCCGTCCTAGGGTATTTATATTCCCTGAAGACCGCCACCTCCTTGGGCGAATTTTTAAGAAATTGAGGGGCCTCACCAGGGACTATGACTCCTCTAGGGGGCATTTTAAATGAATTTGGGGGGCTTCACGGACCCCTGTGACCCTAGGACCGCCACCTACCTGGGGCTTAAATATTTGTATGGGGGATCACGGACCCCCCCCCTCCCCGGGCCAAAATTCCAAAATGGGAGTGGGGCCCCAGGGACCACCACCTCCCCAGTGCGGCTGTTCTAAGTAATATGAGGGGGGCACATACGACCCTCCCCTCGGCCCATGGGACTGCCACCCCCCAGAACCGACTCCTTCAATGTCCCGGGGCGCCCACCCCCGGGACATTGAACTTTGCTATGGCTTGGCGGGAGCATTACAGCTCCCGCCAAGCCATAGCAAACTCTGCTCTGCTTCGAATAAGCAAGAGTATGTAACATGCTTTCTCTTACTCGAAGCAGAGCAGAATTGCTTTTGGACAGAGGTAGCTACATTTTCAGCAGCTCCCTCTTTCAATCAATCAATCAGAACACTTGTATAGCGCACTACTCACCCGGAAGGGTCTCAAGGCGCTTGGGGGAAGGGGTCCGTTACTGCTCGAATAGCCAGGTCTTGAGTTGTCTCCTGAAGGTGAGATGGTCCTGGGTCAGCCGAAGGTGGATGGGGAGGGAGTTCCATGTCTTGGCCGCCAGGTAGGAGAAGGATCTGCCTCCGGCGGTGGCACTTCGGATGCGTGGAACGGCGGTGAGGGCGAGGCTGGTAGATCGTAGCTGGCGGGTGGGCGCGTAGAAGGTCAGGCGGTCGTTGAGGTACTTGGGGCCCAGGTCGTGGAGAGACTTGTGTGCGTGGGTGAGGAGCCTGAACGTGATCCTCTTGTTGACGGGGAGCCAGTGCAGGTTCCTCAGGTGGCCGGAGATGTGGCTGCGTCGGGGGATGTCCAGAATGAGTCGGGCGGAGGCGTTCTGGATGCGTTGGAGTCTTTTCTGTAGTTTGGCTGTGGTTCCGGCGTAGAGGGTGTTTCCGTAGTCCAGTCGGCTGGTGACGAGTGCCTGGGTGACCGTTTTCCTGGTTTCGGTGAGGATCCATCGGAAGATCTTGCGGAGCATGCGTAGGGTGTGAAAGCAAGATGAGGAGACGGCGTTGACTTGTCTGGTCATCGAGAGGGAGGAGTCCAGGATGAAGCCCAGGTTGCGTGCGTTGGCTGTTGGCTTGGGAGTGGTGCCCAGGGCGGGGGGCCACCAGGAGTCGTCCCAGGCGGAGGGCGATGGTCCCAGGATGAGGATTTCCGTCTTGTCTGAGTTCAGGTTCAGGCGGCTGTTCTTCATCCACTCGGCGACGTCTTTCATCCCTTCGTGTAGGCTGGTTCTGGCGGTGTCGGGGTCTCTGGTGAGGGAGAGGATCAGCTGGGTGTCGTCTGCGTAGGAGATGATGTTGAGGTTGTGGTGGCGTGCGATGGCTGCAAGAGGTCTCATGTAGACGTTGAAGAGGGTGGGGCTGAGTGATGATCCTTGCGGTACGCCGCAGATGACTTCGGTGGCCTCGGATCGAAACGGAGGGAGGCGGACTCTCTGTGTTCTCCCGGCGAGGAACGAGACGATCCACTCCAGTGCCTTTTCTTGGATGCCGGTGTTGCTGAGGCGTTGAACTAGGGTGCGGTGGCAGACAGTGTCGAACGCTGCAGAGAGGTCCCGGAGGATGAGTGCCGCTGTTTCCCCGTTGTCGAGCAGGGCTCGGATGTCGTCGGTGGCTGCGATGAGGGCGGTCTCGGTGCTGTGGTTGGCTCTGAAACCGGACTGTGAGGGGTCTAGGGATCCGTTCGTCTCGAGGAAGGCGGCAAGCTGTCTGTTGACGATCTTCTCGATGACTTAGGCAGGAAAAGGGAGGAGCGAGATGTGGCGGAAGTTCTTGAGGTCGGTGAGGTCCGCTGTTGGTTTCTTCAGTAGGGCGCTGAGCTCGGCATGCTTCCAGCTCTCCGGGAAGGTGGCGGTATTGAAGGAGGTGTTGATGATGTTCCGGAGTTGGGGTGCGATGGTGGAGTCGGCCTTGTTAAAGAAGTGGTGGGGGCAGGGGTCGGTTGGAGATCCGGAGTGGATGGTGTTCATCGTGCGGGCTGTGTCTTCGGTGGTCACCGTGGTCCAGGTGCGGAGGGTGGCGTTGGGGGGCGTTGGTTCGACGGTTGGGTGCGTGGATGGTGCGCCGAAGCTGTTGTGGATGTCGGCGATCTTGCGGTGGAAGAACGAGGCGAGAGAGTCGCAGAGATCTTGTGAAGGAGTGATGTCGTTGTTGCCGGTGCTGGGGTTGGAGAACTCTTTGACGATACTGAAGAGTTCCTTGCTGTCGTGGGCGTTGTTGTCCAATCGTTCCTCAAGAGATTTCTTCTTGGTGGTGCGGATGAGCTGGTGGTGCTTGCGGGTGGCGTGTTTGAGGGTGGTCATGTTGTCGGTGGTCTGGTCGAGGAGCCAGGCTTTTTCGAGGGTGCGGCAGGTCTTCTTGGAGTCCTTGAGTTCGTCGGTGAACCAGGAGGCCTTCTTGCTTCTGGGTCTGCTGGGAGGGTTCTTCAGTGGTGCGAGGTCATCGGCGCAGGCGGTCAGCCACTGCGTGAAGTTGCGGGCTGCTTTGTTGGGGTCCGTTGTGCTGGCGGGTGGGTTCTGGCTGAGGGAGGTGGTGAGCTGGTCGGTGGTGATCTTGCTCCAGCTTCTGTGTGGAACCTGTTGCGGGCGGTGGTGGGTCGTGGTTCTTCTGAAGCTAAAGTGGACGCAGCTGTGGTCGGTCCAGTGGAGTCCGGTGGAGTGGCTGAAGGTGATGTGCTTGCTGGATGAGAAGACGGGATCAAGCGTGTGGCCAGCGTAGTGGGTGGGGGTGTTGACCAGTTGCTTGAGTCCGATGTTGGCGAGGTTGTCCAGCAGGGCGGCGGTGTTGCGGTCCTTGTTGTTTTCCAGGTGGAAGTTGAGGTCCCCTAGGAGGATGTAGTCGGCGGAGGGGAGGGCGTGCGGGCTGATGAAGTCCGTGATGTCTTCGCTGAATTGTGTGCGTGGTCCCAGGGGTCTGTAGACGAGGGTGCCTCTGAGGGTCGTCTTTGGGTCGGTGTGAATCTGGAAGTGGAGATACTCGGCGGCGGCGAAGGTGTCGTCGGAGTCGGTCGTGATGCAGATGGTGTTCTTGTGAACGATGGCGATGCCTCCTCCGGTCTGGTTGATGCGGTCCCTCCTGATGATCTTGTACCCGTCCGGGATGGCGATGGCGATGTCGGGGGCTGAGGAGACATTCATCCAGGTTTCCGTGAGGAAGGCGATGTCTGGTGATGTTGTGTCGAGGAGGTTCCAGACTTCCACGGCGTGTCTGTGGACGGAGCGGGTGTTGAGCAGGATGCACTTGAGGTGGTTGCTGCTGGTGCTTGGCTTGGCGGGTGTGGTGCAGGTCCGAGGGCAGGAGAACTTGCAGGTTTTGCAGGTGAAGGGTCCGTGGATGCGTTTCGGGGTGGCCCGGCAGCAGGCGGGGTTCCAGCCGGCATTGAGTGCGTTGAGGGCGGCGGCGTTGTAGGTCTGTCGGGTTGTCTTGCATCGGCGGGGGCCAGGGGTCCTGGCGCTGGGCGCAGACGGGCGCAGACGGGCTTGCCTTTGGCGCACCTTCGGCGCACAATCGGCGCGCCCACTGCGCGTAGGCGTGGGCGTCATAAGAAGGAGCCGGGAGGGAGGAGCAACTGGGTGGCGGGAGCGGGGCGGCGAATGGGCAGGAGGGGGGCGGGGCCGCAGGGAGGCAGCGGCGGGAAAGGAGGACAGAAGGCGGCTTCCAAAAGCATTGCCAGCTCCCAAAGGATGCGGGGTTCCAGCAGGGATGTAAATGTAAATGTAAATGTATTTGAGCTTGTAAAGCGCACTGCTACCCGTCCATAGGTCTCCTGGCGCTGTGGATGCGGGGGCCTTCAGTAAAGATGTTTTGTTTTAAAAGCCTGCCAACTAGTATACCCCACCCCTTTTCTCCACCATTCTGCAAACACGCCTCCTGGCACGCTGCTGGTGGGGAGATGGAGTGCTTTTGGCTCCAGAGAGTCCTTGGGGGCCAACTAGCCCTCTAGTTACCTCCACTAAGTCCTGCACAGGGGGGATTGCTGAGAGGGCTTTGGAGGCCATGTTCCTTTCTCCACCACTCTGCAAACGTGCCTCCTTGCACATTACTCATTGGGGAATGAATTCCACTTTACTCCTGAGGGCCTCAGGACTAAAGTGGACTTCTTCACTAGAGGATTCTAATATTAAAATCTAAGTTACATGACTGACAGACTTATTCTCTTTGTTGTTATATTGTTATTATATTGAAAATTGGCCTCACCTCATTTCATAAATCACAACTCCTTCTTTGAAACCATATTCTGAAAACTACCAAAGCTCCTCTACCCTATTTATTCACCCCACAAACTATCTGCATTAGTCTACCTACCCAACCCAATGATTACATCTAACTCCTATTAATTCTACTACAAGAACTAGAGCAAATTTGTTGAATAGTTTTCTTGAACGCACAAAGCTTATTACAGAAACCAATAACCATTGGATTAACCACTAAACTTTGATTCTGGAGGAGTGTGCTACTCACAGAAAAGTGCTTCAGAGCCTCTTTAAGGGTAATACGTTCTATATAATCACAGTTACACTACAATACAATTAAGTGAGTATAAAACAGAAGAATACATCCATTGCATGTAACAGTCAATTAACATCTGAGCGTAGCACACAACAAAATAAAATAGTATTCCAAGTGTCCTACTGTCCAGGCGCGGCTTCTTTTTAAGATAAGTTGGAAGATTATCTGTAATTCCATATGCAATGTGTTTTGTTCTCATTCCTTCAGAACCGATGTCACGACGGAGAGTATTCCAAGTGACGCAGATTTTTTCACTTGGAGTACTCTCCGTTGTTTGTAAGGCTCTCTAATATACTTTTCTCCGTTGAGGGCCAAATTGGAGACATAGGTTCTGAAGGAATAAAAGCAGAACATATTGCATATGGAGTTACATCTTCCAATTTATCTTTGTCCTGAGGAAGTCGATGGGTGATGACCCAAGGACGAAATACGTGTTGGCTACAGTTATCATCTGGCTGTGACTGCACCAACCAAGTGTAATGATGTATTATCGGATGTGGTACTACAGAAATAAGAAGAGAACACCTGGAAATAAAGATGAAGTTTCCAACAACTATACGCTTACAAACTCTTGAACGTTATTGTTTTTGCTCAGGATAAAGACTCATTGTTACTTATGATACAATAAGGAGGCGCACCATATCCCATCTTGTCTTGTATCCCACTCCCTACCTTCACAAAGCCTCTAGTTAGTACTGTACTAAAGGCTATGTTTCAGGTGAGTCAGAAGTTACAGACTCAAAACTCACATTCTGCCTTCATGAACAGATGCTGACTCATCTTTAGATCACTTTAGTTATCTCTCTTCTAAAGCCATTTGACTTTCTTCCAGTGCTGTATGTATACCTCCCTGGTTAAAGCATATCTGAATATCTGAGGGATGACGCTATCTCCGTTAGCAAGGTTAGAACATAGAGTCAATGTCATATTTTTCTTCTTCTCTCTGCCACTTTCTCTCCTCTCCCCTTTCTGTCTCCTACCTCTGGTCATCTTTCGTCTGTTACTTTTTGCCACCTACATCCCAACTGTGTCAGTGCAGTCTCTTTCTCATCTGTATATCTCTTCAACGGAAATCTCCCTCTCTTTCCAAGGCATCTCTTTCTCTTACCTCTCTCTTTATATCTCATCTGTTTCTCTGTAATGTCCTTTTAGTCTCTTTCGCTGGTCAACATCTCTTGCTTGTCTGTCACTCTCTAGTCTCTTGTATTTCTCTTGGTATCTCACACACACAGTTGCCTCTTTGTTACTTTTGTTTGCATCACACTCATTGGTTGGTCTGTGGTGTCCTCTTATTCTCTTAAGCTCGTCTCCACTTGTTGTCTTTACCCTTTTGCTTTCTCCTCTTTTTCCCACATCTCTGCTTGCTTTCTTTCTCTCACTTTCTGTCAGCTCTCACTCTCTCTCTGTCGGTCAGATATTTTGTACTCACCTGGATCTTTCATGCTTGCTTGTCTCTTTTCCGGTATCTCCTTTCCCTGGTATCTCTCTCTTTTGTCTCTGGTCACTCTTGCTTACCTTTCCTCATCTTTCTCTTTTTTCTACACTCTTCTTCCACTCTGTCTTAGCTATTCTTTGCTCGCCATACTTTATAGCCTGCAACTTTCTCACTTTCTCCCCTCCCTCTAACTCTTGACTCTTTGTAGTGTCCTTTTTCTCTTGTGGTACTTTCCCTCTATTTCTCTCTGTTCTTTTTCCCCCCTCACACACTCAGTTACAGAGAGAGACACATGGAGCCTCCACATAGCCAAATCGTAAGTTAATGAATTTAATTGTGTTTCTTTCTGCTCACCGCCTAGCACATCCCACAAAGCAGGCTCTGGCCAGGCGGCAGCGGTTGTTTTCCTTTATTTTGCCAGATACAACTGACTTTGCGTTGGTGGTAACAGTTAATCCAGTACTGGAACTTTCACAGATTCACATGCTTGAATCATTCCCCGTCGTTGAGATGGGAGCCCCCTGTACTATTAAAAGTAATGTCCTATTAGACTTAGAACATAAGGGCCAATTATTATTTAGTCACATATCCCTGTCCTTACTTAAAAAATCACTAAAATTAGAAAACAGCCAATCAGCTGACACCACCCTGTCAAACCTTCCTGAGAGAAGCTCCAGTCCCTCAGATTTTCTACTGCACGTCGTGCTAGGGAGTCTCCACTGAACTCTGCTTAGTTTTTTCCTCACAACTCCTGATAGAAGATTTTCTTCAGGTTTTTTCCTTTTCCTTATCTCACAGATATACTACCTGACCAGTACATCTGTGTTGAGGTGGAGTAAACTGACTCCCATCATGTCAGACACACCTAAAAAAGGCCTCTTCATACCCTGTGGCACTTGCAGGAAGAAGAGATTGCATATTGACAATCCTCACAAGGACTGCCTTTACTGCCTTTATCCTTACCACAAACCTAAGTGTAGGAAAAAGCTCAGTGGTATGAACAGAAACCAGGAAAAAGGCTTTTCGAAGAATCCGTTTATTTGAAGTAGGTGTGGAGATAACGCCGGTCAGTTACTGAATGAACAAACATCAGTTATTCTATCCCAGAACCAGTGCAGGTATTTCTAACAATAACATTCTTCTAACATTCTTCCACGAGGCAGTGCATATTTGGAAATGACAACATGAGCGTGATAACAATCACACTCATGTTCTCGAGACCAAAGCGAGCAGGAAAGACCCACAAGCCCACACAACACACCTTTACCCCATAAATTTCTTTTTTTAAACTAATGATAATAATAAATTAAAAAAAAATATATATATATTTTGTAATACATTAAAATGAACAATAATAATTAAGACATGACATAGTCTTTGAATCTTACAGGAAGATGACGAGAACAAGAACATTTTTGTGATCTTACAACAATTTGAGAAACACAGAATCCATAATGTGTTCTTGTTCATTAAGATCCAGAAAAACATTGCTATTGTCATCAGTATGAGGGACTGTACTCCCTTTGAACAAAGAAATTCTGTTAAGATTCCAAACACTACCCCCATCTACTCTTACAGCATTCCTTAAAACTTCAATTACTTTTTTAGGAACTGACCATATTGGATAACCCTTGCCAGCATTATTAGCTCTTTTGATATGTACTAAATATCCTATCTTAACAATTTGTTTGCTGACAGAACCGTGTCTTTTAATCATGTTAAGTTACATCTTCTCTTTGTATTCTTCGACTCTACGTCGAACTTTTTCATGATCTACATTTGAAAAGTCACTTAATTTACTCTGTTTTTCTTTCAACCACCAAGGAACAAGTTTTGTGCTAGGTTTGCGCCCTCTTAGTAATTCAAAGGGACTGATTAAAGTCACAGAGTTAGGAGAAGTTCTGTATGCCAATAGCATGGATTGTAATGAATTTCTCCAATTAACTCCACTTTTCACTGAGAGTTGAATAGCTTCTTTTATTACTCTAGTAAACCTCTCGACTTGACCATTTGCTTCTGGGTGGAAGAAAGCAATTCTTTCATGGGTAATGCCGCATTTCTTTAAGAAAGATTCCATATTATTACTAATGAACTGTGGCCCATGGTCAGTAACAATTTCCTGTGGGATACCTTCTCTACAAAAAACTACATCTAAGAATTCTATTACTTTTTCTGATGTGATTTCTTTCACCATTTTGAACTCAGGTCATTTTGACAAAATAATCAATTAAAACAATACCAAAAGCTTCTTGTTTAGGTAAAACAGAGAAAGATCCAATAATGTCCAACCCTAGTTTACGCCTAGGTCCCTCTAGAAAACCAACAGGATGTGGTTCAGGGCGTAAAGTGACTGCAGACTTGTCACTAGAAGAACACTCTAAACAATTCTTGACAGAGTGTCCAACAGAAACATCAATTCCTGGCCACCAAAATGATTCTCTAACACGCCTTCTTGTGCTTGATATTCCCAGGTGTCCCTCATGAGCTAAACTAATGATGTTCTTCCTTAGAATATGAGGAATTACAAATGTATCACCTCTTAAAACAATATCATTTTTTATAGCTAATTCCTCTTTAATTTTGAAATAACTAGTTAACTCACCGGATAATTTCCTTTCTTAAGGCCAACCATGTAAAATGTGATGCTTAATTCTTTTTAATTCTTCGTCATTACTCATTCCCTCTAACCACAATTTTTCTTGAAAAATGGTTTGTTCATTATATATTGCATTTATGTCTTGTGTGGTAAAGGCTACCTCACAGTCTTCATTCATGACTTCCTCAAAGTCAGGAGAAGAAGGAGGAAACCTAGACATACAATCAGCATGAACATTGGATTTTCCTTCAATGTACTCTAATTGGAATTGGAAACTCTGTAATCTAGAAGCCAATCTAACTAATCTTGCCGACATGATGCGACCACCTCCAGGTGCCATCATAAAAATAAGTGGTTTATGATCAGTTTTTATCACAAACTTCGTTCCCCATATAAATGTTCTGAAATGCTCTGCACCCCACATGCAAGCTAACAATTCCCTCTCAATTACTGAATAATGTTTCTCTGTGTCACGTAAGGCCCTAGATGCATAGGCAACAATCCATTCCTTGTTATTGTCCTTTTGCATTAAAACTCCTCCCAGACCTGAACTGCTAGCATCTACCATAATTATGCACTTTTTCCCACTTACAAAGGGTTGGAGACATGGAGCATTAACAATGCATGACTTCAAGGAATCACAAGCATTGGAAATGCAATAGGTCTCGCAGCATTAGAGTTAGTGCTTTTAGAATTGTTTATGGGTTTTTTTGTAAATCTTTAGCATTTTTGTTTCCTGTAGCCAATGCTAAAGAATTAAAAAAAAAAAACCATAAACATTTCTAAAAGCTCTAACTCAAATGCTCCGAGACCTATTCCACTGTGTGAGGGTGAGGGGTTGAGGGTGAGTGAGGGTGGGTGAGGGTGAGTGAGGGTGAGGGGTTGAGGGTGAGTGAGAGTGAGGGTGAGGGTGAGTGAGGGTGAGTAAGGGTGAGGGTGAGGGTGAGTGAGGGTGAGTGTGAGTGAGGGTGAGTGAGGGTGAGTGAGGGTGAGGGTGAGTGAGGGTGAGGGGTTGATGTTGAGGGTGAGGGGTTGAGGGTGAGTGAGGGTGAGTGAGGGGTTGAGGGTGAGTGAGGGTGAGGGTGAGTGAGGGTGAGGGGTTGAGGGTGAGTGAGGGGTTGAGGGTGAGTGAGGGTGAGGGGTTGAGGGTGAGTGAGGGTGAGGGGTTGAGGGTGAGTGAGGGTGAGTGAGGGTGAGGGTGAGTGAGGGTGAGTGAGGGTGATGGGTTGAGGGTGAGTGAGGGTGAGTGAGGGTGAGGGTGAGTGAGGGTGAGTGAGGGTGAGGGGTTGAGGGTGAGTGCAAATAGGTTAATGTCAGGTTGATTGCCCATTCAAATTATCACTGTCCTGTAACTCAGGATTGCTTTTAAAACCAGGGAATCCTGTCTGAGAAAAAAGCATGAAACATGCGTAATTACTGTGGTCTTCACTGGCTAAACTAAACACGTGAGAAGTCACATAAAATCAGCCTCTTACTTAATTGTACGAGGAATCCTGGAGACCTATTTAGTGCCCAAATGCTTGTGCTAAATAAATGTATTATATTTCGCAAAGTCCACCACAAACTTCAAAAAGCAAAGAGAGATACAGTAAAATTCCCCTCGATACAATGCCCAGTAAAAATGTGAGACTCCGGCCATGCTTATGTATACACAAAGGCTTACCGAAATGTTAAAGCATGCGGATGAACACCACCCGCTAAATTCGCCGGTTCTTTTAAAAAAGTGTAAGTAGCTGGCCTTTAGGTGAACCGTGTCTTGTGCTGTGAAAAAGAAGTAACCATGAAACCTCTCGCTCACTCATTGCGATCGTGCCTTAACTAAAGAGCACATAAACTTATCGGACCGTGCCGCAAAAAGTATCCCTCGTGTGCTGGACAACTCGGTGATTGAGTGCAACCGATGCGTTAGTGTCTCCAGTGTATTACGTGACATGGAAGCAAAACATGTGTGCACCTATTTAGTGCCCAAATGCTTGTGCTAAATAAATGTATTATATTTCGCAAAGTCCACCACAAACTTCAAAAAGCAAAGAGAGATACAGTAAAATTCCCCTCGATACAATGCCCAGTAAAAATGTGAGACTCCGGCCATGCTTATGTATACACAAAGGCTTACCGAAATGTTAAAGCATGCGGATGAACACCACCCGCTAAATTCGCCGGTTCTTTTAAAAAAGTGTAAGTAGCTGGCCTTTAGGTGAACCGTGTCTTGTGCTGTGAAAAAGAAGTAACCATGAAACCTCTCGCTCACTCATTGCGATCGTGCCTTAACTAAAGAGCACATAAACTTATCGGACCGTGCCGCAAAAAGTATCCCTCGTGTGCTGGACAACTCGGTGATTGAGTGCAACCGATGCGTTAGTGTCTCCAGTGTATTACGTGACATGGAAGCAAAACATGTGTGCAGTGAAAGTGAAAAAAAGAAGTAGGACTAAAGTGAAACATTAAATCATAGAGAGTGAAAATCTGCCGCCATCTTGAACGAATAAAAACATTTGTATACTGCTGCTACACCAGTCATCTCTTGAAATGCTACTGCACCAGTAGTATATGACAAACATACACAAGGGGAGGGGGCGGAGCGGGTACAATAAACAAGACGGAGGGAAGAGAGGGGAGGGGGGAGGAGAAATGCGACACGGCGGGAAGGGGAGGGGGCGGAGCGGGTACAATAAACAAGACGGAGGGAAGAGAGGGGAGGGGGGAGGAGAAGTGCGACAGGGGAAATGCGAGACGGCGGGAAGGGGAGGGGGCGGAGCGGGTAAACAAAGACGGACATGCACGCGCTTTTAAGCTCAATGCGCATGCGCATTGAGCTTAAAAGTCACGGGCACTGCAAGGAATCGCCACGATTCCTTGCAGTGTGGATAAAGAGCGGATAAGTCCCAATACTCTCGCCTTGCTCGATGCGCATGCGCATCGACAGGCGAGACCTAAAAACGATTGACATATCATTTGTCCATTCGAATTTAGCATTTTTCTTTAAAAGACATTTAATAGGTTCAACTTGGTGGCATAATTTGGAATACATTTTGCGTAAAATTCCGTAAGACCTAAGAAAGCCACCAATTGTTCTTTAGATTTTGGGATTTCAGCATTAAATTATGTTCTCCACATGGTTACGTTTAGGTTTAATTCCAATACCGCTAATTGTGTGTCCTAAATATTCAACTTGGGAAGCTTTGAATTTGCATTTGTCAGTGCAAAGTGTGAGACCCCTTGATGATAAAGCAGATAGTACATTATTCAAATTGCAATCATGTTTTTCAGCATTTTTTCCATACACTAGGATGTCATCTTGGAATGCTATTGCACCAACTACTCCTTCAAGAGTTTCCTTCATTAACCTTTGAAACACTGAAGCTGCGCTGGCTAAGCCAAATGGCATGCGACGGTACCTGTAGAGACCTTCAGGAGTTGTAAATACGGTGTAATTTTTTGATTCATCATCTAAGGCAACCTGATGGTAGGCGCTGGCTAAATCAATAGTAGAAAACACTTGTGCACCTGCTAACATAGAGACCATTTTGTGCAAATTAGGTAAGGGGTGAGCGTCAACCCATATGACATTACTAAGGCTGCGTAAGTCAAGACACAATCTGAGCTCACCTGTGGATTTAACAGAAATCACAATTGGAGAAACCCATGGAGACGATTCAATAGATTCAATTGTCAGTTGTAGTAATAGTGGATGGATTAACCACATAAACAGGGGGATTTGCTTTGGGGTCAATTTTGATATCCATTTGTTCTTGGTGTGGCCAACCCATGAGTGATTTCCTAGATTTTGCTACATATACTTTGCCGTAAGTATGGCGATCTTTAAATTTTAAATTTGCCCAAAAATATCCTATTAGATCTACATTGTGAACAGTATAACCACGAGGTGTAACATCAGAGGGGAGCAATATCTTGTTTGATCATTTGCTATCAAACAGCTTCTTAGCAATAATAGTATAACCAGCACACGAGTCTACTAATACTTGTACATCAACATCATTAATGCAAATTGTGCAAAAAGGAAATTTAAAAACTTTTTTACTGCTACGCATATTAATTACAGTATTGATATCATTTTCATATTCATCCAAAGTATTCTCATATTCAGAATAACCTTGGATAAAGTTGACCCTTTTTGATGTGGACCTACAAACTTTTGAGAAATGCCCTTTTTTCCCACATTTGGAACAAGTTTTCTCAGAAGCTGGACATAACTTTGAATGTCCTAAGTGTCCTTGACTTAAACACCTGTAGCACATAAAAACATGTTTTTTATTGTCTGTTCCAAAATTTCTGTTTCTCCCATCGTATTTTTGAAAACTTTCCGCTTTTTGGAATTTTTTATTTTTTTATTTATCTGCTTCTTTTGAAATTGCAAAAACTTCACTTTTCTCAGTGCCTCTGATTTCTTTCACAAATTTTTCAGAATGCTTAATTGATTTAGCTATGTCAATGGCAGAGTTCAAGGATACATCAGATGTAGTCCTTAATCTCTCTTGGACTTTTTTGTTGTTAGTTCTCATAAGAATTTGATCTCTGAGTACATGTTCATAAGTAATATGTTCAAAATCACAAGATACTGCAAGAGATGGAAGTGCAGAAACAAAATCCTCAATGGACTCATCAGAATATTGTTTTCTTGAATGGAAAATAAATCTTTCCATGACAACGTTTTTCTTTTTTCCATATCTTATGCTTAATTGTTTGGAGGCATATTGGTAAACGTTAATATTTCCAGGATTATTAAGAGAAGGTAGATTTTTAAATTCGTTGAAGGCAATGCCACCCAAACAATGTTTAAGTAATGCTAACTTCCTCTCTGGTTCGCAATCATCACCTTCTAAAACTTCAGCATAAGCTAGAAAAGTTGGTTCCCATGTATCCCAATCCATTGGTGGTTCACCAGGAGTAGAGAAAAAGGAGGAAGGAAGTACAATTCCAGCCATTGTAAATATAAGTAATAATTAGTGAAGAATATTTGAAAATAACTTTTTGAAAGTTATTAATTTCTTGTAAATGTTTACTTCAAATAAGTATAATTTTTCAATAGAAACTAAAGAATAGGTAGATAATACAGTTTAAATGATGAGCGTTGCAGCTGTGAGGAATGGCAGATTTGAAAATACCTGTGAATAACACTGCTGAAAACACAGCTGTGAATTTGCGTGAAGACGTTGTGTTGCTATACGATGATTCCGATGCGATTGCGATGGTCCAGCTGACAGTAAAACTCACGAAGATTGTCCGATTTCAAGAGGTTTCAGTGTAAGGTTACCAAGGAACCCGTACACAAATCAAAACGTCTGCAGGCACACACGTAGTTCCGACATGCGTGATGACGTGAGCAATAGCTGTAGTGACGATGGTGAGGCTGAGAACGTCTCGAGACAAACTCTCTGTAAACTTCGCAAAACACTTGAAAATGTGTTATATCCTCAAACAACGTCAGAAATGAAGCGGAATCACCGGAAACTGCAGCACACACAACGCTGGAAATCTGTGGAACAAAGTTTAGTGTGTCACGCATTCAAGCGAAAACGCAAATGAGGTCAAAAATGGAAAAAACAACAATCCATACTTGATTTAAAAAATGAGTGGATATACTTTACTCCCACTCGTCGCCAGTGTAGGAAAAAGCTTTATTGAGCCCAGCAGGCGACCATATCTGGGATTGCCTGCCATTCCAAATGGGGTCGCAAATTTGCGACCCCATTGGGAATCGCAAACAGTGTGAATACACACTGTTGTACATCCAAAATAGCGCCTTGCAAATTGCGAGTCGCAAAAACTCGCAATTATCGAGGCGCTATTTTGAGCTTCGTACGTCTGGCTCCCTTGACTCCGTGTTTAAACTTTGCCCACTCAAGTGCAATTAATCTGAATACACACTTATTGAATGATAATGACAAGGAGGATTCTGAGGATGATAGTTTCTTTGGGGCAGAACTAAGCCCATCAGAGCTTAATGTTAAATATTAGGAGGACTGTGATGATGAGGAGGACTATCATGACCAACAATGTTATTATTCACACCAACATCACCAGCAACAGTATCAACAGGATATGGTGTGGCTTCCTTCCAATCTCGTAACGGATCTGCTTAAGAGCTGCATGACCAAGCAGGTTATCTCACACTGTGCTGGTAAGTAACCCGGTGGGCACACTCTAACCACTGGGTGATTGTGGGAGCATTCCCTTGCAGGGGCCCCAAGCACCTTCTTTAGACCCCTACCCATTGGCCCTCCAACAGGCCTTACCGGCTTAGCAGAAAACGCATAGGGATCTCTGAGGCTGGCACCATGCCATAGCATCAGTAGAAGCTGGTCAAAGCTATCCGGAGCCCGGGAACATCAGAGGTTGATGGGACACAGGAGTGGCTCACAGCTGATCCGCATCTGCTATGGCCACTGCTGATGAATCCTGTCAGAGTTTACTAGAGCCTGAGAGTTGATGAGTAAAGCGACCGTCGTTCGCATGCTTTATGGCTGCAGGTGACCATCAATTCCACTTCGGACAATACAAAGTAAAAGCTTTACATACAACACCAGTGCTGGTAAACTAATACAGCACCATAAACATTTCTATCTGTAATAATTGCTGAATTTATTTCTGTATTTATTTACTGTTTTATATGTTGTTGACTCCACCCAGCTGGGTTTTTAGAGTGCTGTCAGACCAAAACATCGAAAACAGTCTGGCAAATAGTGGTGAACAGGCAACCTAATATATTTACAAAGCACATAGATTAAACAATACAACAAGAAGCATTTACAATGAGACTTCAGGGTAACAATACTAACATTTGATAATGCCTCGCTTACTTACTTGTAATCTTCATTGTCTGAACCCAGATCTGTGACTGGGGGTGAATGTTTTGCCAATGTGCAACATTCCGTCCATCACCTTGTGTGTTTTGCTGTTCGCCCTATGTGGGAAGGGTATGCCCAGACATGGGTCCCGTGCCCACTACGCCACTGGAGTCAAGCTATCCTGGCTGATGAAGGCTGATAGCCAGAAACCGGTCCTAGTATGCTTGATTCCGGTCCAGGGAAGACATGGCTTGGCAGTTCGGGCTGGACTGTTCCCATGAGGCACAGGGTCAACGCTGATTTGCATATGGCCCAGTCTGAACTGGGGTGGCGTGGTGAGCGAAATAACGATGGATTAAACCCAGATCCGTGACTGGGGGTGAATGTTTTGTCAATGTACAACATTCTGTCCATCACCTTGTGTTAATCTTCATTACTCCAAGTCCAGGGCTTGCTCGCCACCTTCATTACATAATGGGCTTTAGCTCCCTCCACAGAACCCGCCAAGCAAAACAAACCATTCTAGGTATTCCTATCCCTCCCCAATATGGTCAACTCCCTCTTCCTTTGCCACTATTCACAAAACGAAGTCACAGACTTCCCACTTCCTGTCATTTCCCAAGCCTCAAAGATAAATAAAAGGAAGGCAGGATGGGAAAATAACTGTGTCGAGGAAGACTTGGACTCCAAGTAATGAAAATTACCAGTAAGTAACCGGAGCATTCCCTTCTTGCCAGTCTTCCTCTACACTTAAGTATGAGCTGGTACCAAAGCCCCTATCGGCTTCATGATTGAAACAACAAATAAAATGCAGATTTTTAAAGATAAGATTCTGTTTTGCACATTATATGCATTACAAGCAAATATTTAATCATGATAAATATGAACAAAATATCAATCCAATATGTTAGAATCACATATCAAAAGGTAGTGCTTCCATTCAAAACTGCTGAAGCAAAACCCATGGATGTAGTATTCCCTAACACCACTCTATATTGATCCACAAACATGAGAGGGGAGGCCCATATTGCTGCATTAAGTATCTCCGCTATAGATTACCTTTTAAAGGATGCCCAGGAGACAGAAATCTTCCTTGTTGATCTTGCCTGCATATGACTTTCCAACTCTGCTCCTTGAGACTCACAAGCCATAGTCTGTTTAATTCATTTACTTTAGGTGGAGTTGGATGGCTTAAGGCCACCCTTCCCTGAGCTGAATGTTACAAAAAAGCTTTCTGTCTTTAGAAGTCTCTGCCCTCTCCAAATACACCAGCACTCTTCTCTTTAATTGCTCCTCCTCTGATTGAGGATCTTTTGAAACGGTGGTGGCCCCACTTCCCTGTTTCACAGAGAAGGCACCTTGAGCAAAAACTTTGTATCTGACCTTAAAATTAGCCTGTACATCAAAATCCTTAGAAAGGCTCGGTCCTTAGAAAATACCCTAATTTCTCTATTTTTCTTGCTGACACAATTGCTACTAGAAAGGCCACTTTCAAAGTAAGAAACTTAAGGCTCACCTAAGCTAATGGCTCAAAAGGTGGAGCTTGCAGAGCTTTTCATACTAGCGGAAGGTCCCAAGATGGAGTCTGACATATCGTTCTTGGTCTATGTAAGAAGAACCAAAGCCTATTGTGTACTGGAGGTGGCGAGGAAGACTGGCAAGGAGGTAATGAAAAGAAGCAGGTGTCATGGAATTATATAATTTTAGGTGAAAGAAACACATAGAACAGCAACAGAAATTGTAAATTTGGATCCAAATGGATAAGAGAACAGAAAAGGCTACAGGATCGTTGAACCGTGAGGGCACCACGCAGTAAAATTTACCATGCAGGTGATCAGTAGTAGGGACAAGCACATGTTGGCAATAGCAAATATTCACGATCTAATCAATCATATGAAGAACCTACTTTGGTTAAATTTAAAGTAGCTAAGAAATGAATTTTAATTCATTATAAGATAAACAACACATCTTTGAAGGCAAAATAATAAATATAGAGTGAGAAAGGAGACAGAGAAGGTGAGAAGAGAGTCAAAAGTCCAGGCACACCAAGAAGTAAGAACAGAGAGGCAAGAGTTGCACTAAGATATTTCGATTAGGGGCCTGATTGAAAGTTCAGTGGATGGATTGCTCTATCACGAACACTACGGATATCCCGTCCACCATATTACAAGTACCATTGGATATAATGCACTTGAAAATCAGCAGGCAGGATATCCGTAACGTTGGTGACGGAGTAACCTGTCAGTCTAACTCTAAATTAAGCCATAAATCTTGGGATTACACTGCACGTGCAAATGTTTCTGAAAGAGAATGTTTTTATAAAGGGATTGTGAGGAAGCGCGTAACTCCAACATGGCTAACATCCTCGACCAAGCCCTGGCAATGGAGAGTGCTCTAGCCTTCCCTGGAAAAGGGATGGATGAGTGACCATGCCCCTGGGAAGGTCAAAAGAAGCGCGAGGAGGAGGGGAAGCGTCGGAATCAGGAACCGCGTAAAAACGGCTTCGAGACTGACACACGGAAAAGCGGAGACGCGAACGTTTGGAAGCAAGAGGAAGCGGCCATGATCTCTGCAGGCAAGGAGGCGGAGGAATTCCCATTAGGAGCCCACCCCCCGCACTGTGAAACTACCTGCTGGACACTGGCGTAACGAAAAGTGAGGGGGCCTCCCTGCACGGTACTTAGGGGGGCCCCTTCCGGGCTCAATCAGGAGCTCTCCCGGCCACAGTTCAGTGCCGAGGGGGCCCCTTGGAGCTAGGGCCCCCCCCCCGCACTGCGTGGGCTGCGTGGGTCTGTGTTATGCCCCTGCTGCTGGAGTATCTGAGTGCCCCGGAGAAGCCGGAGCAAAGAAGAGCTGTTTTGTTGCACCAACTACGGTCCCAGTGGCTTTAGTGACTAAACAAACACCTCAGCTTCCAACATCAAAACCCAGGAGACGGGTTGTGGTCAGAAGCACTTACCGAAGAGTACACAGTGCTTTTTGTGGGGCTGGTGGGACGCCACCAAAAAGCGGGCACGTGGGTAGAGAGAGACGCATGTGGGAGGTACATGTGGGTGTTAGGGTGGCCTTATCACCATAAGCTTACCACCACTAAACCTCCTATTGCGCATAAACACCTCTGCCTGGTGAAGGTGGCACTTAGGTGATCGTCCCATAAAGGATTGATCCATTCTAATCCCTTGTTTTTGATTTCTTTTCCTGTTCTATTTTTTTGGGGTACCCTATGAGACGTAATGCTTCCTGAAGAAAAGGAGACCTGTCACCTGAAGCCCTCAAAGGCTAATCTGAATTTACTCACATCCTTATTTCATTGCTTTTTTCTGTATCCAATTAATATATATACTCACCACGAGACCAAAACAGTGTGTTTAGCGATTCCATACACTACTACAGGGATTTAAAAACTTGGTGAAGAAAGGGACATTGGTATAAAGAGTGAGGGCATTTAAAATTCTCAGAACATTGACAGAGAATGATCTACAAAGCTTGGCCTGCCTAAAACTGGGAGTGGAGAGAGATCTCATGTTTTTGTACCAAAGGGAACAAGAGACATCAGCTGTAGATTGTTCTTGGTAGAATTAAGAGTGCCCGATATAAAATCCTGATATTACATTTTAGAATCCCATGTACTGATTTGTATGTGGTAGTTCTATCTGTTCCTCTTTGCACTCTGTGGTCTTATTTCTTATTGGTTTGTCACTGCAGGGTCTCAACGCTATGTGGTTACGCGGGTGTCTGAAGCTCATCAGTTAAAAGATGGAAGTCACAAAACTGCTTCTGACCCAGACTTTGGAATGACAGTCAAAGACTTACCACGGTAAGTGCCAATGAAAATTTAAATTGAGGAAACGTCTAAATCTAAAGATGTTGAAACTTATTCATCAGAATCATTAATTCATCTGACTCTTTGCTCATGAGCTCATTGTTACTAACATATTTATTCATTTTGGCTTAGGAAGAAATATTTGAAAATACTTCCACATTAAAATCCCTTCCTCATATGAATTCCTAGAGTCAATAAAATTGCTTGAGAGTTCCAGAAGGACAAAATGCTTGTGTCTGCAGGCACATAGTCACCCGAGCTTCTTCAGACTACCATCTATAAAGTAATGTTTATTGCAAACTTATATTGTGCTTTACTCCTCCTCCTGAAAAAAGGGTGCTGGAAACAGGGAAAATCGAAAGGAGTGGTCATGCCAAAGGAAGTGAGAGAGTTGCTTTGTGGGTTGAGTGGCCTCCTAAAAATGACAGTGTCTTACTGGATGCAGCAGTGTTTACATTGTTACTGTCATGAGTGATGAGAGTGGTGGGGGTAATGGGGAGCAGCAGAAGGAAGGAAGAAGCATCAGAGAGATGAGGGTTAAAATTGGGTTGTGCATCAGGGCCTAAAAAAGAGTTAAAGATCATAGAGCACTACTGGAGAGACACTGGGGCAATCCCTAGAGAGTGCGTGGGAGGCAGTGGCCCCCTTTACAACAGTGTCTGTAAACAGAATCACATACAGCCTCTCCCTATTGGATACATTTATTTGTGTACCTTCAGATGAAAAGGGAGTCAAATAGAGGAAGAGCTGGAGGGTTACTCCTTTCTCTTGATGCTCTTACTTTGAAAAGGACAAAAGCATCAGGGTACATGGATGAGACTTCCACAGGATGTTTGAGCCCTAACACTTTCCTTTCCATGTGTGACTTGAACTTGGTAAGAGGTGAAAGCCTCCGTGCCCAATTGAAATAACTGCATGCTTTGAGAATAGTTATCAGTGATGTGACCATGAATTTGTGATAATTGTGAAAAAAATATGACAAGGAATTATCCGATCCACTTGGTTTGAATTACATTTAAGTAAATAAGATTGTTGTTTCCTGATGCAAGGAAAAGGCCTTGCCCCATTCCCTCAAATTGGGATGTTCACACTCTGTGCCCGATTCCGATCTCGTAAGGAAAGCATCCCGACCAAATTGGATCTGTGATGCTTTCCGTATGATTCGAAGCACTGGAGTCCGAGCAAGCGGGTACAATGCATCTGCATGCTTACGGACTCGGTTTGCTCGGACGCCTATATAATTCTATGGGAGGCTATATACAGGACTTGTACACAGGCTCCCATAGCAAAGAGGGGTGGGTGGGGAAAAGCGTACACCCTGTGACAGTCACCCCATGGTGTCTGCCACACTGGGCATGCTTCGATCAGGGGGACCCATGGGCATCCCCACTGGACCGATTTGGAGGGCTCCACGTGATGGGGGGCCTGCTACAGGCCCCCAAAGAACAAATCCGTCAGCCTTTTCGATCCGGATATACCGTATCGTAAAGGCTGTCCGAATCGTTCATCGTACTTGCTCCCTCGTAAACAGAGTCCATTGAACTGTACAAATCATTTCCGTGCTAGTCATACAGACTGAATTGGGTTCATAAACGATTCCGTCAATGTGGACACGAACTATGCATCGTACTTGGTCGTTCGGACCTGTGTATGAATCGGTCGTAAAAAAGGGCTACGAATCGAATCCGTTAAAGCCAAATCCAATTCGGAGGCTTTCCTTACTGGATCGGAATCAGGCCCTATGTTGAAATCATTGTCACATCATTAAATGGATAATGAAAAATGTCCTAGTTATCGTAACGAAAGTTTCAATTTTATTAAGGATGCGGAGGCGAGGATTATGCTCATCTGTCTCCACTTTAATGAATAGCAGCCATTTTAAAACTAACTTCAACAAATTACAATTCCCGTGAGGCCATGGGAATTTCAACAACAAAAAACAATAGAGTCCAACAAGATGATAGTCTCCTCCTACAACCAATCAGGAGGCTCCAATCAGGGTTATAGTCCATCAGCACTGCCCACCCATCCTCTTTCGGGAGATCTGCCACAGCTGTCCATTCAAGGATCCTTTTTATTTGCATCCATCCCTGCAACAAAAGGGCAAACTAGATCCCTTTCTAGGCTAAGGTTTAAGCCTGCAATGGAACACAACACAGCAGATGTATAGAAACAACCTCCTCAATAATGCAAATAAGCAAAATAAGAAAAGCATGTTAGTTACTAAGAGTAGGGAGGGTCCCACAACTTGTGCCGTGGAATTCTTGGGTGGAATAATCCTCGCCTCCGCTTCCTTAATAGAAGGAAACTTTCTGTTACGATAGCAGGAAATCTTTCATTCTATGTCAGGACCGGAGGCGAGGATTATGCTAGTTTAAAGCTTACTTACCACCATTGGGCCATGTGTAACACAAGTTTGAAGTAAAACCGTTTAAACATCAAGGTTGAGGACCAATCTGCAGCGTTAAGAATATCTTCCAATCGAGCCCCCAGCGCGAAAGCCTTTGAAGCCATCGCCTCACATGTGGAGTGGGCTCCAAACAGATGTAGATCAATGCCTGCCTCTGGCATCACCTACCTCACCCAGCGGACGATTGTGGGGGAGGATACCGCTCTGTGCGGTTTGCACAGGGCAAAGAGAAGCTGCCTCTGTCAGGTTTGTGTACTCCTCGGGGTCCGGTTGATGCAATAAGGGGTCCACCCCTTGACATCCCCAAACTCCAACTGAAAGTTATAGAGTTGTAGGGCGATCAAGTGAGGGAAAGGAAAGGATGGGAACAGCAGGGAGGAGAACCTGTAATACAAAGACACACAGTAAATACACATTCACAATATCCTACTCTCAATATGTCTCACTAAATCTGCATAAATACCTTATCCATCGTAGTACTATAGCCAGCCTGTATAGCCAATGAGAACAACCAGTCTCCAGGGGTGGATAAGTCTACAAAACAGAACACAATCACATGAGGTATACACATTCCTCATTCATACTCATGTTTGGTAATGGACCCTGTGCCTAGCACACCCCGTACCGGTTTCTCCTGTGCTCACCATAACTAAAAAGAATATTGAAAGCTGAACACGACATAAGAACAGTGTCTTGTTTCAAGACAGTCCACTTGAACACACTAGGACCTTATGCCAGAATACCAATCCGTGCACCCAATGTCCAAACCAAAAAGATCTGAATTCCAGAAAAAATGTCAAAATAAAGAAACTGTTCCCAACTAAAATATCACGAAGTTCGAGTTTCCAGGGAATAAGCCTTGCTGCCAAGCACTGTACTGCAATTGCCACTAGTCCAGCAATACGGTATATCTATACATAGTCCTCTCGGTTAGCTCACCGGGGTCTACAATCCAGACTGGCTCCAGGACACAACTGAGCGTTGCAGTAAACTTCACCGGAGCCCCGCCCAGTGCAGCAAAGTCCAAAAATGCGCCCCCTCCGAGCGCTAAGGTTGCGGTTCACTCACCGGGGTCTCCGATCCTGAAATGACACAAGGACGCAGCTGAGCGTTGCGGTTACTTCAACGCCGTCAAACCCAGCGCTGCTAGGGGGCGTGGCCGACAGCCGACGGGAATGGTCGCTTGCTAGTGCGACTCCCGATCCTTGCCCGACCATCCGCCCAAATTATCCGATTGCACATCGGGGTTTCCTCTGCTGTTAAGGGGAACCCCGACAGGAACCGATTGCGCCTCAGGTGGTGTGGTGCTGGTCCCGTTTAAGGCTCCCTGGAGACGGTGGTGCCCGGAATGGAAGACTCCCCCGGGGCCTGCAAGATTGCGGCCATATCGGATTCCCGGCCGGCCTTCTGAAACGGCCTTGACGGGGCGCGGCTGCTCCCGTCTCGATCCCGGGACGAATTTGGCCCCGAGCCGCTAACCGGACCTGCTCTCTGTTCGACCGGAGTGCAGTGGGCCCCAACAAAGACTTCCGGAGTTGCCGGCGACCAGCGGGAGGCGACGCTGTGATGGCCCCCTCCGTGCCGGGGAGCTCTCTACGCGAATCCCCGGATTCTGGGCCTACTGACTGCGGAGCTCCGTTCGCCCACAGACGCCTAGCCGGACCCACATCGGAGTTAGAGCCTGCCTCGCTATATCACCGCCTTCCTTCCACCTGCGGGGGGGCAGGTGTTTGGACTGCGTTGCGAATCTGCCCCTTGGCCCGCGTGAGGGGGAGCGGAGAGGTCTCATAGTTTGCCGAGGAGCATCTCAGGCGAGGCCCCGGCTCTGGCGCCCTTACCCTTCAGGTGCTTCTCACCAGTGGGCCTGTGGCTCCCCTCTGCCTTGCCCTGCGGGCGGCGCCTCCCTGGAGATCACGGGGAGCGTGCCCCGGGGGCCCCGGTGGGTCCTTGCTTTACCCGGCCTGGCTCTTGGCCTATGGAGTGGGGCTACACCTGGATCTGAGCACCCACAAGCGGTCGTATTGGAGATCTGCTGCCCGGGGGGCACTCTTGCCACCCGACTGCCGGACATGCCGCTCCTGATCCGCCACTCGACCCTGGTTTGACGTGGTGGGGGCGCTACTGGCTGTGTTGCCCCCCGCTGCCCACGAGCTTGGCGCTTCCGACCTGCACCGGAGTGGGCCCCTCCTCCCTTGAGCTCACACTGCTGCACCACGGAGACCAGGTACACGCAGCTGCGTCAAAACGCGGGTGGAGACTGCTTTCCTTCCTATTCCCCCGCCTGCTCCTTGGCCCCATCTGCCTCTCCTCGCACGCAGCACCTGGATTCCTGTGCCCCTTGACCCACGCGAGGTGTACTGTGTTGGGTGGTTCCGTGGGTCCTCTCCGCTCCTACGCCGTGGGGACGTGCCGGCCTTCATTCTTCACCTTGGTGCCGCCCTGCCCGACTTGTGTTTGGCCCTACTAGTGAGTCGAGATGGCGTCCGGCAAGGGGTCACGGCCCCCAACTCAGAGGCAGATTAATAAGAACTCCTGGGGCGCCAGGGGGGACAACAGGGAGCCTGCTCCCCCGGGCGATCCGAAGCTTGCGTCCCCCACACAGGGAGCAAAGGCGACTACCCTTGAGGACGTGATGGCTGCCATCGCTGGGGTCCGCTCCTCCTTGGAGACTCGAATCGACTCTGTGAACATTGAGGTGACTCTCCTGCGTGCTGACCTGCGTAAAATGTACTCGAAAGTGAAAGACGTGGAGGTCAAGACGGCAGCTTTGATAGACGACACCTCGACTCTTCAGCAACAAGTTGCCCAGCTTCAGAAACAGCAGAAGTTGATGAGTGACCAGCTGGACGACTATGAAGGGAGGGCGAGACAGAACAACATCCGAATTTTGGGGGTCCCGGAACGAATGGAGGAGCCCTCGGCTGACCTTTTTGTGGAGTCCCTGGTCACAACGCACCTCAAACCAAAACAGCTTTCGAATTACTTTTCTATTGAAAGAGCGCACAGGGTCCCTGGGGGCCAACCTAAGCCGGGGGCCCCCCCACGTCCCATCATTGCGAGGGTCTTTAACTTTAGAGACCGCGACACTATCTTACAAGCTGCCAGATCGGGTCCACCTCTTCTCTTGGAGAACACCCGCATCTCCATATTCCCGGACTTCACAGTCAAGGTGCAGGCGAGGCGTCGCAGCTTTCTGGAGGTCAAGAGGGCGCTGCGCAAAAAGGGCGTTAAATACTCCATGCTCTTCCCGGCGAAGCTGCGGATCGAAAGGGATGGAAAAATATTGTTCTTCTTCTCGCCAGAGGAGGTGTGGGACTAGCTGGAAGGTTGGAGTACAGTGGGAGGCTCTCCAAGGAACCGATCTACACCGGATGCGACCCTGCGGGAAGACTGTCTGCCTGAGAGTCAGGACCTCTTCACTGGCCCTCTTCATGGAGTGGAATGACCTCCCCTTGTAGACTGGCCCCGTCACGGAACACAGAGGTCTCCTCCATGCGGCTGCCGCCTGATCGATGGGACTGCCGGGGGCGGCCCACTTTCTTCTTTGTGCTGACCTCTATTTCTGGGACCTGTTTCCTTCGGCCGAGATCGGGCTGCGCCAGCTGCCTGCCAAGTAACTTTTCTATTGTGTGAATGCTGTTTAAGTCTTATGGTACAACCTTACAATGTGTAGTAAATTTATAATGTTTTTTAGTCGGGCAATAGGTACTGTCGGACCCTCAGTACCCCGTTTATGAGTGGGAGGGCGACAGGCACTCTGCCTAGTTGGGGTGTGGATAGTTTTGAATCCGCGGGCAGGGAAGCAGGGTGGGGAGTGAGGGTGGGGGGTGGGAGGGGTTGGCAATGTTTTGTAGCTGTTATATTGCTCACTTTTGTCCTTAGCAGGGTCTTTACAGTTAGTTTCCTATCGCTCATCTATCCTCTCGTTTCCAGCGGAGCCGTCTTTAGTTTAGCCTTCCTGTCCGTCCAGGGTCCCGTGGTGCCTGGTCTGTTGTCCTGGCTGCTCCTAGGTCTCTGGAAACTGCGTGTCCTGGGGTGCCGCGTGACTCGAGCAGCCCTATGGCCCCGCCGCCATTGGTGGTTCTTCCTGGGGCGCCCAGTATACGCGGCCCCCAAATCTCGCAGTCATGACTCAACTACTCTCTAGGTCCCTTACTATCCTCATATGGAACGTCAATGGTCTAGGTCACAAAATAAAAAGAGGTGTGGTCCTACAGTTCCTCAGGCGTCACTCCCCTGACATAGTCCTCTTGCAGGAGACCCACTTGGTTGGCAACACCTGTCGGGCGCTGCAGCGAGGGGGTTACAAGCTCTTGGTCCATGCTGGGTTTGCTCCTGGGTCCCGAGGTACTGGGATCTTGGTTAGAAAATCTCTCCCACTCACCTACTCACGCTGCTGGGCCGACCCTCTGGGCCGGTTTGCTATTGTGGAGGCCTCCTGGGAGGGGCGCCCCTTGAATGTCATCTCTGCATACCTCCCGCAAACCTTGGTACGAGACTCCCTCAAAGAACTGGGCACTCAACTGTTGGGCCTCTCCCCGGGCTCACTCATAATTGGTGGGTATTTCAACGCCACGATGTGCGACGACCTGGACCGTTGGCCCAAGAGGGACTCACATCGACAGAGCTCTGACTTGGCTGACTTCGCTCAGGCTTTAGGTTTGAAAGACATTTGGCGCACTCATTTCCCAGACACCCCATACTTCACATACTACTCTAACGCACACCACAGTACTTCAAGAATTGACTATTTCTTCTGCCCCGTTGCAGACATAGGCTGCTTTCTCCGCCCAAGAGGTCTCCCTCGCGGTATTTCCGACCATTCGCCGCTAATGGTGGACCTAACTTACAACCGCCAGTTGGTGAGGGGACCTATTGTTATCAATCCCTGGCTCTTGCAGGTTCCCGATATTAGAGAGGCGCTGCGGGAGCGTACCGACCTCTACTTTGCGGAGAACGTAGGCTCGGTGGACTTGGCTGTTACACTTTGGGAGGCCTACGTGGCAGTCGTAAAAGGTGAAGCACTAGCCCTTAAGACAAATCATCTGCGTAAACACGCCGAGCACATTACGCAGGCGGAGACCACTCTCATCGGCCTTGAGGCGTCCTACAACGCAGCACCATCGGATTCCGCGGCTGAACGTCTCCAAGCCCAACAACTGGTCTACAAAGCGCTGGCCCAAGAGAAGGCACAGGCGCTCCTGCTCCACACGCGTCATCGGGTCTACGAATTAGGAGACAGTGCAGGCAAGATGCTTGCATGGCTGGAGCGTCGCGACCAAGGGTCTAGATGGGTGTCATCCATCACTAGGCCTGATGGATCGGTGGTAATAGACCCCCAGGACATTGCGGAGGTGTTCGCTGATCACCTTGAAACTGTATACACCGCTGGAAGTGGCTACTCATCTGCCGAATCTAGACAACTGTTGGAGGAGATGCGCCTCCCGACCGTCTCCGATTTGGACCGGCTTGCCCTAGACGCCGACCTCTCAACTGACGAGCTCACCACGGTGCTTTTTGCTGTGAACTCCGGCAAAGCTATGGGCCCTGACGGAGTCCCAGTCGAGTTTCTGAAGGGAATGGTCCCTGACATTGTTCCCCACCTTTTGAATATGTTAACGGAGGGCCTGGAACTTGGTGTGCTCCCTCTCGATCAAAGACTGGCCTCCATAGCGGTCATTCTCAAACCTGACAAGCCCCCTTCTGCGTGTAGCTCCTATCGTCCGATTTCCTTGATTAACGCTGGGGCCAAAGTCCTGGCTAAACTACTGGCGACTCGACTCCTTCTGGTCCTCCCCTCTCTTATTCATGACGACCAATCCGGTTTCCTCCCGGGCCGTAACACGGCGCTGAATCTCCGTAGGGTGCAAAGCGTGTTGAGCCGTCAGCCCACCTTGTCCCAGGATGCTGCTATTCTATCCCTCGATGCAGCGATGGCATTCGACTCGATTGAGTGGCCCTACATGTTTGAGGTTCTCCATCGCTTTGGCTTCGGACCCAAAGTTATCGGATGGGTGCGTCTCTTATATACTGACCTCTTTGGCCAAGTCCGGGTCAATAACTTCCTATCCCGGAGATTTTCTCTCCATCGAGGCACCAGACAGGGCTGTCCCTTCCCCCTTGTTGTTTGCCCTCACCCTGGAGCCTTTGGCTCATTGGGTTCGTTCGGATGCCTCAATCAGAGGCTTACGATGGAGCGAAGAGACTGTTGACAAGATTTCTCTCTACGCCGACGACATCCTAATATACGTGTCGTCCCCTCAATCCTCCATCAACAGCCTGTTCCACGTTCTTACCAACTTTGGGAAATACTCGGGCTATGCAATAAATTGGACCAAATCGGTGCTGTACATGTTGCATGGTCAGCCGCCTCGCCTGCCCAGGGGGTTCTCTATCACGTTAGCCTCTGAGGGCTTTACATATCTCGGTATCTTCATCACCCCTGACTTCCAACGATTCTATGATCGTAATTTTCTGGGCCCACTTCGCAGGCTTCGTAGCGATGTTGCTCATTGGCGCTCCCTCCCGCTTTCTCCCCTGGGACGGGCGGCACTGTTTAAAATGCTAGCGCTCCCACGATTCCTCTATGTCCTACAGAACTGCCCCTTCTCCATTCCAGATTCATACTTCAGGACAGTGGAGAGTGAGCTCCGACTGCTGCTCTGGGAAGGTGGTGCGGCTCGTATTGCTCTCAGTAAGCTGTTTCAGGGATGGTATGACGGGGGAATAGCCCTCCCTAATCTCCGTCTTTACTATTGGGCCTCCCAGCTCGTGGTGATTAACCAATGGAAACATGGCTCACCCCAGAACCCGGCCTTTTTATTAGACAGAGACCAGACGGGGTGAGAAGGCTACCTGGGGGCCTTATAAAGCAAACCTATGAAGGCTAGGTATACTGGGCCTATGGCACATACGGTGGCCGTCTGGCACAGAGCCAATGCAAAGTTGGGCTGGGCTGACAAACTTACTAAAACCTCGCCTCTGTGGTCCGCGCAACGTCTGGGCTCCCTTTGTTTCTCCCGTGGCTTTGAACGGTGGGATGCGATAGGGATTTCTGAGATTGGAGACCTGGTATGCAAAGGTAAATTGCTGACCTTTAGTGACCTACAAGCTCAATATGACCTAGCATCCACCGAGTACTTTCGGCAACTACAGATCACACACGCCCTACAGGCCGCCTTTCCGGACTTCTCCTCCATACCTGCAACCTCCCCTTTGGAGGATAGGCTGTTGTCGGAACCTCTCTCTGAAAAGGCCATATCCCTGACCTACCATAAGCTCTGCAATAACCTTCCTGACTCCTTCTTGACACTGCGGGCCAAGTGGGAAGCTGACCTGGGTCCTTTGGGGGACGATGAGTGGCGCTCAGCGCTAATGTCCCCGAGGGAGTCGGCCATATGCCATAGGTTTCGATTGATCCAACTAAAAGTGCTACACCGAGCATACATGTCCGCCCTCACCCTGGCCAAAATCGGTCGGCGACTCGACACCTTGTGCCTGAGTGGTTGCGGTCTCCCCGGAACCTTCTACCATATCCTGTGGGATTGCCCCGCGATACAACAAGTTCTGGTCGGCTGCGCTGCGTAAAATGAGCAGCTCCTTGGGCAAACCACTCTCCACATCGCCCAAGGAATGTGTCCTTAATGTTTGGGGGCCGAACGACCTCACTGCCTCTGAACTGCGGTGGGCGGCACTGGGGTTCCTGTTGATCAAACGCTCCATAGCGATGGGGTGGGGCTCCCCGGACAGGCCACTGGAGGTGAGATGGGTGGCTGCAATGGACCAATGTATGATAGCCGAGAAAACCATATATAAACTGAGGGGCTGCCCCAAGGTGTGGGATAAGAAGTGGGGACACTGGAATGCTTTCCGTGGCGACCTATGTGATTCTCCAACGGCGGAACTGGCGATGCCCCTAGGAGAGAAGGTGTGGGCTGAGGAGGTTGGAACTGGTTTCTACTTTTTCTCCCCCTATTCCCTTGGCGCAATGTGAGATGTTCCTATCATTCTGCTTTACATCAACAGGGCCTAGGACGATGTTGCATCACTAATACGGACTGGACCCCTGGGTTGAGTGTGGGCTATCTTGATTTTCTCTGCTGGATTTGTTTTCTTTGAGTAATGTTCTGTTAAATGAAAATAGTGGTGTGACTACTCTGTTTGTGTCCAAGGCTGATATTGCTGTGTTTTTATGGCTCTGCTCTACTCTGACGCCGTCCGACCTCCGGGTTGTGGACCAAAGGGCTGTGTAATATTACTTCACCTGCTTCAAGCCTTTTATCATTGCCTGTATGGACGCAATTGTGCATTTGCATCTGACATTTTGATGATACACCACAATAAAAAAAGTTTTTTAAAAAAAAAACAGCGCTGCTATATCCAGATTACGCTGACGGCCGAGCGTCCGGTTAATACCCGCTTCTTCTTTGACCATTGATTCAGCCGTAATCTCGCTTCGTCTCACAATATCTCTGAGATGTTAAGCAAGGGAAATCCTTCGAAAGAGGCTCCGACATCCGTTCGAGCCTAAACAAGTTCAAAATGCAACAGTATTACGCACACTCATCAACATGCGTCGCGTCTGCTTGTAAACACTGGCTCCGCTCCTCCTGCTGCTGGGAAATGTAGTCTTTTCATCTAGGCAGGCACGAAACCCCACGAATCTTGACAGCCTCTCCCCAGGGGGACGAAACTCCCCCATCATCTCCTCATAGGCTCTAAGGCAAGAGACTACGCACAACTTTAGAGATTCTGGGAACGTCGGGTATGAGATTACCCTCGTGCTGCACTTGGTCCGTCTCCGGACTGTGAAGGTCACCCCTGAAGGAGTAAAAATCTAATCATTAATGTCCAGGGCACTGACATCCAAAACTTGTCTGCAAGATACCAGACAGAGGAGCATGGCTAACTTCACTGAAAGTTCCCTCCTAGATAGGAATCTACTGGGTTGCCAGGAGAAAAAAAGGTTCAATATCTGGTTAACATCCTAGAGTGCTGAGTACCTGGGCTCTGGGGGAAGGGAAAGCCGGATCCCCCACAAAAGACAACACACAAAGGGATGTTCCCCCACCGGGGATCCGTCCACCATTGTGTGTCCCGCGGAGATAGTGGAGTGGAAGGTATTTATAGATCTATAAGCCAAGCCTTCTTTGACTAGGGAGGCCAGAAAATGCAAAACATGGGTCACATCTGCTGCTACGGGATCAAGGCTCCATCGCAGACACCAACAGGGCCATCTGTTCCAAGTAGATTTGTAGCTTTTGACTGTGTTGACTGCCCAGAGTTTGGACATTAATTTCTCAGCTGCGTATGAAAGGCCTGGGACCGCCCATCGTCCTCTGTAATCTGTCACGCCATGAGAGCCAGTGACCCTTGCAATACAAGGGGTTGAGGTTGCTGCACTGGTTTGAGAAGCAACCCTGGAAACAGGGGAGGGATTGGAGAATCCCAAGAAAGTTCCAGAAGAACTGAAAACCAGACTTGCGATTTCCAAATCGGCGTGATAATGATCATTACCACCTCCGACTCTTGCCTGCGGACTTGTGCCGAGGCTCTTGTGATCATGGCGATCTGGGGGAAGACATAACTTCTCTTTCCTCCAGGCTTGGAGAAACGCATCTGTGGCCATCGCCAGGGGATGCGGCCTCCAACTGAAGAACCTGGACAGTTGATGGTCCAGGTGAGAGGCAAATAGCTCCACCGAAAAAGACCCCTTTTGGCTTGAAGGTCCGATAACACTCCTTTGTGCAGCTTCCATAGGCTCAAGTCCCGGAAGTTGGGACATTGGAAATCTGCTATCTGATAGTGCTAACCCGGAAGGAATTCTGCTGTAAGCGAGATCTGGTGATCCAGGCAATATTGCCTGAGATTAGAGGCAATGTCGGAGAGGGCCTTCAACTGGGTACCCCCAGGTGGTTGATGTAACGAACCGTGGGCAAGTTGTCCATTCTGAGGAGAATGCAAGACTGGATCATGTCCTTGGTCCAACACTGGATTGCGTCGGAGTCCGCAAGGAGCCCTAAGCAGTTGATATGTAAATGTTTTTCGTGAGGAGACCACAACCCTCCTGTAGCAAAATCGCCACATCTGACAACCCAGCCTCACCTGCTGGTGTTGGACTCTGTGACGATGTCCGGGGCGGAGCCAAAAATCACCTAGTCGTTCCATGCTTCCAAGTTGGCTTGCCACCAATTTATCTCCTCTCTGGCTTCTCTGGAGAGGGTCACCTGTTGGGAGTATGAGAGTCCCTTGCGTAAGTGTGCTTCAAGCGCTGAAGAGCGCGGTTGTGTAGTGGACCTGGGAAGATGGCCTGGATAGAAGAGGAAAGGAGGCCTACAGGCGGGCCACTTGTGTCAGAGAAATCCCAGGTTTGGCCAACGCACGTGGTAGTTTGGGCCGGATCTTCGCTACCTTCTGGGAAAAAAGACTGAGTCAATCAAGAAGCCTAGAAAATCACCTTTTGGGAGGGATTTGGACTCGTTAATTACAAAACCTATGTTCTGTAAGAGGTCGACTGCTCGCTGAAGCTGAATAGACAATTTGATACGGCACTGCGCCATTATCAAAATGTTGTTGAGGTAGACGATGAGTCTCATCCAGCCACGGCCCGTGGAGGGAGTTCCGGTGGGGCAGAAAGGCGGGGCAGGGGAGGGGCAGGATGGGGGTTGCTAAAAACCGGAATATGGATAATTGGAGGTAAGTAAACAATGTAATTAATAAAACGAATTTCGTAGCACGTGCTGTATCGCATTTTGCATTTTGTAGGAAACAGTGACGTCTCCCCAGCACCTGCAACAGTTCGGCCAAGCTTCAACCCCAAAACGCCGAACATTTCTCGTCTTTTCAGCCAATGGGAAAAACTGACCTCGAACAAGTGGGTTTTAAACATAATCAAATTCGGACACACACTAGAATTTGTAAACCTCCCTCTGCTCCATCCACCTTTAAAGACCCATACACCACATATAGCTCTTCTCAAGAAAGGTGCAAGGAGCTATAGAGTGCCTCGCTCTCAGGTGGGAAGAGCTTTTTACTGCTGTTGCTTTTTTGTCAAGAAAAAGTCGGGAGAATGGAGACCAATCCTTGATCTGAGGAAGTTGAACACATACCTGCAAAAGAAATCTTTTTGCATGGTTACTCTTCAAGAGATCCTACAACTCCTAGACCATGCAGACTTCATGACAACATTAGATCTGCAGGATGCATACTTCCACATCCTGATCCACCCCAAACATCGAAACTTCCTCCGTTTTACTGTGGCAGGTGCGCATTTTTAATTCAAGGTTCTCCCTTTTGGCCTGCGTTCAGCTCCAAGAGTGTTAACAAAATGCCTTGCTCTGGTTGCGGCTCATCTCAGGCTACAGGCCTGCAGATGTTTCCATATCTGGATGATTGGCTAATAAAATCTTCTTCTTTATGACAGGCCTCAGAAGCAACTCACACCTGCCTTCGCATCTTTCAATCTCTGGGGCTGTCTCTGAACTCCCAAAAGTCAGTTATTCTTCCTTCTCAAAGGATTCAGTTTCTGGGAGCAGTTGTGGACACTATCCAGGACAAAGCATCCTTGTCCACAGGAAGACAATCACATCAGGTTTCTCTAGCAACAGACCTACAAAAAAGAAGGTTCGCTTCTGTGAGGAAGATAAAATCCTTTCTCTGGATATTGTCCTCTGCAATCCTGTTGGTTCCTCTCTCCAGTCTCAGAATGAGACCTATCCAAAAGAACTTGACAATCAACGGCTTCAAATAACAGGGTCGTTTGATGAACTGGTGAGGATAATGCCGGCTATGCTAGTGGCTCTGCTTTGGTGGCAGCGCTCCAGCAATGTCTCGACCAGGCTAACCGTTCTTTCTTCCACACCGGAATTCATCTTGACTACAGATGCGTCTCTCGAAGGATGGGGTGCGCACCTCCAGGATCTCTGCATTAGCGGGAAATGGTCCAAAGCATTGTCAAGAATGCACATTAACTTCCTGGAGCCTCAAGCTATATTTCTGGCTTTGCAGTGTTTTCTTCCAAGACTCCAAGGGTCCTCAGTTCTCATAAGAACTGACCACCACTTGTGTGCATTACCTAAACAAGTAAAGGGGTACTCGCTCTCACATCCTATCTCAGGAAGCTCAAAACATATGGAAGTGGCTCCATTCGCACTACATTACTATAAAGGTGGAACACCTGCCAGGAGTAAACAACACTCTGGCGGACACTTTGAGCAGAACATCAAATTCTTGCCACGCTTGGGAGCTGGACCAATCAGTCGTGGATCACATTTTCCAGATGTGGGGCAGACCCAACTTGGATCTCTTTGCCTCCAAGACATGCTCATTCTATGCCAGTTGGGAACCAGAGAAGGGCTCTTGGGGAAACGCCTTCATGATCAGATGGATGAGGATTTTCGCTTACGCTTCCCCCCCTTTCCGTTACTCCCGAGGCTTCTAAGAAAACTAAAACTGGAACCGTGCCGAATGATTCTCATTGCCCCACGATGGTCACGTCAGCACTGGTTCACAGAGCTTCTCCTACACTCAAAATGCATCCCATTTCACCTCTCATTGTCTCCAACTCTATTGACAATGAGCAAGGGCCAGATTCTCCAGCCACATCTAACCCCTCTGCAGCTTCATGCCTGGCTTCTGAACTCACTGAATTGAAGGAGCTAGATTTACCGCAAGACTGTAGGGACATACATGCAAAAGCAAGAGCTCCTTCTACTCTAAAAACCTGTTCTCTGAAATGGAAAAGTTTCTGTTCTAGGTGCCGTGATAATAATACACATCCCCTGGACTGTTCTCCGGAGAAGATTCTCCCTTATCTTCTTTCACTAGCTAAGTCTGGACTCATGTTCACATGGGTTAAGCTGCTTCTGGCCGCAATCTCAACTTACAGGCGCTCTACTTGCGGCACATCTCTCTGCTCTAACTGTTTGGTCAAGCAATTTTTGAAAGGTCTCTTCAGAGCTTTTCCGCCCATCAGAGCTCCTCCCCCTGAATGGAAGCTTAACCTGGTTCTATCACAGCTCATGAAACACCCATTTGAACCTGGCCACAAAGCTGAGCTTAAATATCTCTCCTGGAAAACTGCTCTCTTGTTGGCGCTTACTTCGGCTAGGAGAGTCAGCGAAATTCAGGAATTTACTACTAAACAACCATACCTAAGATTTACCAATGACTATGTTCTCCTAAGAACAAATCCTACCTTCATTCCAAAGGTTCCATATTCTTTCCATCTTAATGAACCCATTAGTCTATGTAGTTTCTTTCCCAGTCCTTCCACTCCAACTGAGAAGGTACTACACACTTTGGGTATTAAAAGGTGTCTCAAATTCTATTTTTCACAAACTATATCCATCCGGAAGTCAGATCAATTGTTTGTATCTAATGGTGGTCAGAAATCAGGTACAGCGGTACCGAAATCAACAATTGCAAGATGAATTGCATCAGCGTTTCAATTTAGCCATTCTAAAGCTGGAAATTCTATGTCCGTGCAGCCTAAAGCTCATTCCACAAGGATAGTGGCATCATCAGCAGCACTTTTTGCAGGAGTGCCATTGGAAAAGATTTGCTGTGCTGCAACCTGGAAGAATGTGCACATATTTACACGGTATTACTGTTTGGATCTGGCTACGGAAGCTGAATCAGCAGTTGGTCAAGCGGTGTTACGCAACCTTTTCAAGTAAGGTAAGCCTCTGTTGAGAGGTGACTATGCTATTTTATGCTTTTGAATGCTATCTCTTTTAATAGTTAATGTTATTGTTGTTTCTCTCATTATTCCTAAATGTCTCTCTCATGTGGTATGGCATATGTTAGAAGTATTTTTACATATATATTTTACAAGGTATCAAATGTGGTCTCTATGATAACCACCATCGGCTAAGGAAATAAGGGCTTTACTGCTAGCTATTCTGATTCAAGCATATGAATCTATGAAAGTGACCCCAATACTGGATAAGAAAACAAGTTACTTACCTGTAACTTCAGTTATCCAGTATTGATATCTTTCATAGATTTACATGCAACCCACCCTCCTCCCCGGAGAGGCTTCCCTTATTAATATGTTATACTTACTGTCACTTGTGCTACGAAAATCTGAGGGACTTGCCTCTCTGTGGAGTGTTCTAGAGGGTGCTGGAGCCTGATTGGCTGTGAACCAAATTTGGTTCTTTTTTACAAAAGGACAAGGCTAGGCTAGTGTAGTGACTTTATTGTCCATTATAGCCTATTGTATAATATTTTATTACTGTTATGTATATATTTTATTTGTACTGTGAGACTCCCACCTCGACGGCGGGGATGATTCCCACCTCGACAGCGGGGATGATTCAAGCATGTGAATCTATGAACGATACCAATACTGGATAACTGAAGTTACAGGTAAGTAACTCGTTTTCTTCTCCAAGAAGTGAGATTTAAAAACAGTTCTGCTCCAGGAAGCGGGTGTTACACACCGTGAGTGAGACAGAGTTTCAGGGCATGACACTTGCATTGAGATAGCAACTGTTATTTTCTCATTTGCTGTGTCCCTTATTTACTGCTCTTACACTATCCTGATTGTGTGCTTCCCTTTAGTGTGTGTTGTTTTGCTCTGTGCTTTCTTACCCATCAAACTCTTCTCTGTGTGCTCCTGCTCCACTAGCGAAGTTTCTGTCTGGTGGACTAGAGCTTCTGTATGCAAGACTTTGAAGCACTGAAAAACTAAATCTTGCACCCGATGATTAATGTTACAGATATAAATTCACATAAAACGTTTCCTCTTTTATCATTTGTCTTTCCCAGGTCATTACTCTTGCTGCTGAAAAACCCAACATTTGTCTTCCTATGCCTAGCTGGTGCAACTGAAGCAACACTCATTGTTGGAATGTCAACATTCGGACCGAAGATTCTTGAATCACAGTTTAGCCTAAGTGCCTCAGAAGCGGCTACATTATTTGGTGAGTGATGGGATCTAAATTAGATTAACTTTGAACAGGAGGCTTATTTAAGATGGATACATCTACCTGTGGATTCCTCCGCTTTTGAATATCCCAATGTGCCAGCATTCCACTTAATGTTTTGTTTACAGCTCTCCCATGTCAACGAGAATATCGTAATGCCACGGCTCCCCATGCTTCCCTGCCTGATGTCTTCGGAGCCATAAGAAGCCCTTATCGGTGTGCTGCCGTCAGTTCCCTTTTTTTTTTGTGCTTTCGGCACTTAATGGATTTTCCCCAGGCTTTCCATAGTACTAGAAGCTCTTGTTAAATTTTTTCCAGAAAATAGCAACGTTGTTGCAAAGGAAGAATGTCGCCTCAGTGTCTAGTTTGCAGTCTTGCAGGGAATGTGCGGGTCAAATGTCAATCACAGACTCTCATGACGACTGTCTATGGTGCTTAAGATGACTCGCTGAGGTTGGTGTCCCTAAGTTCGAAGGCTCATGAAGACCGAGGTGAGATGTACCTGACTCCATCTCCTGAGGTCACTCTGATGTCTCCCTCGAGTCCAAGAGCATTGACTCTACCTACGCCCTGATTTGGAGTCTGTTATGGATCCAGTTTTGCCACTGCCACTGCCGCAGCCTATGCCTCCTAGATAGGAGCAGTAGTATCTATAGTTTCCGACTCCAAAGTCTGACCCATCAAGTTTTCTAAATGCCATGTATAGCATTTTCAGTAGGGTGATCGCTCCATCTGTTGCGCCTGCGGGCCCCATGGGTGCCCTAGCTTACTCCTTGGGTGGTTTTCCAGGACACTATCAGCAGGTACCGTTCCTGCCATTCATGTTGATTGCTCAGGTGTGCTGGCCTCCTCAGACGCCAAGAAGGGCTATGCCATCACCACTGGAAGAGGTTCGTTGAGATTCTCCGGTGATGGTTGAGCCTCTGGCATCAACTGGATCCATGCCCGCATCACACCACTCCTCTCAGGTGACAATGACATCTGCTGATCAGGTGGATGTGTCCCTGGCACCATTGCTGACGTCGCCGGTATTACCTTCAATGATGGCGATGGTCAAGGATAGGTCTTGGTTACCTTCTAACAAACTCAAAAGTAATTTTCTTACAGAAGTATTGCATTCTTTGTCATCCTCTACAGAGCCCTTGCTACCTTTCAGTGAAGCTCTCACTGAGACGATTCTTGAAATCTTGCAGAAACCAGTGATATCGGCAGCAATGTCTAGGTCTGTTTCAAGAAGGTATAAGCCTGCTCCTGGTGATCTGCCATTCTTGTCTTCTCATCCTACACTTGAGAGTTTGGTGGTACAAGCTTCCCGTTCCTCTAAGCTAATGCCGGAATCATTTCCAACTACTCCTACAGATAGGGAGTCCAAGAGAATGGCGCAGTCTGTAAAGAAAGTGTTTTTTTCTGGTCGCATGGCTTTGAAGTCGACTAATGCAACCTGTTGTTGGGGCGATATAACCAGGCGTTAATGGACTCAGCCAGGACAGTGGTCCCTAAGTTCCCTGATGATTTTCCGGAACAATTCTTAAAATTACTGAATGGCAGTCAGGTGTCTGCCTGTCAAGTCATTCAGTCGGCTGCCTGTCAAGTCCTTCAGTCGGGTTTGGATGCCTCTGATTTAGTCGCCAGGGTGATGGTATCTTCAGTTGCTACAAGGAGATAACACTTGGTTAAGGGGGTATGGCTTCTTGACGGATGTACAAGCAGCTTTAAGGAAGTTACCATTCAATGGTTCAAGGCTGTTTGGCACCAAGGTGGATTCTGCATTTGTAGAGACTCAAGGACAGCAAAGCAACGGCCTTCAGTTGTAACCTAAAGATTATATGCAATTTTGTAAGTTCCGGGGGTTTGGCCTGAACTTTTCCTTTCGAGGCAGAAGCCAAAATCAGCTACAGCAGCAGTCGTCCAATCCCCTTTACAGAAGTTAAAGGGGGGGGACAGAGGCAGGCAATGTGTAGCTGCCTGGTTAGAGGAGGCAGACCTGGAAGCAGAGGTCAGCCCGGGACCAGGGTTCAATTCCCAGCTCGGCGGGGTCTTGAGTCCTAAAATGTCCATGGACTCGACAATTCTTGCTCCGGTGCCTACTCGATTCACGGGTTCACACTCTGCGACTCTGGGCAATAGCTTGCTTAATCTCCACAACGGCCCCTCGCGGTGGGATGCCTGGCTTTCACCTTGCGGATACCCTGCCGGGGTTATCTCACAGGGGAATACCAGGATGGGTTCCCTAAGCAAGCGCTTAGAAACCGCTTGGTGATTTGCGCTATATAAATTCCTGTACATTTACATTTACATTTGCCCATCAGTCTACTTCCTCTTCTCCCCAGCCAATGTCACAAGAAAGCAGCCACAGTTCCACCATCTTGGAGCATGCTTTTCCAGTGGGAGGATGATTGGTCTATTTTCTTCCGCAATGGAGATCTGTAACAACAGATATTTAGGTTTTAGACACTGTGGACAATGAGCACTCCCTATACCCACCTTTTCCTCCCCAACAGGGTTTTTATTCAGAAGAGCATCTTCTGCTCCTACAGGAAGTTCAAATTCTGCTTCAGATGGGTGCAGTAGAGTTGGTTCCAGAGCAGGAATGGGGGTCAGGGATGATATTCCCAGTATTTCCTGATTCCCAAAAAGTACAGCCGCTTGCGTCAAATTCTCAAGCTTAGGATTTTGAAATGGTTCCTCAAGCAGGAAAAGTTCAAGATGCACAAGATGCACAATTGCTTCTAGTGCTGGATAAGGAAGACTAGAAGGTTTCAATCGATTTGCAGTATGCCTATTTTCACATACTCATTCTGAAATCGCAGAGGAAGTACCTCCATTTTACGGTGGCATCTCAGCATTATCAGTCTTACTTCCACACCTCGAGTTTTCATGAAGTGATGGCAGTGGTCGCAGTGCATCTCAGAAGGTAGGGAATCCAAGTATTCTCTTGCCTGGATGATTGGCGGATCAAGGCTAAGACTCCAGAGTTGGTGTTGCATCATTTGCAGTTGTTGTTCAACCTTGGTTTTACTATCAACATACCCAAATCTCACCTAGAGCCCTCCCAGCGCACACTGTTCATAGGGGTAGTACTGGACACTTCGTGAATCAAGCTTACCTGCCTCCTCAGAGCATACTGGGCATTCAGGCTATGATTTTAATGTTTCACAATAGAGCTATGTTTCCAGTCCTGAAGGTCTTACTTCTGCTCGGGCTGATGGCCTCCTGTATTCTGTTGGTTTTCCATGCACGCTGGCACATGAAGGCACTCCAGTGGTGCCTCCACAGTCAGTGGTTTAATCGCAAGACATGCTCTCAAAGAGTCTGTCAAGATCTCCAGAGACACTGCAATGGATCTACAATGGTGAGGTGTGTCTGGCAATCTATCTCAAGGGAAGCCGTTCCACCCTCCACCTCTGGTGGCCACAGTGATAACGGGTGCCTTCACTCTAGGGTAGGGCGCTCATCTGGAGGACCTGGATATCAAAGTTTTTTGTACTCCAGAGGAAATATTGTTGCATATCAATCTTCAGAAATTGCGAGTGATACGTCTGGCTCTCAAGGCCTTCGTCCCGTCCCTTCACAGTCAGTCAGTTCAAGTATTAACAGACAATACTACCGCAATGTAGTACAAAAACAAACAGAGAGGAGTAGGGTTGTATCCTCTCTGCAGAATGGCTTTGCAATTCTGGCCCTGGGCACAGTACCATCAGATCTGTAGCTTGGCAAATCACTTGGCTGGGGTTCTGAACGTCCATGCGGACAGACTCAGCCAGCATTTTTCTGCTGATCACGAGTGGCGACTCCATCTGGAAGTGGTACAACACATTTTCTGGCTATGTGGGATCCCCTCAGATAGACTTATTTGCCACTCAAGAGAAGGCACACTGCCCATTGTGCTGCAGCTTTCAGTAGCTGTTGCAAGGCGCTCTGGGGACGCGTTTCAATTGGACTGGGGTGCCCCGCTATTTTACACGTTTCCCCTCATACTCTTGATTCCTCTGGTTCTGAGGAAGATTCGCCAAGACCGGGCCCAAGTCAGATTAATATCTCCAGATTGGCCGCGAACAGTATGGTATACAGCCTTTCTTCACCTCTCTCTGTGCCCTCTGCTCTGTCTCCTTCACAGGGCGGAACTCCTCTCGCAGTCGCAGGGGCAGTTTCTCCACCTATAATGGTAGGGAACTTAGCATCACCCTTTACTGTGGCAAACGTTATCAGAGATTCTGCATACCATGATTAAGGTTTGGACAAACAGTTCAAAACAACTCCCTGCCCAGATCTTCCAAAGCTACAGAAGCACCAGTTAGAGAGGAGGAATTTTGAGAAATCTTTCTCACCATTGTTCGGAACATGACCATGCACATAACACTGAGAAAAGCAGAGGTGCTTTATGAAACCACTGTAGCAGCAAAGTACTTACAGGCCTCTTGATTGCCAATGAAAGTGCAGAGAAACAGCCCCTACAAACAACGTGGCTCATCGAGAAATAAAATGTCAGGCTTTCTTAAAGAAGAAGTGTTACTGGAAGAGCCAACACCAGAGGAGACAATTGAGAAGACAGATTGTACTGTCAGGGAGTCCCACAAAATTCATTGTGACCCCAGCTCTGCATGCAGCTTACATTGATCCCACAAAAGAACCAGGAAACTTCATTGAAGGTCTCAGCTTTTACTGCATTGACATAAGTGTTGCAAACTGAGGAGATCAAAAAGAAATGAAGGATGTAAATCCATAGTACCAGCGCATCCAGTGAGGATTTGTGTGTGTCAAATGAGGATGGATGGGTCTATTTGCAGTGTCTACCCTGGGACCACTGATGCCCCAGTGTTCACTTCGTAGAAGGATGCTCACAGTGTGGCACAAAGGACATGTGAGTAGCTCAGCCCCTGAGGAAATATGAGAATTGTAAACACAATGGCATTTTTTGAGATTTTGGTCCAGATCAAACACCCAACAACAGAGAAACAGGCAAGCCTCATTCAACCTTGGAAATTCACTATTGTCAAACGTGGAGGGATGATCTAAATGCCAAACCAAGTCAGAGGTAAATTTAAATGGGGTTCCGCCAGAAAAGTGCATAGAGGAACCTGTCCCTTAGGCTAAAACTACCAACCAACCAGTCTCAGGACAGTCACGAATGAGGAGCCCTGTCTGAGGGGGAACCTGAGATACAGCACCTACTCCTGATCTCAACTCTCATCCAGAGCTGAATTCTCCTCCTGCTAATCAGCACACTGTTCCTTTGTTAGTAGAGGCCAACACCTAAGAGAGGATTTAGGGTAAGCCATGATCTCTCTTTGGGGAAGTTCAGGTCTTAATAGCCCTTAAAGACCCATAAAGGGATTAGGTGTATCTACTTCCTATAGGCAAAGATCAACAGAGATAGTCTCTGTAATTCTTACATTCTAGAAGCCCTCCAGTACCACAACAAGAAGGAGGTGGAAACCCTGATAAGTTGAAAACAAGATTATTTGTGGAGAATTTCCGACAGAAAGAATCAGCACGGATGGTGCATGAACCCTGGCATGCCCTGACTCTGTCCATTCAGCTAATTTGCAGCAAAGTCCCTTACTGACTTTGACCAAAGGAGAAGAAGTCAGTGAACTGGGCACAGAAGGCTTAGTCACCGGAAAGGCTGTTCTCCATGGAAGAGGACCTCTATCTCATAATTAACATTGGGTGGAAGGAGGAGTATTTTAGTGCTGCAGCTGTGTTTGATTCAATACAGAATTCAGTATTCAGAAGCCCTTGCACTCCACATCACTGAACATCGGTCTATAAGACACCTGGTTGGGTAAAATACACAAGGACCGAAAGCAAAGCTCAATCCCAAAATACCATAGTACGTGACACTCCACAGAAACCTGCAAAGGGTGAAGTTTCCATCTGCCTTGTGGCAGATTTCTTTCTACTGTCAAGGCGGAAGGAGATAATCATCCAAATTTAAGGTACTCCGACAAAGCGGTAGTGATTTTTCATTGAAACTGGTTGCCTTCACCACAGGAGGTACCACTTTAGTTGAGAAACATTGCAGTAGAAATACACTAATATCTGCCAACTTCCGTGCAAATTTCACCAGCAAAGGCGGGTAATGGAGATGTTTCGGCTTCTGTACTGCCTGCAATCATTTGTGTGTCTGACCTTCATGGAGGCAACTTTGGATGACATGGTTGCACATTAGTTTCTCAAAGACTAAGCGCATCGCCAGGAGATTCTGTCAGCAGGACATTCACCCTTCCAGCTCATCTTAAGTAGGTCGAATATGCTGCCAGGGTCGTTGGTTAGCTGTGTTTTTGGTTACCACCCTCTTCTGAATCCGGCTTCAGCCCTTAAATAATACATGCACATTAGTATGCTTCTCTGTGTAGGTGTGATTTCAAAGTACATGCAAAGAGAGTGTAAGTTTCTCACTCAGGAAATGTCCATTGATAATCATAAGCACTGAATATTCCCGTCCATGTGCGGGGATCTTCAAGTATTTCTTTAAAACACATCTTTTTAAGAATAGATGTTCGTCTTACTTCAGGAAAGCCAAGACTAGGATGTATTTTGTTACAAAATGTTTTGCAGCCTATAAAGAAGGTTATATTGGTCAATTTATTATTATTTTTTATAAAAAGTCCAAAATATCATTGTTAAATAAGAAAAAATTTCAAGAGTTGAATAATTTCTTCTTATCAATATCGTTCATAAACCTTTTTTAAAGGAAATAGAGAAGAAGGAATGGATCAAGGTAGACCGCAGTACTGTAGCCATAAAAACTGACTGCGCACCTTGAAACGCTCACAGCCCTCCAGTGTATCATCATGCCCAGAAGGTGCCAGTTATCTTAGTTCTTATTTTTATCTCCTGGTGACAGGATTTTGGAGCACTGAGATAATCCTTTTTTGGCTTTTTCTCAATAAAATCTTTCTCAAAATATTTGGCAACAACTTTATGGGATGTCTTTGAACATTTAAAGTGTTTTTCTGTCATTTTCTTTACAGAAAACGTAATCTTCCAGACAAAATGTCATCTTTATTTGTCAAATGTTCTACTTGTGGCAGAAAGAAGGTCAAATCAGATCCTCGTGATCTCTGTATTCTGAGCCTTCCGGACAGTCACAATCCTGACAGACATCAGCACTGCAGGACCTTCTCCAAACGTACCCTGAAGGACAGGGAGAAGATTTGCCTTAATTGAGCTAAGAGCGGCACAGGCAAGAGTCGGAATCTGAAGGTGGACCTTAACATGAGAAAGGAGAGGGTGAGTCCTCTACCAGGGCTTTTCCCCTTACCTCTGAGAACTCCATGAGAGAGGGATCCAAAATGAGGAGAACTCCACAAAAACAATGCTATTTCTCTTCCAGAGCTGGGTCGACGTCAAGGAGGAGAAGACGTTCGGCATCGAAACACAAAAGGTAAATGTCGAAAGATTCCATGAGGTTGAGACACAGGAGGCGTTCAACATCAAGAGAGTCCATGACGTCGAGACATCGAAGACACTCGACATCGAAACATACCATATCAGCGTAAAGGATCAGAAAAATGAGAGCAAAAAGGTTGCCATCAACTTCTAATTCAGAATACTCCAGTGCGTACACTCCATGATCACCAGTCCTCATTTCAGATTCCACACAACCTTCTTTGCATGGTCCAGCTCCTTCAGTGCCTGCTTGCTTCACCTCTACCTCTCCCTTAGACAGAGGGACCTTTGGAAGCTCCTTCACCGCTGAGGCCTCCAGCTGCTCCACGGAGATCTAAATCTCCTTGGTCACAATCTAGATCTCACCACAGATGTTAATCATGAGGAACTTCCAGATGTTGCTGTCACAGTTCTCGACACTAGTCGTCTCAACGCTCATCCAGGCACAGACACAGATATCGTCCTAGGTCCAGGTCTAGGTCAAGAACCAGAAGAAGGTCCTTTTATTCAACCTCGCCTTCTAACACTGGAAGATACTCTCCGAATCTGACTGACCCCCTCAGCCAAGAGTCTCACCTATTGATGACATAAATGCTTTTCAGGAAATACTCAAACAAGGAGCTACAAAACTAAAAATTACATTGCCTGCACCCTCAACAGCTACGTCTGTGATATTTTTGAGTCTTCACCAACGTTCTGCTTCTATTCCTTTTCTAGCTCTGGTTTCAGGCTTGTTAGAATCAGCTATGGAACTTTTCCACATGCCAGCTTCAGCCAAAACAGCTCCATCAAGGCTTCAGAAAATATATAAGCCTCCGGAATACAACCCATTATTGCTGTGGTCAGATCCTCCTCCTGATTCAGTTGTTACCTAGGCTGCAAAAAAAATTTCTTCGACAACTCCTTCACCCACGGTTCCATGAGACAAAGAAAGTAGGGAACTAGACTCGGTGGGGGGCACGGTAGTGACACAGCGACTATGAACATGAAAGCTGCAAGCTCATCTGCGCTTCTCTGCAGATATGAGAGACGTGTATGAGACTCCCTACAACAATTTACAGATGATCTCCCAATAGACTGTAGGGAGAACTTCATAGAAATTCTAAATGAAGGCATGATGGTCTCTAGCCAAGTATCATCACTGCTGCTGACTCACCTTTCCTAGCAACCCATGGATATTGCCACGGATTAGCTCTCAAGTGTCATTCTTGGCTGCTCTGAAGCAAGAATTTCAACACAGGATTCTCATCCTTCCTTTCTTTGGTACACTCTATTTTGAAGTCATACAGGTAAGGAGATGTCTTGTATGAAACACAAATGTGAGACCTTAAAAACAGTTGGTCTAGAAACAATTGAAGAAACAGAGTAAACACCCTTGCAAGCCTTACAAGAGAAATTTTCATCCACAGAAGTTTCAAACCCCTCAGTGGTTTCAAGGAATGAGGGGTCACCACCACCACTAACAGTAACAGAGGCCTTGTCAAAAGCATTAAAGGCACCAATCAAAGGCAAGAGGTTGCCGTCAATCTGCTCAAGCAGGAAAGCCTCCTGCAGGCTCCAAACTTTTTCCTTTACCCACTCTGGTTGGGGAAAGTATTTTCAAATATTCAACAGAATGGAAATCTATCACAAATGACACCTGGGTACTGAATATTGTACAGAATGGTTATTGTCTCAGATTCACCAAGTTTGCACCAAATATTCCACCAAAATCATCCAATCAATATCTACAGATGCTGCAATCAGAAATAAACATTCTTCTGCTAAAGGTTGGTTACCTCTTAACCAAGGAGGAACAGGGGTTAATTCTCCTTATTTCTTGGTGAAAAAGAAAGGTCGGAAAAACTAATTCAGACCCATACTAGGTCTAAAAGCACAAAATAATGGATATGTAGAAAGCATTTAAGAATACTAGCTTTACATCAAATTCATCCTTAAATCCATCAAATAGACTGGCTCTGTTTCATAGATCTTCAGGATGGATTGGTGTCACTACAACGCTGTTTATAACAACGCATTCCGTTACATCGGAATTTTTACAACGCAGGATCCATTACATCGGATGCCATTACAACGCATGGCATTACATAGCAGATGCTATTACAATGCATGGCATTACATCGTAAGTATAGGTAAGTATACCTTTTTTAAAAAAATGTAATTAAGTTAATTTAATTAATTTAATTTAATTAATTTAATTAAAATACATTTTAAAATAGTAATTAATTTTATTTAATAAATTTAAATCTATTTATTTAAATTAATTTTAATAAAAATGGTAATTAATTTTATTTAATTAATATAATTAAATTAATTTAATTTAAATATTTTTTTGATTGTAATTAAATTAAATTATTTAAAATAATGTATTTAATTTAATTATTTTAATTAAGAAATGTAATTAATATAATATAATTAATTTAATTTAACCTAAAAACACCCCTGTACCCCAAAACCCAAACCCTGCCCTGAAACCTAAAAACACCCCTGTACCCCAAAACCCAAACCCTACCCTGAAACCTAAAAACACCCCTGTACCCCAAAACCCAAACCCTACCCTGAAACCTAAAAACACCCTTGTACCCCAAAACCCAAACCCTACCCTGAAACCTAAAAACACCCCTGTACCCCAAAACCCAAACCCTACCCTGAAACCTAAAAACACCCCTGTACCCCAAAACCCAAACCCTACCCTGAAACCTAAAAACACCCCTGTACCCCAAAACCCAAACCCTACCCTGAAACCTAAAAACACCCCTGTACCCCAAAACCCAAACCCTACCTTGAAACCTAAAAACACCCCTGTACCCCAAAACCCAAACCCTACCTTGAAACCTAAAAACACCCCTGTACCCCAAAACCCAAACCCTACCCTGAAACCTAAAAACACCCCTGTACCCCAAAACCCAAACCCTACCCTGAAACCTAAAAACACCCCTGTACCCCAAAACCCTAAAACCTAAAAACACCCCTGTACCCCAAAACCCAAACCCTGCCCTAAAACCTAAAAATACCCAAACACCCCAAAACATATACCTCAGTACCCCAAAACATATACTCCTATACTCATACTTATTTAAAAAATTACTTAAATTAATAAATTTAATTTATAATATTTAAAAACATAAATAAATATTTTTATTTATTTTTATTTATAATTAATAATAATTAAATCAATTATATAATATTAAATAAAATAAATAAAAATTATATACTTACCAATACTTACGATGTAATGGTATGCGTTGTAATACCATCTGCTATGTAATGCCATGCGTTGTAATGGCATCCGATGTAATGGATCCTGCGTTGTAATAGCTGCGTTGTAACAGCATTACGACGTAAAAGTTGCGTTGTAAGTGATACACACCCCTTCAGGATGCATATTTTCAGACCCCAATTGCCAGAAAACACAGCAAATTCCCGAGTTATGTAATGGGCCACAATCACTACCAGTACAAAGTACTTCCTTTTGGCCTCAAATCAGCCCCTAGAACTTTTGAACTGCATGGCAGTGGTAGCTGCACATCTCAGAAAATTCAAAATATTCGTCTGTGTGTATTTAGACGAATGACTTATCAAGGTGTCCACGCGACAACAAGTGGATCATCATTATGAAATCAGTGTCTCTACTCTCAGTCGACTTGGCCTTGTTATATATATCACTAGACAGCAACCTCATCGCCAGTTCAGTCTCTTCATTCTGTAGAAGCTACTATTGACACCATTAAAGTGTTTACTTCGAAGGAGAGACTTTTATCCATACGTCTGAAATGTCAATCTCTCATGAAAGACTTTCATCCAACGGTGAGGAAAGTGTCATCCCTTGTCGGCTCAATGGCATCTTGTATATTTCTGATGCGAAAAGTCCATCTCCACATGAGCCCACTATTAGACTGTCTGGAGGACAAGAGTCGATACCCAGGCATTTGGAAAGACAAGATCACACTTTATCTCAAACAGAAGCAATCCCTCGAGTGATGGTGTCAACCGAAAAATCTCCTACAAAGGATGCCTTTTCATCAGGATGTTCCCTCTTAAACAATAGTGACCAATGCCTCTCCGTTAGGTTAGAGAGCACACACGGTTCACATTCAAACTCAGGGAATATGGTCTGCGAAGAAAATTACTTACCATATCAACCTTCTGGAACTAAGAGTTGTCCATTTGGCCCTGAACTCTTTCATACCATACTTCAGATAGAATCACTCCTTGCAAAGGCAGACAACATAAGAACAATGTACTATCTGAACAAACAAGGAGGAACAAAGTCCAGAGCCTAATCAATGGAAGCCCAAACAATGTCCAGGCCTTATCACTGGAAGCCCAAACAATATGGAATTGGTTGCTGGTCAGAAACATGGAGTTCACTGCACCCCATCTGCTGGGTGTCCAGAACATATAAGCAGACTCCCTGAGCAGGATTTTTCACGAAAATCATGATTGGGTGCTAAATGACGCCATTGTTCACAACATCTTCTGCACCTGGGGTTTTCCTCACATAGATGTATTTGCAAAAACGCCCAAACCTAGCCCGAAGTGTTACCATCCAAGAACATTGGGAAATGCTCTATGAATCGACTGGTCCAACAACTTTCTCTACACTTTTCCTCCGATAGCCCTGAATCCATGAGTAATCATCTACCCCTGATTCCATCAGTAATCATCGAACCACCATCCAGGGACATTGGGAAATGCCCTATGAATCGACTGGTCCAACAAATTTCTCTACTTTTTTCCTCCGATACCCTGAATCCATCAGTAATCATCTACCCCTGATTCCATCAGTAATCATTGAACTGTCTTACTCCAAGGCCCGAATTATATTGATAGCTCTGGAGTGGCCATGACAATGGTGGATCGCAGACCTACTCCACATGGGGAGAGGATGTGACCTAACAGCTAGGGCGGTCGACCTTGAAGTTGGGCAACTGGGATCCAGTCTCGGCAGGGATGCTCAATCATCCTGTGATTCTGGGCAACTCATTTAATCTCCCCGTGCCTAACAAACAAAACAAATGAATGTGTCCATCTGTAACACAACTGGTGCTCATGTAAAGCGCTCTAATACCTTTGGGTCTAGTTCACACTATATATAAAAAAAAACTCCACATGTCGGAACGGCCACACATGAGGCTGCTGTGTAGACCGGATCTCATGAAGTTCGAAGGCTAGATGATCCAGCTCAGTCTCTCCTCTGAGTTTATCAGCATGGCTCCTTCAGTCGTGCAATATGGGCATTTGAATTTACGTTAAGAATGCATGAACATTTTAAAAGAAGTTATATGTCCTTCAAGGCCTACATCTTACTCTTTTAAATGGAAGAGATGTTGGTGTTCTGATAAGAACAATAATCCAACTACATGCCAAGAAGAATCTTTACTCCCAGACTTACTTCATTTGGCCAATTCTGGGTTACAATTCTCGTCTGTTAAGGTCCTTTTGGCAGCTACTACAGCCTCCAGAAAATGACTTCTCAGAGGGTATCAAAAAGGTTTTTCCTCCACTAAGCCATCCTTCCCCTCTTTCACCCACTTTCAAACCTAATCATAAAACCTCATTAGAAGACGGTTCTTGGAAAACGGCTTTCCTAGTTGCCATTTCATCAACAAGTAGAGTTTGTGTCATTCAAGCTTTATGTTCAGTTGTTTGTAAATCATGGTCCTGTATATAAAGGTCAGTGTCACTTTTTATGACTACTGTGTTGCAGCCTATAGGGCTTCATTACCCCTTTCCTTCTTCTCCAATTTCTCTTAGAAATGTTTATGAATGATATTGATAAGAAAACATTACTCAACTCTTGGACGTTTCTCTTATTTTAGTAATGATATTTGGAACCTTTTTAAATAAACATTAAAGTAATTGGCCAATATAGACTTCTTTATAGGCTGAAAATTTTCTTTTTAACAAAATCATGTCCTAGTATTGGCCTTTATGAAGTAAGACGGACATCTATACTTAAGAAGATGTATTTTAAAGAAGTGCTCTGACTTGGGCAAGACTACTCAGTGCTTATAATTTCAATAGAAATTCCCCTGAGAGAGAACTAGGATTACATTTAATAAGAAACCATTCTTTCTTATACATTCTTGTAATGCTTCTGCCCTTTGTTTTCACACAGGTTATCTTGTGGTCCCGGCTGGAGGAGGGGGCACATTCCTTGGAGGATTCATTGTAAATAAGATGAAACTTCGTTGTTCTGGAATCATCAAATTCAGTTTATTGTGTGCACTGATCAGTCTAATGGCTATGTTTGTGTTCCTCATTCACTGCCCAAACATGCCTGTGGCTGGCATTACAGCGCCTTACGGCGGAAGGTAAGCATTATTGTGTTGTTCAAAGGTTGTTCTAGATGTTATTTTGCCCCTATGAGATCCATTACATTTAATTCAGCCGCAGGGGGACTGCAGTGATTCTATGGGAAATACAACCACTGTTTGTTTGGCCTAGAGACCCCTTCTTTTTAAGACAAAAACAGTGTAACACTGCTACCTTGGAAACTTGGCCTGCTGATTGTCAGCCCTGCCCTTTCCCTGAGCTGCCCAACACCTAAGGGCTTGCAAGTACCTCCTCAGTTTGTGAAGACTTTCTGCAGAGCAGGAAAAACAGACATCCCTCTCTAAATTACCTCGGGACAATCGGTGCAGTCTGGAGGCTATGGAGACCTGCCGGAGACCATAAGAGGTTAAATATTTCTCCATGAAGCCCCCCTTAGTCTGAGAAGTCATTAAAAACAACAATAATGTACCTGCAGATCTTTATTCCACATTATTCTCGTATAGCATGAATGGCAAGTAATTATTGTAATAATAATGTGGGCAAAAGGCATAACCGTGTATAATAAATTTAGCCCCAATATAATTCATATATAAAAAAAGAGAGAGACCCCTTGTGTTAACCAAGGGAATAGGGTACTTTTAGAAAGTAAAGAACAAGTAATCCCTTGGATTATACCACAAACCAGTGGCACAAAACTCCACCCACTTCTGAGTCATACCCTTATGTAAGTAAAGTACTCCAGCCTGTGCAATAGACCCCCACAACCATTTTTACCGTATAAGTTGTGACACTCAAAATCTATCATAAAGCCACTTTTTATTAAAACAAAACTTTTTTATCAATTTATAATATTTTTCAAAAATCATCACACAATATATATCACGAAATTCATATAAAACAATACAAGTTTAAAAACTACACATTACATGTGATACAATCAAATAACAGATAAACATAACACATAAGGAAGGAGAGAGAGTTAGACAATAAACTTTGGGGAATATTCACAACAACGTTCTTGTGAATATACCCCACAGTCATTTCATAAAACATATCCAATAGGGCAATTTAATACCTAGACATAGATACTCTATTTCTTTTTGTATCTACAGATCCAATTATTTCCATGGATTATGTCAGTTAATGCGTCAATACGTTTCGATGTCTTTTGTTAATGTTCCATCTTTTTCAAGACAACAAATTTGCAATGAACAAAGGTCTATACTAAGGGAACCTCTAGACGGTGGAATTATCACATGTACACAGAAGTCTGCTTTTTAATAAGAAGGTTTTTAAACAGGGGCTATATTACAAGGTTTTACAGAGAGTCTTGCAAATTTGTTGTCTTGGATAGTTATTAAATTGCTCCATTGGATATGTTTTATGAAATGACAAAGTGTATTGTCTAACTCTTGCGCCCTCCTTATATGTTATGTTTTGTTATCTGTTATTTGATTGTATCACATGCAATGTGTGGTTTTTAAAGTTGTATTGTTCTATATGAATTTGGTGATATATATAAAATGTGTGATGATTTTTGAAAAATATTGTAAAGTGATAAAAAGTTTTTTTTTTTTAAAAAGAGGTTTTATGATAAATCTTGAGTGTCAGAACTTATACGGTAAAAACAGTTGTGGGAGTCTATTATACAGGCTGGAGTACTTTACTTACCTAAGGGTATGACTCAGGTGTGAGTGGAGTTTTGTCCCACTGGTTTGTGGTATAATCCAAGGGATTACTGGTTCTTTACTTACGCCCTATATAATTCTACATTATTTTCCGCCAGTAGCATTAGAAATGTAACCAAGCCTTCCTACTGCTTCATTAGCTGTCTACCGCAAGCACATCTTGTACCTTGTTAGCAGTCCAAGTCCACGATTTCTCATCAAAATGTCGCTCTGAACGCAAATTCCCCTCTCTCCCTCACTAATCAAAATAGCCTTTGTACACTGTTAAAATGAATTACAATATGTGCTAACAAACATATGAGAAGAGAAAATGTTTGTTTCTCATTATGTTTTGTGAGAGCAGGACCATAGAATTGCACACATTTAACGCACAATGGGCCAGATGTAGGTGAATTCAATTTAGCGAGTCCTTAATAGGGATTTTCACTTAATCGCTATTAAGGACTCACAAAATTGTATGTAGGTAGGAATCACAAAAGTATTTGTTATTTCTTAATATTCTTTAATTGCGAATCGCAAATTGAGATTCGCAATCAAGGAATACCATCCCATTCATTCCTAATGGCCTAGAGGCCCATAGGAATTAATAGGATTTGTGCCCGCAATTTGTGAGTAACCAAGAGGCACTCGCAAATTGCGGGCGCAATTTCAAGGGTGCAAGGGTTCCAAAAGAACACTCTGTCGCACCCCTGAAATGTGCATGTGTGCACATGTGTCGCACATACATGCCCTAAGGGCATGTATGTGTGCCACATGGCACGCTGTAAAAAGCCAAAATGTGCTTTTTGAAATGAAATCGCAAAATACCACCAACTTGAAGTTGGTGGTATTTTGCGATTCCTTAAGGCAAAATTGCAATTTGCTATGCCTACCAGCATAGCATTTAGGGAATTGCAAATTGCGATTCTCTAAATGCTTGCGCAAAATAAGGAATCACAATTTTTGCGATTCCTTATTTTGCGTGCGGGTATTTGCCTACCTACATTGCTCACAGCTAAATTGCAATCACAAACGCAGAAATTCTGCGAATTTCAGTGTTTGCGATCGCTATTTGGCTTCCTACATCTGGCCCAATATTTGCAATGAGACTTTCCTAAGCCTATAATGCTTACTACTAAGAAAAGCATAAAGGACAATAAAAATACGTGCACATTGGGGGCCCGATTCACAGAATGAGCTTAAGACTAAATCCTAAACTTACTACTATTTGGTATTCACAGAATGCACTTACTACTTTCGGGATTCACAGAGTGAACTTACTACTTTCGGGATTCACAGAATGAACTTACTACTTTCGGTATTCACAGAATACATTTAAGACTACTAACTTTACGTCCGCACTCGGGCCGGAAATTCCGGCCCGGAGGCGGAGCTTCCGGCTTGGGGGCGGAGCTTGCGGCCCAGAGGCGGAGCTTCCGGCTCAGAGGTGGGGATTTAGCCATGGCTGAAATCTCCACCTCCGGGCCGGAAGCTCCGCCCCCAAGCCAGAAGCTCCACCTTCGGGCCGTAAACTCCGCCTCCGGGCTAGAATTTCCGGCCCGAGTGCGGACGTAAAGTTAGTAGTCTTAAATCTAATCTGTGAATACCGAAAGTAGTAAGTTCATTCTGTGAATCCCGAAAGTAGTAAGTACATTCTGTGAATACTAAATAGTAGTAAGTTTAGGATTTAGTCTTAAGTTCATTCTGTGAATCGGGCCCGCTTTGTTTACTGCTGCCTTCTAGTTTTTGGCTCAGACGTTTGCAACTTTTTTTAATTAGAGGTAGTCAGAGTCACAAGACCTGTGACTCAATTCTTGATCCACAATGCACCAGCACACTGGCTCCACCTCAGCTTGTTTTATTCTGCCATCAGGTTCCGAGGTTTGGGAAGGCTGCTCCGGGATCGTCGTGATAAAACACTGATTATTTCTTCTCAGTTCCAGCCGTTCACCCTTTCGACTGTGATGGAAGCAACCCTATTGCGGGAATATGGGGACATATTACTAAGGGGGCGATAGGCAATTATCGACGATTTAGCGGCCGTTTTCGGCCGCTAAGCGGCGATAATTCTATCGCCCTATTAGCAAGCTGTCGCTAACTGATGTTAGCGACAGCTTTTAGGCGATAGCGAGCGGTTTGGGGCCTGCTTTGCATGTTAGCGATGTTTATCGCTAATGACATGCAATGTGGGCGTACCCAACCGGTTAGTGACTGATAGCAGTCACTAACGTCGCTATCGCCTATTAGCAAGGCAGGCGTAGAGTTGGAATATCTCCAAATACTAACACCAGCCCAGACCAGTTCTTAGCCATGTTATCCAATGGGAGGTGGATAACATGGCTAAGAGCATTTCGTCGCTAATGCGTGAATATAGCTGTATTCTCAGCGATATTTACGCATTTCGCCGCTAACGCTGGATATTTTAGCACAATGGAGAAAAACGTTGCTAATAGCATGTGTTCTCCGCTAACATATCCAGCGATAGGCAGCGATAAAAAAATCGTCGCTAAGCCTATTTAGCGATAAATATCGCTACTTGTTGGTAATATGCCCCCTAGCCCTCTGTGATTCTGGGACTTTGGATTTTATGGTCTCCAACCTTTACGCTTAGACGTACCACAGCTTTAAGATGCCATTGTTGACTAGTCATTAGTGCTCCTTGTAGCATCCTGGAGGATGCACCTAAGGGTATGCAAATTACTCCCTTCCAGTTCTGCCCTAGGTGTAACACGAAATACCCCCGAAACTATGTTCACAAGGTCTGGATAATCTGCCTCCCTGCAGATCATGAGGAAACGTCCTTCAAAATCTGCCTCGCTGCAAATAAACCTTACATTCCGGAGGTGGAGGAGGTGGGCCCATCACAGAATGCAAATACAGGCATCTTTGGAGACAGCTGACATTTTTGGAGCAGAAAATATGCCAGGTGTGGAGGAAGAGGAAGCAGGGCCCTCCCGCATTCTGGTGGGTCAAGCAGAGGAGAGCCTAGAGTCTGTATTTTCTGAGACCTCTGACATTGAGGAGGAGGTTGAGTTCCACGATCCAGTGGTGCAACACAAGCCAGCTTTGGGGCCTAAGACCAAGTCAACACCACACCCCTCTACAGAGCCTCAAGATTAATTTCGAACCCCAAAACATAGATCAATGGAGAGAGAGCACAAACCCTGCCGGAGTCAGGCATCAAGCCCCAAGTCGAGCTAGAAATGGACCGAAACTTCAGGTTCTGTCTCTCCAACTGAGACACCCTAGACTCAAGAGGCTTGGTCAGTGTCTGTGAAGACCCCATCAAAGGGCACCAATCTGCACTGTGCTTCCATGCCGTCTCGGCACTGAGAAGCTGAAAAGGCACACTCTGTGCTGAAAGCACTACCACATTGGCCCGCGGCTCTGAATAGGAGCTGAAATCCAAAGCCCCCTCAGCAACCAGGATCAAGGCCAGCACCAAAGCTCCCCTTAATGCTGAGGTAGGACACCGCATGAGCTACCAGTATTTTTTCCTCAACCAGACTCAGTGGCAGAACGTGCGCTTCACACATTAGATGTCAAAATAGCAACACTATATTACATCGAAAGAACTAAATATTTTCAAAAAACAAAACAACTCTATGTTGCTTTTTCACCACCGCATAAAGGCAATCCCATATCAAAATCAGGTATTGCACGTTGGATCGTTAAATGCATACAAATATGCTATATTAAAGCTAAACGCACATTTGCAGTTCCCCCTAGGGCGCACTCTATACCCAAACTAGGGGCTTCTATGGCATTCTTAGGGAACATACCCTTAGATGACATCTGCAAAGCAGCAACATGGTATATGCCACACACATTCACAAAGCACTACTGTGCAGATGTGCTAGCCAAACAACAAGCTAGTGTGGGTCAGGCCATTTTAACACTATATCAAACAACTGCAACAGACACAGGTCAGCCACCACTTGGGAGATAACTGCTGTATAGTCTATGCTAAAGCATATGATCAACAGCTCATATGCCTCTAACGGAGAATGCTACTTACCCAGTATGCATCTGTTCTTGGCATATAGAGCTGTAGAGTCATGTCTGTTGCCGTATCATCTTACTTAGATACAAGATACATGGACATCTCTTCTACTCTTGCTAACTTCATCATCACCCTTATGGCAAAACAATCTGGGGATGGAGCCGATGCCCATGCGTACTATCAACGAAAAGAGGAGTCACCTACCTCGTGACTGCAAAGATTTCTTCGAACAAAAACAAAGGGGCAGATTCACAGAACTAACTTAAGACAAAATCCTGAAATTTGTCTTAAGTCAAACTTAAGACAAAATCCTAACTTTACTCCTACTAAATGCCTTCTGTGAATACCAAAAGTAGTACGTTTAGGATTTTCCTTAAATTAGTTCTGTGAATCGGCCCCAAAGTGCAAATATCCGGACCCAACACCAGATGGCGATCTATGCTAAAGCATATGACTCTACAGCTCTATATGCCAAGAACAGATGCATACTGGGCAAGTAGCATTTTCCTTTAAGTTCTTAATTACTTTTTCCCTCAAGATTCGCATGTTATTTTGCATGTGTTGGAATGCTAATATGAATAGTAGATTTCTGTACCCACAAAAATGATATGGGTGTTCAGAATTATTGCAGCCAAATAAAGGGGGAGAGCAATGAGTCTTGCTCCAGTGGTGAACAAGTCTGTTAATTTCTTATGGGACATTAAACTAAGGCTTTTTCCATGAAGTTGTGAGAGCGCTAAGCAGCAATGAATTTACCCTATATTTTTGCTATATAATTGATGAAAAATAAATTCAACTTGATAGGGAAACAGAAATAATGAACAAAACATGCACATTGTTCCAATTGATCAAATAGTCTTACTTGTTCTTTTGTATTCTTTTTTGTGACCATGTAATATAAGTAGAACCTCAAAGACTGGGTATACAGATTTTTCAAACTCTTAACCCCTTCGATGCTCATGACGGAACGGTTCCGTCATGAGCTACGGTGGAGCTGTGCTCATGACGGAACCGTTCCGTCATGACCACGCCCGTTTTTATTAGGGCCCAGCACCGGAGGGGGAATCGCGGTCGCGCTGAAAAGGTTAATAGAAATACAGTGCACTATTAACGTTCAGCATCTGCATTAGGGAAGCATTCTGGTTTCTACTCATTTGAAAGGTCATACATAGGAATGAGTTAGTTCATTGTGCTTCTGTTGAGGCACAGGTTATATTGAAAGAGACCCAGCTTCTCACAATTATAGAGGGAGAGACAGGGCAGCTTAAACACATAGAGGCTGTGTTCTTGTGAAAAGACAAGCCTGAGGAGTTGAAGTTTTTGAGTAGCATTTTCAAACTTTAAACTCTGGCCCAACAAAGATTGTACAAAGGGGTAAGTCTCTCCCTGTTGTGACTATTTTAAAGAGTTGTAGCCCTGTTAGTGTGCCTTTTTTACCCGGTGTACCGCGCTGAACCTTACAACATTAACTGCTTCTTCAACACATCCCTGAGCAGGAGGACAGTTACAAAGGTTTATTTTTGTTTCATGTGCCATACAACTCTTCCTAACATGTGGAAGAGGTTGATTGTGTTTTGAGTTTGTTGAAGTGCAGATAATAGTGCTCTTCATTCTGTTTTCTTCAGTGTTCAGAGTGAGGGCAGCCTCCAGCTTACAGCATCATGCAATGCAGGGTGCAACTGTTCAAAGGAGATCTACAGCCCTGTTTGTGGAACTGACAACATTATGTACTACTCACCCTGTCATGCAGGCTGCTCAGGGGTCCACATCAACGATGCTGGTGGATTCAAGGTACCCATAATACTGCACTAACCAAACATGCCATGTAATCACAAGAGAATGTGTTATGTATTAAAATTACTCCTGAGCTTAAAGTTGCATATATGAAGAGCTACAGAAAAATATGAAGTTAAATGCTTGTGTTTGCTTGAGGTTCTAAATTACATGTTCGAGGCATATGAGCTGTATAGCATATGCATTAGCAATAGATCGCCATCTAGTGTTGGGTCCAGATGTTTGCATTTTGTTTTTCTTCAAAGAACTCTTTGTAGTCACGAGGTAGGTGACTCCTCCTTTCTGTAATAGTGCGAATGGGCATCGGCTCCATTCTCAAGATTGTTTTTTTCCGCCATCGGGTTCGGATGTGTATTGCTGAGCTCCGGTTCAGTATAGTTTTCAAACTTCTTCGATGCGCAATCCTCTACCTTCAACGGTATTGTCTTCGATCTTGGTTCCCCATTCGACACGCATCGTCTCAACTGAGAAAACCTTCGATCGAGAAAGGCCAGGCGGCCCGTTGGACCTACCCGTGCCGACCGCTCTAGCAGTCAATGGAACGGACTTCATTTAAACTATGTCCCGGGTGTCGTGCTAAGTTTCCATGCACCCATTTGCACGTGGTCCGCAACCTTTGCTTATCCCCGGAACACTATGAAAAGGACTGTGAAGCGTGCCGATCATTCGGGTCAAAGAAAACAATTTGTGATCATCTGGCTCAACGCCACGAGATGCAATACCACAGCAGCTCTGTACCGGACATCTACAGAGAAGATCCAGATATCCAACATCCAGTCAAAAGAGCCGAGGAAGAAGAACAGGTCTCCATGTCCGAAGCAGACTCCGAGTTGGAGGAAGAAGAGCACATCACTCCGGGTCAGCGTACCGGGAGTACTGATTCCCCTGTGCCCAGTTAACACATGCAGGAAGAAGAGCACATCACTACGGGTCAGCGTACCGTGAGTACTGATCCCCCTGTGCCCAGTTAACATAAAACAAAGGCTCTGGTACCAACTTAGTCTCCGGGCTCAGGTCGGCACCGACAAAATGTTTCTGATGCCCTGCCCGCCAGCTCGGCTAAGAAACATAAAGAAAAGCATTCCGGCTTGGGCTTGAGCCTGTCCCATTCTGGTGCCGAACCAACACCTTCGGACCCAAACATAAGTCGCAGTCTCTACCGGTCACCACCGGGATTGAAGACTACAGCTTCGACACCGAAGACTTCGGAACCTTAAATCTCCCAACCTAAAAGTTCGGAGCCAAAATCCTCCACATCTACAGGTTTGGAGCCGAAATCCTCCACACCTACAGGTTCGGACTCAGAATCCTCCACACCGAAAGACTCGGAGCTGAAATCCTTTGCACCGAAAGGCTCGGAGCCGAAACCTCCGGCACCAAAACAATCGGAGCCCAAATCTTTACCACCGAAAGGATAGGAGCCCAAACCTACCAAACACAAAGCCTCGCAGCCTAAAACTCCAACACCAAAGGCGCCGGAGCTGAAACCTTCAGCACCAAAAACAGCACACAAAGAAAAGGACACTGCACCCAAAGAGCCTCGGTCTGATGGGCCACCTTTGGACCCGAAACAAAAAATACTTGTTATTAACCCTAAACAGGACATATTCAGACCACCCTTCCTAAAAAACGGAAGCTGGACCTCGCAGAGGACTGCTCTATACCTCTTAAGAAAAAGGAGATTGGTACTGACCCTTCCCCCCCTTACATTCCACCTCCCTCTCCTCCTATTAATCTGAATTTGATTATCTCACCATCAAATTCACCACCACCTCCACTTTCACCTAACATTCAGGATGAGGATTATGGAGGGTGGAGATGGGGATACAGACGAAGAGCAGGATATACCACAAGACCAGAATATACCTCAACTTCTGACCCTTGGGATAGTTACGATAAGGAAGCCGATACAGACCCTCCCCACCTGATGACAACATTGGATACGCTCAACTCATTAACAGAGCTGCCCTATATCCCGGAGTGGAGCTCCATAAAGAGCCTTTGGAGGAGGATTTCCTCTTTGAGACACTCACCTATTCCGAAGGATCTACTCTCACTTGAGGAAGAGGTGTGGCGCCGCGGCCAGGGCGACTGACGCTGGAATCTGGGGACCACGGTTCGATCCCCGGCTCCGGCGGCAGGTTAGCCCAGCACCATGTGACTCTGGGCAATAGCTCGCTTAATCTTCCCGACGGCCCCCAGCGCCTAGAGACCCTTACGGGTGATTGTGCGCTTTACAAATGTGGACTTTACTTTACCTATTCTAAAAGTCATGCTAACTCACACGGATGAGGACCTTAAAGACCCAGTTAGAGCGAGACTACTCGCACCGAGAGTAGACAAAAAATATATACCCGCTCCTACAGACCCTGCATACATTAAAGGTCAGTTGCCTTTGGACTCTGTTGTAGTCTCTAACGCTCGCAAGAGAGCTAACTCTCCAATCACAGGTGAGGCTCCCCCTCATGACAAGGAGTCCAAGCTCACTGATGCCTCAGGTAAGAGAGTGGCTACACAGGCGGCAAATTATTTGCTTATTGCAAACCCTCAGGCTCTGCTGACTTGCTATGATTGGGTTCATTAAGATGAGTTAGAACTCATGCAACACTTACCCGATCAGTACAAAGCAAAATCTAATGAATGACCTTATCCAGGAAGGCAAACTTATCACTAATACTTCCATTAAATGTGTACTCGATGCAGCCGACACAGCAGCTCGTGCAGTAAATACTAGTGTGCTACTGCGCATACACACTTGGCTTAGGATTTCCGGATTTAAACAGGAGGTACAGAGGAGCTACGCTAGCAACCAAGATGGCCGCGTAAGCTCCCGGCTCCGCCGACCTCCACCAGCAGCTCGAATATCCTGCCTTTAATCCTGACTTTACACCTGATTTCCTTGTTCATGAAGTTTTCCTGCTTCCAAAGGTACAATCCCGAGTTTTCTACCTCATCGGCTGACGAAGATACACCGTGTCTACGTTCCTGGCCTAACAACGTGTGGAAGCCAGGACCTCGATTTCTAACCTATCCGGTCTGTGATTGATCAACAGCGGCCGTGAGACCTGGACTGAGCCCGGTCTCCCGAAGTGTGCCGCGAATTGTTGATTTTTGGTGACGATCCTGTGTTTGATCTATACCGAGGACACACCAGCGTGTTCCACCGGCTGCCGTGGTGGGGGTCCGGTGCCCGAAGACCTTGCTGACCCCCCGGGGTCGACGGGCTGGGGCCCTCGCTGGAGGTGACGGTGTGTTCTGCTAGACGAAGAGCGCCCATTGCTCAACAACTCCTTTGCGTGGCCTGTTACCCTGGAGTAGCCGGACTCCGGGGTTCAAGTCCGGCTCTGTCGCCTACTGAGAGGGGATGGAGCGGATGGAAGGCACGCCATCGCTGCGGGCCATTGTGGCCGCCATTGGGGCGCTCCACTCGCACACTATCGCTGTGTTCCGGACACTGATCGTGAAAGTGGACGGTATCCTTGAACCGGAGTATGATTCTTCGCTGAGTCCCCCGCTGGCTGTTGAACCGGCGGTGCACCGAACATCTGGAATCGAGGTCCCTGTGAAGTCCCCGGACTTATTGAGCCTTTGCGATTTCAAATCAATGACAGTCCAGCCCGTGCTTAACGCCAGCGTCTCCTGCTCTACTCTGCTGACGCCTAATACACCTATAGACGGTCTCCAGTGTGGTAACAAGTTCTTCAGTGACTTTTCGAGATACTCGCTGTTCTTGGACGCATTTCTCCGTTCTCATTGTGAACTTTTATCGTGCATGCGATCCTACTACACTGACATGAACTTTTATGGACGCTTTGCCTTTTCCATCAAGATGGCGGCTCGAGGGAAGAAGACTCTTATGAACGATCGTACTGGCCAGGGCTGAACTTAATCGTTTTTATCCGATATTATAGCTTTCAGCATTGCCGGGGTTGTGCCTATATTGTAACGGGAGTTGGGTGGTTACTCACTTTACTCCCCCGACTGGTTTGTATATTTTGCTGAATGTTGGCTTTATTGCGTCTGGGGTGGTCGCTGTTGGCGGGGGGTACGGGAGACCGGGAGTGTGTTTGCTCTCTCCTCCTCCGCTTCTTCTCTTTTTCCCTTCTTTTAGGGTAGTTCTTGGGCGACAGGCACGCTGCTAGTGGGGTTAGGCTGTAGCCATTGCAGGGGTGCAGGGTGGGGGGACAGGGGAGGGTTTTTTTATTTTGCCTTTGTTTTGTTCTATGGCCCTTTTGTCTTTCCTTTTTACTTTTACGAGAAGTGGGCTGTTTGCTCTTCATAAATCCTTTCTTGCTCGGGTGTCTACACAGGCTTATATTATCCTGTATCATTGCGGACGGGGTCGGGTGTGGTGGGATTGTCTTCGATCGTATAATAGACTGTTTATTCTCCTTTTCTATTGTGCAGTACCGTGATAAGCCATGTGTTCCTTACAATGGTCTCTGTATGTATATCCCCCCCTGTCCCTTTCCCGCATTGTACCGTTTGCCACCTGATATTTGTACTGCCTACTCTTGTCTTACTGTTAAAATAAAAAATATATATAAAAAATAAATAAACAGGAGGTACAATCCTCCGTACTAAACCAGCCTTTTGATAAGGAACATCCTTTCCAGCTGTAGATACCTCCCTTGAAAAAATGAAGACGGACACTGTGTCGCAAAGTCTATGGGGGCTTTACAATTACCAACTAACAGAGGGCCCTTTCGCCACTCCTTTTACAGAGTGTTTCAAAGACAGTGTCCACCAAAAATCCCTCATCCTCTTACAAGGGGAGCAACCAATCTACCTCTTCCAGAGACTATTTTCGAGGAGGTTATAGACTAAACTACTGCAACTGCTACAAGTTAGCCACCGCTTGGGAGAAAACTGCTGTATAGTATATGCTAAAGCACATCATCTACAGCTCATATGCCTCGAACGGAAAATGCTACTTACCCAGTATGCATCTGTTCTTGACATATAGAGCTGTAGAGTCATATGCGCCCACCCGCCTCCCAGGGTACCTATAACTGTTGTAGTATTATCCTATTTATCTCCATTATACATGGACATCTTTCCGGCAAAAAACCTAGGGGTGTGGTTCAGTGAGGACCTTCAGTTTGCTGATCTTGTCAGGAAACTTACGGGTGTTTGCTTTGGCACCCTCTTGGCTCTGAGACGGTTCTTTCCTTTGCTCCCCAGAGAGGCCAAAGAGACGGTAGCCCGTGCCTTGATTCTATCCCGCCTGGATTATGCCAATGCCTTGTTCATTGGCATTCCGGAGTATTTGCTGAAAAAACTGAAAATCATACAAAACGCCGCAGCTAGACTCCTGTTTAACATCTCGAGGAGGTCTAGTGTGCGGCAGCATTTGCGGGATTTGCACTGGCTGCCAGTGGCACAGCGGGTACAATTTAAAGCCCTTATCCTTTCGCACAGAGCCCTTCATGGCCAGGGTCCTGTGTATCTTAGGAGGACCTTTACTCTTTATGTGCCCAATCGATCCCTGCGGTCTGCTTCCCTACTGCGGATGGTTACTCCTCGTTTCCACAGATCACGTTTGGGGGTCCAGTCGCTCTCTGTCAAAACTGCAGCGGCCTGGTATGCGCTCCCCTCTGATCTGCAGCTCATGCAAGATTTTCGTCTTTTTAAAAAACATCTAAAGACGTATTTGTTCAGTCAGTCTGGATAATGGTTCCAGCTCGCTTCACCCCAGCTCACTTACACGCCAGTACACGCTACAAGTTCTTTATAACATAACATATAACATCTTTACTACTTTACTAACTCCATCATCACCCTTTATGGCAAAACTATCTAAGGATGGAGCCAATGCCCATGCACTCTATCACCAAAAGGAGAAGTCACCTACCTCATGACTACAAAGATTTCTTCGAAGAAAAACAAAGTGCAAACATCCGGACCCTAGATGTCGATCTATTACTGAAGCTTATGACTCTAAAGCTCTATATGCATAACAGATGCATACTAGGTAAGTAGCATTTTCCTGATGCAGTATTATAACACAGAATCTACTAGCATTTAGAACAGTAATACATTATAGAATAAGTGACCCTTTCCATACAATTTATACTTAACAGAAATGTTGAAAATATGTTGAACAATCTGTGTTATGTGTACTGTACCAGAATGGTAGATTTTTTTCATCTTTATGTTTAATTTCAGAATTATAGACATATATTGTTAAGGCTCTGCAGATAAAGGAATCTCCTCTATGCTATAATTCTAAAGGTCTAAATCTGTGGATTATTCCACATTCATAGACAGCAGGGAACTGACCATTCAGTGAAAATCTAGTAAGATCCAATTCTGGAGATCCTTTGTGCCTAGTAAGCAAGTTTGACATGTATTCCCAAAGCCTACGCACACTGTCAGTGCTGAGGAGGTAGTTGTGGGCAAACAATTTCTATTACTACTTGTATCAATGCTTGAAATATTTGAATTCACAGAGATGTGTTTTTGCTAGGACCACTAGAAAAAGTGACTCCATTCAGAAAATGTATTCACTTTACGAGTAAAAGAGTATTCAACCTTGTTTTTTTAATGAGTTTGTAAAACACAAGCCTAGTGGTGATGAAGTTCACCTACCCAAATAAAACTTTTATATATTCATGTTTCAATACATCAACTTTCTTTCTTGCCTGGTACATCAGTACATTATAAGCGCAGAGATGGTTTGTAGTTGATCAAAATATGTGGCTTTAATTTAAAATGTTATACAATTAAATAGTATGCAATATAGCAAGGTAATTGGTTCAAGCCCATGTATATAAGTGATGAACATTATGCCACTCTTATTCTGACTGCATTTGTATATTTGTGAATGTGCAAAATAATTTGGTTGTGAGCTTATCAATCTTCCTGCTTTAAAAAATAATAATATGGCACTGGGATAGGAAGGGATTTACCAAGAATCACAGGATGTTGAGCTGACACCCAGATCCAAAGCTACACATTAAATTACACGCTATGTTATTGCTGTTAGTTAAACGCCGGGTAGCCACGCACTGGGGGAGAAGGGGAGCCTCGTTTGTGGGGGCTTGGATTCAAGACGTAACCTTTAGTCATACACACAGCTTACAACCTTTTGGGAGCTGATGCCATCTGCATCCAGGCCAAAAGACATATGGGATCCGTTTCTGGATTGGGTGCGTACAAGACAAGATGAAGGGGTGGGATCTCCAGTGGAGTCCAGTGATTTGTACATATGAGCTCACAAGCCTCACTACAGGTGACAACTTAGAATAGAAGTTGAAATACCCCACGCTAATACGCTAGTACTAGAATACCTGCATAAGCCCTAACCCGATTGCTAGTTTCTGGTGTGTAGAAGTCTAAATCGAATTCTAACGTTCCCTGCCCTACTGATGTAAAATGTGCGCTAATTATTACAGGTTGTTGCAGTCACTAGTCTAATCCGCTTTACAGTACTGTATCTCGCAAATGCATGGAATGTGATATTGTTATGTGCAACTGGACAGGTTGTTTGTATTGGTTGTTGTGTTTTTTTGAAATGCCAATAAAGAATTTTTTTTTTTTTAACGTTTATTTGTTAAAATGTATATTAAATCTAATTTATTTATTTTATTTTATATATATAAAAATCGATATTTTGTACAACTATAGTTTTTTAATGGATATTTTTGTACTTACCATTATAAATATAGGATGTCCATATTTTTGACGTCGATATTTATAACTCCATATTGTGGTATGGGAACATTTAAGGTGTCCATATTCCCGTCAGTGAACCGGACTATAAGACCACAATGCACTACTTAAACAAACAAGGGGAGACTCGTTCTCGTCCCCTATCTATGGAAGCACAGGCCATTTGGAGCTGGCTAATAGCCAGGAACTTAACAATCTTAGCCATTCACCTGCCAGGAGTCCAAAACACACAAGCGGACCCTCTCAGTCGTAACTTCACCAAATATCACAACTGGATTCTACACGAAGACGTCATGCAAAACATCTTTCGAGAATGGGGGCATCCGCATTTCAACTTGTTTGCAGACGAAAACAGCAAAAAATGCCTAGACTACTCGTCCAGGTTTCCTGACCAGGGTCAAACGGGACTGCCCATTTCCCCCAACTGCACTGATTCCTACAGTGATCGACAAACTGCACAGGTCCAGGACTAGAATGATACTCATAACTCTGGAATGACCTTGCCAGTGGTAATTCCTGGACCTGCTATACCTATCAGAAAGACTACACAAGAGGTTGCCATGCAAACAGGATCTCCTGTACAAGCTCTGAGGGCAGATTTTTCATCCCAGCCTGCCCTAGCTGAGTTTGACAGCCTGGCTCCTGAATCCCTCCAGTATCGGAGTTTAGGCCTCCCGCAGGACTGTATGGACATCCTCAGAGAGTCCAAAAGACCTTTGACCAGAAAATCCTATGCATTCAAATGGAAGCGGATTTTGTGGTGTGCCCTAAATGATCATCATCCAATTTTGGGTCAAGAGTATGTGATTTTACCTTATCTACTCCATTTAGCAGCTGAGGTACTAAGTATCGATAAAAAAATACAAAGTCCAGGACGACTCTCCAGTCTGTTTCATAGGGCACCCGAAGGCTGATTCCGTGGTCTCCCAAATGGCACAGTGCAGATTCAAAAATCCTGCTGAGCCAGTATGTGCACCTCCCGATAAGGATGGCAGAAGACTAAACAAGAGCGGGACACGGCTAATTCTTTAGCTATCCTAGGGCACGATAGACAAACGTGGTCTGATAAAGGAGCACTACTAGACCTTCTGCCCGTAGATAGAAAATCAGAAGTGGAAAAGATATCTGAAATCATTGGTCATGCAATGGACGTTGCTTCCACCGGTTTTTGTCAGTTGGCAGGAGCAGCTGTTTTGCTATTGCAGGGTTGGTTAAAGTCAACATCATTCAGACACCAAGTTTAGTCTAAAATATGCCATACAATGGTGATACATTATTTGGGAAAAACATTTATGATGCCCTTATGACCATCAAAACTGACACGGACAGGCTTTTTCCCTTGACACATCTCACTTTCAAGGAGCCCGAGGCAGGGGGTTTTCTTCTCACAGAGAGCATCTCAGCGATACCACCAATATCAACCCTATCAATCGCAATATAGGCCTCCATATCAACAACAGCAGTACCACCATATACCTTCTGCTGCCTACTCAAGACAATCAACTAAGCGCAAACAGCTCGTACAGTGCAGAGACGTCCCACGCAAGCAGTGACCTCGATTCCATGCCAGCTACTATCCCTTCCCCCATCACTGTGGGTGCGAATATCTCCAGTCATCTACCCCAACGGAAGCGAATTTCTACCTCCAAACATTCTTCCAAGAGGTCACACACCCCTTGTTTTCACTTATTGCGTCAAGAGGCCCTCATCATGCTCTCCAAGGGCGCAATCGAGCAACTACCCTTCAATCGGATGAACAAGGGTTTCTACTCTTGTTTATCCCTAAAAAAGTAGAAATCAGAAAGGAGGACACCTATTCTAGACTTAAGAGCGCTCAACTAATTCCTAAAGAAACAATCCTTCTGTATGGTTACCCTATCAAACATCCTGTAGCTCTTAAACCCCAGGGATTACATAATCACCCTCAATTTGCAGGACGCCTATTTCCACATACCCATTGACCCCAAGCATCTGAAGTACTTTTGCTTCACAGTAGCTGGCATCCACTACCAGCTCAAAGTCTTACCATTTGGCCTCAAATATGCCAAAAGAGTTTTAACAAAGTGCCTGGCCCCAGTTGCAGCTGCTCTCATGAAACGCGGTCATCAAGTCTTCTCCTATCTGGACGACTGGCTGCTTAAAGCACAGACACTAGCACAAACTGCCAAGGCCACCAAAGACTGCATTACCCTTTTTCGTAATTTGGCCTTTTAAATCTTCAAAAGTCATCTCCTGTCCCAAGTCAACGCATCACCCTCCTAGGTTCTACTCTAGATACACCGATAGACAAAGACTTTTTGCCCTAGAAATACAGCACAAGTTAGTGCAATTAGTGCTCAAGCTATACAGAAAAAAGTCTGCTTCAGTGCATTGATTCAACTCATTGCTTGTCATCTGCAATCAGTCTCGTGCCCCTAGCACGACTGAAGATGAGGCCTTTGTAAGAAGAGTTACAGCTGCAGTGGATTCAGATGGAGAGGTCTTTCGACTACCTTATAAAGATAACACCAGGGATGGTATAGGCTGTCACATGGTGGACCCACTTGTCTCCAAAGGCCTCACATTCCTCCCACTTACACCAGACTTCATCGTAACCACAGATGCTTATCTTGCCTTATCTTCTCTGTCTGGCTGGTTCAGTTCTGGTGAATGCATCTGTTAGGGTGCATCTTGCAGCAATATCTAGATATAGACGGTCCCCTCAGGTACCATCCTTGTGCTCCAGAAAGATACTAAAACAATTCATGAACAGCCTTTTACGAGTCTTTCCTCCGGTGCGACCTGCTTCACTGGAGAATCATCTTAATATTGTGTTTTCTGAACTCATTAAACCACTGTTTGAACCGATTCATAAGGCGGACCTCAAATTCTTCACCTGCAAGTTAGCCACCCTTCTAGTTTTGATATCCGCTTGAAGGGTAAGTGAAATTCAAGCATTTACTACCCAGGAGCCTTTCTCCTATTTACATAGGACACAATCATCCTTAGGACTAACCCAAAGTTCATACCAAAGTTGCCCACACTGTTTCATCTGAATGAACCAATTATTCTCCAGCAGAGCAGTATCTGCAAACTTTGGACATAAAGAGGGGCTTAAAGTTTTATTTACATCGCACCAAACAATTCCTTAAATCACAACAACATTTTGTGGCCTATGGCCAAACTCAGCTAGGCAGACCTGTAACTAAAGCAACCATTGCCAGGTGGATTTCTACCACTATTAAGTTCTGCCATTCCAAGACGAGCAAACCGCTTTCTTCTACTTCGAGGGTGCACTATACAAGGACAGTTTCCTCTTCAACAGCCCTGTTTGCAGGCAACCCTATAGAGATTTGTCGTGCTGCAACGTGGAAGAGCATACATACTTTCATGCAGTATTATTGCGTTTAGTCAGCACACAGCAGTGATTAAGCGGTTGGACAGGAAGTATTAAAACAACTGTTCCAATGAGGTGTTATTTCTCAATTTCCTTCTTCTTAGTATACAAAATATTTACACTTTGTGCTTTTCCTAATTCAGCTATTGTTGTTATATTCGCATAATTATCAAAATTGGGTTCATTATTTTATTCTTATTCTTAAAGTTACAATTCCTCTAATGCATATATATATATATATATATATATATATATATATATATATATATATATAATACCTACTGGCGGTCGCCAGTAGGTAATATATATATTACTTACTTACTGCTTACTGTACTCTGTACGGTACGCATACGGTGCGCTACCCCGCGATTTAAAAAAAACAAAAGGCCTAGGGGTCAGGGTGCTTTCCTTTGCGTGGTGTGCACCTTTGTTTCACTGGTTTCTTGTGCCTTGCTTCTACCGAGCACCAAGATGGCTGACAACACTTTCTGGTTTGGAGTGTTGACAGACAGTGGCAGCCAATCAGCATGCCTTCCCGAGAAAGCTGCATGCTCGTTGGCTGTCAACAATTCTAACCAGGAAGTGTTGGCATCCATCTTGTGCTAGTGTTGACAGGCAGTGGCAGCCAATCAGCATGCCTTCCCGAGAAAGCTGCATGCTGATTGGCTGTCAACACTTCGAACCAAAAAACAAACATTTAGAAAGAGGGTCCAGAGGCTAGATTAACGACCCTGTCAGACATATGCCCCAATATTATGCATGAACAACAAACAGAATGTCGGAGGGTCAATGTGAAATACTAATGTGTGTAATGGAAGGTACAGTCCATTACACACATTAGTATTTCACGTTGACCCTCAGACATTCTGTTTGTTGTTCATGTCAACACTTCTAACCAGGAAGTGTTGACATCCATCTTGTGCTCGATAGACAAAGGCAAAAGAAAGCAAAAAACCAAACATGAAGAACACAAAAAGGGGGCAGAGTAGATACACCCTGACACCCTAGGCCTTCCCAGGTGGTCCCACAAGGACAAAAAAGGACCAAAAAACCTGGTCTGTTTTTTAAAAAATTACCCCCTGGGGGGGGGGGGGCAAATCGTGGGGGCATAGTGATAAAGAAGTGATAAAGAAGTGTGGGGGGTCCACAATCCCCCCCACACTTCCCCGGGGACCGCCACCCCCGGGGCAAAGCAATGCAGCCCCATGGCGCATACTGGAGGCTACTGATGGGCTCCTGATGGGCTAGTTGGCCCCCAGGGACCCCCAGTATGCAAGGGGAATTAGTTCCTACTCTGCAAACACGCCAGGGGTTGCGCTGCAGAGAGGTGTAAAAAAGGGTGTGGCCTCATTACACCTCTCTCCAATGCAGCCCCCTGGCTTATACTGGAGGCTCCTGGTGGCCTAGTTGCCCCCCAGGGACCCCCAGTATGCAAGGGGAATTAGTTCCTCCTCTGCAAACGCGCCAGGGGTTGTGCTGCAGAGTGTTGTAAAAAGGGGGCGTGCCCTCTGAACACCTACCTACAAAAATGTAGTAAATCAGTATAAAAAAAACAAATTAATACATTTAAAACTTGTCATTTGAAAAACCTTGCAAATTCAATTAAAAAAACATAGGTTTCAGGCCTTATATAGTTAGGAATTAGCTTGTAAAAAACTTTGCAAATTCACTGAAAAGACCATAGGTTTCAGGCCTTATATAGTTAGGAATTTGCATTTAAAAACCCTTGCAAATTCACTGAAAAAACCATAGGTTTCAGGCCTTATATAGTTAGGAATTAGCATTTTAAAAACCTTGCAAATTCACTGAAAAAACCATAGGTTTCAGGCCTTATATGGTTAGGAATTAGCTTTTAAAAAACCTTTGAAAATCACTCAAAAAACTATAAGTTTTAGGGGTGTTATAGTTAGCTGGACATTTCACTCATACAAAACCATTGAAATTGCTCCTATATAGTTAGTTGTACTAACTATATTTCGCGCACCCGCAATCCACTGCTGATGATGTCACATATTACATCATTCATGACATGGTCAGTGACATCACTGATGACATCTCAAATGACATCAATGATGACATCACTGATGTGGGCTTCCATGCTTGCTCTGGATCTGCTTTGACTCTCCTGCACTTGGTGAGTCCTTTGGACCTTGCTGGGCGCAACAATTGCATCTTGTCTTTTGTGTCAGTTGCTGCTACCAAGGTTTGTTGGTGCTCCTGTCAGACACCTGTACACCGACATCCGACGTGGAACAGCTCGTGTACGCCTCCCAGTCTTCCTCAGCATTGCCTGGTCCTCACAGCTGCAGCGACATGGTTCTCGTCAACACTCCTGATCTCCCTGCCATGGCTGGGCAGTGTGCTTCTGTACCTCCTGGTCACCTCCTAGTGGCATAGACCCTGTCCCCTCTGCTTGCATGTTCCCCTCTTTGAGATTCCACCCTTGGATTCCACCGGACAGTTGGATGATGACGGGCCTTTCTTTCCAAGTCTTTCATTGTCGTCTGTGGGAGGTTACAACGTCTCTTCGTCCTATGCACCAGGCTTCCCTGGTGCAGGTAACTTTGTTCCTGGGACATCCACGGGTGACGTGGCTCTACAACCCTTTGTCCTCCAATAGGTTTCTTTGGGGTCCTCTGGGTAGGGTCCTTTTTCTTTAAAACTGCAACTTTGACTTTTTCAATTGACTTCCATTTGCACACAGCTGTGTTTCCACTCCACACACAGCCTCCATGGGGTTCCTGGGTACTTACCTTGGGTGGTTCCTGGTTCTCCCAGCTCCTTTGAGTCCTTTGGTCCAAGTCCCATTCTTCTTCACAGTTTGCATTCCACATCTTTAATGTATGGTTTGATCTGGAGACCAGTGTATATTTGTGCTACTTAACCTAATTGCTTTAAAGTATTTTCATGTGTATTCTTGATATCTCTGGCTAGGAGATATACCACTGTGATAGTGATTGTGTTATGTAATAAATAGACTTATTTTTTTTCTCATCTAATCTACACTATTGATTAAACGTGGTAAAACAACCTGCTTTACACTCTTTCAAGATAAGCCTGAAGGCTGCTTTCCACTGCTAACGCTTTAAGGGCCTAAGGTTATCAAAGACCACTAAAGTCACCATAAGCGTTGCCTGGATTAGTGCAAGGTGCATCACTCATTTAAGTTTGCACCATATACTAAGGCAGCCTCCTAGAAATGTAATGAAAACATGGGATGTCCACTCACTTATAGGGCCAAAGTACGAGAGGCCAGGGTATATATCACAAAGATCAAGGGAATAATGGTCACAGACACAGGTTCTATTGTAGAATCTTTTCATCATGATTATGTATGCCTATATACAAGACAGGGGTTTGGCATATATTTTCCTGTAACTGAATGCTGATATATAGTTTCACTTAAACAATTGGAGACCCAAGATGCTACTCTGCTGGATTCTTCATTTACTCCAGTATTGGAACTTTCATAGATTCACGTGCCTGAATCATTCCCCGTCGTCGAGATGGGAGTCCCCTGTATATAAAAATAGCAATGCAAAGCCATTACAAACTAGAAACCAGGCTTAGGCCCATTCCTTTTTTGTAGCATATCCACCTCTTTTTGTAAAAGAGAC